>NC_056535.1:3723750-4933333 GCF_910596095.1 Thunnus maccoyii | reverse complement strand
GAACCTTTGCCCTGCATTATTTGTGCGAATTTGACCGCTGCTAATTCACATTAGCTAGCTAGTAACTCAAACAAAAGCATGTGTGTGGAGAGTGCCTGTGTGTCTTCCTTCCAGTCCCTTAACTGTTTTCCTCTTTCTTAATATCAATAAAGTAAATTCTTAAAGCATTGGGATAAGCACAATTTTTTCACTTAAGTTGAAACATGTACAGTTTCCCACAGGCACTTCTTTGCAAAATTAGAGCAAAATTGCATCTCTCCGAGCCCACTTGTGTTTTTCCACAGATTCTGTACACAATTGAGCTGTATCTAAAATTTCCATTCTATCTAACACAACTTTACAACAACCTGTACAGTTGTGTTGATCTCATCCATGCTTGTTGCCAATTTTTTTGGCTGTTTCTCTGTTTTGACTTTTCTTGGATGTAGCTAAGCAGCTAGCTGGTTGTGAGGCACACATTCTTAATCACACCTATAAGCTCTGATGTTTTTCTTACCGGAAAAATTGAATTCTTTGAACAAATTGACATGTGGGCAACGTTTCAGAAGTCTGGAAACATGTTACATGTTTTACACGTGTTTAAAAAATAATGATGCAAATAAACAGTTTACAGCATCAGCAAACATTAATAACTATTTGTATTAGTTGTGGACTTGTGTTCGTTATTGTGTTTGAAGACCAAGACTAGACAAGTAGCATTCCATGTTGCTGCCAGTTATAGGTCATAGCCATGAACATGGCCCAGACATAGCAGGTTTCATTCTCCTCAAATCCCCAAACAGATATAGAAACAGAACAAATGCAAACTACTAAGCTGAGTACTGCCACAACCTTGATATGCTGATACTCCAATATGCTGTTGATTTTTGAAGAGCTTTTGGGCAGAGATCTCTCTGATATACAGAACATAAATCTTCAGGCATACAGCAGATATCTTTTTGTATGTCTGCTGTGGGCAAAGGCTACACAGTTACAGAGCAAAGTTCACAAAATGAGAGCTGGTTAAGCTGTCTTGGCAGCAGAGTAACTTCAGTGAATTGCAAGATGCAAAAGTCAAGATGTTTTTTCAGTTTTTCAGCAGATAACTTTTGCAGATATTTGTTCAGTTTTGAAAAATTCACTGAAAGAGCTGCTGATTTATTCAGGAACTTTGGACACAGCTCCAAGGGACTGTGGGAGTCATTCTAGATGTTTCCTGAACTGTCAGTAAGTTCTGTATACAGGAAATTAAGCCATAAATGCAAATGCAATAGAATTTGTATCTTGTTAATGATTTTGTGCCTGATGTTCTTGCCATAGCTGACTGATGCATTTTTATGGACTGTATTTGATTTGATTACATATTAGAATCGGCTCCATGTGTCATTTCATATTGTACTGTGTTCTGATAAATAATAAACAATCAGTCATTTGAACAACAGATTCATGTTCCCATCACCCACTCTTACCTGTGAAAGCAAGTAAGCACTGTCCAGTATTGCCATGTCAAAACACAACCCTCTTTGGGAGACCGGTGTGTAGTCTCCTTCACCTCTGTCACTTCCACCTGCAAACAGTGGAACGTAGGGTGACCCGACAGAGGGGTCTACTCTGGGTAAAGTCAGCCCTCCTGGGGTGCGATTAGCATAAGGAGTGGCTGGACCACAGGAGAGGAGGGACTTGGCAAGCAGTGGGTCATCACTGTCACTGAGCTGAAGGGGTCTGGGCTTGGACGAGGTGAAAAAAGCCTTTGAAGAGAAGAGGGTGAAAGCTGAGAGACAAGTACTAAAATGAAGATCATTTACTGTCATTAGTTCTCAGATAAAGAATGCATACTTAACAATGTAGTGGAGAATATGCTGCCCTTAAAGAATTGTTCAACATTTTGAGAAATCAAATTAGATTGATTTCTGAGAATGAGATAAAAGGGATCCTTACCATTCTCATGTCTGTGTGTTGAGTACAGAGCTGGAATTGGGAGGCGATTAGCTTAGCTTAGCATAAAGACTGGGAACAGGGGGAAACAGCTAACTTGGCTCTCTCCAAAGTTCAAAAATCCACCTCACTTCTGCTGAGCTTTGGTAGCATCTTTTTAAACTTTGGACAGAGCCAGGCAAGCTGTTTCCCTCTGCTTCTAGTCTTTATGCTAAGTTAAGATAACCACTTCCAAGCTCCAGCTCTGTACTCAACACACAGACAAAGAGTGCTCTTGATCTTCTCCTCTCACTCTTGTAAAGAAAGGGAATACGCATATTTCCCAAAATTTCTTTAAACTTTTTTCGATCCACAGTACCAGTCAAAAGTTTTGACACACTTTCTCATTCAAATGAATGGGAAAGTGTATCCAAACTCATTTACTGTATATTTAGTAGTCCTTGAAGCCAATTAGGACATTTTGACTTTAGCACCCTCTAATGATGCATGCTGCTAGAAAAAATAGAGAAAATAAGACAGGAAGCCTAAAAATATGCTTCTGTTCACAGTTACACAAGTGAAATGTGAGCTAACATGAGGCCTATGTAAACAGAAATATTAATTATAATAGAAATGTATCTGTTCTGTCAGACACACATGAGAATGATGACTGAAAAACGCGGCATGTAAAGATGCTTTCAGTGTAGGCAAGCTGTAATGTTTAAGGTACATACCATGTACCTACATGGCCCTTGCTGCGAATCTGCCCAGGGTCCCCTCTCTCTACCCTCAATGAATATATCCATGACATTTTAAATAAAGATTAACATCTCCAATAGGGAGCAGTGAGCTTGGGGCTGAGTGCCACAGGCAGGGAAGTCAGAAAGTAATGAGAGATGGACTAATGCATTGTTGGATTCGGTCTTTTCATGGAATTTGTTGACAACAACAAAAATATCGAGTATCACCAGCCTTATCCTTTAAATTCTGAAAATAAAAAAATGATGGGTTTATTGGTTGGGTTATCCTCCGTCACTACATCCATAAATGTAATGATAAACTTCACAGAGGGGAAAATGAACTGGTTGAACACTTGAAAGTGGGTTCTCATATTTGGTTAGGTTTTGCTGCTTTAAGTGGTCTTTATATATATATATATATATATATATATATATATATATGTGTGTGTGTGTGTGTGTGTGTGTGTGTGTGTGTGTGTGTAATACTGAAGAGAGACTGTGACAGTGTGTGGTTAAGAGACTGACTAACCTGTCTGTCCGAGTGATAGAGACACAGCAGTGTGTATGGTAGGACATGCAAGACACAGAGTGTGTATCCTGTCATGGCTGCCATGACAGTGATCGTTATCACACTGTCTGAGATACTCATGGTGATGGTGGTGAACACCAGCAGAGCTGCACCACTGATGTACACCACTCTGGCTCCCAGCAGAGCAACCCAGCAGTCCATTAGCAGTGAGCACAGCACCGACACCACACACTGCAGGAAGAGTCCCAGACTGGCCACACGTACACCTAGAGGCAGAAATGAGGTGTGCATGAGGTAAAATAATCTCACCAGCTGAGTTAACCCTGAGTGTGCAGAGTCAAAGAACCACTTACCCTACCTTCATCATAGTGTTTCCTTTCCTGTGTCTCTGGCTCCGCGCTTGGCACCCCCTGGTACAATCCCTCCCCCATAAAGTCAACAAAGAAGAGCATGAAACTCGTCAGCGCCATCCAGCTGCACATCTCCGCTACAAACAGTCTCCATATGACCGCCGGCACATGCACACATGCTGCATACATACGAGGTAACACTGTCATACAGGCTGATGCACAGTGGCCCAGTGCAACATGGAAACACTGTGGCCTGGGAAGGAAGAAGTGCGGGCAGCATCTACCCCTCCAGCTTTTCAAACTCCTACAGGCGACAGTCTTTCTCTCCCCTCCTCTGGATCTCTCTTCTGGGATGAAGGCAGTGGTGAGAAGGCAGCTGAGGAAGAGGACGGTGAGTAGGGTGTAGATGAAGGCCTCCTGGCCTCCAAGGTATGTTGCTAAGGGTGCTTGGCTCCAGTCCACTGCAGGGAGCAGGAACCTGAACCAGGAACCAGAGTTGAAGACAGTGACATGCATCTCTGCTCAAAGAAAATTTTCCAATATCTTGTGTTATTATTTTATTATTCATGTGTAATGTCTTATGTCTAAATTTTGTCAATTGGCAGTTGAAAAATATTGAAAGGAAATTTAATAATAAATAAATTTAATTAATCAATTATCAAATGTTTTTTGGTCAGTGAGGTATTGTAGGTGGACATTCAGATTTCCAATTAACTGTGATATACTTCCTTGCAGCAAGAAGTGTGAGATTGATATATATTTTTTGGGACTTGTCCCAACAGTCTGATTTGCTTGTGCCAAGTAGACACGGGTGAGGTGATAATGGAATTAAAAAGGTGAGGACAAGAAGAAATAATACTAATCACAGAGTTCCAAAAACACTGCAAGACCACAACATATTAAAGAAGTTGCCCTTCTGCTTTTTATAGTGCTAACACAAAAACAAGATTTAAACGACAGGTTCACAATTTTTCAAGTCTGTCTTACAGTCATGTACCCAAATGAACACTGAAACATATTTTCCTTGCTGTAACAATTCCTCATACTGACCATTAGAAAATCCTTTCAAAATGCACTTACAATGTAAGTGATCAGGGACAAAGTCCACAGCCCTCCTTCTGTGCAATAATGTATTTTATCTGAAGCTAATATGAAGCTTCAGATAAAATCCAAAATGAGTGATAAAGTCCAAATGAGTGAAATCAAGTAGATATCTTTCAACGTTACAGTCTTTTTAGTGCCAAAGTCCCTCTTTTTGTTACTATACTTCCACTGCAGCTCAACAGGGAAACACTGTCTGAGGAAACACAAAGAGGGAATTTGATGCTAAAAAGACTGTAAATGTGTGGACACACTGTGAATTTTGTCCCCATCACTTACATTGAAAACACATTTGAAGGGAATTTTTTAATAGCCAGTTTGAACAGGAGGAATGATTACAGCAAGGAAAACCTCTTTCACTGGACACTGTTGTTTTAAGAAAAATTGTGAACCTATTCTTCAATAGTTCATTCTGTGTAGCTTCTCTGGTGTATAATATGCTCTGTGTACAGCATTATGTTGAGTTTATGCCTCACATTATAAGAGCATTTATGAATTTTCAAACAGAATAATGATCAGTCCTTGTTATCTAAATTAATTCCCAAGTCTCTTTCCCTTTTTTATCTGTTTGCATGTAGACACTACAGCAGACTTTTATATAGCTTAGAGACACTGTTCAGTAGTTTGTTGTATGTTAACATTGAAATTCTGAAGTTCAAGTCATCAACAAAAAGAAAGATGAATTTGAGAAACTGTTCCTGTGCTATTCTTTAGCCACAATCTTTTTTTTCTTAAAGACACTATATGTAGAATTTGAAGATTTTTAACTGTGGCACCCTCCAGTGGTAGTATAAAAAAGACACTTTGGTAGACAGACACACAACTATTCCCTTTAATGATCAATTAATCATTGTAAGTGTGTTTTGTTCCGTTTTTTCAAAACAAGCACTTTGGGAAACTGTGTTGGGCATTTTTCACTATTATCTGATATTTTATAAATAATTTGCAGATTGTTAATGAAACTAATTGTTAGTTGCAGCCATAGTTTTAGTTTCTCATGTCTCCCTCTGTCTATACATACTGTTCATGATCCCTCTGTTTCCCCCATAATATTTCTGATAAGTGACAGTTGTGTTTGCATGCCTCACATTTCAGCCAGAACAGGTTCCTGACAATCGGTGAGGTCTGCTGATAAGTATGTGTTCATGTATGTGGAAGAAAGAACCAGTTAGGAGAGAAAAGTTTAATATGTGCCTTACCCCAGGCAACCCCCCAGGCTGGTCATCAGAGAATTAACTGAGAATGCTCTGCGATTCTCCTCCTCCCCGGGGAACAGGTCTGAAAGCAGGGCCACCAGCAGGGTGAGACAGGCCTGAGGAGCCAACACAATGCTTAGCCAAACACAAGACACCAAATCACAGTTACTGTGTTACCTCGAAGGCCCTGAGAACATATTTAATCATTCAGCTTCACACTATAAGCGATGGCATCCTACATGAACACAAAATAAACTTCCAAATTTAGAACAGTTTGGGTTATTTCACAAGAGATTTGTGTATTTGGCTTTCACTGGCATGAAGTGAGTGAGGCTAAGTTGGGGATGTCATGCAAGGATTTTAATCAAAATGTAATGAAAGTTGTGGGGTAGTTTGCCTATGTTGCCAGACCGAATACTGACCCAGTCCTTATGGAGAAAATTAGCTGAGTTTTTGAGTGGTTTAAAGCGAGAATTTGTAACTTTTCAGAGAAGAAATTACAAATTCTTCCCCTTACAAACAAAAAGTTGGATTTATAAGCAATTAAAAACTCTTGGGTTTTGTTGCTATAGCTTTACTTGGTCTGGTATGACCCATAGCTTATGATGGCAAATGTTAGCAAACTTTAGTTCGATATTCCTATCACTGACTCAACTTGTGCTAATGTTACACCAGATTAGTTTACATACACTTGCTTTAAACTAATGTAGCATGTAGTGTGGAACTAATGTTTTGACGTTGGAGTCTTTTTCACAGTGGAACATAAACAAACTGTGCTTTCACGCTGGCAATGGTGTTCATTCAGACAGAGAGTCTGTAGGTTTACATAACGGAGAGATATTTGACAGGGACAAAAAGAAAAATCGGCAATGCTTCTGAAACAAACAAGTGACAGTAATCAACCAAAAACCAAGTCAAGAAACTATGACAAAGCTTATTTTGCTTTTGGGTTCACAGTGAATGTGGCAGGACATGAGGAGAGACCAGTGAGTATTTAATCTATGGCAGCTGAGAGTATGTGACAATAAACCACTTGAGTTCTTTCAGAGAAAACTTAGTGAAATACTGTCAGCAGGAACATTGCTTTGTAAAAACTGCATCAGTGGACAACTATGCATTAATGGCATTATACAAAGTCGCATACAGAATTGCCCAGTGCAAGAAACCACACACAATAGCAGAGGAGCTCATACTCCCCGCAGCTTTAGATATGGTGTCAACTATGCTTAATAAGACAAGTGCCGCAAAATTGAAGGTTGTCCCTCTGTCCAATGACACAGTTGCCAGATGTATATGTGACATTTCAAATGACCTTGAAGAACAACTCACCGAAAAACTGAAAGACAAATGTTTCACCCTACAAGTGGACGAGGCTACTGACAGCAGTAAAGACTGCTTGTTTATTGCTTATGTTTGCTTTGTGGCGTCAGAGTCGCTGTGTGAGGATTTGCTGTTTTGCAAGTACATCCCAAGTAGAGCAACAGCTGATGAGCTCTTTAAGCTTCTTGACTGTTACCTGACAGTACACAGACCATGACAGGGAAAGAAAGGGATTGCAGGCACTAATCAAAAGGGTCTTGCTTAATGCGCAAAGGACACACTGTGTCATACACAGAGAAGCGTTATCGTCAAGGCAGATTAGCCCTGAACTAAACAAGATTTTGACCGATGTTAGTGAGGTCATCTCTCTAAACTGATTATTGAGAGCCGGCCCAGTAAATTACAATCATCTTTCAAATTATTCTGATGGCACAAGTGTTTGTATGTAGATGTGGTGGGGAATGCTCCCCTAGTGCAAGTGAATATTGTCATGATTAAGGCCAGATTATATAACCTGACACTTGATGGTTTTGCTCTTCCTCTTGCTCCTGCCATGTGCCCTGGTCAGAGGTATGTAGGCTATTTGAATGCTAGAAAGAAGCTAAATAGTTTATAGATGGCTAACTTTAACTATTGTTTTAGCGTCTTTGCTGGTGTCTCCAGTCAGTCTTCCTGCTTGTAGACCTCTCAATACCATGGTGGTAAGTAGGCCTGCTGTTTTGTCCATCCTTTAGTGTTGCCATTGTGTGTCATATTCTAAACATTGTAGTGTGATAGAACCTACTGGTATCGGTATATTGTTTAAGCTTGTCTGAAGTTTTTATTTATTTGATTTAGTGGTGCTGAGGGCCAGTCTATTGGGGGAGGCTAGTCACCCTGGGTGAGGTCCTTTCACTGTCTGCTGTGATTAAAGGCACCGGGATGCATGAGTGATTCACCCATTGCTGTGAGTGTTTAGGTTGCTGTGTCTGCACATGTGGTGAGTATAAAGTAGCACCCCAAGACACACCTCTGCGTAGTCTACCACCCCATTTACCAGCCTCAGCCCCCTCAGGTTTTTGTCTTTCTTGGAAATATTAGTAACACACTTAATGGTAAAAGACTTTAATTATATTTTAAAATAGTTTTGTAATAAAATATTTTTACAACTTTATATTGTCTTTTAATCACTAATTACTTTTCGTCTTTCAGCAGCCCTTTTCCAGTTTCCTTATTTGATGATAAAAATACCTTTATCTTGAACCATGTCTGTCCCCTCAGTAACAAGTCTGTGTGCCTGGTCTGATTGTGAACTCAAGGTTATTGGTAACTGGTAATACCCATTTCTCCGTTGTACATATTTCCCAGGGTGCAATTCCCCAGGTGGCGTGGTTGGTCTCCTATAATAGTTCTCCCAACCCTCACATTGCCACATAGAGAAATTAGATGAACGGTTGCTTTCAGCAAATGTCAGTTTTCCAGCGTCTGTTTTGTTTTTCACACTGGGTTTACATTTAAGTTTACATTTTTCAGATTCAACATGTGGCAGCTTTAAAGAGAGAATGAAATGAGATCTTCTACCTTAATACTAAATATGATGTGCTGTAGTTCCTGTTGAAACAGGACTGATTCTGTAAATGAATGATTTTATTTTCTTCCCTACCACTGGAGGATAAGGTCACCGTTAAAAAAAATCACTGATTTACAGGAAGTGAATGTGTTTTAATGGATTTTGAAGGACTACTCAACTGGTTTATGCCTCACTGATCTGCTGATTTTCTAAAGCATTACTTGTCCTCTTTTTGAGTACACTGAGTAATCCCCACTGGATGTAGATTTCATAATAAAAGCAAATTAATGAAGCATATGTACTGCCTGTATTAAGAGTGTAACACTACTGTGTATTGCATCACACTGTTCAACACAAGGCTAGTTTCAACACAGTAAATGTGCCTTAAAAGGTTAACTGGAACTGTTCAAAATCTATTGACGGTGCTGTAGTTGAGCTGAAAACATATCTCCTGTTTTTCTTAGTACTTCTCTCTTTTAGTACTCTCTCTGTTGCGCACAGTTTAGCACATTCATGTGGTTTTTGTTACATGCTGCCTAGAAACCACTCCTGTGTTTCACTCTGAAGACTCAAATATTATATTTTCATAGAGAAAGTCAAATTCTTAAATACTTTTGTATTGATGTATAAATTGGGTCACCAACACCATGGACATGGATTTAATTTTGACAGTACAGGATTCATTACATACCTGGTTTGTGACTGAAAATTAAGCAATTGATCTAAACAGTAACTCAGTAATATACTGACTGATTTACTTTGTGTACAACTGAAGTTGTAAAAGCGTGCACTTGTGGCACCTAACTCACCTGTCCACAGAACTCCATCAGACACACAGCCGCAGCCTGCAGGACAGCTTCAAACCAGCGAGTGTGCTGTGGGGACATCACCACAGCCAGACGCCAGGCCTGAGGCATGACTTGCAGGCCTAGCAAAATGCCCAGGCTCAGGATCCAGATAAAGGGCCGGCGTCGACCAAAACGGCTTTGGCGTGAATCACTAGCCGAGCCTATCATGGGTACAAAGATCAAGGCCAGAACTGGACCCACCGCTGGCAGAAAGAGAAAACCAGTTTATTTGATTTGTGATTGATTTTATTGGTTCTGAAAATATATTTACTGACCAGTGAGGATCTGGGCAGGTAAGGATGGGAAAAAAAAAACAATCAAGTGAGACCTGGCATATTTTCTACAATTCTGTTAACACTGTTAGTGTTGGGTTAACAAAAAAATGTGTTTTCTCTGCATTTGTGATGCAATAGGGTATAAACCAAGCATATTGCCACATGGGTAAGCAGCTGAGTCTGACCAATTGACCATTTATTAAACCTGTTCCCCAAACAGTGATTTTTCAATCATAGCTCAGCAACAGCAACAAGTCACAGCAGGCCTGTTTAGCTTTACATTTCTCCTCATGTTGAAGCGTACAAGGAGTATGAAGGGTCATCTTTTTTATAGCCTTTCCAAAATCAAAAATACAAGAGAAAAGGTAGAATGGATTAAAATTTGTTTTTCTGGTCTAATGTAAGCTGCTGATACTAGCATGTCTGGCTTGTTGTCTGGTTAGTGGGTTATGTTAGAAAGTCTGTTAAGGGCTGACACATCCACTGCCTGAGAGCCAGTGTAACATTGGTTCCAGATGCTACTAAATCAGTTGAGGATAACTTACGTATTGAATTGGATTTGGAGAAGTTCATCCGAGATGGCTTAGCCAAACTAATAATTGGTTTGTCCTCATCCTAAAATCAATATGTCATGTAGAAGTGCAACATATTGTTTGATAATACAAACAATAGCCTAGTATAGCCAAATATAGCCAATAGCCAAGTAGCCTATGATGTAATTCTATAGTAAACAGCTTTACTGGTATACTAGAAAGAGATAATGGTCTGACATTAGTACAAACCAGTATAATACTAGGGCTTAGAGGTCTTCACGGGTCCACAGACCTAGGACCTGTCCAAATTATACTCTGTCTAACTGGGTCAGGTATGGTCTCATTGTACTACCATGGTTCTCGGATCTGTGTGTCAATATGTCCAATACCAAAATGGATCTGAATGGATCAGCTCTGACCATGTGGTACATCATCATCATTGCGGGAGAAAAGATTTTAGGAAAACAATTTCATTCATCCACCATTTCATCCTGAGCGTTCTTGAGTCTTGCCCCTCAACATCAAACCTTTACACCCATGGTCACCTAATGTGTATGGTTCATCCACTCACCAAGCACCATAGTCATGTAGCGTTCCTCCATGCCGGCCTGCAGCAGCAGAGGTGGGATGTAGACCGTTCCTGCAGCCATGCACACCTCCAGCCCACATGATAAAGTGTTCACCAGCAACAACTTCCACACCAGGCCTTTCAACTGATTTTCCATCTGCATCTTCACTCAATTTGCCTCCGTTTGGTTTTCTTGATGGATACTTATGTAGTTCTGATATGAAATTGTTGGTATATGTCGACACAACAGTTTAATAATATTTCTTTCCAGAGAGGTTTTGGCTTGGGCTCAGTTTTGTAAGATTTCCATGTCATAATGCCTGGTGTTGTCTAAGAGAATGTGTCTTTAGAAAACAAAAAATACAACTTTATTAATTTTACTTATTTCTGTTGGCAGTAGGTTGTTGATGAAGTTTGTGATTGTAGGTTGTAATAATCCATTGGAGGACAAATTTTGGACATCTTCTTCTGCCAGAGTGGTGTCTTCCTGTGTAGTTCAGACAGAGAAAAGCACCATCTGGACTGCTGTTAATATATTGGGGCTGAGGGATGGAAAAAAAAAAAAACATCTTTCAATTGTACAAAACTTTCAGCATTTTAAAAGATTTTTTTCCTTCATTTGATGGCTGAAAGTGCAGAGACAGAAACAGGTAGCCTAACAGGGAGAGATGAGAGACAATATAGAAGGCACCAAGGCTTTACAACCAGAATCAAACCATGAACATTGCATCCTAACCAGTAAGGCACTTAGGTGCCCCATTTTAAGAACTTTTAAAGACTCAGATGAATGTAGAGTACCATGTGCCAACTTGAGAAGTACTGTGGTAATTTTGCATCACATTAAATACTGATCTGTATTTGGAAACATTATCTGGATAATGACCTCAGATCCACTGACATTATCACGATTCTTTCCACGTTATGATCAGATCTCAATGTGCAAATTAGTCAGGTGGGTTTGGTGGACTTATCAATAAAAAAATGCATGTCCAAGATCAAGGAAAACAATGGAATGGAGAGGCATCATTAATTTTTAGATCATTTTTTTGCAAAGGAAGACTAGCCAGTTCCCACCTCTAGATGAGAGACTTGTATCACGAAGCAAGTTCAACTTAGTCTAGCTCTCTTTGGGTGACCTGGCTTCTCTGAGCCTAACATTGGCAATCCTGAATAACCGGTAACACAAAGCTGGTTATTAACTAGCACAGTCAACTCTGGATTTTCCAGCTACAAGCACGTTCATGTGAATGAGGTGGGGTTGTTAATTATGAGTGACATCAGCAGAACCATAAATGAAGTACTGAATATGATATAAGATGAAATGGTGATACCTATTATCTGCAGGAAAGTTCTGTTTTGACAACAGCAAAAAGTCATATTCAACAAAATCAAAGTAAACAAAATAATCATACAACAGAATAAGAAGATGTAGAAACACTAGAAATAATTTCCAAATATTAAAAGTAGGTTAAGGCTTAAAATGAGTGTGTGAATGATTATATGACTTTAGTGTATAGTGAGTACTTTTTGCTGTTTAGTTGGATGATGAAAAAATTCTTCTAAATATGTCATGCACATAAAATAATAATAAAAGTAATAATAATAATAAAAGTAATAATAACAATAAAATGTTTCTACTGACCCATAAGAATATACAGTAGGCTATATTGCTCTTTTTTACTTGTCACTCTATTGTGAACTCTGGACTTTTGTCCATGTCAAGATCTTGTAGGAATGATGACTCTTTTTTCCAGTGATCTGATTGGTCAGTGGTCAGAATGATGACAGGTTGTGATCTGATCATCTGAATTAATTAGCTGTTCAGCGTAAATTACCATGGTAAATTTAATCTTGGTAAAAAGTGAGCCAGCTTCATGATACTGCAAAACCTGAATTAAGCCCAAAGATAGCTGGCAAACCCACTAATCTTACTCAGTGTTACAGGCCTGAGGTCTGGCTGGAACATTCACTTTCCATTAGTAACATTTTTTGTGTCCATTTACACCTTCCACTAATGTGTTTTTCCATCTGTATCTGGATATCCTATCAAGATAGGATATGGTATGATGGCAAGATGGTATGTTAATGCCAGGTACAAATGGGGACATAAAGTCACCTTTAGGCAGTTGAGATGACTCACCATGTGATCAGGATTTCTCTTCTTAGCCACAAGTAACATGAATCCTCGTGTCAATTCATTGCACAAACGCAACAGCAGTTTCTTAACTGTCTGACCTTTATGCTTCAGACAAAAGCAGCTGGGATTTGAGGTGTGTTCCTGGGTGTGAATAATCTGTCTACCATAAGTACTGACTACCAGTCACTCCGTTTGCTGTTGACAATACATATAATGTTTACTATGTACTGTTCTAATACTGAGAATGACAGGCTTCATTAACATGCGACCAATAGTAAGGCACATAGACATTTCTAAAAATAAAAGCAGTTTGTTTCAAATAACAACCCTTCCATCAATTCCTTGTCTTTCACTTGACACCCAATGTGTTGTGAAGTTCAGTCACTCATTAAACAAGAACCTCTTGTTTCTGTCAAACCTTCATTCTCTGACACACTTTTAAGCATTCAGCAATAAGCAACTCACAGTTGTTTCACTTGCCTCATAAAAGCCCTTTGCTCTCTCCTCAAGGAACACCAGTGGTTAGAAACGCCAGCAGCAGCTCACCTGTTGTAATCACAACTTCCCTCTAAAGCTCAGCAGCCTTTGGCAGTTTGTGTGTGCGCAAGTGAAACAATGATAGGACACGCCCTCCTGACGACAGGTTAGCAGATTCTCACTCACAGGGAATAAAGGCTGTAAAGTGAAAGACTTTTTATCCCATTATGCTCTGTTGACACTCCAATGACAGTTTGAGAGTTTATTCTTACAAAAAAGTCAATAAAAAAGTTGCTTAGCCATCATAGCATTTAGTCAAGCAAAAGAATGCATTCTGATTACATTCTTACAAGTAGGCTACCACACAGCCAACGCACAACAACCTGTTTCACAGGCCTGAATATGACAATTCAATGGTTGTGTGCGGCATTTAATAAAACAAAATACATCCTGTACATCCTGATGTAAAAGCGATCTTTGAGATCATCTCATGGCAAATAAGACACATGGGCTTCTCTTTACACTCAGTAAAGAAATACTCAGTCTCCCACCTCTCTTGAAATTGTCTTCCTTCAGCATCAATTTTCCTTTTTTTTTGCAATTCTGTATTGGCTAGCTTGCTGGCTTGCAGGTGCAGTGGAGGCAAGCCTGTCTGGTTTGGTGCACAGGGCAAATGTCACTGCAGACCACAGCTATAACACATGTGCCTTGCCCAAATTGCATTCATGTATTACGCATGTACTTGTATTGAGTTTGTAGCCTATACCTATCCACAGAAGCTCTGAAAATTACGTTTGAAATTCATACTTCGAAATGGCAGCAAGTGAAAGTTACACCGTTTGCTGTTCATTCCAAACTTGTCAGACACAAGCTTATAGGATAGACTATAAAAATCCTAGAACACAAAAGTCACTCTGATGTAATATGTTGTTTTCTGAAGCTATCATAAACCTTACAGCTATATCCTGCTAATAAACTGCTGTGGAAGCAAACATTTGTAACCATGTGGACCAAGCTGAAAACTGTGGCGTGAGTGAATGGAAGGAAAGAAAGTGTTGTAAACAGTGCTGACCATGTTGGGAGTGAAAAGCAGATGGTGATGAATAAAATCAGAATTACTCACTCTGTTGTTCTGGGCATGATGGCCATGTTGCTGGCTGTTCCAAGATATTTCACTGTCCTGAATTTCATTTTTTGTGTATGTTAGTGTGCGCAATATTCTCTGTGAAGAGTTAATACAGTAGCAATACGAGGTGCTAAGGAGCCTAGATATAGATACGCCAGCTGTAGAAAAGGAAGCACAGAAAGATGCCGCTCACACATACGCACACTGTTGAGTGATGAATGTCAGCTATTTATTTCTGCCACACACAGAAATTTCATGTCTGTGAGAAGGATGTGTAATGTGGACAGGAAGTCACAGTTCCACTACAGAATTTGTTGTCTGTCCTTCAAAGGACAGGTTCACAATTTTTCAAATCTGTCTTAAAACAACAGTCAGTCAGATGTCCATATGAACAGTGAAAGAGGTTTTCCTCGCTGTAATCATTCCTCCTGTTCATACTGGCTATTAAAAGATCCCCTTCAAATGTGCTTTCAGTGTAAGTGATGGAGGCCAAAATCCTCTTTGTGCAAAGATGCATTTAAAAGTTGATGTGAAGCTTATATGAGGCTTCAGCAGTCTGAGTTAGTCATATCAAGTATCTGCCATATTTACAGTCTTTTTAGCATCAAATTCCCTCTTAGTGTTTCCTCGGACAGTGTTTCCCTGTTGAGCTGCGGTGGAAGTATAGCAGACCTGCCAACCCTGGACAATTTTTACCACTTTGGTGACCTAGATGCGTTAGATGCAAACCACCGCTGTTCACTCAATGAGTTATTGTACATAATTTGCATACACACACATAACAGTATATCATTTGCATACATGCAGCAGTCAAATAGACAAAAAAAGTGAAGAATGCACTAATATGAAAATTCTTGATACTATTAACAGATTGTTTACATCAACATCTGCAGATGCCAGTACTGTTAGTTGGTCATTTATGCCTGTTTGTCCATGTCTTTCACCTGCCTAGACATAGCTTACCGAGAACATAATTTCACTTAGGCTCCACATTAACCCACCACTACTGCTGCATTTTTATAGTTTCTATTGTTTACACCTCCACACTAATCAAAATCGATTTTTGAAAATACTATTTTCAGCTAATTTGAAAAGATGAGGACAATGTAACCGTAAAACCCCAACCAGCAGATTATTCAGATTGTATTTATTATAGATTTATCAGATTTATTTATTATACAGACTATTCTGTGGCTACAATGAAATAAATATTTTAGAGCTGGTTAATACAACTGTTTTCATTATAAGTAGTCTATTACCATATTTAATGGCATGATGACCTAATAACAATACAGGCTGAATATGAACATGGCTGTTGAAACTGCAGAAGCAATCACATTAATGCAAATAACGTAACATTAACATAAATATTTTCCCAACATTGGCAAGTCTGTGTTAACTAAAGTTAACTCAATTCATAATTTCAACTTGATGTATGTTGCTGTTGATTTGCTTTTATCTTGAAATGACATTACACATTTGTCATTCCTGCTTGATATCTGGCTGACGGCAGAGGGAATGAATCTGTCACTATGATTGGTTGAACTCTTCTTCTTCTTCTTTTGCTTTTCAGCGGGCTAGGCGCTGCTACCTCTTGCTGTTCCAGCGTCACCAGCTTTTTGCATAGTTTAGAATGACAGATTGTACCAGCGTATTTTGAGGTCAAAATGCATACAGGTTGGCAGGTCTGGTATAGTAACAAAAAGAGGGACTTAGGCACTAAAAAGACTAACGTTGAAAGATGTCTACTTGTCTTTAAAGCTGCATTCATTTACTTTTTTGCCACTTGGTGGCAGCAGAAGTTGTTCACAGCATCGACATATTATCACTTTCTAAAGTTATAGCTGTTTTAGTGAGCAGTTTCATATTTACACATCTAGCTGAGACAGAGCAACATCATCTGTAGTTGAGTTTCTGTCCACCTGATGAGTGTAAGTCCAATATTAATTCTCCTTTTAGCTCTGTTTTTCTCTCCACCAACTCCTGAGGGAAATACCTGGCTGCTTTAGCTGCTAAATGTTTCATTTTGTTCACCAGCTAAATGCTAACTGTGACTACTGTTTAGCGCGTACATTACCCACAATGTACTTGGCTTTGAATAGGTAGCATACTGTCGGTTTATCAGAGCTTTTTTAATAACATTTTGAAACTAGGTTGATGAGAGCAGTGAGAGTGAACCAAAACAGTAAAGTTGCAGGGTGTAAAACTAAAATAATGAGCGAAAAGATGCTAAATTGCTCTGTAGAGCTGAAAGGAAATGCAGAATTGGGTGGTAATCCTCTTGAGATTCTCTAATTTTCTATATTTTTCTTATGGTCAACAAACCTGACCAACAATGAACTGATCCTACTTACAAGTGTTGTGTGTGTGTCCAAAGTCTAATAAATCTTAATCTAAATACTATTAAACATAACAATGAGCCACACCACTGCACTGGCTGACATGTACCTTCACCCTGAAGAGGAGAGCAGTTCTGTGTACGGCAGACGCCACTGTGCATACACAGGAACACAGTTCTGTTTACAGAGCTTCGCTAGCTTGTTGTGCTACACTGTTCATTGTAAATTTGTCAAAAAAACTTAAGTACTGAAGAATACGACACATCAGGCTTTGGATAGACACAATATACTTGGAAGTAGGATCCATTCATTGTTGGTTTGGCTCTGCACATGAGATTTATTGACAATAAGAGAAATATAGAAGACAAACTTTAAGATAAAAAGAAAAACCAGAGCAACAGGTTCAATAGTATCTCTGATTCTGCTGCATTGACTTTGATCCTTTTGTTTTGGAAAGAAATGCATTGTGAGCCTGACAATGTTACAATACTGCAATGCTGAATTGGTGGACTACTCTTTCAATGCAATGCTCCCACATGCCCCAAAACACTCATTCACCTTTAAACCTTTTTTTTTTTTTTTTTTACCTTTAATGTCACGTCTATGTTGTCTGTTTGTTTTGGGCATTTCATTATTGGATATTGATATAAATGTACATCCTGTGGGTCTTTGTTTTTTTCTTCTTTTTGTTTTATTTTTCATTTAATTCTATTGTATCTTTAAAAATATGTATTTTTCTTAAATGTATTTTATGTTTATTTATTTATTAAATATATTTTTATTTTTTTGACACATAGTGGTCCAGAATTAAAGATAGGTGTCGATGTGGATATCAGTTGCCCATCTCTCCTGGGGGGAACACAGTTTATTTATGTTAAGCATGGCTCTGTACATTTTAGATAAAACATTTCTAGCAATCAGTGCCTGATTACTAAACTGATATCTGCAGTCTGTTCATCAAATGAGAAAATGACACATAAAAATAATGTACAACTGCTGTTGTACACAGCACCACTGAGTGGCAGACACTGAGTACTGCTGATTATTACACACCAACACCTCTGGCACATCATTTTCCCCCCAGTCGACATCCGAACAGCACACAGAGCTCAACGTCACAAAACAAGTAGTTAAATCCGTATAAAAAGTAGGTTGCCTTTATTAGAAGCTGGGAAACCAAAACATTATCAACATTGTCGTTAATACTTTTTTTTGTAAGACCACAATATTGCCATTACCAGCATCATCATCATCATCATCATCATCATCATCGCTTCGCACTTTTTCCACAACATGCAAAAGATTCAAGAGTTCAGCGTTCCTTTTCCACACTACTGACAAAAGCTTCTCCACTTCGGCCCCTGTAGGAATCACAACTTGGCTTACATTTACATTGCCAGTACAACTGAAGGTATATAGAAAACAAAAAAAAAAACAAAACAGTACAACAGAGGAAATTGTAGAATGGATGAAAAGAGGAGAAATTCATAGCCTTATGCCATGTGCCTCCTATGGGATGATGGAGAGGAGCCTCATTCAAGCCCTCAGTGTAGTGAACTACAAGACAGTGTCTGATCCTACTGCAAACAGCTCTCTGAGCATTAGACTGTATAAAGGTTTTTATTTTCAAATTTATTTTATTATTCATATCCAATCGTCTTAAAATGCCAGACGTTATTAAGGATTGGGTGTCAATTTAGGATCCGAACGTAGAAAAAACACACTAACCTGCTAATAAGGACAGTCATAAAACAATCCAATGTGCTTCTGAACCGACTAGGTTCCAGTGTGTCCTGAACGCATCCAGGACTGGTTTCTATTGTGGCCTTGGGATGAAATCAGAAGAATATTCTCTGAATTTCATCTAATAAACGAATCCATGTTCCCAAGATCACAATAGCAGCTTTCCTCTCTCTTTTTTTTTTTTTTTTTTTTTGCTTTTTGTTTTTGCTTTGACATCAAACACTACGTATCACAAAAAGAGGACAATCTCGCAAGTGCTGCACCTGATCTCCAAGTCACTAGTTTTGAGATCGGTTATGGCTTTGGATGGTCTGCTGATCGTACATATTGTTGACTCGTTCTAAGCCTAATTTGCCGCTCGTAGCAAAGACCTAAAACATGAGGACAGATTACATTCTCAGGCCTCCAGTGATGATTTCAGAGCCACCGCTGAAACTCTTAACTCAATGAAAATTAAGGCATTGATAGACAAATGAATGCCTAGGGCTGATCTCTGGATACAGCCTGTGTGTGTGTGTTCGCACAGGAAGTAATTGTTACACGTCATCGCCTCAGTGCCGTTTTACATCTGAATTTTAAAATGGTTCCGCTTGTGAAATACACACCTCTGTATGAGTTATCTCTAATGTGGGCAACAAAAAGCTCTGAGAAACAAATGAGCATGGATACCTACAGTAACCATTAAGCTGATGGGACTGGGAGAAGGAGGGAGAGGGGGGTGGGGGGGGTGTGTTGTTTGCAAAAAGAGTGAAAGAAAGGACGGGAGTAAATACAGGAGGGATGGCTGGTCTGTTCTTCACCCCACAGGCCAACCATCAGGCAGAACAGATTGAGTAGGGTCGACTTTTTTCTTTAAAATCAAGATACATTTTATTTCTTTTTTTAAAAAACAAACATTACAAAAAAAATCTGAATAGAGAATTAGAACAATGAACCAACAGGAGAAAAAACAACATTCATTTTTTTTTTGGACTCTCAAAAGAAAAAAAAAAAAAAAAAAAAAAAAAAGAAACATCTCTTCTTGCATTTCTTAGAAATAAAAACAAAAAAAAATAAAGATTTTAGGGGGGGGGGTGCCTGGCACAAGGGGTTGACTGTGGAGAAGATGCTGTGGCCATGCAGGGATTTTTCTTGGGGGGGGGGGGTTGTATGTTTTTGAAAAGAGGGGGAGGGCAGGGGTAGCTTCACGTAGCATGGTGCATCATCTGAAAGCCCGACATAAGAGATTTCACATAGGCAGCTGATGGGAGGCTGAGAGAAAAAAAAAAAAAGAAAAAAAAAAGAAGCCAGACCCTCTCACAGGAAGTACCCCACACAAGCATACAAATTCAAACAAGTACATAAAAACACACACACATGCTGGCTCGTCACATGTGATTAGTGGCAGTCCGGCATGTAGCGAACACTCAGCGGCGACCCGCCAACCACCAGTCTGTGTAACGCGCCTTTACTTAATCTACGGAGCAGCGGCTGCAAGAATACTTCTCTAAATAACTCGCTTTATTTCATTCTCTTGTGCTGCGCCTACAGAAAAACAGCCGCGCGACAAGAGTTGAGGGCATGGATATAAAGTCTGAAACAAGCTGGGTGATAAAATTTGAAAAAAAAAAAAAAAAAAAAAAAATACAGCTTTAACTGAATGAACCATTGCAAAAAGATTTTTTTTAAAACAACTACCTCGCACTGCCCTGTTAAAACATGCTCCATGTTTAAAAGCACAAAGTACCAAAGAGAGGATAAAGGGACAGAGCGAAGGCGTGAGCCCGGCGCTTGTTGACTGTGTAAATACAGCGCTTTAGTTACTGATACCAGGAGGCTCAGAACAATACTCCCAGTAATCACAGACATCAGTAAAAGTAAACAGGAAGGAATCAGTCATTGATAATCCAAAAAAGGGAGGAGAACACAAACACGAGTGAACTAGTCTGTTCACACTCAGGACGGATGCTCTTTGAAAGCCAGAAACTAACATCATCTGTGGACATGTTTCAGAATCGTCGCACTGTTGTGAAACTTTAAAATGCGGACTGTGAGTGATGAAGACGGGAGGGGAGGGAGTGAAGCTGAGTGTTGAGAATACGATAAACTCCTTACATACGGCGGATGATCATATGAGCACAATGTCTTGAGCTACTGTGACAGACAAGGTCCAGGCTGGGGGGAGAACTGGTGGTTGGAGGGGGAAGAGGGGGGGAAGGGAGGGGGGGAGGGGGAGCAAAATAAAGAAAAAGCACATCAAGTCCAAACCATTGAGCCAGGCCACCAGGAGGAAAACAAAACAAAAAAAAAAAAAAACGACAAAAAAAGAAAATAAAAACTCTAAACGCAGAGCAACAAAAGAAACAAAAACTTGAGAAGAGACAGAGAGAGACATCGAGGATGGGTAACAATCGGTACCATCTTCTAGTCTTCTCCAGAGGGTGCCTCCTCTTCTGAGCCGTCCTCCTCCTCTTCATCTTCTTCCTCTTCCTCCCCTCCTGCGGCCTCCTTCGTCGTCTTGGGGGTGGGGGAGGTCTCCTTCTTCTCTGCCTCCTCCTCTTCCTCCTCCAGGGGACTCTCAGGGTCCTCCTCTTCCTCCTCTTTGGGTGAGCTCTTCTCCAGGGCCTTGGCGCTGGGGCGCCCTTTCCCCTTGCCTTTCATTGGGCTGGGGGTCACTGGGGAGGAGAACCATAAAAATCACTTAGTGATCGTCAATCAATCAATCAATCAATCAATCAATCAATCAATTTTATTTAAAGTGCAGAATCACCATGCGGCATGGTTCCAATACACTTTACAGTTAAAAAGAATACATTGGACAAAACGTACAGCGACCAATTTACAATAAGATTATGGTTCAATCTCACTACTTGATAGCATCAATAAACATTTTCATGAGCCTCAAATTCAGACAGTTAAAGTCTGTATGAAATTACAAATGACTCGTCTCCAGCCTGGATCCTGTCATGACTTTGATATATAAGACATAAAGAGTAAATAGGACCTGAGCTTACTGTCATATTTACAATTTAAGAAAATATAACTTTAGTTTTCACCAATAACTAAAGCTGATTTTGAAGAAAGGAGGTGATATTCTAACATTAGAACCGGCACTGCATCAAACTGTGTCATTAATTAGAGTTGGACAAAGTCATCCTCTAAAGACTTTGCTTCCTAAACTTTGTGTTTCGAGCCATAAACGAGTCATTATGTGTTTTACACAAAAATTAATGCCGTTTTAGACGATTTGTGACAATTTGTAAATTTACAGACAATAACAATACAGACTAACAATAGATTTTAATGTTTATTTCATTTATTACTTTCAAATAAACTTTATAAAATTGAAAAACAAAAAGGATCAGGTGTATATTTGTATTCTCGTGACTAGGGTGGGGTTCTATAACCTTTTATCAAATCTTCAGATTTCAAAATTTTTAAGTAAAGTCAAACCAAAACTAAACTTATTTAGATCTGTACTTTTTGTTGTCTGAGGGCACAAACAGTTTTGGATGTTCACAACCCGTAAATAAAAGCAGAAAATGAGACGAGCAGCAGAATATATTAAATATGGATCAATCTAAAGGGGCTTGCTATGGTTGATCAGCTTAAATTATTCAGATAATATGAATGAAAACTTGAACTGGGAAACTGTGACAACTGATAGAAAACTTGTGAACAATTCCTGCTGCTTGTATAGTCTATAGAACTTATCAGACTGATTATTAATACTGTGATAAGGATCATAAAAAGGTGTGTAAATGTTCTGCGATCCCGGACGTTGCCGTGGAACAGAGCAGTGATGACTGAGGCTGCGTCCTGATTGGACGGCTCACCTGTGGCCTTTAGTCGGGGTTTGGGGGATTTCTTCTCCTTCTTTTCCGGCCGTCCCCGTCGGATCACCTTCTTGCCTCTCTTCTTGGAGTGACCGTAGTCACTGTCATCATCATCCTCCACCATGAAGTCCTCGTCGCTGCCGGACTCGTCGGCTGCACATAGATTATGGGATGTGTGAGAATACTTTCGGCACAGATGCATTCCTGTCCGGCAGTCTAAAGCGCTGCGGCGTTATTGATTTACTGATCTGACTACATAAGCCTGACACCTTTACAGTCTTCATACAGGGTGAATTCTGAGAGGTTTTAGCACCAGGTAGAATGGAGTTAAGACCAATTTCAATTAAAAAAAACATCATGTGTGTTCCTAAAAGTCTACAAGTTGTATTATTTTTTTCTTTTAATACACATCTGTATCAGAAACACATCTGGTCTGATGTGTGACAGCTTGCTCATGGTTTATAAGTAGTGTTCGGTAAAGGATTGTGTTGCTGTAACGGTGTACAGCGTGTTGTACATACGGTCCATGTAGGGCTCCTCTTGGTCTTCGCGCTCCTCATCCTCACTGCCTCCGTCGCCCAGCAGGATCTCCCTCTGTTTGGACACAGCCTTGGAGGCCGCCTGGCGCACTGTACGCTTTCGACTCACTTCCCTGTCGTCGTCGCTGTCATCTACACAAAAAAAAAACACGCGCGGTGATTAATAACGGTGGACGGAGAGGAACAAGTGGCTCTCTAATTAATCAGGCCTGTATATATGTCATCTTGTTTTGACATGTTTTCCTCTTATTACCGGCTTCACGTAGCTGTTTTTCCCACAGAGGTGAAGCGACACCGTTGAATCACTCACCGCCTCTGCTAGACCCTCTGCTTATTAAAGATATACGGAAACATGAATATGTAACTAACTTTATATGTGAATGAAACAGCACATTTTGACTTAAAGAATGAAAACTGCTGCTCTTCTATTTTCTTATTAAATCCCATAAAAAAAGACTAAAACCAACAATTTGTTAGTCCGTCTCTCAAAACTTCCACACTCTCAGCTCCAAGCCCACTGGTTCCTGAAGACACATCTTTGGGACTATTTTCGGCTGTGAATTAATACACATTTGCGGCTAGTGAGTATCGCAGCAGGATGGCGTATGCGGCATTGAGTCGAATGAGTACAATGAGTACATGTCAGCTGGTGTAACAATGTTGCTCATTGATGTGTTTTAATAGTTTGGGAACAACAATGGAGCTCTATAGCGCAGACAAACAGGATATATCAGGCTTTGATACACACACACACAATACTTGTTAGTAGATCAGTTCATTGTTGGTCTTTTCAGGATTTGTTGACAAAAAAAAAAAAATTAAAGTATATCATCCCCAGCAGCCATAAATTTAACATGGTTATACTTAGGTGTAGCACCTTTCATACTGTCCAAACTGTGTCTAAATTAGCATGTAATCACCTGTAGTCTAGAAAAGAAACCACAAGCATCCTGTTCACTGGTTGGTAAAGAATTATGTCATTTCTAAAAAGAAAAAACACACAGTTTATATCTTCCGTTACTTCAGATGTTTTCATTTGTATACCTAAATACAGATTGTACATCATTCTACATCAAGTTTCTTATAGTTTTCAGGATCAGCAAACAGCAGAACAGTCATCCTCTGTACCAGTGGTGTATTCTGGGTAACAAAACCTTTAAATGGAACATACATCACTAAAAAGTCTCATTAAAAGCCACAGTGGAGCCACTGCAGGTAAGTTGTTTAATGCTGCGTGGGACATCTGAAGCCCCGTAGATGGCACGCAAATTGTAGAGATAATTATTCATTTTCACGCTGATGAGGCAGAAATATAAAAAGGCATTAATTTCAGTGATTTAAATCAACTGAAAAAAAGTTAATTTGCCCATCACACAACCTAAAAAGGCTTTCAAAATAAAAACTTACATAACCTTAGACAAACCAGATATTTAATGAGGACATTGTTTAGACCATCGTCTTGTTACTGGACTGATCACAAAAGATGAGATGCCATCAACATCCATCAGTCTGAGCCCAGCAGATGACAGAGACCGATTGATCGGGCTTATCCATCATACCTTCCATTCAGAGTAATTAATCACAGCGGCGTGTAGCGGTGTCGGAGAACGTTGGAGGCAAACAACTCAATCAGTCACAATCAGCTGGATGTGGGAGGAACAAACTCACATGCAGCGTTGTCTGTCAAACAAAACCCAGCTGGTTTTAGAGTAAATATCCGCGTCAAAAGATCAATGTCAACGGCATCAGTTCCTCTTATTATTTTAGATAGAAGCACAGGATGACAACTGCTTCCCTATCTGACCTTCCAAACCATCCTGGAACCCCCCAATGAAGAAGCTAGAATATGAGGACTGTAAGGCTTCTTTGAGTTCCTTTACACACAAATCTTCAATCATCAAAGTTGCTCTTTTCTAGGGAGAACCTTTGGTGTAAAAGGTGACACATCTGAACAATTAATTGTTTTCAAATTGCAAGAGTTGCAATTTTAATAAAAAAAACTAAATCCAGGAAGTCTTGCTTGATATTTGTCCTTAAGTGACGCAGACAACCATGGAAAAAAAAAAAGACCCTGATGAAGACTTGGAGTCGATACACATTGGTTGCCTACACTCGAAGAATAAATTCATAAGATTATTTCACCTGAAGACGGAGTGCCTTAGTTTTTTTTCCATGGTTGTCTGCACCACTTAAGGACAAATATATATCAAGCAAGACTTCCTGCATTTCATTTTTGTACTTTCACCTCCCCTGCTAAAGAGCAGCTCTTGTCTGAGCCATCAGAAGCGTGCAGCGCTGTAAAACTGCAATCTTGATAACTTGTATGATTAACACCGTCTGAACTAAATGTAAGAGGTGAAGGGGTTAAGTTGACCGTCGATTTTGTCAATGACAACTTGTCATTAAGGTTAATTCTGTGAGTTAGCCGAACCGCTAAAAAAAGAAATTCTTAGCTGTTGGCTGCTTGACAGTCTGCTGTGTGCATGTCAGTGCCTGTGCTATTTCGACTCAGAGAAAGACATGGCGCTCTGTGTAAAACAGGCAGTGCTTTCAGGCTTTTAGTGGGTCAGAAACACCAACGGAGTGGTGGGTCTTGCTCTAGATAAAGGATCTAGGTCATTGCTTAATAACAGGTAGCTAGCAGGTAGTTCAGTAAGTGACAGCAGTTTTTCCGGTTTCAAACGCATATATTGTTATTAAATTACACAGCACACCCACGGTGCACCCAGTACCTGCCCGCACCTATGGCCAATTCATTATTTCTGAGTCTGTGTGGCTGTGAGGGTCCGTGTTGGTCCCCGTGACATGAATGTCGCCATCCAGCTATCTCCGCGAGGGTCTGCACAGCCCAAAACTTGTGTCAACTGTGCATGTGCTGGAGAAGCAAACAGGGACCCCTGTCTCATTTACTGTATGTATGAACTGTATTCCTGTTCTCATTCTGTTTTTGACTTTTTCTTGTTCTTCAGCAACATACAGGAACTCCTGCTGCATTCAGATTGTGTAAAACAATACAAGAGGCTGTGTTGCTGTGGGTGTGTTGTTTAAAATGCTGATACAATGAAATGCGATCCAGCAAGTCTGGTTGGAATAACAGATTATTGGGCTTAAAGGCTTATCAGAGAAACTCTGTACAGCGGTTTGTAATACTCAGACTCGATTTTACAACTCTGGAAAGTTATCACACTGCAACCTTGTTTACTAGTGCACACGTGTGGAACACGTCTGTGTCCGCGGACCTCCGAAAATATATGAATGGATCCGCATGCACATGCGTGGTCCGCGTGGAAGTCCACAGTCGACCGCGGACACACAGAGCATGAATCAGCTTTTACTGTCTCTGATTAGATCTCTTCTCAGGACTGTACAAGCTATGGTTGACAACTCACTGACTCACCTGTTCGCTGTTAGGGTGGAATAAACTACACTTATTTGTATTATTGCTCAGAGTCTGGCGAAGAATAAGTGAAAACACTTACAAGACCTTTAAATTTATGACATAAAAACCTTTGAATCTGGACCTCCGGGATTGGGAGTTGTTTGTGCAATATCAGAATTGTCATATTTATGAGATTCCGACTTGTAAATAGCGTTCACGCCATCTTCAAAGTCGTAATTACAAAGTCTGTGGATGGTAATTAAACCCAGATTTAAGGGATTAAGTGTCATGTTGTCAACAGTATTTTTTACCCCTCACTCGGCCAACTCTGTAATCACACAATCATCTTGAGTTGGTGTGAATGCCTGCAGGTCATTAATGTGGGAATCTTTAGCAAAAAGCTTTTTTCATTTTGCCAAGGTTACTCAGAAGTTAACTTTCCTCTGACTGACAGGTAAAAAAGAACCCGGGGAGAAGTTCAACAACAAGCAGGCTTAGAGTTACATATATAGAATTTAACAGAACGATCTAAATCGCAATATTGGTCAGAGAAACTGCAATTAGATATTTTCCTTACAATATTCAGCCCTAGATCATGTTCTGTTACAAACTTCATGTATTTATATAAACTTGCATCTACATGACAACATCACATGACATGGGACATATAAAGCAGCATATACTGTAAATATTCCACAATCAGAGAAGAAACTGAATTTTTTACCTGCAGCCCGTTTTCTCTTCGGCGTCCTCTTGGTAGGCTTCTCCACCTTGGCTTTCTTTCCCTTTTTCCCTCTTTTTTCTTCGTAGTCGCTTCCTCCGTCTTCATCCTCCTCCTCTCCGAAGTCGTTGTCTTCCTCATCGCTGCCAAAGTCATCTGCGGCGACATAAGAGGGAAAAGTCAGCGAGCCGGCCCTCCGCTCTCCTGTCTCCACTTATCAAATTCCAGCTGTTTTCACATGGTGTCTGAACAAACCTTCCACTGACTTACCGGCTGAATCATTTTTGGATTTGGAGAGCTTTTCATCAGAGTCCTCGCTGGAAACGGAGAATCAGAAAAACAAAATCTTAGCAACCAGAGTGAGGGTAGCCAAAAGCGATCTTTTTCAAGGCGCTGATTTAATCTGCTTTTAATTGGCAACATTTGTAAACCAAATAATGTTAATTAAAAAAAGGTAAGTGCCTAATAAGATTTCCAGTTGATGCCTTTCTATTAATAAACATCAGTTTAAATGTGTGCTGCCCATTGACTAGTAGTGTTAGTCATAGGGTAGTGTGAATGCCACACGACCCACTGACTAAGATTTGTAAGAGGTAGTACATCACAAGTTACACCCATGATGGATTGAATATAGCTCGTCTCCATCCCCCACAGTTTTCTCCAGCTGAGTGTCTTTCTGTCTACACTCTTCCAGCTCACTCACCAGCTGTACTCTGCCTCACACACACAGCTTCAGCACACCTGGCTCCTCCTGATGCTGGATCTGATCTGACAACTATTAATATTCTCTTTTTTTTTTTTTTTTTTTTAGGGGGGCCCTTCAATAGAATTCATGGACAAATCAACTAGAAGTTGTACTGAAACACCAGTGCTGTCATTCATATATTCTCTTATTTAACTTGTCATTCTTTTAACTAGCAAATTTGTTTAATTGTAAGAAAAATATCTGGTGGTAAGCTTGATTTATGTTTGTAATGTGAATATGAGACTGAAAAAATACTGTATCGTATTTGAATTTTTTTCTTTTCATGACAAAATGATGGAACAATGAAAATAAACCTGAAAAACAACTCGGCGCTAAAACGTAGGGTAGGAACAGGTAGACACGTTGAGTATTAAGTTATACCAGTGCTCACCTGTCATCCTGTGAGTTCTTTGAGCGCTTGTGCTTTGGCTCACGAGGGGCTGCGCGCACCTTCTTAGGCTTATCATCACCATACTCCTCATCTACGAAGAAAAGACAAAGAGGTTTATTTATAAAAAACATTCTCTAATGTTGAGAAATAACTGTGTCCTTTGTATGAAACCGTATGTTGATTTTTTTTGTATACTAACTGCTCAGTCATTATACTATGACAGCAGGAACAAATAGCTTCTATAATGTTAAAATAAATGTAGATTGATTGAAATTTAACGTTTATAACATTTAGACTCTGAACTGGTAGCAGAAATTTGATTCTTGGTGTTCCAATTTAATTCAGAATTATTTCTTGATTCAAAACAGATTCTCATTTGAATAAACAGAGAGGTGGGAAAATGTTTCCAGCACTAGAGAATACTTTAACACTAGTACCACTGGAACTCATCATCATCATCATCATCATCATCATCATCATCATCATCATCATCCACAACACTCAGCAAAGGTTTTTTAAAGAAAACAAACTCAGTCGTTGTTTTTGTCACCCAACCAGAATTGGTTGGTTTTGCAGTGAGTGATGGTTGGCTGGCTCGTTTGTTAGTCCAGTGCTCTGGATCTGGATAATGGTGTACGAGACATTAAAGGGTAACCTCAGGATTTTTCAACCTGGACCCTCTCTTCCCGTCATTTTGTGTCTAAGTGACTAATGTTGACAACAATTGTTGAAACTGGTCCAGTATTGAGCGAGAGCGCTTCAGCCAGCGGCTGTGATAGGGGCTGTAATGTAATCCTTCAGGGCAACAGCGCCCCGTCAATGTACGTCCATTAAAAGTGTTCGTTATGGCCACTGACAGGCTCAGACTGTTATTAGAAGTGTCTGACAACATTATGGAAAGGACCATACAGAGAAATTTTTCTTTACCTTTCACTTGATCTGGCCTGTTTGTTATTGTGTCTAAGTCTCGCTCAAGAGGAAGTCTCGCTCTGAAATCTCAAGAGAGTTGAGTTGTTGCAGGAAAACAACGGTGGAAACATAAGTGAGAGTTGGAGAGAGGAGTGCTGGCAAGAGTTTGTTGTGTTGTAGCTTAGTGTTATCTAAACCATTTTCAAAGTCATGGCTGAATATTTCACTGATTATTTGCTGTCTTCCTGCAACAACTCAACTCTTGCGAGATTAGTAAATTAGTAATAAAGCTAAAGAAAGCTGCTGATTTCACTGGTGAGGTGAGGGACCTGCAAGCCAAATGTGAAGACCTTGAGGGTCGTTCCAGGCGGAATCATTTGCATCTGACTGAGGTTGAGAAAGGAGCAGACAGCCCACACAGTTTGTCTCTCAATTTCTGAACGAGATACTAAACCTAAACGAAGCCCCCCCTCCTGGACAGAGCCCGTAGATCACTAAAAGCCAATCACACAAGTCCTACCAGGGTTCCCTGACATAGAGGGAAGAAACTCCACATCTATCCCAATTATACCGTCGCTGTGATGAAGAGCGGTGTTTGGAGACGTGAAGAAGCAGCTGCGTTGCAAAGGCAATTATTAAGTTATTAAATCTAAAATGCGCCCAAACTTATTGTGTTTTATCAACACAGGTTTATTTAATGATGTACAAGAATCGATTTTTGGAGTTTGTGAATCAATTCAGAATCATCAAAGAATCACATTTCTGTGAATCAGTTTCTCTCCATCTGTAGCAACATCTCTGGATGTATTATATACCATCGTGACAATGCTGCAAATCAAGACGTGATTTCTGCCTCAATGAGATGACGTATTTTGATGTGTCAGGTATTTAGTTTGCCTGGTTAGCCAAAAGCAGACATTTGTAAATTTGATCTTCATTCACCATTTTTAACTGATTTCCGGAAAATGTATCATATCACAACATGTATCCATATCATGATGTAAAAATATAGTAATACAAGATTTTATCTGCATTACGCGGCCCTGTTAGCACACATAAGGAAAGACGTCATAAGCATCTCTTACCTGCATCGTCAGACTCGTTGAATTGTGAGTAGTTCACCACTTTCCTGTTCCTGTGAAGAAGTACACACATCGCATCAGATAACATTAACACAGGACAGAGTTCATTGCCCACACTTGATATTAGACATGTCCATCTAAGCTGGAGGGTGGTGGATAGGTAACAACCTATTCTGTGTCATGTCTGGCAAATTCAACAGGCAACGACACGTCGGCTGTGTATGAATGTCTGGATTGTATTGTTTTTGTTAAAGAGGCCACACACGGCCTCCGGTTGGGGGCACTGAACCGGACACTACCGTCTACAGTTTCCAGGGCTAATTTGGCAGAGTGTATGAGGGAAGCCTCAGGTGTCAGCGGCCAACTACACTTCAGGTAACATACACCTCTAAAAGCTGTGAAGCAAGACTGAAACAGACTAGTGTTGGTGTGGATTAAACAAAAAAAAATCATCTATCCCTTTTTGTGTTAGTTTTAGTTGTTTTGAAAGGCATCTTTTAAATATATATCAATATATATTTATTTATATAGGCAATTTAAGTACTTTATTCTAAGCATATAAATGCATTAAAACATTTAAAAATTGAGTTAAGAAAATAAAAGAATCTAGAAAGAAGTAGAGATAAGTCAGATCTTGTAACTTTGTTGTTTTTGCCTGACTGATACAGGATTTTTTGAAACTGATACTGATATTTGAGAGTTAAAAAAAATGATATATTGGCCAATATTCATTTTCTTTACACAACCCAAAACATTAAATGTTTTTGGTAAGGTTCCCTTAAATTTGACAGTTGAAAAATTAACAACAGAAAGTAACCTCATTACTCTCTGGTGGACAAACTATGGAATGGTGACACTGTTTCCATTTGTATGTGTTCCTGTACCATTAATACATGTTAGTAACTTGACATCTTCCCTGTAGTTTTGTGCTTTCTCGTCTGGCAGGAGACCTTTGGCTGCAGACCAACTGTTGTCCAGCTTAATGCCCACTGCTGCTATTATTATTAGTCATATTTCTGTTGTTATTGTTGTTGTTGCTGTGCTTCTCTGTGTCTCTCTCTCCCCTCGGCCCTTCCTCCTTTCACGAGTTATGCTAGAAAAGACTTGTTCAACGTGTTGTCCAACCACATCGGAAAGCAAAAGTGTTGTTGCGAAAGGCCACGCTGGAGGGTGGAGTGAAAAGTCGGCTGTCACAAGTCATAAAAGGGGGGTGGGGGATGTGTTATACTTTAAATACAGGAATACATTTAAATACAACAGTCTCTCCTGTCTAAAAAGTGATAGGAATTGTGTAATGAATGAAAAAAATAAAAGAAAAGAAGTTCAAACTCTGGCAAATCACAGCAGGAGGTGAATGTAGGATTGTTGGTTAGAAAAATAGTGGGACACAGCTCCCCCCATTCCAATGTCAGAAAGGTGTGGGGGGAAGGGGGTTTCTGAAGCTGTGCGACCATCCAACAAGCAGTTCTGATGGAGTATACTTGCGCCTTAATGGTGCCATAAACTTTTACAAGTACTTAGATTTCAACAACAGGCACGCATGCTGGCACTCACCACAGTAAAGGCCTCAGACATGTGCAACAGCAGCCACTGACATGACTGCCAAGTTTACACATTACCATATACATCTCACATATTTTCCAATGGCCTCAATTAGTGTGTTACCTCACTTGGAATGGGATGATGAACGTGAATCTGACAAATCACGATGTCAGGGACGGTGGTGGTCTCACTGACTGACTGCTTGGTATAGCGCTCCCTTTTGAATGTGCAGTGCCCCTGGCCTGCGTTATTTCAACCTAAACCCCAGTTACACAAATTAAAACCACTAAGATGCATATAAGATGCTGTGCTGCAAGCAGCCGTTGTAATTCATTAGATTCACTGGCTGATATGTTGACAGGATCAATGAAGACTTACCAGAGACAGAGTCAGTGTGTTAGCCAGACTAAATTCACTTGATTCAGTATTTGTTTGGTTTTTAATTGTTTTGTTAGTTTGTCTTAATCATTTTCCAGGTTTCTACAGGTGGCATCTTTAATTTGACACATATGTAAAAAGATTAAGGAAAAAAAGAGGAGACTGGATTTAGAAACGTTCCGCCAATTGAAAAAGGTATACGATGCAGGATTTTCCCAAAAAACAACGTATAAACTTGGGACTCATAGCATAGCGACCAGGACCGCTGTCTCGGTCTCTCTCCTCTGCTCCTCTCTGCTCTGTGTCTGCTCTCTCTGTCTGTTTGACCGAGGGCGGGGCTGAGCTACACACACGCAGAGCAGAGAGGCCAGAGCAGACAGGATGACGCTCTGCATTCACACAAAATCCGGCAATGTGGCACCTTCCCGCAGGGTTGTGCTAGGCTAGCTTGGTTGACCGCCGCTGCTCTCTCTCTCTCTCTCTGTCTGTCTCACTGAGTGTGTGAGCATGAAGTGTGGGTCTAAGGAGTGTGTGAGTTTCTTTATTTGTCTTACTCCTGCTTATTTAAGTACTGGCTGGCTGTAAATCTTGGAGCTGGAGGTGTTTTTTTAAGCTTGGGCAGCTCACTGTCACAGCATTCACCAGACCGACTAGGAGACATGGCTTAAAGATCTCATCTTGTTCAGTCAAGGACTGTAGTTTAGAGAAGGTGGTGGGAGCATCGAGCATTAAGTCCACTGCTAGGATGAATGGAGGTGTGGAAATAGAGAAAGCAAACACTGGCATCTAGGATGTCAACAGTTAAACTGTTAATCGGTTAATCACTGGGAATATTTTCGACCAGTTCTGCATGTCGGTCTATAGCTTTATTTGCATACATACTCCCCGTCTGCCATGTCTGAAGATGGATCGCAGTCATAGCCAAAGATCACATCGCCGCTAGCCGGTCCGGGGCCATCACCCAGTTGGTGCGCCAGCTGATTGAGACTGATATGCTGTTAATTACTGTGGCGGAGGGCGAGGGATTGAAAGAACTAGTTCAGTACCTCAAGCCCGAAAATGTTATGCCATTGAGAGCTACTGTGACTTAACACATTGAAAACAATTTGAGGAGAAGGATGAGCTAAAAGTCAAGCTAGCCAGGGCAGACCAGCTAGCCCGGACCACTGATTGCTGAACAGTTCTCACAAACGAAAGCTACATCACAATTTTTCTTAAAAGTTAGTTACCGGTTAATGGGTGTTGGTTTGTCAAAAGCAAAATTAACCGAAACTGACATCCCTACTGTCATCACAAACAGCGTTGTAATAAAGGAAACATCTGTGTCGGTGACGCCTCTCACTAAGCCAGCAAGAACAATGATATTATCAAACTTCCATTCATAAGTGATGAGCTTATAATAAGGGAGTTGACCAGATATGGGGGAAAAAAGCATTGTTGTCATGCTGTAATGCCCCTGAACTACAACACGTTTCCTACAGAAGGCAGATGATCATGAATAACAACAATATAGAGTTGAATTGGACTTTTAAGCTGACAGCGGGTGAGTTTGAGTATACCCTTTTTGCAACAACGGAAAACATGAAATGTTTCGGCTGTGGAAAAGAGGGGCACCTGATTAGGTCTTGCTCAGAAGAGAGTTCCAGTGCTGAGAAAAGTGATGCTGGTAGAGGTGCCAGGGGGCAGAATGTTGATGGTGAAACACAAAAGAGAAGGATGTAGAATAAGCACAAGAAAATAGTGAAAGTGGTGGTGAGTAAACAAAAACTGAGTAAACAGAAGGATACGGGGCCTGACTTCAGTTCAGGAGAGGAGTCTGATGTTTGGGAGAGTGATGCATCTTCGGGTGTGAAAGCAGAAAATGGTTATGAGGTGAAAGAAATGAAACAGAAAATGAAAAATATGAAAGTAGAGAAGTTTTTCCCAGACAAAGAGTTGTTCATTGAGTCAGTCAGATTAAATATGAAGAACAGAGGAAAAGGGACTTTTACTGAACAAGATGTTTACAGGTTAAGGAAATTTGTGCAGAGAGTCAGACAAGAACTCAACATGACGATGAAGAGGAAACAGCATGTCTATTATTTTTTGTAGTTTTGTGAAACTGTCGACATGGGTGGTCTTCCTATGAGTAAGTTCAGAGTTGCCACCACGAATTTAAATGGAGCGAGGGATATGAAAAAAAGAGAACTTTTATATAACTTTGTAAAGATGAAAGGCATTGATGTAATGTTGGTACAGGAAACAGTGAGGAAGTGAATGAATCAGACTGGAAGGTGGAATGGGATACGGCTGTAGTCTGCTGGTCGACTGGTCGATTAGTTGGTCGATATGCTCTCATCTGACTAAATTCTCATTGGTCGAATAATCTCCGTGTTACTTTCATAAAAGTGCTACATCAATTGCTTTCCAGGATTAATCCATTATTTCCTGCGGTGGGAGGGACAGACTAACAAATTACCTATGAAAACAGGGGTGTATTCAAAACACCCCCGTTGTTTCCACATCTTTCAACTCGCCCAACCTAATGGAGACTGCTGGGTCTAACTGTACTCAACGTTTACTGACTCTACTGAACATTTACTGAATCTATGTTTCTCCCATAATTATCACAACAAGACCTCCCCCCAGGCCAAAAACAATATTTTTAGTGTCAAAATTAACGCCAAATATCCATTCATTCGGAAATCATACAGCGCTGTTAGGTACGTGAGTCAACCTCTGTGTCGTTGCCTGGGAAACTGTTGCTAGCGTAACTCCATTAAGGAATACGGCATTGCGGAGTATGTTTGCGTGGCGAGTGGGAAAGAGCGAGTGGCAGAGAAGAGCGGGGCAGAGGAAAAGGTTAGTAGTAAGTTGTCAGTCTGGCAGTAAATGTACAGTACAGACTACAGTGTGTCAGTTAATAAATGCTAAAAAGTCACGTCTGTTGTTTCCCTAAGTGCTGAAAAAGTGAAGGGGGTTAGCTCCAAAGTTAGCAACAATGGGTTAGCATAACCTGAAGACACAAAACTGAGAAATAGAGAAAAGAGAAATGTGTGGCTGCTGAGTTTACTGTGCACTCTGTCTCATTGCGTCTAACAACACCCCCCCGTGACTAATCGATTAGTTGAAGATTATGTACAATTTCAGTCGACCAAGATTTTGTTTGGTTGACTACAGCCCTAAAATGGGAGGATGAGGTTTGTCTGAAATCTCTGAAGTGGAGAGGTTGGCATCCATTTTTTCTAAGAGTTTTTTCCCCCAATCTCATACGAGATACCACGAGAGGGGATGAAGGGAGGCTCATGGTAGTTAAAGCCAAGTTTGAATGCTACATAGTTATTTACATTAATATGTATGCACCTTTTGTTGGTCTGAACAGAGCAGCATAACTAAATGTGTTGAATGATATTCTGGTGAGTTGTAATGCAGATGATTTTTTGTTTTTGGGAGGAGATTTTAATTGCACTCAGAATGATCATTTGGACAGAAACCATATTGATCCTTACAGAGAGTCACAGAGACTACTGAACCACCTTATTGAAACACATGATTTAGTGGATATTTGGAGAAGATTGCATGACAAGAAGAGACAGTATACATGGGCTCATGTCAGAGACAGTGTTATTTCTTTAGCTAGGCTGGACCTGTTTTATTGTACTGTAATTTTGGTGTTGTTAAAATGTGTCAGATGTTACCTGTTACCTGTACCATTCTTTAGTTTTAAGCAATGTTTTTATTGCAAATGTGAAACCAAACAGTGCATTCTGGCATTTTAACTCTATAGAAGTGAAAAACAAAATTCAGTGAGTGATCTAGAGATTGAGATGGTGGAACTTCAAAGTGTGTTTGAGTCCACGGGAAATCAAGGACATTTTGAAGTCCTCAAATCCAAAAAAGCATGCTTGAAGACTTACTAGGCATAAAAGTGCAGGGAGCCTTGGTTCGGTCAAGGTTTCAGAGTGCTAATCTTATGGATACACCTTCCAATTTCTTTTTTGGTCTAGAGAAAAGAAATGGGCAGAGCAGGTTTCTACATACCTTATGCTAAGCTGAAGGACAGGAGGTAACAGGGGCTGGAGAGATTCGGCATACAGCAGTGAAGTTCTGCTCTGAACTGTACAAGAGTGAATATAAAGGCAATAAACTGCTTGCTGCTTCGTTTTGTGATGGACTTCCAAAGATCCGAAGAGAATCCTGGTCTAGGGGAACCTGTGAGACTGGCTGAATTGCATACTGCTCTGCAGGGCATGGAGGTTGGCAAAGCCCCTGGCACTGACAGGAAGTCAGTTGATATATATGTGTGTGCTTATAATGCTTTTGGGGAGGAGTTGGGTGAAGAAGTGTCTTTGCTGTTAAGTTGCAGGAGAGCTGTGATAGCTCTGTTGCCGAAAAAAGGAAATCTACAAGACATTGAGAACTGGTGGCCGGTTTCTGTCTTCTGCACAGACTATAAGATCCTGTTGAAATCAGGACATGAGACTAATGGCGTGCCGTCATCCTGGGGACAGTAGAAAACGTGTGCTCAGCAGCCACACATTTCTCTGTTCTCAAGTTCTCTGTTTTACGTGTTCAGGTTAGTAACCCATTGTTGCTAACTTTGGAGCTAACCCCCTTTTCTTTTCCAGCTGTTGAGGGTCTTGACAAGCTGCAGCATTTTTTTAACTGACTGATTGTGTGACCTAAAAGATATGCTACCAAGACAACTTAAATATAAACTTGTATTGTACAAAAGTTTGGTTTTGCCTCCCTTAAGATATCGAGAGATTCACTGAGTGTTTGATCAGATGTGACAAAGCGTGGCATGAGACTCCAGCACCAGTCCTGTGCTTTGACTCGACAGCAGTTAACACGACTCTGAAAGGTCTTACTGTTTTCTCTCAGGTAAGGTTACATTCAGCATTGGCACAGCGAAACTAACAGATCAGCCCGGAGCTCTGTGGTTAAATAATATGTAATTGATCAACAGGAGGTTTAACTTTTCACCGGCCCTGGTGAGAGGTGGGCTTGGGGAGACCGTGGCAGGTGGAGGTGGTGGTGGAGCTGCAGGCTGCCTGAATGGCTGCATTCAATTAACAACAGCAAGGCTTTTATTGTTGTAGCCTATATGATAAGTTTGCAAGGTTTGTGAAGGGTTCATTGTGCTGACTAAAATATATTTATTGAATCATAGCGTTTGTGTTTCATTGCTGTTTAAAACATATATCCGGTAGTTTTTCTATATGGCCACAATATTAATGGACGTCAAAACAAGGTCTAGTGTAAACTCTGGTCTGCAGTCTGTTTTGTGCACATGCTTGACTTGTAAAAAGCTGATTAGAAACCTGGTGACGTGTATACATGGCAGAGGAAAAACTACCTGTGGAAAGCAGGTTTCTCTGATCCCAGACTCCTATTACAGAAAGCAGGTTTCTCTTTCACATGACAGTTGAGAAATCAGCTTTCTGGAGAAAACCCACTGTAATCTGGTTACTCAGGTGCATATAAACACACTGCAGGATAATACAAGTCAATGATTTCTTCTCAAAGTACCACGATGAACGATCATTTTTAGTATTGATCACTCTCCACACAACATGCAACTCGACAATCACTACAACAATATTATCCCAATTATTTTGGTCTCATTTATTTTTATATGATTAATTTATCCCTCCCAAAAACATTTCATTTTTGTTTTTCAGTTAATTTATATTTAAAGTTTAAGGAAATCCACTGCTAAAAAGACATTTTTTTCAAAGTTTAATAAATGCATGATGTTTCCATGTCAATGACTAATCATGTTAAATAATCAAGATCTCAATATCGACCAAAATTATTGGGATTATGATTTTTGCCATAAACGAGCAGGCCTAATTACAACCACAATCATTTCAAAAAACAACATTGAAAAGTGTGAAATTGCTAATGATACATGATATATTTACTGATTATGAAATGAATAGCTAAGATGTTGTAATCCATAAATCATCATCATAAATGTAATGAAATTATTCATATATTAAAACTGTCCTGTTCCCACTTTTAGATGACAATAGCTTATATATTGGCGTTTGCATACTGGAGTGTGACAGCATTAGATGTGGTTGTGATATATGCAGCTGGTTAAGCAGCAGTCTGTTCAGTGTCCTCACAGCCCAACAGTCCAGCAGTGACACAGGGAGGGACGCTCTGCTGTCTCTACATCACAGCCTGTTGTGAGCAGAGACCAAACATGATGCGCACCTTGTGCAGCAGTAGAGATTTATTTAGATCAATAGATTAACACATTTACCAACTTTTTATTTTGTTACAGACGTACTGCAACAGGCTGTAAACAGGATTCACAATCAGGCTCCGAACGATTGTGCCAACGACATGTTTACCAGCCAAATCTGCATTTTCTGGCTTCTACTTCTGACCCTATTGTTTGCATTTCACCAGCAGTAAAGCGTTTCTACATTTGTACCATCGTGGTCCTCTTTGCAATGAGTGACAGCTCTCTGCACTGCTGCACCGCTCCAACAGAGCTTTCCTTATATAGAGAAATGGGGGGCGTGGTAGTATGCTGATAGCGGCACGCAACTGTCCGTTCAGAATGACGGCGAGTCACGCACGGTGGTGAGAACAGAATTGGCTGGTGCGCACATGTCATGAATCAGATGGTAATTTTGCGCCTATTTTGTGTTCAAAGTAAGAACATTTCTACGCACGTATTAGTGAACTAAACCCACTGTGTCTTTAATTAGGGATGTTCTGGACATCTCTACTTCATTGGGCTTGGATTTGTTGGTCTCATTTCGTTAGACCGAGAAAAGCTTTTGACAGGGTTGACACTAGAGGAATTTGAATGTTTGAAGAGTTTCCCAGAGTTGGATTTTTACCCTGATTTGTTTGGCTGTTCTGGACTATTACTGGATGTAAAACACGCTAAAAGATGTTGATTTAGATACTGTAAACGGCGAGGTGTTGTATAATTGTTGTGTTGTAGCTTTCAACAAAAGCAAGTTAAATGAAAAAGAAGACTGAGTGTGGGGAAGGAATTTGGAGATAACTTGTGCACATAAACCAGACTGGAGAGTTTTGCATAAACTCTAAAAGAAACAACCTGGTAAGTTGCAGTGGAGAAGCTGTGGCTGTTAATGCTTTCATATGTGTAATGAATCCCACTGTTTCAAATAAATGTCCTCTCTGTGGAAGTGTGGAAACAATTTTCATTGTTTTTTAGAGTGTGGCAGGATTGATGCCGTATTTAGAACCTTAAAGACCTTGTTTTTGTTTTTCAAAAGAGAAATGCTCTAAAGTTGGTTTTTATATTTGGGGCCGTTTACAGGAAAATTAATGACGTTAATGATGTTACATTTTCATTTTGGGTGAAGTAAAAATGTCAATTCGTCTTCTAAGAAGGAACACGATTAAAAGGGAAGCGTTTCAGGATGTAGTCAGTTTGTCTCACTGGTAAGAGCCAGGGGTTGGATAGATTTAAGATTTCATAAAGAAACGAAAAAATTGGATACTTCTGTTCAACAGTGGTGTTACAATGATGTCATCTGTTAGTATTTGGTGTTGTTTTTAAGTGAAAGTGCCAGGAGCAGTTTTTTTATTTTATTTGTTTTTTCTGCTGTAAGGTTGAATTTGTAGATTACAATCATAAATGTGTTTTAGTATGATGAGGTAATGATAATGAATTGTTTATTGTGCAGTATATACAGAGATGATGTTGAGACAAAGATCTTGTATTAACACCGTGTCAAATAAATTCTCTCTAACTTTGTGTGTATCAATAATATCAATAACACAACATAACTTGGATGCAGATAGCTCAGGGCTGTGATCTGATCTGTACCAGATTGAGATGTAATGCAGCACAAGCAGATTCATTTCTGTCAAATATATGACATCACAGCCTGATATCTGGCATTATATTCAGTTGCATGTTTGTTTATTTACATTAAACCCTAACTGGGCTTCTATATACATACTCACCTTGTATTATGAGACAATGGATGGTTATATTTAGGCCTGCAGCTAACAATCGTTTTCATTATTGATCAATCTAACGATGATTTTCAATCATCTGCTACATGTTAGCTAAATGTTGGAAAATAATGATAAAATGTCGATAAAATGTCTTCAGATGTCTTGTGTTCTCTAACCAACAGTCCAAAACCCACAGATATTCACTTACTATCATGGAAGACAAAGAAAAGCAGCACATCCTTACAATATACAAGTTGGAATTATGTATTTGGGGTTTTGTTTAAAAAAAAGACAAATGAGTATTTGTCTAAATTGCTGCTGATTGAGTTGTTTGTTTGTATTTAATCCTCCTTCTTCTTACTTGTTTCATGCACTGCTGCAACATGAGAATTTCCCCTCTGGGGATCAATTAAGTGTTTTTGTAATTGATTAATTGACTAATCATTTCAGATCTAGTTAAATAATCTGATGTTTTGTTCATTTGTTCCATGACATGGAACTGCTTTACCTAAACACCACTAGGAGGTCTTTGGGATTCATGTCCACAAGTCTAAAGCTACACTGAGGACATTTAAAGGGACAGTATGAAAATTGTGTGGTGGAGGGTTGGGGTGATATTTTCTTCTTAGGGGAGGGAATTTTAACAGTACATGGGGAAAGCCTGTTTCTACTCCAGACTTCTGGGGGTGTGGAAGGATTTTACAATTCATGAAAGTCAGCCATTTTATCTCCTGTCTCCACAGTGGCAAGGTAAAAAAATAGAATTCCACCTTTTGCATTTTACACCTAAAATGTGTGCTTGCATTTTTGTCAGGCCAACATAGTGTGTTAGCGGATGGCACTGCAATGTACTGAGGCAAAAGTTAAAGGGAAACTTCTGTATTTTTCAACCTGGACCCTAATTATCAATCATTTTTTGTCTTAGTGACTAATGGGGACAACAATTTTTGAAACTGGTCCAGTATTGAGTGAGAGCGCTGCAGCCAGCAGCCACGAAACTGGCTGCGATGTAATCCTTTGGGGCAATTGTACGTCCAGTAAAAGTGCTTGTTTTGGCCACTGACAGGCTCAGATTGTTATTACAAATGTCTGACAACATTATGGAAAAGACCATACAGACAAATGAAATGTTTTTCTTTACCTTTCGCTGGATCCAGTCTGTTTTTTTTACTGTGTCTAACCAAATCTCGCTCAACGACAAGTCTCGTTCTGAACTGAACCTTGTGAGAGTTGAGTTGTCAAAATCAGTTAAATATTCGCAGTGACTTTGAAAATCTTTTAGATAACACTAAGCTAAGTTTTCTGTACTCCAACACAACAAAATCCTCCCTTAACTCCTCTCTCCAACTCTGTCATGGATGAATATTTAGCAGATTTCCACAACAACTCATCTCTCTCTAAATATAGATATAGATATATAGATTCACAGAATAACCCCAAATTTACTTAATCTGTAATGAAATAAAAATTGCAAAATTAAAGTAAATATAGTAAATAAAAGTTTGTGTGTTTATCTTGCAATGTCAGAGAGATTGTTTGTGCTTTAATCAATGTGACCACAATAGAACATTGTCCTTAATGGCTCTGCACTTTGGGGAGGCTTTTTTTTCAAATGAGAGGCTGCATTATTGTGCAGTGGGCTTGAAACATGATTTCTAAGGTTGTTGTTGGTGTGTGACCAAGTTTTTGTGTTCAGTTTTCATAGGAATAGGGATGTGATGTAGTAGCTGATGATGCAAGCTGTAGTCATGTGTAGCCTCTGACCAAGCTTTCAAAACATCACTTCAGCATTTCTTGTGCCAATGACCTAAATATAAGATTACCGTAATATCAGAAATAATAACAATTCTTGTTGCTATTCAAATAGTGTAATAACATTTGTTTCTTAAATATTCAGTGGTTATATTGGTTTGAGGTATTAGAAGTCTTTTTCTAATTCAAGATGTTTTAATAATATTAGGGACCTTGCTTTTTTTTTTTTTTTTTTTTAAACCTGCTTCCACCCTCCATAAATTTTCTTACAGTCCCTGAAGACCTCTCAAAATACGCTCCATTTTCACATATGGATGAAGAAATAACGCTAACCGAAAATATCCCTTTAGATACAAGACTTGAAAGCATAAAATGACTTCTAATCGAGTTAAAGGACGTTTAAATTTGCGTTAAAAACGGGCCAGAGACACCTCATGTGTTATAATCACAGTGGGAATCTTGCATTGAGGGGGTGTGGTGACTTTTTGTAGTTCTCCGCCTCCCTCTGACATCAGCCAACAGCGTTAATTTACTGCCACAAGTGAAAATGTAGATCTGCACCAACGCTATCTTCATTGACTAATAATCGATATTCTGTTGCTCTGAAACTACTAAAACCTTTTAAAATACAACAAAAAGCGACATAATGGAGGAGACGGCACAGACCTGCCCAGTCTGCGCGGTAACAAGATCAAATCTCGAGGCCGACCACCTCCTCCTCCTCCTTTTTTTTTTTTTTTTTGTTGGTGTGGGGGGGTTTTAGCGTTTCAGAGCCTCCCCTGGATGAATGGGTGGCCATATTCTCATTCTCAGTCAGAGAGGGAAAAATATTATCAGGCCTGGCACGAGTGAGCCGTTAAACGCAGCTGGTTAAATCACACCGACTAATTTTCCGCTCGGCCTGCAAAGCAGCCAACAATGCTCATCATGGATCCGTATAAAAGCGTGAGACACACGGCACAGACATGGCGATCAGTCCACACCGCTGGGATCCATGTTAGAGAGAGACTGAGGCTGCACACACACGCACACATTCCCATTATTTTTTCATGAAATACACAAATTCCCAGCTCATAAAAACACAACATGGTCGAGACGTGCGTGTAATCTGCGGTGCCTGCCAGCACGGCGTCGTTATTAACTTTACGCAGAGCAGAGGACAGATTTAGCACACCTACCTCACTGGTCTTGACATTTTGCAGGAATACTGTAGAGGTTAAGGATGTAAGAAAAGGGGGGAGAAGAAAAAGCGACGGGGGGAAAAAAGAAATATAGGTTCCCGCTCTGCAAAACACCGAGGAGGAGCGAGGCTGACGCACGACTCCACCGTCCGAGCTAGCGCGTGAAAATAAAAGTGCAGCAGCGACTTGTCCTCCAAACGCAAATATTCTTATTTTTTTTTACCTTCAGCTACTCAAAATGGTGAATAAAACAAACTGAAACTGCAGCCTATGTGCAACCAAACCCCGCGGCCTTGAGGGGTGGGTCCTCGGCGACAAGCACCGCCCCTACGGCCCGCTGAGAGGAGAAGCGCCGCGCCTCACTGCTCTCATTGGCTCATTTGAACGACGAAGTTCATTTTCATTGGAGGACTCAGCTGCTCGTCAGAGCATTTTTAGCATATAGTTCCCCGCCTCCGCTAGCAGGCTCGGTTGTATTAGCACTGTTTAAGAAAACAAAAAGAGGCCCTCAGGTTGGATGCAAACATTCAGTGTGGGTCCCAAAAGACCATAAAGCAACATTGCAATTATAGGTTACAACGTGCACAAAAATCATGTATATATAATGATACAATATAAGATATTTCAGTAATCTCATGGACTGTGGTGCTGCTGACACTGAGACTAGCCTTCTTCTGTTTCACCTGGCAGTCTGCTGCAGCATGAGATGCAGGTAGCAAGCAGTTCAGTCTCTAACATTACAGCTGTATAGCCTGTAACATTACAGTCACAGGTTACAGTGTTTATTTCAGTGATAGATTTCATTCACATAGACCTATTTTTATTATCTTCAGATTGTAACAAGTATCTGTTACTGGGCTGCACACTGCAATTTCTGCTACAAAATATATTTTATACCAAAATTATGGTCCCTATATTCTTATACCACTTTTAGATGTAAAGAGTGACTCAGGATAAACCTGTGTTTTTATTTAGACTGAATGGGTCAACATGTACTCAGGCCGGGCTTCACAAGCCTGCTCCTGAATTGGGTTCAATGCTGGTCTGACACTGCTCCACTTTTGTATGTACAGGTGAACAGCAGCTTTTTCAATAACTATAGGATTTTTATGCAGTGCTGTAGAGTATATATAAAAGGCACCCCTTCATCTGCAGTAAAATGTTGAATCTCCATTGTAGGAAAAATATTGTAGAAACCATTTTGAAAAACCCAAAAGTCAACAACTCAGATATACTGGGTCTGGTTTATGGTAGCAGTGATGGGTGTTCACTACAGTTCTACACTTCACTGCATCAAACACTCCTTATAACAGTATTGCACTGTGATTGTGAGGTGTGACAACTGTCCATTAAACTCATATATCTTGACAAAGAACCACACAGTAGGTTGAGCACCACTCTTAAAAAAGCTGCACACCTAGGATGTACACTTTTATATTGTTATGCACATAAACCTTACACATTATGTTTGATGTATTTTTTAAATTTCTTGTAAATATTCTCATGATTCTCATCATTTCATGATGTCTGGAGCCTGAAGCTGACACCAAAAAAATACAGTAATACAGTTAGCATGATGCAACGACTATAAAGAGAAAAAAGTCTCAATATTAGTGACAAATGTGTGCATGACACATGATAAAATAAACATTTTCCAATGTATGTACATTTTTGTAAATAAACGGTAGTGATCATAACATATATTTTCCTGTTCGTCATTAGATACCATTCAACTTAAATAAATATCACATATGCAAAATATTCCCTAACCTGGCTTACATTCATTTAATAACAATTAGTTTGCTCTTTATTATATTTTGTTGAATATTGGTGCACAAATCACCTAATACATGTGGATTTGTTGTGCATGTGTGTATGGAGTTTTAACATTATTCTAATATTTTCCAATCCACAAATGTATGTGGCGTTCAAGTGCTGGTGGAAAAACTCAGATATTCAGCTATTAAAAATATACAGGCAAAATGTCCATCATGGTACTCATCCATGTAAATTCAGTGGAGTAAATGAGCTATGGACACAATGGGCCAAAAAATAAAAAAGCAAATGCACATATTCTTCCTCTTCTGGTGGCGGAGAAGTCTCACATTCTGCAACTTTTATAAAGCAGCAGACTTTTCGGTCAGAAACTGAGGCAACAAACTTCTGATAAGGTTTGTTGACAGAATGTGGAACTTTTTGATACTGAGCTAGTACATGTACCATGCTGATGTTAGAGCGATAACATGCTAAACATAACATGCTAGCAGGAGCATGTGAGTACATTGCTTTGCATAAATTAGAATATGTGCTTGTCACTACATTGGTCAGAACCCCTTTATTGTAACTCATTCATTACCTGGCCTGACAAACTTGCGTCCTCCTTGTTCATTGGTCTGAATTTCCGCAAAACTGCAAAATTTCAAAAGGCACCAGACTCAAGGCAGTTAGCTATGCCACTGTCACATGGAAGTCACCCTATAAATACTGTTTGTGTCAATATGTTAGTCGTTATTACAACTAAGGATCCCATATTTTTCTGACACATTCAATATTACTAACTTATGTGTTTGAAAAGCATACCAATACATCTGCCTCACATCAACAACAGTCCCTCATTCAAGGTAACTAGAAGCTAACTTGATGCTAAGTTAGCATACCATTGTGTTCCCCTGATTGACCAACTGTGTGTATCACTGAGAGGTTTCAGAGAGTCATAAAGCTACAAGAAGTGGCAACTACATACTGTGAAGGAGCAGGTCAACAGGGGTCAGTGTTTTATAATTAAAAGACATACTGTATGCAAAGTACTGTTTAAAGCCAAGTTTGACAATAATGAGCTGAGCCTGACAGCTGAGACTGAGCAGTTCTAAAATGGTCGCCACATGCAGCCTTTAATTTCAGTCCAGCATGGATTATATTAAGCATGAATGCAACAGTCCTCCCTCACTCAACATGTTGTTTGACAAACTGTACCCAAGTAAGAGGTACAACCCTTAAGCCTGTTTTTTTTCCTGAAAAGTCACACATGAACACTTGTAATCTACAATTAATCACTAATTCAAACATTGTTGTGCTTGCTGCATTATTCCATGTCTGCTGCCTGAACCTTGATGATCAGCATGGTTTGAATATGTATAGGCGAATATATTTGTATTTTATTAACATTGTGGCAATAGTATTTTTACAGTAATGTCTCATAATGTGTTTGGTGTACAGTATTGCCATTTTACTAACTTGTAAAATGTATCTTTTAACATTTTAACCTGATTATGATTGTTGTATTTTATCTTTGCCTTATTGCTTATTGTTGCTCTACATAACTGCATGTGTCAAAATATGTTTACAATCAATATTGCTTAGTTGTGTTTTGTTGCCTAGTGTTGCTTGCATGGCTGCATGTACCAAATAGCAAAACATTACAACACAGTACAATAATACAGCAACAATATCTACTGTTTCCTGTTGCTCTGTGTGTCTTCTGAATGTTTTTTTATGTTGCTATTGTTGTCTTCATAGAGTCATGCTTTCTCTTGTCTGCAGTTCTAAAGCTGTCACTACACTAGTTTCAGAAGATCTCACCAAAGGACTGCAGTCAAAAATTAGCCAGCTGGCTAACACTGGAACATTTACAGAACTGTTGATTGACATGTGTCGTCCTTATAAATAAATAGATGAAATGAGATGGCTGATGAATGCGACTTTCTCATGGCTTCACCCTCAGATTCTAAAACATTACATATTTTTTCTAACATGATCGGATCTAAGATTAGCAAAGTTGTCAGGTGCTCAATGAGCAGTACAGGCTGGCACAGAGTGGCTGCAGACTTTTAGTCTTGTTCCTTTTTGAAAAACAGATTATACATTTCTGGTGTTAAACCAATTTTACCCGGGCTGTTTTGCTTTGCAACATGAGGCTACTAAATATGAGAGTACATTGACAACATGATTAGCAAAACTGTCTTATCTCTCTCAATACAAATACTGCACGTCGTGTTCAGAGCAACCGACAACTGATTTGTTGTCAAGGTCTTGCCGCCAACCATGGTGGAATATCCACTTTTTTGTCTTTGGTCAAAGCAATAGCTCAAACTATTTAGTAATGTGCCAGTGACTATTTGAAGGCATATTTATTTTTTATTTTTCCCTTATAAGCAGATTGTGTCAATCACAGAAAAAAATCACAGTCTCAAAACAAATATACCTAAAGCTTTATGATGGATGGTTATTGGGAATATTGTTAATTGTGTCTGTTTGAGAATAGATCATTATTGAAATTAATCACTATTAAAATTAATTGAATGTGGCTCACTTCAGTCCCTATTAAGCATATCAACCACACAACCACACACATAAGCAGTGTATAATGACTGTACAGTGCATCTCCTCAAACCTCAGTGTCAAATGTCAACATTGGAAATGTTGACATCTGACACAGTGCTGCTTAAAGTAAACTGTCAAATATAGTAGTTTAATTGTGTATATTTAAAGCCTAAGAAATCAGTTACTCAGGAGATTCAACATTTAATTTGTCCTAAAAATATGTAGTTGACGTGCAGAAATCTTTCCAGTGGAGTTTTGGAGGCTTTTGGTGGAAGTAACCTTTGTTTTTTAGGCTCATTGGATTTCAGGTCCACCCACATGTGTGGTGAGTTTGTGTAGATTCTGTAAAATTGTAGGCTGTGCTGAGGGCTTGTTTGGAATGTGAGTTATTCCCATCATGCTCTGTGTGTGTTTATGTGTGAGTGTTGAACTGTTGGAAATGATATAAGTTGGATTTTGGGAAACAGCTGCTGAATCCTGATCAGAATACTGCATATTGCTCAGTGTTTTGGGAGTTGTGTGTAATGTGATGAAATGCTGTTAAGATGCATGTCTCGTCTCTGCCTCGCTTCCTTTCTCTCTCTCTCTGTGTCTCTGTTGGTCTCTCTCGCTTCTTCCACATCAGACAGACTTCTGTCTCTGTGTTCAGGGATGATGTTGTAGTGAGGAGCAGGTATGTTGCCGTGGCAACCAGGGAAGTGACTCTCTCCATCTCTTCATGGCTTTACAGTTGTCTCTGGATCATTCTTCAGTCCAAGCTCTCTCGAGCTCACAACTATAGAAAAAGTCCTTGAACCTCAGGGACATGTTCAACGTGATGCACATTTTCTGCATCATCATTGCCCAGCAGGAAGGGAACAAAACTGACCTTTAGCTAAAAACTCAGATTACAGACAGTATAGATTTATTAAATTCAGAGGTAATCCTTTGTTTTATTCACTAAAATCCTCATTTCATATCCAACCGTTCAGGTGTGAACACTTCTAATAAAATGTTGAATTGCAGCCAAAAATAATCAGCAGCCTCACCATTTCCTCAATTGTATAGCACTGCCACCTTGTGGCTAATATGTTAAACTGCAATGCAGTAAGAAAAAAGCCTGCAAATACAACCAGATTTCACACAGGAAAACTGGTTTTTAATCTAATATGGACTAGGTTTTAGTTTGTAAGAGGAGAGGTTGTAAGTGTACAGAGGGGTGAAAAATGAAAACAAAATAAAGTGTCCTAGCAAGGTGTTTGTTCACCACCAGCCTCCAGAGCAGCTTTGGTACTACTTGTCATAGAAAGGCTGTGTTAAAATTAACTCAAACTGTGTCAGATTTATACACATTAATGGGTATTTTCATTTTGACATAGCCACTGTGATTAATTATTGCAATTAATTAATGATATAATTTTAGTGGTAGTAGAGATATAGACAGGAAATGTGGCGGTAGAGGGGGATATTACATGCAACAAAGGTCCACTGGCTGGGAATCAAACTGTGGACGATGCGGTTATGTGATATGCACCTTAGGCCACCCGGGCATCCCAATGTATTGTTATTTGACAGAACATTAGTTCAAGGCAATAATTCATTTGAATTTATTTAGACTTGTAACCCTTCTGACTTTGACTGACAGCAAAGCTAACATTAGCTGACAGATTTTCAGCTAGCTGACACACAGATATACACATTATATACACACACTGTTAATTTTAAATGTAACTAAACTTAGCACAAAAAGTAAGGAAATTTGTGTTTGGTAGATTATTTCTTTGTTGTAACAATGCTTCTTGGCAATAAATCTTATACCGTCGGAAAGTCTGTTTATTTCCCTTTTAAATGTTGCCACATTTGTAAGGAACATGCATTTGTGGGATGAGCAGCAGAGCTGAGTATGTGGGTTGCACCCATGAAAACTTTGCCAAATCTTCTCTGCCAATGCCAAACAGCTTATTCTGCCATTGACTCTTGTTTGGTGTTTGGTGGATTGGATGATTGAAGTTTGAAGAAACAAGACATATTGGCAATTTAACAATTTATTCATTTAACAAACAGGAGCCTCAGTAGCATGTGGAAGAACCATACACAGCCACAACAGCCTGGCACCTCCAGGCACCTCAACCAGCATTTGTCGCAAGTCAGCCAACGTGGTTGTGTTGGTCACTCTGGCATGAACAGCACGCCCAAGCTGATCCCACAGGTGTTCAATGGGGTTGAGGTCAGGACTGCTGGCAGGCAATTCCATCCTCTTCACTCCCAAATTCTGGAGGTGATCTCTGATAAACCCTGTTCTGTGGGGGCGAGCGTTGTCATCTTGGAGGATAGAGTTTGGTCCCAGACTGTGGAGATATGGGATTGCCACTGGTTGCAGAATTTCATCTCAATATCTCTCTCAATGCAATGCTTTCATGGGCGCAACCCACATACACAGCTCTGCTGCTCATACCACAAATGCATGTTCCTTACATGCACCATTTAAAAGGGGAATAAACAGGCTTTCCAACGGTATAAGATTTATTGCCAAGAAGCATTGTCACAACAAAGAAATAATCTACCAAACACAAATTTCCTTACTTTTTGTGCTAAGTTTAGATACAAGGAGTACCCGCACACTGAATCAAAGCTCCCTTTTCTTTATTTGCAACGTTTCAACCAACTTCAGGTCTTCCTCAGTCAAATACTCACAAGAAGGAAATATAAGCATATATGCAGTCAAATGATCAGTGACATTACAATCATCTAATCACATTCACATGTCAAGACATCATCATCATAAGAAGAATAAAAACATTAATATGAAAGGTCATACAAATATGATAGAGGGTCTTGATGCGAATTGTGTCACAAAAATTTACAATGAAAAATAGAATGATCAAACACTCATTTCATATAAATAGTAGTAATAGAGTGTGGCTACAGGTTAACAAGAAATTAGGTCACCCCCATACTTACCTGAGCAGGTGGATTGTTCCAGTTAGGTGAGGAGACGGTAAAATGCCATTCACTGGCCAATAGGGAAGAGAGTAGGTAGCAGCGTGCTGTGAGGCTGCAAAATTTGTTCATTGCTTTTTGTTGAATTTCGCGGGTTTCATTTTTGCCTCTGTTTCATTAATATTTTTTGTTAATAAATCTCACTTTTTTGCACTCTGGCCTGCCGACCTGTTTTTGTCCAACATCACTTTGAAGGTTTTCAGTGCCAAAATACCATCTTCTACCCTTTATATGGGGTGGCGGCATTACAGTGTCCAATATATAATCAATATAAACAGAAAATAGAGCCACTCTTTCCACCATCCACACACAGGCGAGATAAGTGGTGTGATCTTGTGTTGCACCACACATTTTTTAAAAATGTATTTATTATAGTATTTGTCAGGGACGATACAAAAAACGTAGTAACAGGTTAAAATAACATGAAACAGATGTATTGCATATAGGATTTCTAGCCAAGGCTAATTTGCGACCTGTCCCTGATTTGGCTGTTCTACTTAAAATAGTCATATCACTACACTGTGTGAATGTGTGTGAACGGTTAGTTCCCTCTGATGGGCAGGTTGGGGCCTTGCATGGAAGCCCCTGTACCCATGACATATCACTACCAGAAATACATTATTATAAATAGTGACATTCTCAATAACAACAGTACATCAGTACATCACATAACAATCAATTTACATGTGTTGCATATGTGTGCACATGTGTGTGTTCCCTAATTCATGGCAATGATGTATTTATGTGCATAATATTTATAGGTGTATGTGTCCATGTACATACATGCATAATCTATATCAGTACACATATGTTTATCTGTATGTATCTGTTCCTCTATCTATGTGTACATGTCCATATGCATGTGTGCATGCACATGGACATGATCATAGATCAATGATCACAGGTTTGGTTTTGTTTCAGCCTTATATACGTTATATATTTAATATTGTGCCCACGCAGACTCTCATATGAAGGTAAAATCTCACAAACCCTGTTCACTCGCATCTGTGAACACAGAAGTAATATCAGAAGAGGTGATATGTGTAGTCCCCTAGCAGCTCACTTTAAATTGGCCAATGGTCATGATACGGTCACAATGTGAGCACATTGAGATATTTGGGCATTGAAAAAGCCGAAAAGCCGCCTAGAGGGGATGATCACAATAAGAAGCTTCTGCAGCGGGAAACTTATTGGATCTACTCCCTCAACATCCTGTCACCTCATGGCTTAAATGAGGACTTTGATATTAAACCATTTTTGTAGGTTATCCAATCATTAGGGCCTATACTGTACATTTGTTTCCACTGCCTCTAACACATATAGTCCTAAACCAGGTCTACACATATATATATGTAAACATTTTTCTTTCTGTCATCTTTCTGTAGTCTTATTTCTTCTAGCATCTATATACATACATGGTAGGTGATATTCCTCTTAGACTATTTCTATTTCCATTTCTATGTATATTAATTCTATATTGGACACACTATATATGTTTTTAATGACTCTTGTTGCCCACTAGTGTCTTGTTAACCCCTGGCACTGTATATGAAATAAGTGTTTGATATTTCTATTTTTCATTGTACATTTTTATGACTTCCTGACTAAATATTTGCACACATTTTGCATCAAGACCTTCTATCATATTTGTATGACCTTTCATATTAATGTTTTATTCTTCTTATGATGATGATGTCTTGACATGTGAATGTGATTAGATGATTGTAATGTCACTGCTTATTTGACTATATATACACCTCATTTCCTTCCTGTGAGTGTTTGCCTGAGGAAGACCTGTAGTTGGTCAAACATTGCAAATAAAGAAAAGGGAGCTCTGATTCAGTGTGTGGCTTTTTTAATATCCAGCACCTACCCCACTGAGGTTTTGTGGATGTGCACACAACTACTTTGTTTCATTTTAATTTTAAATGTACACATAACTGTGTGTAAAACAGCTCCATTTATCCACTACAATTTTATCAAAAATGGACTCAAGATGTGTAGAAGAAAGTACTACACAAAGGTCTACATTTTCAACACATTCCTTCTACTGGAGAGATGAACTGCTTTCTTCCAAAAGATATTTCTTCATTTGGTGTTTTAATGATGGTGGAGGTGGTGGTGAGTTAACCTGATACATACAGTAATGTATACAGTAACATTAAAACTGAGTAAAGTAACGAACAGATTCAGACTGGACCAGCCTGGTATCATGAATAACACACCAATTTCTTAAGTCATTTCGCGTGTTATGACTAAGCATTTTTTGCTTTTCCTGTGTCATTTCATGCCATTTAGGTCATAAATTCAGGCACCAAAAATGACCTATAGTTACTTTTGATTGACAGGGGAAGTGACGCATCTCAGATGACGTCAATATAAAGTGACAAACATTATTTTCGGGCTTGTGCACAATAATAGGGGTGCCTGGTAAGAGGTTGAGATACGATTCACATCATACCATTCAGCTTGCCCTAATGTCTTGCGTGAAAGCATCTGCATTTATTATGTTTCTTCACTCTTAATTCAGGTTTTTGCTTTCAGTATGTTACATGAAAATGAAATGGTAGGAATCAGTGGACAAGGCTCATGAGCGAAAACATCTACGCTATGCCGAGTTAACTGCTGAGGCACAACATCGTGGCTGGAACACGCTGGAGCCCTGTGGAGGTGGGGTGCAGAGGTTTTGTGGCAACATCTACCACCAGATTGCTCAGAGACCTGGGAATCAGAGGCTATAGCCTACGCTTAGCCATCAAAGCTGTGTTGGAGGCAGCAGAGAGAAGCAGCCAGTGGCTTTGGATGAAGAGGCAAGACTCCTGCTGGGCACCGAAGTAGCAGGCCGGGACAACACAGAGGGGGGTGTTTCTCACTGTTGAGCCCCCAAGAGATGTAGTAGGCTCATCAATGAAACATCAAGGACAGAGGGTGCCCACTTGAAAATTCCTCTTTGTCAACCTTCCATCGTCGATCATGTCATTGTTGCATTCCACCATCGGCAAGAAGACTCTTTTGTAAGTGCTTGCACAAAGGATACTGACATCTTATCCTATGTTTTTGAAATCTGAAATGATTTGTGATGCTGAATTCTTGTAACAGAAAATCTATGCTTTCCAATACAATCTCATACTGAAACATAATACAACATTTCATTGGTGATTTATTGGAACTTTCATTTGTTAAAGCTGAACAGGAACAGAAAGCAAATTTGGCAAAAACCCCCAAATAGAAACCAAAAAGAAATTAAATTAAACATATATTGGATAGAAATCAAAACTAATTATAGAATAACTTTGTTAAAGTAAGTTTTATTAGACTGGACTATAAAGCAGGCAATGTGGACAACTGCCCCAGAGCCCTAGAGGTCCCTAGTTTATTGTTTGTTGTTATATCATTAATTGCAAATTTGTTTTGGGAATATTCCTCACTATAATGCAATATCATCTGCATTTGGTAACCCCCCCGGTTAGCATTTATAAGCAGTATATAAACATTTAATGGTTCATAACATCCTATGATGTAGTTATGAGCAGATTTAAGGACATTTCTAAGTGTTTATTAACGTACAGAATTTGTCAACAATTATAACTTCTCCTATGAAGATATATTTTATATTATTACAACTGTGTTTTACTATATTGTCATTCATTATCTGTTTGTACAGCAACTCCCCTTATGGGTGCCCACAAGAGGAGACAAATAGATTAATATGAAAACACTTATATATGCTTACTATAACAACATTATAGTGTGTTATAAACAGTTCATATATTGCTTATAAATACTAAATAGGGGGACTTAAAGGAAAGTGTTACCAATTAAATTATTAACAAGTTAATAGTTAGCAGTGACTTTTAATAGTTTTAATAATGAGAATGATTTGAAGACATCTGTTTCCCCGGTCAAGAATAAACTTTGAATCTCAGCTTTTGAGCCGACATGGAGGAGAAGTTCTTAATGTTTCCATGTCAACTGGGCAAACTCCAGCTATTTTAATGCCTTTATTATTTCATATGATATTGTGCTCACATGATTCAGTTTCCCAAATAAAGTTTTGATTAATCATAATACACAAACTAACTCCTGATTAGTTTCGGGGGCTCTGGGCAAAATATAATGATGCTACAATCGGGAGCCAGGGGGTCAAAAAGGGGCCAAATCTGCCCTGGGGCTGCCTTGCAGGTTAATCTGACAGTTCTGATGTTAAAGAGGGTAAATGAAGTTGATTTGAAATGTTATTATAACCAACATAACCAGCCATTTATGGCAGCTGTGGCTCAGGACGTAGAGTGGGTCATCCACTAATTGGAAGATTGGCGGTTTGATTCCTCGCTCCTCCAGTCCGGATGTCGAAGTGTCCTTGGGCAAGATACTTAACCCCAAATTGCTCCTGATGGCTGTGCCATCAGCGTGTGAATGTGTGTGAATGGTTAGTTTCCTCTGATGGGCAGGTTGGGACTTTGCATGGTCGCCCCTGTACCCATTCAGTATATGAATGTGTGTGAGTGGGTGAATGTGGCTCGTAGTGTAAAAGTGCTTTGAGTGGTCGGAAGACTAGAAAGGCGCTATACAAGTACAGTCCATTTACCATTTAGTCTGTAAGTCCCTCTCACTTCACTGTTCCTCCTAAAGAGGGCAATCTAAGACTGCATTTGGTCCACAGTGTAATTGGATTACTGCTTGGCAGTGCAGAGCACATTCCTAATTCTAGTCAGCCACTAGCAGTGGATGCCTGCTGGCAAAATGTTTGACTCAGTACCTCTGTCTGTATGTGTGTGAACGTCTGATTAAAATGTCTCTTGACCTGGCTGTGACACCCTCAGTTGGGGAACTCATTGTTTGACAGTCTGCAAACAACCCGCTGATGCTCTGAGAGAGAAACAGAAAAAGCAACAGGGTTAAGAACTTCCATAAATGAACCTCCTATTCAAAGGCTTATCGTGCCTCCCGGCACAATGATTGTTCTTACACATCATCCTCCTCCACTTTAGAGTTTATTCCCTCATTTTCTCTGCTCTGTTCTCAGATGAGTAGCTGCAGCAGGCAACGCTGTGGATAAGTGGAGCAAGAAATACAGAGAGCACGAGACAGAAAGATGGAGAGGAGGTTGTGCTGCTTAACTTAATTCTTAACTCGGTGATTTATGTAAAGCATGTGCATGCGCGTACGCACACACACACACACACACACACACACACACACACACACACACACACACACACACACACAAACGTACAGCCTAGCAATGGTATTAAATGTCAGCCCAGATAATATACTAACTACACAGTAGTTTGCACCTGTCTGATCAACCCTCAATCACCATGATTTAAGGGACCAGTTCACCTTAATTACACAAAAAGCATGCATTGATTGCATTTTTAGCACCTGGTAACAATACTGGAGAAACTGAAATAACATCACCAGGACTGTGAACTACATGTTTCTCCTGAGTTACTGATGTACAAATGAAAAATTCATGTTAAACTTTCCTCAAACTGCCTGCAAGTTTTTACAAAAGATACAAGGCTGACTGAATGCGAACTGACTACTGTGTTTACTTGATGAGCAATCATCTGTTTTGTTTTTATTTACCTGTCAAATGTGTGTCCACACATTTTGTATTTTTGCTTTCTGAATAAATCCTGCTGACCTGGATCTTGATAACCTTGCAAGCATTAGACCACTTAGATTCTTTATCGATCCCAAATGAATCAGACTGATAGAAACTTGTTATAGGAGGTAAAGCACAGGTGGAACTAATAACAGTAACAATGGCTCTGTTCCAGCAATTACTGCAGTGCAACGCTTCCATTAATAATGAATTATTAATCAATTATTTACACCTGTGTTTGACAAGTCAAAGAGTCTGCCGTGAAAAAGTTCTATTAAACTTTAGTTTCACTCCACAATACCCTCCGTTTACAAATCATAGAACCATAGACCAGTTTGTGCCTTACAATAAAGCACAAGTAAAATTCACATTTTCACATGTGAAATGTCCATAAATCACATGTGCTTGTGTGTGAATTAGACCTATATCAAATGTGTTTCACGTGCGATGTTACATATATTAGCATTTACAAATACATGTATTTTACATCGACTTCAGTGCTTAAGCACCACAAATAAAATTACATATTGGGGAGGAGGCAGAAATGTCAGAGAAATAAATCTAATATATATGATAAATATAAACAAAAATATCTGCATTGCTATATACCACTACAGGTGAGTGGCAAAATGTATCCACTTTTTAAATAACATACAGTATAAAGTATGTGCATTTCAATCTAGTTATTAATTACTATGTAGAGGCATGTCTGAAATGGCTTTCATACTTTCTGTTCTTTTTTTCCTAGTATTTATTAGCAAGACACAGAAGATATAAACAAGTTGAATGCACATAAAGACAGGAGACAAAATCCCTCTCTGGGTTGTAAAACAATGGCTGTACTATGGTTACAACAGTAGCCTATATGCATATTTAAATACATACCATAGATATCCACATATATACATACATACTTAAATATACACTGACAAAAACTTTTTTTCTACCATTTCACCCAAAATTTCAAGATTTTCTGCCTTGTGCTGATGTTCTCTGGTTGCTCCTTGTTCTGAATAAATCATATCCAACCATGACAGAAACCAATGCCTTTGAGATAACATTAGGTTCTTCCAGTAAGCAGCAAGAAGATCTTGCTGCTGTCAAACCTGGGAGGTACACTATTTGTTGTAACCATGACAAATTAACCAAAGAATCATTATTTAGGAGGGAAACAAAACACAGAGACTTATTATGTTTACATGTCAGAAATTGCTTAATTTCATCCTTTCCTTTATTCATTCAAGGAGAGAAAATAGAAAAAAACATTCAAATTTGATCACAAAAAATACATTAAAAAGTATTTTAATCAAAATTAAAATTAAATATATTTTTGTAATATTTGTGAACCAACCCCTGAATAAACTGTCTAATTATCCCATCATCTGACTGGATTAGACTTTTAATATCGACCCCGTTGTGATCAACTGATGCTGCCATTTCACAGGCACACAGCCTGGACTGATGTCTGCCAAGCAACCGTTCACACACTTGCTTTCTGATTTGATTTAATTTGGGCTGTTGTCAGTAAAGTCTCTCAGCAGAGCACTGGCTGAGCTTTTCTTACAGCTCGAAGGATGGCTAATGAGAATATCTGAATAGGTCTAGACTTTTGAAAAGCTCCGCCATTCATACGGCAGCTCCTGACTGCTATCAGTGGGTCAGTCTGCAGCAACAGAGAAGCAAAATAAATAGAATGGAGAAAAAAAAAAAAAGAAACTCCACGCGAGAGACACATCACATCTAAACTTCTGCTGGTTTCTCAGAGGATGGAAGCCACCGTAAACACTGGATTTGTAAACAAAATGGTAGATTAAACAGCAACCCTCCCACCCCCCCCACCCCCCTTTCTACTGAAGTTTCATTATCAGCCCTTGATGCGAAAGTATCCTAACATTATGTTGTGGGTTTAAATGTTGGAATGAAACTAAGAGCAAGGCGAGAACTGTGTGTTCTTGACAATTCCCCACTCTCTCCCTGAACAGCGATGTGCTGACAGTCGTACAGCTTGAAATGTAAATAGGTCCGACATTAGTATTCAACCGTCATCCCATACTGTTTGTGTGTGTGTGTGTGTGTGTGTGTGTGTTTAGGCAGGGGGGGTAACAGTAGGGAATTGCCGTATTTGATCAGACTCCCCCCGGTTTAGTGTGAATCTTAGTACCAGGAGTTCATCTGTGGGACAGTCAGTAACGCTGAGCACATCAGCTTCATTGCAGTGTTTGTCAGATTTTGGGCATCATGCATATGTGTGTGTATATGTGTGTGTGTGTGAGACAGTCAGTGTTTGTTTGTGTGTCACCGCGAGCTCCAGCATCTGTCTCCTTACATGTAGCGCTCCTCCATCCCACACATTCAATACACAAGATATCAGTGCAACATGCAAACACTAAGCCGTGAAACTCCTACGCATCCAAGTCTGCTTGTGTTTGCGTGTATGTAGGTGTGTGTGTATGTGTGTGTCTTCACGGGCTCTTTGTCAGCCACATTCACCGGTAAGTGAACCCTTGTCCCTGAAAATCCAAATGACACAGTAAACTGTTCCTGTCAGCCATAAATCCAGGCAATTATCCTGACACACACACACACACAAGTACATACTTTGTGCACACCAACAGTTTCAATGTATGTGTGCCACTGTGTTAATCTGGCACCTTTTATGCCAGTTGGCATAAGAAGAGTGAGGAAGCACAAGGGGGAGGAGGAGGGACGCAGGAGTTTTTTAAAACGCAAGGCCAGAAATGATTTGTAGGAGCTCTAAAAATCCTTTAAAACTCTTCAAATTAACTTAAATCATACTAACAGAGGAATTAATCACTATCTCAACACTGGATTCAAACTTTATTGAAGTTCAACTTTCTGCAGCATGTGCTGATGTGGTAAAAGATTTAGCCGCAGTTTTCAGAGCCACACAAGGAGCCTATCAGGCTGTTTTATAAAGGGAAACACACACACATATACTTTATATATGCAGTAATCTGCAGGTTAGTTACTGTGGCTCAGAGTGTGGAGTTCTTTATGAACAGGGATCAGTCACGATCTGACTGGGTGAATAAATGTGTGAGATTTACAAAATTGAAAAAGACAGATTCTCACTTTGTGTGTGTGCGTGTCTGTGTGTGTGTGTGTGCTCATCTGCTTGTCTGTTGCTTAAAGATACCCTGATATACAGTGTATTTTTTATTTACAATGGATTTAATGACTATGGGTAATGTGAGAGGGGTCACTTGTAGTGATGAACCTACAGAGCATTATGACCTGACTCTGCAGTTCCACTCAGCTCTACAGAGCAGTTTAGCCTCTTTTAGCTTATTGTTTTGTTTATTTTTGCGGCCCATAACACTACTATTTTGGTTCACTCTCACTGCTCTCATTAACACTGTTTTACGTAGCAACAGGCAACTGTTTTCAGTGAAAAGCTACCTGCCTAGCACCGAACAGCAGACAAAGTCAGGGACTAGCTGGTGAACATAGTGGAGCATTTAGCAGATGATATAGCAGATATATTTCTCAGTTGGTGAAGACCAGAATAGAGTAAAAGGAGACTGAATATTAGAAGCATGTTAGCCAGGCAGCCAATTTCCAAAAACCCTTTTCCAAATGAATACTAATATTGCTGTGTCTGCTGGATTTGTAAATAGGGAAGTGGTTGCTAATCTGTTAGCTATAAAGCTATAATATGTGAGATGTGTGTGATGTTCAGCTTGGAGTTCTGCCCCCACTGGCCAAAAAAAGAACTAAACTAAACTAAACTAAACTAAACTAAACTAAACTAAACTAAACTAAACTAAAAAAAATAATTAATGGTCCTCTTCATGCAGCAATAAGCAAGGTGTGCAGAGGTGACAAAGTATGCAGGATTTGAACTCTCAGACTCTTTTTTAACTCTTCAGACAACTACTTCTGTTACTATTCGTGTGTATAATTGAGCATATCAACAGGAGTGTTTTTGAAGAGAGACTGTCTAATAGTGTGTGCTATTATCCATCTGTATGACCATGGTGGATCTGCAGTCTGCATTAAGAAACTAGACCAAATAGACCAGAAAGAAAATAGACCAAATAAAAGAGGCAGCAGGCAATGTTCAGGATATTGGTGAACACTGAAAGTCGAGGCTTTCATTGTCAATTTTGAAATGCATAAATATTGTGAGAGGAAGCGACATGCAATACTCTGTGAGGTAAAGAGAAATCCAATTTAAATGTGTGTAACAGGGATGATTTTAATTAGCTAAATGTAATCTAGTTAAATTACATGAAGACAGTCTGTTACGAGGTGCATGTTAATAAGATATTAAGGGAAGCAGGATGATTTTGAGCTCTCTTAGGGAAAACCTCTGTGTTTACGAGTTGTTTCTGATTAAATTTGGGATTACATGTGATTTGCAATTATGCAGCAACACTGTATACAAATTACATGGACAGCATTTTGGTTTGGGGCAATGTCAGTGGTGTTATCAGACATTTCTCCCACCAAAAAGGAATGCATGGGCTGAATATGATGATTCTAAATTCTCATTGCCTTTTCTCATGTTGACTGTGTGCCAGAAAATTCCTCAAATGCAGGCACAGGTCCATCAGAAACTGCTGTCTGTTGTGTGTCTGACTTGTGTAATATATCATCTGGGTTCCAACACGTTGCTTTGTTGCTCTGTCTGTATAGCTACAACAATATTAAAATATTAAATGACATTGATCAGTTGAGTGTATTATGAATCCAACAACACACAACAAGCATACATGTGTTTCAGAAAGTTAAAATGATCATGGTTCATCAAATAGACGCAAATTCCATTCAGTTTCTACAATAATTGTACAGTCACCCTTCAAAATAATTACCTCACCTAGTTTTGTGTTTACTTTTCAGTGCTCTAATGTAAAGTAATGAGCTTAAAATGCATTAGGATGATATGGGCACCACTTTGCATAATGACTTTTGCTTTTTTGTCATTTAGGGGGTTGCAGCACTTGGGGCTGTACAAAGGGAACACTGGAAACTTGACAGTTGAAGGATAAAGCTGGTGTCATTCTATGTTTTTCTTAAAGTCAACAAATCCATTTAAAAGACCAAAAACTGTCTTGACAGTATTGACCTTTGAGGGAATAGAGAGTCCAAAATGGAGAAGGTTATTGTAGCTTATAACCTTTTCACATTTTTTCATGTTTGTCTTAAAACAATACTCATCTGCCTATATGTACATTGAAAGAGTTTTTAGTTTCCGTGATCGTTCATCTTGTCAATCCTGGCTGCAATACAATGCTTCCTCGATCGATTTCAATGTAAGCGATGGGGGACAAAATTCAGACTACTAGTTCTGTGTAACTAATTCAACCAAAGCGAGTATGAGGCTTCAGTAATACGAGTTAAACCAACCAAATGGGCATCTTCCAAAGTTGCAGTCTTTTTCATACAAAAACTGTAACTTTGGAAAATACCAACTTTATTTGTCTAACTCAGACTGCTGAAGCCTCACACTATCTTTGGCTGAACTACTAGAAGTAATCTTAACCTACTCTGTCAGAGTCTAAGCTGCTCCACTAAGTTGCAGATAGTAGTAATGAGACAAGAGTGGATAGAACAAATAACGACAAAGCTAGGTAGCTTTCCAATTGTCAGCAAGACCATTTTTTCCTTCTTCAGTAAGTCTTAATGATGTACAGTTTGGCTAACAACATTTTGGGGGGCAGCAAACAGCACAATACACAGTAAAAAAAGAAGCGCGGAGAGCTATTGTGACTGACTACGCCTAGTATGTTCCCAACTTACTAGCATGGTAGCCATTAGCTTGCCAGCTACAGTAGTTCGCTGTGTGTAATCCCTGATCACCAAACCTCTAGGACTGCCTATTTTGCGAGGACACTCGAGTGAATTTTGCGTGGCCCATTTCTGATGTGACAAGGCCTTTAGTTCATCTCTCAAACTAGTCAGAAAACCTTAGCCCATTAGTTCCTACTGAAGTAAATCTTTATAATGGGTCACAAATATATAGTAATGTTTTAAAATGGCTCATTTATTTCCTAAACAGCTGTGCACTGTAGTATTTAGCAAATGGAAGGAACATGTTGCCCAGTGCAACGATGTGGCTCACTGAAGTGTTTTTAATAGTTTTTGAACAACAATGGAGCTCTGTGGCACAGAGGAATAAGTTATATCAGGCAGGATGAATTCACTGTTGCTTTTGGTCTTTTCATAGGATTTGTTGACAATAAGTAAAATACCTACTGTTAATATTACCAGCCTTTATGATTTTGTGCATATCTTTCTATCAGTGTTTGTGTGTCTGTCAAAGCTACAGCTGCTGACAACCTCTGAGCGTCTGGTTTTCTATGACTGATTATTACTGGATGTATTACAAGTCAGCATCTGTGTCAACCAGGGCAGATGGCAACAGAGACTGTCGACAATCCAGATTGAGGGTAAACAGTTGGTTAACCCAGTGTGTGTGTGTGTGTGTGTGTGTGTGTGTGTGTGTGTGTGTATGTGTGTGTGTACGTGTGTGTGTGTATGTAAAAAGAGAGCATGTGTGAGTGTGCATGTTTTAACCCAGCTCCACCGCCTCTTGATGCTGCACGTCTCGTCCTCCTCCCATGGCGAGAAGCTCATCATCAGAATAGCACTCTTTTCTCCCTCTCTTCCCTGATGCTCCACACTTGTTGAGAAGCTGTCATCTCTTTTTCTCCTCTCTTCCTCCCTCTCCACTCTCTCCTTCCCCGCTCTGTCATCTCTCTAGCGTGGCTGCAGGGGCGGATCAAAGCCGGGTGGAGGCAGAGGGAGATGGGGGTGTAGAGAGAGGAAGAGCAGATGAAAAAGGGAGTATTTCTGATTTTTCGGGGTGAAAGAGAGGACAGGGTGGCTCTGTGACACACATACAAACCCCCGCTGAAATATGCTGCTATAAGAGCGCTGAGCTTTGAGCTGCTGCTTCTGCAACTCAGCTGAAAGTGCATAGACCTGAATGACAAACGCATGTTGATGGTGTTCAAATATATGGCTGCTGCATGTAATCTGACTCAATATCATAGCCTATTTAACCATTACAAAAAAAAGACTGTCTTTGTCACCTTGTGAGAAAGGTTACAAATGTCGCTCATTTCAATTGTTGTAATTACTGTGGTAATGCTGCGGCGGTGGTGAAGGGGGGTGAAATAATTTATCCAGGAGTAGCTGTAGTGTGCACCAACAACCACCAAGTGGCACATGTGAGCAGTCCAGATGCAGTGTCTGTCTGTCTCTCTGAAAGGTAGTCCATACCAAATGGCAACCATGCTCAGCAAGTAGACGCGACATATACTTACATGTCACAGTCTTAATTTCATAACGGACATTTATATTATGATATTTAAACCAACCATCTGTCAACACAGTTTAGACCTCAATATACGAAACATGGAAATTTCTCCCCCCCCCTCAATATTTGTAACTGACTGGACATCAGATTCCCCCAGAAGCTTAAAGAAAGCTGATTTGTTCTCCTCGATATTCAGAGTTAAACTTACTCCAAAACGCACTGGATGTGTATCATTCACAGAAAACCTGCGGCGTCTCGTTTGTGTTCATATTCATTAACAGTGAAAAGCAGCTGTGAGTGCAGTGCCAAAGCTTTGGGTCCATCCTGTGGGTCCTGTGGGATGCCCCTGCTTCAGCCTAGAATGTTTTGAGCATAGCCCCGCATATTTCTGCTCCTCAAAACTGGTATGTTAATGTAACAGAGCAGAACTTAATGTGGAGCATCGGAGGGAGGGGGAGAAATATGGTGCTGCACATAACAAGACGTATACAGGCCGTGGATGTATTATAAGATCGGTAAAGTTATTTTTACAGTGAGTGGAGCAGTTTCCGCAGCTGTCTCCAGCATTTATAAGGATAAGTGCGTCTTTAAATGGAAGGTGATGTGCACATTTATGCACAACACACAGCAGCGGCAACTTCATTAAAACCAGATCGGTCGGGATCTGACCGTAATTAATGTTCTGTGTTCTGTTACACATCTACACAGGTCAGCTGTTAAACACAGATTCCAGCTCCATCCGCCCCATACCCGCCCCATACCCACTTGGTCCCCCCAATGTCTGACTGAAGATTTCAAACCTTAATTTTGTTTTTAATAACTTTTCACCACAATAAAAAAATTGGCGACATTTACATTAACAAGCCTACGTTATGTTACGTTTTTGAACATAACAAAACAGAATAAATAATCAATAAATATCAAAATCTCCATATTAAAAACTCTGTGGTAGTAGTAGTAGTTTGTCTCATGAAAGTCTCATCTCACATTATTCTCTTTACTATAGCAAACACCCCTACTTTGAGGGGTTACTATCTGCAATGGAAAATGAAATCCAGAAAAGCAAGTAGAGTTGAGTCGAGCCAGTACCATGTAATGGAAAAATGGCATAGACCCTCTCCTCTAAAAACACACAACCCGGAAGTCTGCTGAAGGGCAGCTGTATCAGAATCGTGTTAATTTACCGCCGATGCAAACCCAACATTTCCTGCTTCGCTAATATGAAGCGGTGAAGAAATATTGGGTTTTAAATGACTAAATGACTAAATAATGGGAGGCATTTATTGTGAAGAATTTACAGGGAATTAAACGTGTTCCTCACCAAATTAGCGGCCCTTCGTTAGTGGTGCTAAAAACTGGTCGACACAACAACATCTGGGGATATTTGGAGCTCTTTGTTCAGCGGATCAGTTTGGAATAATGCATGGAGGAATAGTGCAAGCAGAAACAGCCACAGTGGTGATGATGTGTGATGAAAAGCTGCAGACTACCAGCACACACCCAACATGTAAACAACTTATCTTACTTTGCCCTGCTGTGTAATGGAAAAACACTACAAGCGTGACAGCATACTCGGCGTGACTACCCCCAAAACAATGGAAAAATGCCATAATGTTAGTGGAGTGGAGCAGTGAACTTGTGTGCTGTGCGTGGAGCAGATGAACATATAAAGAAATCTGTCACGAGCCAATGTCGGCTCAGGCTAGAAGTAGAAAAAAAAACGTTGGAAACCGACTGTTCAGAGCAGTCTGAAGCTAGTGCTGTTTGCTGACAGGGATTACTTCTACATACGTTTACCTCATTATTTGACACTTCGGCCACATATAATGTGAACATCCAACATTGTAACATTATATATATAATTGAAAAAAAGGAAAGGTTTTTTAATGTTAAAAAAGACACACATCAGAGCAATTATTTTGACCCAAGAACCTAATATGGGAACAGCTGTTTGGTTCTAGATTTGTCTACATATAGAGGAAAAATATGCAGCAGCTCAAAGAGAAACACAATCATACTAAATTCCTTACTCTAATAAATGAAATGGTCACACATCTTATGTTGTTGGTGACCCTCCAGCAACCCCTAAAGGACAGTGAAGGATCCCAGACCACACATAAGGAACTGCTGCTGTAGAGGAGAGTTTGGGGAGTCCTCTTTATTAAACTTTATCGACCCAAATTTACCCAGAGACCAGTGAGTCCTGCGATGGATGTTCTCAGTGCCCAGGAGGTCTGACACACTTGTTCTGGTCATGCCCTAGATTAGATATATTTTAGAAATCATTTCTTAACAGTGTCTGAGATTTTCAACTCCGATTGCCAATTTTGGCACATACACGTGGCCATGACCTCAAAACACATAATGTAGGAGAGTTTCATCAATGTGGAGGTCATCAACTTTTTAACTGTAGAGGTCTTGGGGCATACTGTACCCTCCATAAACCTAAGGACCCCAACTGAGTCAGATCCACACCATGCTCCAAACCAACATGCTGCACATTGCTGTTGGTCTCTATTCAAATGATTGCAATCAATGAAGAATGATTGAACTGGACAGGCTGAGCAACAGATACTGCATTTAGAAGAAAGAGAGAACGAGTTGAAACCAACATCAACAAAATAAAATGCAAATAACTGTTGTTGCTCATTGTTCACCTGTTGTGATTTGACAGGCAATTTGTACGACGAATACATTTAACAACTTTTTCACCTCTTGCTCCATGAGGTAAAAAACATGCCATGTCAGAGTGCGCTCCCACCCTATAGTAAAGCTCACATCCCTCCACTGAAATACATGGAGTTCAGAGGCATTCCTCTTAGGTTACTTGATTGCATGATGATTGATGACTCCATGTCAACGGGGCCTTAATAGGTCAACATGACAAATTACAAACTTAAAAGGAGCTTCAGAGAGTTACAGATTGTTCATGTTCTTAGATATCTATCGATGCATTCTTCACACATATTGCTGGAAACATCATACTCTACTGCTCAAGTGAACCATGCGATAATAATTTTAACCAAATGAGAAAAGAAGTTCCTTAAGTTAGGATCCATATATCTTATTCAAAATTGGGAAGATATGCTGTATGTGTTCATATTGCTCTGTTAGGGGCCACTATACAGTGTCGAGCAACATCTTTGGAATTTGGAGAAGCTGAAAATTTACATGCCAGGAATTTTCTCCATGGGGATGTGGAGGACTTAGTGCTATGCACAGGGAACACAGGCAAGTGAACTGTAAAACACAAAAACCTGGCAGTTAAAGCATAAAGATGTTAATCTATATTTCTCTTGAAGTCACCAAATCACTTGAAAAGACCAAAGTTAACAACATATTAAGGCTCAATCACACAGGCATTTAAAACAGTGAAATATTGCAGTGAAATGAATTAATTTCAATAGAATTGTCATGATAATTGGAAATTATGATGATTCCATGTCATCAGGAACCTAATTGGTCAAGTAGAACATGACAAATTACATACTTACATGGAGCTTCAGACGGTTAGAGATGTTTCACATTCTTATCCATTTGTGCACTCTTCATGTGTATAGTTGTTCTATGATGGAAACATACTTTTCTACTGCTGAGGTGAACCAGACAATTAAGTTTTAGAATTTATCAGTTGAGAGCTAAATTGTATTAATCTGAAGTTTTTCTAACTGCATAAATGCTAGGTAAGCAGCAAAAAGTTGTGCAGACTTAAAACACTTTGGAAACAATGCACTAGTGAACAGTAAGGTGTCATCACTGGGTCAGCGTTATTTTATATTATTTATATTTTAGGATATTTTATGACTATTATTTCATGTCATTCTTTTTATTAATGTATACATGTCACAAAAAACTGGTTTAAAGAATTACATAAAACAATATCAAACTTTATATGGCATGGGAAAAAACAAGATGTTCATACTTCAGGATGTCCAAACAAAAAAGGTGGATCACAGCTACCAAACTTAATTTACTATTCTGTCCTTTGGTTGTCAGCAAGTAAGTAAGTAAGTTATTTGATCCCTCTGTAAGCAAAGATTGGAAACAACATTGCAAAGCTTAAACATTGACTTGAAATGTCTATATTTTATGAAAAAAATTCCAAAGGAGATCATGCAAAGCCCAACTGAAGCTCAAATCATATACAAAGACCCTTGAAATGAACACAGCCACCTCAAGAAATCAACCGCTATGGCAGATCTCAAATATATAACAGTAAACAACAAGATAATAAAATGGAATAAATGGAAAGACAACAGAATCACTAAGCTCTATTACATATTTTCTAATAACTGTTTTAAAACCGTTGATGAATTAATCATTAAACATAGTATCTCAAAAAGTGAATACTTAAATTACATACTTTACAGCATTCTATTAAAAAGAACATTCCCATGGACAAATTGAACATCAACACACACACATTTGAAAACATACTTTTTAACCACAACTTGTTCAATAATAATATTGTTAAATTGTTTTACAAAAAAATTCATTGAAAGCACCAATGATCAATTTAAAACTTGTGCAATGAAATAGATCAAGGACCTCCACAAAAAAGAGGATGATATTTCCGGAATGATATATGGAAAAACGTAGGGCAGTCCTTACATTGTATAAAAACAAACTAAAGCAATTTAAAATACAAAATAAATTATATTATACCCCATCACAGCTATACAGAATGAACAGAAGTGATGACAGTAAGTGTATAAAATGCGGTGCTGCTGTTGTCTGTGTCTGTTGAGGGACTGCAATAAAATAGAAGATCTTGGGTTTGGCATAACAAAGCAAGCAATGATCCACACTAATATAGTCATTCTACTCACACCACAATCATGTATACTGGGGGATTTGCATAACTTCAGCAGAGTATCTTCAAAGAACAAAAAGATCTTTCTCTCACTATGTATGGTCACAAAAAAGGTAATCATGAATAACTGGATTGTTTTAAATACACCGACTCAGAAAGAATGGATCACCAAAGCAATAGAAATGATTAAGTTAGAAAAGGTAGCTTTTAGACTGCGAAATAATGAGACAGAATGAAACATGGGCACCAGTGGAAAAGTACTCATGTCACTGTAAAAATCAATGCAAGATTGCCCTTTTTATTTGATTTTTTTCTCTTTTATGAATTAAGATAATTGTTGTCTTCTTTTTCTGTCAGTGCTGCTCTACAGTATTAACATTGCATGTCACCTGTGCTGTAAGTGTAAGTACAGTAAGAATTGAAGGATAGTAAAAATGTTTATGACTGATATTGTTTGAGGGGTGGGTAAAGGGTTGGTTTAGATGTGTGAATTGGTTTGGGGGGGGTTAGACATGGTGGGACTCACTTGTTTGTTGTTTAATTGTCAGAATTCTGTATTTTCTGTCTTTCTGTTTGTATTTTTGTTAGTCAATAAAAAAACGAAAGTTGTGTATCCATAATATGTATATTTACAGAACAATAAGTGCCTAATAAATAAAGTGTCATCCATTTATGATACCAAGTTCCTCAGGGCCTTTCTCTTTATTCTGTTTGATATGAAGCCCATCCCAGCATGCACTGGGGGAGAGGCGGACACAGACGGACAAACTCATACAGTTTCCTCTTCATCTGACCTGCATGTCTTTAGTCTGTGGGAGGAAACCGCAGCATGTGGAGGAAAACATTCAAGGAAACTCTGCGGGTTTGAACCCAGGACCTCAATGCTGCGAGGTAACAGTGCTAACCACAGAGCCACACCAACCACCACCTTTCTTCCTGTGAGTTATACCTGAGAGTCAGAGCTCAGAATCATCCACAGAGAGGGAAATGCAAAGTTTTCCAAGACTTAGTGGGAGGAACAAAATGGTTTATAGTTCCAGTGTCGACTGCTGCTGCTGTTGAGCATTACCCTGTAGCTCTCTCCAGGCTTTCTGTGGCAACCTGTCTCACCCGCTGGTGTCGAGGTATAGAGCGGTCACACTCTCTGACAGCTGCACACTGCTGAAAGCACACACACAGTGCTGCTGCCAGGTGAAAAAATACAGTGTTAAAAGTGCAACGCAATAGTAAAATGTGAGCATAATGGGTTGCTTTAAATACGCTTTTTTTGTGTGTGTGCTTATTATCTAATATTCAGGCTACACTGTTGTACACTGTCCCCCAGTGGGAGATGCATTATTAAAAATGTGATTACTTGATTGCCTTGAATACTGATTGCTATTGTGCATGTAGTGGATGCTGTATGCTGTGAGTTGTCTTTGATTGTGTGTGGCGGAGCAGGACTACTGTCGTGCTGTGTAACTAATTATAAATGACCTCCTCTGCAGAATTCATCTTTTCCGTGTGTGCGTGTGTGTGTGTGCATTACTGTGGCTGTGGTTACCTCAGGAGCACGATAGGTAGGTCAAGGTTAAAAATGAAGAGGAGGACATTAATGTGTTTTTGCAGTCTCTCTCCATCTGTCCCTCTCGCCACCTCCCTATAAAGCCCATTATCATCTAGAATGATAACCATGACAATAACTTCACACTAAAACCCATGATGGAGTCTGTCTGCTCCAAAGTAAGGGGTGTTGGGTGAAACTTTACTGAGAACAATCTATCACTTTTTAGATTCTGCTCCTTATTATTCCTCAACTTAATGTTACTTCAAGTGTATTGGAACGCTCTTCACCAGCGCAGGAAGTCAATGTGCGACTGCAAGGACACAGTAATAAATGTGAACATTAAGGCTTGGCGATATTGACAAAATTAAATATGATGATATATTTGACTAAATTACTTCATGTTGCTAATGTGATAATATTATGAACATGACTGGTGGGGCTTTCGAGTGCAGGTCATGTTCGCTACAAAGTACTTTTACTCAGGTAAAACAGTACTCAGCACTTATACAATATTGTATTTCCATTTTGTGTTACTTCTTCTCTACTACATTTCAAAGGGAAATATTGTAAACAATCTTTAAACACACTAACTGACAGCTGTGTTTACCAGTTACTATAATATGAATATTTTATATCCAATAAAGTTGATCAGCGTACAAAACGTAATGCAATGTTATAGATTAAACTACCCGACACTAAAAAACAGTTCCACCTCTGCTGGCAGCAAAATTAAAATGCTGCTTACATATAATGCATCAGATTTAATGTATATAATAATATGAAGGAAATTCTGCATAATGTGTACTTGTGTACGATACTTAAAGTCCCCCTCCACTCAAAACTATGTTCTTCTTCTTGTTCCTACAGATGGATGTTTGAACTTCACTATGCAGAATGGACTTTACAGTGAAGTAGGAGGCATCTTGTGTCCAGCAGTTAAACTTTTGAAATTAAATATATTTGCATATTCATCGATTCTGGAATTTATAATGAAGAGTCATTTTAAGGATTTCAAGATAATTGAACTTTTTTTGTGGAAAAACCATATCAGACACAAATTATTATTCAAAGTGGAGTACTTAATAAACATCTTAAAACATGTCTTGAGGGGATCTTTAAATATATATATATATATATATATATATATATAACAATAATACATTTTGCTGATTTTTGCTTTTGTACTTTTACTTAAGCAAAGTTTTAAATGCAGAGCTTTGACATGTAATGGAGTATTTTTATATAGTAGTATTGATACTTTTACTTCAGCAAAGGATGTGAACACTGAGGATACCCTATCTATGGTCACAGATTTTGCAGAACCATATACAGCTACATCTTTAATATCTCTGAATGTTTGCATATGTTTTTTTTAATCATTATATCACTGTACAGTCTTTTACTCTTTTTTATTTTAGTAATTAACACCTCTCACTGTTATTCATCTCATTTTAAATGGTGTTTTTTCTATATTGATGATTAGATGAGGGGAAATTGTAGTGTGACTTGCTACCCAGAGTTTGATCCCAAGTGTGTCCGCTGTGTCCGTGCGACCCACTGACCCGTGACAACCTCTTTAGCCTCTGAGGCCTGAGTCTCCGGTGCAACCGAGCAGAAGGCTAGAACAAATAGCCTTAAATAGAATTTAAATACCTAGAATTAAATTATGTAAAGTAGTAGGACCTTTAACCTGAAGGGGATGGAGGGTAGGTGGTATCCCCTCTGCATTCACTCTACTACAGTAATAATTGTAAGTTCTTCAGTGCACAGAGCTCAGAAATGTATTCTGAGCCTCCAAATCCATTCTGCCTCCTCTTCAACTTTAATTTGCCTGACTGAAAATGTTTTATTGTAACTGTATCAAACAAAATTGCTTGGAGACTGAACTGTGGGAAAGTGGAAACACTGGGAACACTTTGTGTATTTACCTAAAATCATTTAAACCTTTTTATAGTAACAGCTATATTATCTTTCTTGGTGTGATTGAGTTTCTAGTCTAATCCAGGTCATGCTTCACCACTTTTCCCATCTGTGTTGCTGCATCTCTATGATATCAGCACAGAGGACAAAAGATTGATACATCATTTGAAATCAAAACCTTTTCCCATGTACCTTTTTTATATCCTAGGACATGTTTGAGATTTTTTAAATGTGAGTGTGTGTGAAAAAAATGTTTTTTTCCCCACTATTCAGCTAACTGCGGTCGTGCATAACTTGTGTTTGAATAAGAGGCACGCATGTGTGTGTGTGTGTGTGTGTGTGTGTGTGTATAGAGCGGTCATCCGAGGTCGAGTGATGTCAGTGTCAGTGCTCTCCCTCCTTGTTGACCCTGTCACGGTGACTGCCATCGAAGTGTCTCCATCCCAGCGATGGTGCTCACACACACACATAGACACACATGGATCTGACATCTTCAAGTGCAAGGGCAACAGCACTGTCAACGTCAAGGGCGAGGCCAACAGGATGGGCGACTTCAAGTGTCTTCCCTCAGTCACCGCTCCACCTCCCTCTCCCCTGTACCCAAACCCCACCCACACTCACCACCTCCTCCTCCCAGCAGGCAGTAGCACTGCCTCTCAGCATGCTACAGATTTTTCATTGCTCACTGGATTTTCCTGGTGAACTTTATTTTGGCTAATTAATCCTGCTGATTTTTCTTTTTTTGAGGAACAGTTCAGCCACACAGCAACAGCAATATGGAATATTTCTTTGTTCACTTTTCACTTTATCATTAAGTACATTAGGTTGCAGACGTATGACATCTATATTTCCAAGTAAATATAAGTCAATCAGTGTTGAGTCACATCAGAAAGTGGCACAGTGAAATCCCATCACTAGATTGTATCTGTCACTCAAACGTCACTGGCTAAATGCTTTTGGACGACTGACATCCTGACACTCTGTCACTACACCTTCAGTTAAGACAGTTATAACTAGTCATTATTTCATTCCTATTTCTTTTTATAGTCTTTTTACCATTTCGATTTAGGAATGTCTGAACCTTTATACTCACATAGTCGTTGCTGATGTACTAGTTTTTACATGTGCCTCAAAATCAAAGTTTATTATTAGTCAAGTAGAGAACTCGCTGTGGATTTCCTTTCCTGCTGTGAATAAATCTACTGATCGCAGTGATTCAACTCAAGAATCAAATTCTGTTTGAAATGATGCTGGTAGTAAATGCTGGTGGGATCTGTGCTAATTCTGCTGGGCTACTTCTGAGAGAGCTGAAGGGCAACAACATTATATACCCAAGTTTCATTAGAATAAGACCTGAAACATTACACATATTCAATACACCAACAAAAATAATCCTGAATAGTAATAAAGTGTGTGAGGCGTCTTATTACTACTATAGTAATGGTAGTTTGCCCACCAAATCCACGTCTATGAGCACTTGCACTGACATTATATTTGTTTTTGAATGACTGATCTGCACTAGGACAAAGGAAGAATGAATCTATTATTCCACAGCAGTGAGGCCGCACACCATCCTGATTCTAAAGCTCCATACTTTGAGAGGTTCATAAGTGTCGTTGGAAGCATCAAGCATCAGCGAGCACCAATAGACACATCAATCAGAGCAGTCGCCGTCTCCGTTATCACACTTAGTTACTACCTGCTTATTCTCAACCTTAATGTTCCTGTGCTTTCTTTAGAACAGTTCTATTTTGCAAAAAAGTCCTGTGTGTGTGTGTGTGAGGGTTACAGTCCAATAAAGTATTGCTCCATCCCATATTTGCGAAGTTCTTATATTATCTTGCATGTATTAGCCTACAGGCAGACAAGACTACGTACCTCACTGCACTGCAGTACGGGTGTGTGTGTGTGTGTGTGCGTGTGTGTGCATACATGTGCGTGTTTTGAGGGTGATGTATCGAGCCAATCACTGAATGACGTCTCATACATCACTTTTATTGCAGCGGTTTGGCCCTAACCCTCTTCCTTTCCTGTATTGCTCAATCTTTCCTTCTCTCCATTTTCGGCACAAGCGGTGGAGGAGAAGATAAATAATAAAGTTTTCATGAGACTTTTACGTTCTCTGAGACAAAGAAGTCTTGTCAGTGCACTGAGAGATAGTGTTTATCCCCTTTGACAAGATATACTGCGTCAAACTATACAACTCTGGCTGACATTAGCCTCCTGACCTCTTGTTCCTGTCTACAGGTGGTGGCATTACTTTTTTAGGCTGCATTTTGAGCAAACAGCATGCAGATCGTGCCATTTATAGCTGAGGTGAAAGCCATAAATAAAAACGCTTGGGATCAGCTGCCGTGCCTCTCTCTGTAGAATACAAAGTGGGCCTTTTACTTTCTTGCCATATTGTTGGAAGCAAACATTTGAATTTTACAACAATGAACACATCCTTTGCTTTCAGAGCTCAACCATTTCTCTTTCAGCATCATAACCAAGCATTATACATTCCTGATATGTCTCATTTCCAGCTCTAATGAGTTTTGATGGACTACTTTTGTCTGGCCAGCCCACATTACTTGGCTCACTCTACACGGCCTTTCTCATGCTAAATAAACAGCCACAAGACTTCTTTTTTGTTGCTAATGTCACTGAATAAAAGCGCTATTTCACCACTAATTGTCCCCTCTAATCCTCTCACAGATAATTGTTTTTATCTCAACAAAATCTGTTTTGGCTCGCGGTTCATCGGCTATTTGGCCGCACAGTTCGGTTTTGATTTGAATTCATATGAATCCCCATTTGCTCCTCTAAGGAGGACTATATGAAACAACTTGGCTTGGGATCTTGATCTTTCAATAGTAATTTCTCATTTTCTAGTTTCAGGTTTCATTTTCTGGTATATGATCTCGCAGAGCTCTAATTAACACAAGGGTTCAGTGTCCTTTCAGGCAATAAAACCTTCTCAATAATTCCTACAGCAAAGTTATTCAACACTGTTTATAATGTTGTAGTGTTGGATAATTTGATGTTACTGTTTTAATGCCCATACTAGATATTTAGTCTAAAGGTGTGTGTCAACAGGCATTATATTAAATATTTTTCAGTGTTTCCCCCAGAATACTTGTACACATTATGAATTCAATTCTTACCTCTGGCAAAATTCTCTCAGTATGGAAAACAGCTCAGTTTGTTGATGGCTTTTGATACTGTGGATCACATGAATTTTTCTAAATAAATAAGGAAGTGGCAATAGTCCATTTATTGTTGGTACAGAATTATTACTCATGTGCATTGGTATTGAATCACGTGATCACATTCAAATTATTTCAAAATGGAGGAATGTTTCTGCTGCTAATCCTTCCCATGGTTTGGGTTGAAATGGTTAGATTTAAGCACAAACACTCACGGGTGAGGGAAAGATCATGGTTAAAACAGTAAAATGCAGTAAAAATGTCCTCTTTAACGACTAAAATGTCAAACATGACGGTCAAAATGTCTGGTTAGTGATCTACAAGAGGTCCAGCAATAAATTGCAGAAACCGACTCTGTACCAATAAAACAAACTGCTATCAGCATGGAAAACCAGTCCAAACCTACAGTCTGTGGACTACTGGCATGGAATCCCATTCCATGTCAATAGTCGGTAAATTATTGCATCGGTTCCATAGCCAGTACCAGTAAATAAAGGTGACATTAGATCCTTACACCAAAACAGAGGTTGTGTCTCCTTATAAAATATGAAACAATCACACAATCCACTACTAGCCCCCCCCCCCCCACACTATACTTCAGTTGATGTTTGAGCTTCTCTGTGCAGAATGAAATATGTGCAGAGTTTGTTTTCACATTCATCTGCTGAAGGGGGAAATTCAAAACTTAAATCTGAGTTTAAGGCGTGTACCTACAAGTAGGATTTGTGACATCACAACTAGTTTGGAGCCAATCGTGGTCCAGCATAAAACTTAAACAAGTGTGATGTGGAAACTTGAAGCCTCCAGTGCAAAAACACTGAGAATGAACTTTACAGTGAAGTAGGAGACATCTTGTGTCCAGCTGTTAAACCTTTGACATGAACTGAATTTACGCATTCATAGATTGTTTGATTTTTCAATGAGGGAGGAGAGTACACTGTTGTAAGGCTTTTTAACAAGTAATTGAACTTTGTGGAAAAACCACATCAGACACAAATTATTATTCAAATCTGATTATCTTTTCTTGTGTTAAAACACATCTGGAAGGGATCTTTAAGTTACTGTTGCCAATTTTTCAAGCATACAGGTTTTTTGAATTTGCCTTTTCTACCTTCAAGGACAACCACTGGTTTTGGTTCATTTTAGTTTAGTATGCAAAATCAAATTGCAGAGACTTAAAACATGACATCCAACACAGATAACACAGATATTAATGATGTCAACCTTTGATTTTCCAACAAAAAAAAACTCTCAAATGAGAATGAATGTTGACTGTCATGTTGTAGAAAGGCCAATATCAGCCAGATAGATTTAATAAAAATTATATAAAAATGCTTGTAGGTCTGTTTATCAAGAGGGCTCCTGTTTGTATCTATTTGGCGACAAGAAACAAGGCTCACCAAACAGAAAAAGTTGCTCAGCAGCACTTAGGTTAACATGCAACTTGTCAAACTACCAGCCAGCCACACACAAACTCAAACACACTTACCTGGCATGCCTAAGTCATCTCTTCACAGTTGGTTTCACTTCATTTTAGTGCTACGCCAGCATGAACACACACACATACACACATATGTGAAACACACCCCTGAATGAGCCAAACTGGCAAGCCTCACTGGAGATAGACAGCATTTCGGATGTTAAACAGGCACAGAGAACACTCATGCATGACTGAGTTCTCATTGCAGCAAACCTAAAGCATCATTTCTTACCGATATTACAGTATGTGAGTTGATCAAACTACTCACAGCACAGGAAGCTGGAGTTGATTGTAGAGAATATGCACCTAATCCAGAGAGTGGATTCAGACACTGTAGAGTTCTTGATTGTTCTCATATTTAAAAATAAAAAATCTTGCTTTTATTTCATCTGTTCTCAATTTGACTCCATAATGCCGGGATCAGACTACACAAAATTTTTGTCTTTCTCAATGGTCACCATGTCAGATTAGGCAATCACAGTGTCATAAATTCTTGCAGTGTCTTGGCCAGGAGACTGGCAACACTACAAGAATGACCCCAACCAATCATTGTTCATGACTTTGCACAAGTTGACATGCTAGACTTTTTGTTGGGGTAGTGTGGGGCATCCCAGACACCACATCACTGTTATGTCTCACTACTATGGGTAAAGACACCTGTTCGTCATTCCCAATGTTCATATTCGGGCCTGACGCCAGAAATTTGTTGGCAATGACAAAATCGTGCAGCTGCATTCGTGTAATCTGATCCGACATAAAGAAGGACAGGGGAAACAACAGTGAAAAATAGCAGGAACAAAGGTCGTAATTCAAAACTATTACATTGCCAGTATGCTAATTTATTTTCAATGATAGACAAATGACTTTTATAGTTCAGTGTTAAAAGTGACAAACTTTTGCCAGGGGCCCAGAAAAAGAAAAGTTTGTGTTGCGTTCCCCTTTGAGAGAAAGAAGCTGAAAGAAGAGAGAATTGGTTGAGAGAGAAGAGGGAAGGAGGGTTAGGATAGGTTGAGAGGGTGGGGAAATAAGAGGAGCAACAATAAGAGGAAAAAACTGTAATGAAAATAAAGTAGAGACAAGGAACAAAAGACAAAGGAAATGTGAGATGTTGTTCAGCCCACTAAGCCTCTGGGATGTCCCATGGGTTAAGTTCTTTTTTATTTTGATTTGATCCATGACAGCAGGACAGATCAATAGAAAGCAGTCATTGTGCTGTTGGGTGCTTACAGTGGAAGCACTCACCTTCACATGCCTGAAAAATCAATTGCCACTTTTACATTGCATAGAGCTCACCTGTGTACATCCTTTGAGCTCAGAGGAATATCAAAACTCTGCTGTTGAGTTAAGAGAAGATTTCAATCAAAAGCTTTATGTTTAGGGAAAGACTTGGACTGTGGCCACATACAGTTCTTCATATCAATGAGCGCTTCAGCATAAACATGCAGTTGAATGTGGCTTAATTTTGCCGCAATGCAATGTAATGTTATACAGCAAGGTGCTGCGTTATCCAATCAAAAGTGCAAGTGCGTGTTCCTGTTAGATTACAGTGTAACATACTGTTAATATAGTGATTCTCGGGACGGAGGACAAAATGATTGCTGCTGTGATAATATTTCAGTTGTAAAATCCTTCCTGTTGACATCATAAGCCAGATATTTCAACAAATTTGCAACATGCAAGCTGCGGTTTGCAACATGAGATCATTTCCTCTTCCTCAATTTGACACGTTTCACTGATAAAAATAAACACCATACTTGTGAGTATGATCTGAATTTGCTTTTGTGAAACAGGCCTGGTAATGTTACTGCTATGACTGTTATACCACAGTTGCTAAGCACTGCTGCTACTGGTATTACTTTTACTACTACCAGTTAGGGTGATATCTCACATTAATGTGAATCATTCAAATTTATGTTTTTGCATAACATTTATTTTCAGTCAAAAATTACTGTACATAATAGCTGGCTATATTAGCTGTCTTAAGTCACAACAGTCCTGCAAACTGTGACGTACACTGTATGTGCACCCGTTGCAGTTTAAGGGATCATTGTGACTCCAGCTGGCTTTGGCTGTGAATAGTTAACCCTCCTGTTGGGGTCAAAATTGACCCGAGAGGACAACAGAGGACAACAGGTGTCATTATGTGCTGTCATTAAAAAAATTGAAATGGTTTTAAAACAGTATCCTGACTAAACTTTAACATATACCAGTCTGCCATAATCCATCAACATATTTTCCTCTGATCTCCATTATAGTTAAAATAATTCATAATTTCTTAGTCAGGATACTGTTTTGAAACCATTTCAGTTTTTTTGATGATGGCACATAATGACACCTGTTGGACAACAGGAGGGCTAGACAGCAATCTGGACATATCAGGCCAATGTCAACAAACACAAACAACAGCAGCAGGTAAATTAGTGAGTGGATGTAAAGCTTCTTCTCTGTCTGTGCTGAAACTGATTATTAAAATGGATGCATAGATAGATGGGATAATTTATATTTTTTATTTAACAATGACAGCCTTGCAAATTGTGCAGGTCTTTTATGATTATTCTAAGAAATATGACTTATCAATCATGTTTTAGTCTTTCTGCATTTTTCAGGGAAAAGCCTTGAGGAAAAAAAAAGATATTTTTTTGCCATATTGCCCAGCCCTACCACCAATACTATATAGGCTGTCACCAGAGTAGTGTAGTGGGAGAGGCTATATTGAGCAGCCAGGGTTAATGTAACTCTCTCTTAAATGGATACTGTGAGGTGAATGGTAGCGGAAGGAATTCAGGCATGGATAAACTCTCCTGCTTGAAACAAACAATGAACTACTGTTGTAAAAAATGGATGAAAAGTCTAAAATACAAGACTGCAGGGAGGTCAACCATGAGTCTTACGGAGCATTGTGGTACAAAAATACCCAATCACTGAGCTTGAAATTCTGTTACAACAGCTTCTACTACTACTAATGCTACCTTTGTACCTCTGCAACTACCTGTTATTCATACCACTTTACTATACTCTATAGAAGAAACAAAACCAGTTGCCAGTCTGCTAACTATGTTAAATATCATCAATATGAAGATTTTAGTAATCTGATCCCTACATACAGTTTACTTAAGAGTTTCAGAATAAGAGATACAAAGGCCTGAAAAACAAAATCCATCAGAATCTCAGGGCTGCAGCAGATGAGGCTCTTCCATTGTGTTCATGGGCAGAGTTGTGCTTAGCCAAAACACAGCGGATACCTGCCAAGCAAAGTTGGAATAAAGGACAAGTTTCTGGCCCAAATGCTGCTGGGAGGTGTGTGTGAAGATAAATTGAGTCTGCTGAGTTGACACTAGGCTTACTTGGAATAAGGTCTGTAGAGAAAGTGTTGGACCAAAAACTTAATGTCATGGAGCCGTCCAGACGCAACGCATGCAGAGCTAGATATCAATTAATGAGTGAACTTTTCCTTCATTTGCATTTTAGGCATTTAGCCAGCCTTATCTGGAACAACTTAGAGAGTGTGAGAAACAAATGGTCCAGAGTTCTGATGGGAACTGTAGTGTTACACACACACACAATTGACGGAAAACGCCACTAAAGCCACTTCATCACAAATGAGTTGCAAGTCTTTTACAAAATGTCTTTGTCTCATGATCACATTTTGATCTAAAGGTTTAAGTCAACATTTCAACAAAACGTATTATATCAACATTTCCAAAATATTATCATCTCAACATTTCTAAGGTGACGTAGTTCACATGTGATCTATATGAGTTGATCTTTCCTGTATAGGAGGAGGAGGGGCAGGTGGATGGTTAGTAAGTTTCTTGGCAGCAAGTTGAAAATCAGCAGAGAACACGGTTCGAGACCACCTCGAAACCGAAACCAACGTCCGCCTCCCGTTTCAACCGACAAAAGCGGGTGTTTTTAGTGAGACATCGGCCGTTTTTATTTTATTTTTATTTTAACTCAAACCATGATCTTTCCCTAACCCTAACCAAGTGGTCTTTGTGCCTAAACCTAACCAGACCTTAACCACAGCGTTGTCACACCATAAAACATCATTATTCAATGGGTAGAAATGTTAATATGCTACATTTGTAGAAATGTTGATATGATACGTAATTCATGTGTTGAAACGTATATATTCAACGTTTCTGTGGTTTGCAGAAACGTTCAATGCCAACGTTTTCTTCTGGCGACTGGGTTGCACTGAGATCACCAGTTTACACAAAAGCTCAGCTCAGAAGTGATATACAATAAAACCTCTTTGAACTGAACTGATTGAAACAACTTGAATCAAGTGATTCATAATTTCTTTCTCTGCCCTGTATTTACCTATATTCACATCATGTCATAAAACATAAAAGTTTTATAACATGCCATATTAGCCTTGCACCCACATTTGATGCATTGCTTTACTATCTGGTATCAAACTTGTAAGAATTACCCTTGAAGGATAAGACTGGTGATTTTCTATATTTTTCTTATTGGCAACAAATCTCATTTACAGACTCAAACCAACAAGGAATTGATCCTACTATTGTGTGTATCCAAAGCCTGATATGTCTTGTTCCTCTGTGCTGTAGACATCTGCTGTTGTCCAAAAACTATTGAAAACATGTTGGTGAGCCACACCGCTGCACTGGGTCACATGTTCCTTCAATACGAAGATTACAGACACAGTATTTTTTTTTAGAAACGGCTTCAGCAATTTATAACCGTTCTTGTCTTTAATCTCCAGAGAGTAGTTCTGCGTAAAGGCCTTTACACACTGAGGGTGGGACAAATAAATGACACAAAAATGCGAAATACTCGCCTGCAAATAGTCAAAACTATTCACACTGGCAGCGATATGAACTTGCCACAGAAACATGAATTTGCAAAGACCCTGGATGATGTCAACATCATCCAGTGATGATGATGATGATTTCTGACCTGCGTTCAGTGTCTTTGTCCACAGCAGCAGCCATCTGTCAGCAGAAGCTCCTGGGGAGCTGAGAGCTGTATTTATGAATACATGATGATGGTGCATATGATGATACATGAATCAATATATTGATTTATTGGTTTTATTTCTTCACACACTGTAGCAAGTTGAGCGTATCTATCTGCCTGCAGTGAAACAGACAAGCTCACAGACAGACTGGGAGCTGATACGGTATATAACTTCAAAACACATACAGCGAGATATTCAACACCCCATGTGGGCCTTCGCAATAAACAGCTGTCTGTGCAGATTACGCTTCGTAATTGGTTGATACTTTTATTCGCTGTGTGAAAATTCAGCAAATCGACCTCATTCCGAAAAAAAAATCACATTGCTTTTTCGCCTCGTAATATTTGTGTTCTACATGAAAGTAAACATCCCTGGTGTGTAAAGGCCGTAAGGCAGATGCTCCTGCGCATGGTTCCATTTACAAAGCTTTACTAGCTTGTTGTGCTACGTATCACAGACTCTTGACTTGACTGTACCAAATTTCTTTGAGAAGTTTACAATATAGTATAAATGCTGAGAGAAGGAACAGCTACTCAGATATGGATTGACCTTACATTGGCCACATTGTGCAGTCTTTAAAAAAAATATACAGGTTATTCAGTTGTATGTTATTCTGCAAGAACAAATATACAGTACCAGTGAAAAGTTTGGAAACACTTGGGAAGGTGTGTCCAAACTTTTGACTGGTACTGTAGTTATACTTTTTTTGAAAGTTCATCTTACTTGTGTGAAATCTTTAAATCTGCAGGAATAATTAACATATGAAATTAACAACAATCTAATATATTTGCAGTGTGCAAGTGTTAAGGTTGAGCCAAATACTCAGATGAAACAAGTATCCGGTATGGATAATGTACTTTTTGTGAGCATGAGTATCATCCAAGTAAAATGTGTCAATATTCATACTTGTGATGATGGAAAATCCTCAGTGGGAAGCTTTGACCACATTGTTCTGTGACAGGCCAGCCACACATGGAGCTCCTCTCCTACACAGATCCTATACAACGCAATCGTCCCGTCGTCAGAGCCACTCTGTCCACAGGGATTAACAGCTCGCAACTCTCACTGCTTCTACACCGGTTGGGTTTTCTTCCGTCAGCTCGCTCCTGCCTCGGTTTGTAAAATATCTAAAGTCAGCCGAGTTACTTGGAGAACTTGTCTCATACTGGACGCGATGCTTTTGACAAGAATACAGTCGCAAGGCTGAATGCATATTTGGATCGCCAACACAGGCTATTTGCATAAATCATCCAGGTTCACACTATCAGTTAATTAAATAAATAAATAAATAAATAATAAAACCAGAGTAATGATTTAGACTCCAAATCAATAACAGACTGAATCTTGCATTCTATACCTATACTTGTAGCACACAATTGCTTATTTGACCACACAAACACACACACACACACACACACACTGAACACACAAAGTACATTATTATTATTATTTTGTTTTTATTTTAATTTGTTTTTTTTAAGATATGGCTGGTCATGCACTGAGTGCCTGACACTTTTTCTCTTTATAGCTCATGAAAATAAATAATGGTTTAGGGGAAAGCCGATATGAAAGTAACATGGGATGAAAGTAACAAGGCGATTTTCTTCAAGCTCACACAAATTTGATATGTTTAACTGTGTCAGCACAAACAGCTGATAACACTTACCAGAACCTTGAAAATTCATGTGGATGCATCGTACTATCCTGGAGTTTTATCTGAAAAGCTGGCAGGGTAAGTAAATTCACTCAAGCAATACATTTTTTTGAAAGTTGTGTTTATTGTTTCATGTGTCATAGTTATGATCATTTGACAGATTATTTAGTATTTAACACATCCTGAAGTTTGCCATGTCAGAGTTTTTCAGTATAGAAGTAATTCAGGTTTAACTGTCAGGAGTCATTGTCAGGATGATAGTAACCGCTGTTTCTTTCGTTCTGCTGCTAAAGCAGTCACACTGTGTGTGTTACAGCTGGCTGTCCTCTGATCAAACCACTGCACCCACCGTTTCCCAGGACAAGGATGAGAAATGTCCTGTGTGGGGAGACATTCAGCTCATCCTTGCCTGGGGGAGTGTGGGTGCAGTGTCTCTTTTGTCTAAACTGGTCCCATGAGACATGTACTGAAATTGAAAATTGAAATTAAAAATTAAATTTAATCATTTTTTATTAAGATAAAGGACATAATATGTTTGCAATTACATATTAACAAAGATATTGTCAGATATTTTTAATAAAAACAAGAATAATACAAATAATTCAAGTTTATACTGTAACTTTTGACCCCCCTGTGTGTTACTGTTGTCCCGACTGACGGGGTCGAAAGTAACAATGCTCAACCTCTGTTCAAAGTCAAATTATACAGAAGTCGTTCCACATTTGTACAAAATATCAGCTGGTATTGATAGACACACATGTGAGTTGTTGATCACGACAAAAAGATCTGTCTGTAACATTATCTTTTATGATGACATTGATCTGAAAAGTGTTACTTTTATCCCGGTTTTCCCCTAAAGATAACAAATGAAGGCTTTAAATTCATATAAGCTTTATTTATAGGCTTTAAATATTAGGATATATATTGAACTGTTACACAGGCTTACATAGGTTTGACTGCACAGACACTCTCTCTCTCTCTCATTCTTATGCTATTTTATTTGAAACAATTACACTAGCAGTGATTATACAATGAGTAATACAGAGTGTAATTTGATTGACACTGAACCAGCAGTCAGGGTTTGTTCAACCTGACAAGGCAGTTTATTCATTCAAGTTCATAAAAAACTTGTTCTGTAAACAGTTCTCTTATTCTAGTGATCAAAAATGATCTGAAGCACAATTCTGAGGCTGTTCTGTAAATACTTTAATAAATATAGCAACTTCCGAGTTCTGACTGTCCATTCTGAGTGTAGATACAGATGCAGATAAGTGTGTACTCGCTCATCCCTATAAATAGAGTTGAAATAATAGTAAATTGGCTGAAATGCAAATGAAATGCAATTCTGCTGTTGATAGATGAGCTACGTCATATAATACGGATAATTTAGTTCTGCACTGACAACTGCAGACAGTGAGATGCTGAGAAAGTCATTGCAAATAAAATCAATGCCAGGTTTATTCTTGTTTGTTTGCAACTCTGATAAATGCCAAAAATAAAGAAATGAAAAAGTAATATAACATCCTATCAAAAGTTTAAATCAAAGGTTAAAAGGCTAAAATTACTCTGCTCTTAATTTTACTGCTTCATCAAATGTATTATTTATTGTGTTATTATTATTTGTGAGTAGGAGTAAAATGAAGGATTTTTACTTTTGTCTTTCATTTAAGTCCAAAACTTTACTTTCAGCAGTTTGATAAATACCAGGCCTGGTAGAAGGGAGAAAAAAGTCCCTTCCTCTCCCTGCTACAGTTTGTACCCACATCGACTAGTGCACATACCACAACAGTGCAAGACAAGTAAGTGCAAGAAAACAAAAATGCTTCTTCTAAAAACGCAATAATCCAAATATGAAACAGCATTGGATGAAACAAAAGCACAGTCGCAACCCGACAGCCATCCTGTCCTGGAAAAAGTGCATGAGCTGGTTTTTAAACACTTACAGCAATTAGTGCAGAGGACAGAGCCAGCTGAGCCATTGATTACTGTTATTTATAAACCTGACAGCACCCTGATGGGCCGACAAAATCTACCCTCTCCATCTTTTCTCCGCTTCTCTTCCCTCCCTCTCTCTCCAACCTCTACCGCTTCGCAACCTCCGCTCACCTTTTCTCACGTCCTCCTCCTCCTCCTCCCACCCCACTCCCCTTTTGCTTTTCTGCCTCTCCCCCCTCTCAGTAGATTTCAACGTCCATCATATTTCCTTCCCCCCTTCTCTCTCTACTCTCCTTTCCTGCCGGATCACTCTCACACACACACACATTTATTTGCTATTTGAAAAAAGAGAGACAAGGGAGAGAGGTAAGTTGAGCAGAAGAATTCCCTCAAAACAAAGAAAAAATGTATTTCGGCTTTTCTGTACAACAAGCCAATACTCCCTCAGGTCTGGCCTTGGGCCTCACAGCAGTCTGGGAATGGCATAAATCAAAGCACCAAACAACAACAGCCCCTCAGACAAGCTTGGACATTCTTAGGAGATTGTCTTGCATGCAGGTATGCCTGGATGAGTGTCATAGAGTGGGAATGGGGGCATCTAATCTATTCCCAGGCTCTGGAGCCAGCATACCTGCAACAACGGGGGCATTATGGCCAGGTCCTGGCTCTCTTTTTGAGCCCAAGAGGGTCTACGTTTGGAGGAAGAGAAGAAAAGTGCAGGTGTGTTGGGAAGTGCAGGTGGAGATGGAGATGTGTACGTCAGGTGGTGTGTGGAGGGCTGAGAGGGAGCGAGAGAAAGATCAAGGGAGCATGAGCAGAATTTTGAAACAGGATATAAATATACTGCATGGAAAGAGTTCTGGTTCACTGCTCAGAAAAAAAATGTACAATAGCAGCAAAAGAAACAACACTTGAAATTATTAAAAGGATGTTACACTGAAATATATGGATTTTATTTTAACACACAAATCAAGTAACTAAATATTCCTTAGTGTCCCAGAGCAAATGCTTATAAACCGCAATGTATTTTTTTACTTTTTGTCACAAATTCCATCAAAAAACCAAAGCAAACAAAGTTCATCTCTCAGTACTGCATCACAAATTTACAGGTTGTTTTTTCAAAAATCTGGGCACTGTAGTTTTTCAGCATTATTTTCAGGACTATTTTCAGTAGTGGATTAATACACATTTAGTGCGCTAGTGAGTATTTCTGGCAGTAGGATGGTGTGTGGGGGATTGAGTCAAAATAAACTACAGTGTGTGTGTGTTCATGGTAGTGATGCAACATGTCACCCAGTGCAACAGTGTGGCTCATTTATGTGATTTTAATAGTTTTTGGACAACGATGGAGCTGTGTGTTGACAATAAGAAAAAATACTGAATATTACCAACCTTATCCTTTAAGGTGATGATGCAATTTTCTCCTAGAGTAACTGTTATACTAGTGTTTTGTAAACCATCTTATTAAATTATCAAATCATTTTTCTGAAGAGTGAAATATATTTTCACTGTTTAGTAACAAAATGATTTCAAAGCCAAAAATGTTTTTGCCAAAATAAACAAGATTTGTCATTTAAATTGTGTGCCGCAGCTTATTTATTTGAAGCTCTGAGTGTGTCATTTTTGTTTTTTGTGCTGGAGAAACTCACAAAGAAAAGGAACTTTCTATACATAGAACTGGTCTAAAGGCACCTTTTAAACTGTGATTTTGGGCTGTCTGAGAGGAAAGTTGATAATCCAGAGAGAAATGTGGTCACATCTTCCGTTGTCAGTCCAAAATGGTGGTCGCACCAAGAGACATGTCCACCAATGGCAGATTTGGAGCTTCGGTGACCAAAGACAGCCTGTGACAAAATTCTGACTGTCAGAAATTTAGGACCAAAGTCTCACAATGTGACTGCTGATCCATGTCTACAAACCAGCCAACCATCAGAATATGACATGAAATAATTCAGAATACACTGACCAGCATGACTTTTCATCAACTGATCATGTGCCTCTGCTCGCATATACTTTTTTTACCATGCCCTAAATCGTACAGTCTAACAACATTCTGATTGCAACCAAGATTTTATGTGTTGGATTGTCTATATGTATCAACCCCGTGATATGACTGGTAATCTGCCAAAAACATGCTCCCCCATGACCATGAAAGGAGCAATGCAGGTAGATAATAAATGAAATGGAAAGTAAAGAAAACTGTGCGGCATTGTGTGCACAGTCTATCGGTTATATCGCATATCCAACAAATCCTAATTCCTAAATGACAAAATAACGTATGCATTGGTTGTTCTATGTGTTTAAACAAACAACCACTGCTATTGTTATTATTGTTGTTGAGACAAAAATGTTCTTATCTGAAATGTGTCTGTGTGTATGTCTCACTTGGGCTATATGGAACCCACCAGAGGAAGAAAAGACATCACTGAGAATTAAAAGTGAGGGAGGAGATATAGAGAAGCGAGAAAAATCACAGTTGCTGGAATTAGAAATAACTGGGAGAAACACTAATTGGTGACAAGGTGCAGCATCAATTACTGAACATCAATGTTTGTGTGTGTGTGTGTCTATCTGAAAGGTTTTATTCTTAAAATAGCATGAAACATCACAACAGATCAGACCAGGAAAGCCGCTCATTAACTACTTTGTGTTGGAACTATTTTGAGCTCTCCATCTGCAGGCACGTACACACATAAGAGGGAAAAGCCCTTTCAAAAACAGAATGTGAAGTGATTGATTCCAAAATGCTTCATGTCAAATCTGACAACATGACCTGTTATCTAAAAGTGATGTTTTGCTTAATATTTCACAAATTCATATCAATCTTCTTAAAAGTATTTTGTTAGCAATTATATTAGAGTTAGCTAATAACCTTGAGGTTTAATGGTAAACAAAAATCAGGGTTTGGTATGTACCTTCTTGGGGTCATGGTTTGGTACTTTTTCAGTGCAGCATGGAATCCTAAAGAAATACACAAGTTAACAATTTGGTCATTTATTTTCTTGGTCTTGAACTCCTAGATCATAGACGACTGCGCTGACTACTGAGTTAAAACTTTGCTCATTGCAACTGAGCAGCCAGACCTCCACTAATTTATACATCCATAACACAGAGACAGCACAGCATTTAATGTGTAGGAAAGAACTTCAAAGGCGATTATTGCTATGCACTTTTTATTTGTTGCCTATTTTTTACAACCTAATTTTGTGGAAAGGAGAAAGGGAACAACAGGTTATGGAGAGTCTCTTGGGAGCACTTTGTGTGTGTCAGTAGCTCAGCTTTACTCTAGGGAACACCCCCAACTCCAACAGTGATGTCCAAATTAGGAAATGTGCGTCATGTAGCAGGTGGATATGACTTCCCTCATTGAGACCTGCTGATAGACATAATAGCGGAGCAGAGGACAGAGACTGAGATAGTGGTGTAACCAACCTGCGCACATGGGTTTTTTTCTTCCTGAAAACAAATAATTTTTAAAATATTTGTACGAAATAAATGCTAATAAAAAACCCACAATTTGTGCTTTGCCGAATAACGTATTTGGATTTGGGCACACCCCTAATGGCAATGTCAGTTTGTAATAACCTTGGTGATCCCTTAACTTCAGGTTACAGGCTACAATTTTTTATTTCTCCAATACTTTTGTCTATGGTTGAATATCTGCTAAACAAATGACACTCACACCAGCCTTAGTTGTTCTTTGTGTTTAGTGCTCATCAGCAAATTTTAGCATGCTAACCTGCTAAATGGCAAATGTGGTAAACATTAGGTTATACCTAAAAAATCAGTCTTGTTAGCACTGTTGTGAGCATATTAGCATGCTGATGTTAGCATTTAGCTCAAAGCACTGCACGGCCATAGACATGTAGTCTTGTTCATGTTATTACTGCATATCAAATTATTCAGTTTTAACAAGAAACTTTTGTGGTTATCACAATCACTTTATCTTGTTGTATCACAGAAAGCTCTCCAGGTGTAACTTGTACTTGAGAATTTATGTTAACACATGCTAAGATGCAAAGAGTGTATTACACAAAGTTTACAGAGGTGACATAGTGAAAGGAACATGCCAGCAGCTTTAGAGTTCAACACAATCACTATGGTTAAAGTGTAAAACAGTGTAAATACACTTCAGGTTGCGGCTGTGTGTGAATAGCACAAGTGAAATGCAAGCTATTCCGCAGCCTGTGTACTGTAGACAGCTGCAATGATTAAAATAGTATCTGTTTTGTCAAACACACATAAGTTGGATGACAGAGGAAAAGGTGGCTGAATCCTGTGTAGATAAGCTTTTAGCACCAAACAGGAGGTCCTGTACAATTGAGGGCAAAATAAACACATTTTTTCATGATGAAATGCAATATTTTAAATGAGTGGCCATCGTTTTGAAAAATATTTTTATATTGCTGTTTGAGATGTAATACCATACTTAACAAATGTACCTAATCCAAATCATCTACTTTGTGTATCTGTTGAAACCACATGACTAGCTGTAATAAACAATGAATTGCATAGTACACAGGACTTCATGATTCTCTCAAATCTTGAAACAAACATGAGTCATTCTTCATCCCAATATTTCAGCGAGAGAGAGAGAGGGAGGCAGAGGTAAAGACAGAAGTTGTATGGCAGCGCTCTCACACTTGTCACCATCAAAGGTCACAGTGACAGATCTTACATTTCTCCAGTTCTCCCCTGTACCATCTCTTCTTCCTTGTCTCCTCTCAAAGTTGAGTTCCCCTGTGAGTGTGTATGTATGTGTGTGTGTGTGAGAGAGAGAGAGAGAGAATGGGGAAGGGAGAAGTTTCAAACTTTCCTGTGCATGTGTGTTGAGATGAGAGGGAAACTGAGATGAGTGTGTGTGTATGTCAGAGTGAGAGCAGTACAGGGAGATGAGAGGGGAGTGTAAGCTGTCATATTTGAGGTGAGATGCGGGTTCACGCAGAGGTTAGGCATTTCTCAGGGGTCTGGTGAACCTGCTGAACAAGAGATCTGAAAAATGTAAAGAGAGAAGATGGAGAGATTAACACTGTCCACACGTTGGCATTCTACTCACTAACCATCCCTGCAGGCTCTCTGTATGGCTACATCCACACGTGTGAGTGCATGCTCAATGCAGCAGTGAGTAAGTAATAACACACAACACTTTCCTATAACTAAATGTAAATGCTTCTTTCTATTTGATTCCATTGTGGTGTAGCAGTAAGCAGTTAGCTTCAGACTAAGACCATTTCAAGTTGACTGTACAAAAGGTGATTGATAATTCAGTCACCTAGACATTAACTCTTCCTTCACCTTACTGGGCAGATGCACCACTTGATGCGCCCATGTAAACAGATTAGAGCAGCAACACAGCCCGCGTGAGCTGCTGCAGCGCATTATCTAGAGTTTCGGGGTTTTGCCTATTGTCTCCGCGTGACGAGCGCAGTTCTCAGCAAAAATAGAGAGAAAATGATCTGTGGACAGTCATATTGACATCATACCAGCAACATTACACCTTTCACCATAGTTTCAATGTCCATATCTGTAGAATATGTCACAGACATGAATTGTCGCCACCACAGGTCAGCCTGCGTGGTGCACGCCAGGGCAGGGAGCCTCTCTTTGGGGGGAAGCTCCAGTGCGGAGAGTCAGTGACACACGTAGCTTCTTTCCTTGACTCCTGTCACTTTCTGTGATATTAGTTCAAACCGGAACTCCTGCCTGTTGTTTTATCTGCTCCCAGGCGGAGATTTAGTGTTGTTATTTTCCTTATTTGTTGTCAGTTTCCCTCCTGACAGTTTGGAGGTTTGTTTGTTGGAGTATGTTTGGCTCGTTTGGTGACTTTGGTGTCGTCTGGAGGGACTTTCTTCACTTGGAGTGTTGACAGCAGGCTTTAACTGGCAGAATGATTAATATATCAATAAAAAAACCCGTCCTGTGTGAGGAGTGTATGTGGCTGCCAGAAGTAGCCCCAACCAAACCCCACCATGCCCATCAGAAAGAAAACCACTTGCAACTCACATATTATTTATTTATTTTTAACAATTGAGCACATGCTTCTTAATCTTTTTGTGACTAAATATAAATGAAATTTATAATGAAATGATATGAAACACGCTATTATTGATGGTCATTATCAAAGCCAAATTCTATGTAGAAATATAGGACTGCGAGACGCAGCAGTTCAGCGACGCACATGCACTGCTCAGGTAGAGGTAGGCTGTGTGGCCCAGGTGTTAAGATTCTGTGACTGCTTTTGAAGTGTCACCAAAATCAGTTTCTGAACAAGTGGGAGGCAAAAAAGAGCCCACGCAGTCATACTTCACTTTCTATCTACAACACCAGCTTTCTTTCATCTACAGACTCCAGACTGCATCTCCACAAGTCTGGAGAACAAACGAAGGAACAAGTTCAGTGTTTATAGGCACTTCAACACCAAAAGATATCTGCTAGCCTGCTGCTAACACTGAATTGTAACAAAAGGAACTGAAGTAATAGGTTGTAGTAACACACCTAGTGGCTAGCAGCTGTGTTTTGGTGTTAAAGTGTCTACAAATACTCAATGAATTCCTTCATATTAATATTGTCCACTAATAACTGTAACTAAATTTTCATGCAGTAGTGGTGCTACATGATGTTACACAGCCATCTTTGGTTGCTTTCAATATGATTATACAGCCAGGTTAAACTGGTTCTGTTCCAGAAGTAAGAAAACACTATTCAAAGTCACAATAAAATTAGTAAAATCATAGAGTGCTAAATAAAAGTAGCCTTGGAACAAACTTTATTCAACAGTATGTCATGTCATTCATCCAATATGTCTGGATAAGGATGGTAAGTCTTTAACAAAAACATGTAATATCATTGTTTATTGAATATTTTGGTTTTTAGCTGCCTTTAAGGAATATCATTTCCCATAAGCCTAGACCATCACTGCTTAAACATCACCAGTTTGACAGAACGAGGCCAGTCCATGGGAAGATGTTTTTACTGACAGCAGAGATTACAGCTAAAAAAATTGGAAAGATGGCATTAGGAGAAAGGGTTGAAAGTGATGATGGACATGTATATAGAGTTGTATATAAGTTATATACAGGATATAAAGCTAATCACTCAAAAATTGATGGGAAATCAGTTTCTATCTAAACTGAACTAAACCGTAACAAAAAAATATATATGGATGTAGTATTAAAAACACTGTGAGTGAAATGTGTGAAAATCTTTTTTGATTATTATTTTATTATTTATATTGAATTTTGCTATGTTCTATGAGAGAGACTGGCTGCGCCAGAGATGGGCTCCTGAATACATCTCAAACTTGGACCTAAAAAGTGGGACATTTTGCAAAATAACCTTCAAATAATCAGAAAAGACTCTAAAGAAGAAGTAACAGCATTAATCAGCAAGAACGGAAAAGAAATATCATCTTTGGATATATTTTTTAAAAATCAAAACAACTAGCTAGCTGTCAACTGCTACCTGGTACCAACATCCCAAAGGAGAAACTTTACTGAGGAAGCTAACAGAAGTTATTTTGTTAAGATAAGAAAAGAAATTAAGGGGTCCTTGTTGGTGGTATTCTCTCTCTCTATTAACTGGTGTGATGGCGGCACGACCGATTTGCAGAGGCCTCTCCTAGGTCCGACTATGCATTGTCTTTGTCCATGTCCACGTCTGTGTCATCGTGTGGTGTGCAAGGGAAATATGTCTATGATCATCAATTTCTTTTGGATATTTGTAATGAAGACTACTTTTGCTACTTTCGCTAATACTGGCTGTGAGCTAAATCAGCTGAGAGAGCTTTGTCTGCTACGCCTAGTGGGCCCAAGGGAGACAACGGACTAGCCTGGAGCTGCACCAGAGAGGAAACATTGAAAGCAGTACGACAGGACACAGAAGCAGGGCAAGCATGGAGGAGTGCAAGCTAGGCTAACTGTTAACCCATACAAACCAGCAGCTCCAACAATCATGCTGCCTAATGTTCTCTGGACAGCAAAATGGATTATATGACACTCCCATCGGTGCTGGTTATTCATTGACATGCAAGAGCTGTCTACATCCAACTGAGACATGTACTTTTCTCTCTAAATGCACTTTAGTGCACTGTATATATATATATCTTTTCTGTTGTTGCCCTGCTGTCGGCTGGGAGTTTTTTTGTGTATGCAAATATACAAGAAAATGACAATAAACTAAATCTTGAATCTTGAATAATTGTTATAACTGTTATATTGTGATATTGTGTGTTGTGTGGATATCCTACTATCCCCAGGGAGGAAAATAGATTTGATACTAGTTGAAGTTTCACATGTATAGCTCAAGCGAAATTCAAACAGTTACCAGGTCTGTGTAGATGGCTGGATATTCTACTTTCCTTTCCTGGAGTCGATGACGAACCCAATGAATCTCTTCCACTGAGATTTCTTCTTGGGTTTTTCCCCGCACTCTGATGATTCATGGCCTCATATTTCAAGAACCTCTCTCTTCTACATTACTCCTCGAGATCCTTGATTGTAGTTCAGAGGACATCATTCATCTCTTTTAGGCCCTGAAGTTCTTTGTTGTATTGCTCACTCAGGACCTTCTCATTGCCTTTGAGCATGTTGATTCGGCTATCTTTTTGCCAAGCATTTCCTGCCTGTCAAAGGACTTCATTACAATGTCATGAGTTATGTCTCTTTGACTTTGCAGAACTTTCTGAAGCCTCTGGATTTCTCTTTGTACAGCCTCTTTCTTTTTGACCATGGTATCCTCCTTTTGCTCCACTTAAACTTTGTGAAACACATCCTGGAGCCTTTCCACTGGGTGCTGGAAAAGTGCCTCATCCGATTCCAACTCATCAGTGGGGCTCTCCTTCAATTCTTAGTCGGAGGAGCTGTCTTCTGACTCATTGGTGGAGCTGTCTTCCAACTTCACATCGGTGGATGAAGAGTTGAACGACTTACTGATACAGTTCTCCTCTTCCTGAACTGGTGAAACTTCTTCAGTTCTCTCATATTAATAGCCGCCATGGTGTCAATTTGGCAGCCAGGAGTTGTAGGGCCCTGTTGTCCTTTCGAAGGACCTCATTTTCATGGAGGAGCATAAATTTTTGTGGGTGAGGGTCTGGTTGGCTTCTTGTAGAGAACGATTGACTTGGCGGAGTGCCTCAATAGTGTTGGTCAGGTCTGGTTGGTCAGGTCTGGTGTTGGTTATACATTGTCTTTGTTTTTTGATGTCTGTAAGTTACAAATGCTTGTTGCGTGTGTTCCAACAAAAAAGTATGTTCCTGTCAAACACCGGGTGTCCCCTACTCTGCTAAGAGCACAAAGGGAATTCATCAGAGACATGGAATGATCTCACAAACAAAATTCATTAAGCCCCGTCCTTCATAGTTACTGTTGCTATGTCTGTCAAACTTTCAGTTTTTACACAGCCCATTATGCAGTTTTATAATTTCAAGATGAAAGATTCATTCAAGATTCATTTTTGTTATCATTTTACAACACAAGGTTGCACAACGAAATGTAGTCTGTAGCCCCCCAATGCCACTAACAAAAACAGAAACCACACAAATGGACTAACAAACAACAAGTCACAAAAACAAAACAATTTTTTATGTTGTAGTTCAGAGGATGAATTGAGGAGTCTCACAGCCTGAGGAAAGAAGTTGCTCCACTGATGCTAAGCAAATGTGTACCAATGATGTTCTGGGTGGTTTTAATCACCTGCTAATTACACATTAGTTCTATTCACAAGTGAAAGTAAAAATTTTAAATCATATTGAGTGTAACCAAATGAATGGTTTATCTTGCTTTGGTTGTTTTGCTTGGTTCCATCTTTCTAACATTTAAATTAAGTTTTGACTATATCATGGTCAATGATGATATTTACTATCTTCAATCAATTTGATCATTTGCATGTCACACACCAGCCCAAAAATATAAAGATTTTACTATTTTCAGTAAGGAAATAGTTTATGATTATGAACTATGAATCAAACTTTTGGAGACTGTGCAGTAAAAGCATGTGCAGAGCACTGATGACTTCAGTATGCCACCATGATTATAAGGGTATGTTGGATATATGTTAGTACAGTGAGGGGAGTATAGCATGTGAGTGGAGCAGCAACTCGGGTTGGGCTTCCTGAACTAGCTTGCAGGTTTTGCTTCATTTATTGGTACTAATGATAATATATACAACAGGCACAAATAGATTAACTAAAAACATGCCAAACAAAATGTCCCATACTTGATAATAATTGTGTAACTTAAATTAAAATATAAAGTTATGGATCTTTTAAGTGCAGATGTTTTGTACTTGGTCTTTGGCTCTAATTGACTTCAAGTTCAAAGCTGTGTCATTGTCAAAATGCATGTAAGACTTTATGATCTCACTCATAATCAAGAATTTTAGAACACTGAAATAGATACAACCTTAGGAAACAATTTTTCCAACAGTATTTTTTTCCATGTTGTGTATCATGTTGTCCAAGCTCTTGTCGAAGCTATATTATGTTTACACTGACTAAATATTCAAGCCCAAGACTTCATGTATTATACTATTAAGGCTATTCACTGGCGCATTGACAAACTCCTATTTTCCTGCAACTCACTGAGGTTATTTCCTCGACTGTGCTGGTTTGGTATCTTGGTGACTTGCTGTGCACCACAGGGGGAGGAGAGGCATAGTAGAGGGTGTGGTGATGCTGATCTCGCAGTGCACTGCAATCTTGGTGCCAACAATGAGCGCATCTCGCACTGTCCCCCGCTTGCCTGCTCAGAGTAGGTCAACCTACTGTGCACTACAGGCATCGGGGTATTGCCTATTGGTCCAAAGTCCCATTATTCTGAAACTCCAATAGTTTGAAAAATGTCCCATAAAGATGCAGATATAAAAAGAGAGTGTATAAAATCTGGACCTCATTCATGAGCCTAACTGGAAAAGAATGCAAACAAAAACTCCATATATCCAGGGAGGTCCTGAATGAGGTCTGCAGATTGTTCAGTGCTGATATGGAAGGCAACCCATCAGGTCCCCGTGCTCTCCCAGTCTCAGTTAAAGTGACAGCTGCACTTGCCTTTCTGTCCACAGAGTTGTTTCAACATAGGCATGCTGGGCATGCTGGCTGGTGTGAGCCAAAGTGCTGTCAGCTCTGCCATTCATGCCATTTGCTAAAGTCTAGTCCGCTATGCCAGTGTGTTCATAGTCTTCCCCACATGACCTGAGGGCCAGCTAAAAAGTAAGCATGATTATTTGCTTAATTGTGAATTTCCAGGGGTTTTGGGTGCCATTGATTGTACACATGTGCAGTTACATGTACCCTCTACCCAAGCTCTCACTTGTGTGTGAACTGAAAGGGAGTCCACTCCATTAACATCCAGGCAACCTGTGATGCAAATTGCCTGGTGACGTGTATGCAAATGATCCGGGTCTATCCATGACTCTCTCAGTCTGGCCAACTCTGTCATACCAACAGTCTTTCAGGGGGATAGTCCTCTGGATGGGTGGCTTCTTGGAGACAATGGCTATCCATTAAAAATGTGGCTGATGATGCCATACATTGTGCCCACAACACAAAGACAACAGATCTTTAACAGTGTGTTTAGCAGGGCCAGGTCAGTCATAGGCTGGACATTTGGCATTTGCTTAAAATAAGTTGGGTAGAACATTACAGTACAGTCCTCAAAAAGTCAGGGCATTATTTGTGACATTGACCAAACAGGGGCAACACTACAGGACTTAAGACAGGCATGTACCCTTTTGAGGGAGATGCTGGTGACGCCTTAAGCGCCAGGGAACGGATGGATCTGTTGGCAGAGCAGCTGCTTTTCCACAGTGAGTATGACATCGAGCACTGCTGCCATTTGTCTGCTCTATTGTGTCTGCCAGCTTTGTGACATTTTCTTTTTTTAAAAAAACTTTATCTTTATTGTTTTCCTTTTAGAGTTTAACCATTTTCCCCAGCCTTTTGCAAAACATTCTTCTTTCATTTTTAACCTACATGTTAGATTCTCCATCACTAGAATATCATCTATGGTAGTCAGCCATCGTGTAATCTGGTGCATTAGTCTTGAGCCAGTTTTTACTGATAGCCTTCTTTCCAGCAGTGAGGAGAATCTTGACCAAGTATTGGTCTGCCATGGGAACAGTTCCTTCTATATGTCCCAGGTATAAAACAAGACAGGTTCATAACCCAGTGTCTCACGCAGAACACAATGTATACCATCCCAGAAAGGTTTTCTTTTCATGCAACTCCAAACAATGTGAGTGTGGTTCTGGTTCCAGTCTCCAGCATGGTTGTTGAATATTCATTTGTTTACTTTTAATTTTATGTGTGATGAAATAATGAATTTGATTCCGCCAAATTAATTCTCTCCATCTCTGTGATTGTGTTGTGGTCTGGTGTATTTTTCACATATCATGTCACATCTTTTCTGGGATCTTTTCATTTAGTTCTCTTTCCTATTTAGCCATAACATATAATGTTGATTCCCTTCTAGATTCCATCAAACAAAAGTATAGGATTGAAATGACTCTGTGAAAAACATTAGTGTGCTTGCACAAGTACTTTTATAATAAGATGTATTTTGTCCTCATTTTTCTAGATTTAAAAAAAAATATATAATAGTCCCTCAAATATCTAAACAAGTCCTGGTTTGTTAGGTCAGATGTGTTTTTTAATTCTTGAAAGCATCTCATTTTACCCTTTTGAGTAACTGTGCATATGGCTGTTATATCCATTCCTACCCACTGTTTAAATCCAGTCAGACCTTCCTGGTTCAAATTCAAAATCAAAAGCAATCCAGTTGTTTAACAACGGAATACCATGTATCTAGAGGAAATTATGTTATTGGGTCTATAGGTTACACTCAGAAAAATAAGTAAATCATTGGATGAATGTAATTTCATCAAGCCTCCTATATTACATCTAAACAAATCAAGTAAAATCAGTCTGTCTTGATTGTGGTATTTGAGCACCACATAGATTGTGGGTGGAATGTCATTTTAATATTTACATTTAATTAATTTGCCTTTTATTGAATTCAAATGTTTGTGCTTAGTCTCGTCCAGTTCATTTAAGTTTAATTTACCTTGGTCAAACATCGGCACAACAAAACTCAGCCTTGTTGTATGAACTAGTACAGGTTTTGTCTGATATATTAATGTCAGTCTTATTGTTTCAATTAGTGCTAGTAGACCGAAGGTCCACTAGCATACATAAAAAGGACACCTGTTTGTCTCAACTTTCTCCCCTTTAACCATCTCATGCTAAACTTCCCTTTAGTTATCATATTATATATACATATATATACATATATATGTATCATATATTCATGCCACCCGAGAATGTAAACCAACAGTCCAAATTGCAACCACACTGTTCTGAGGGATGGTTGACGCAAACTTCAAAGCTAAGAGACCAAGAGACACTCTGACCTCCGGTGGATCTCACAGTACACCAGATCTTTACCATCATTATCTCTACATTGTCTTTTTAACGCATCTCCACAATATGCCAGGTGCTACTGGCCCATTGTCATTTTTAACTTAATTAGTGACTAAAACAGTAAGTGACTTAATTCCTTCTAGCACTCAATAAGAAGCACCAATTAAACCAATCATGCATTTGGGAATGCTGTATTCACTTCCAAATCCTAAGTGTACTGGCTTCAAGACAATCAAGTACAAATAAATAGTTACAAATAGTCTTGCAAAATGTGCGCACTTCTGTCATTTAAGGTTTTTAACATCCAACATTTTTTCAACTTTTGTAACAAATGCATGTAAAATATTTTGCCAACAAAATAATCAAGGCTCATTAAGAAGACAGCCATAAAACAGTCTTTCAAGATTTGTGTATGAGTTCTTTCATTTCAAGTTTTAAAGTTCTAAGTGCAACAACTAAACTTCTTAAACACATTTATAAAATCCAATAAAATAGACATTGGAACCCACAAAATATTCTTGGCCCATAATAAAAACAAAGTTTACAAATAGTCCAGCAAGATGTTTGCATGACTGCAACAATATGCATATTAACACTGTTTTAAAACAACTATTACAATCTACACATTGCATTGCAAAAAATAAATGAATAAATCAGAAGTAGTGAAAAGTTACTATAATGTTGCTTGCTCAATTTTTTTATGTTGATAAAATGTCCAAAAATCTGTATTTATTCTATTTAACAGTTGAATAGAAAGCATTCATTGTGTGTTTGTGTGTGAATATGACTGCTCCACTCACAGAAACAAGTTTTGTTTTGAAAACAAGTGTGTGTACAACTGTTCCAGCCACAATTATCCATGTAGCAAAATCAGTGTGGACCAAGAACAAGACCAGGTCAAAAGCTAGCATATGGCTGGACCGTGTATGGGCAACGTGTGAAACTGTGGCCAATTTGTTACAGAGATAGTCAGTTGTAGTGTGTATAATATCAATTCCTGGATATTAAGTGTTCATCTGCAGTTTTCTGTAGTGGTCCCAATAATATTGGTTGTTAAAGTGTACTGAAGTAGCATATCACTATGACATAGTTAAGCTACGTTTGAGTAAAAAAAAAAAAAAAAGGGTATAAATGCAGTTGCAAGAACAATACTTTCCACTCATATCTTGGGATGTTTGATTTGAAAGAGAACTTATTTTAATTCTAATTACAGTGCAAACTGCTTATAGTGATCATGTCTGTCTGGGTCAAGTTGATCACTATAAGCAGATGATTATTATAACCATTTTTTTTTCTTTTTCTTAATTTCTCAGGCTGATTACCATCTAATTAATATTTGTATATTTATTACATGAATATAAAGTAATGCAACGGGCAGCTTTGCTATTCACTGAATTTTATTGACTGTTTCAAAATACAGTACAGCTGTTTCAAACATTTATTGTTTCACTGCTGCATCTCGTTGGCTCATTTTTGACAGTTTGTCATAAGCTTCAAGGAGACTGTGTTTTTCATTGAAAGAAAATGATAAGGTTTCTCTAACTGTGCACTCTCCGTCATACCTGTATGCACCTTTTCCCAGTCGATGATCATAGAGGTTGCGGTGGAAATTATAAATGACAGTTCTGACAGCATTTTGGGTGTAAATTCAGGAGGCTCATCTCCACCCAGTTACCGCAGTTACAGTCAAATTAAGGGAACCTTCAGAGCAGCTGCCCCACACTAACCTGATAATACAGCCTACATGAGTCATATGTTTTACCTGCAAGACTCGAAATGAAATAAAAAGCTTGCATCCTGGTATTAGTTCAGTTATAAAATCCAAACACACCATGGGCACTTTTTGGCTGCTGACAGCACTGTCAGCCAAAGAGTTGATCACAGTGGACAGTATAGAAGGAGATGGCAGAGATGCTGGTATGTGTCTGTTTGAACAGGAGTTTAGCTGACTTCACTGGTTTTAACACCGGGGCTGAGAGCGTTGCACTACTGTCCTCCGCTTCCATTATCTCGCAACTTTGTGACTTCTTATTTTGAACTTTCAAAGTTAAACACAAAAAAATCTGCATAGCAGAGATATGAAAAGTACCAGGCTTCTATCAGTCTTCTTCAAGCTTATTCACTCCAGAGGCTTGTTTTTTAGGAGCTGTGCCTCGGACAACAACCTCTGCTCATCCAGACTTCTGCAGGACATCATAAGTGAATTTGAACTCTGGTAGGTAGCTTAGGTTCAAGCAGTATATCAGTCTAAATAACACACAATCAAACACAATCAATTGCAGTGTTCCCCCTAACCACTGAGGACCTCCACACCTTCAATCAGGACACCAGTGTTCTCTGGGTCATCTCCAGGCTCCACACCCTCCCTCTGTATGTCATAAACTCCCATCACAGTTTGCTCCATGGAAGTGTTGGCCTCATTGTCTGTGTTCTGTGGAGTAAAATATGACAATAAATAGTCGACATTTTCTGAGTCTAGACAAAGTGTGACAAGAGACTGAAGGCAAGACAAAATTAAATATGCTGATTGCTGATAATAAAATTGTCAGTTGTAAAATTGTCAGTTGTAAAACAAACATTTACGAGGAAAAGGCATACAGTTGGAGATGTGCATTAGTAATGCAGATGCATACATTACAAAAAAAGTATAAAGTGAATCTTCGGTTGGAAATCCCAATGAGCACTGAAAGCATTCATTGGAGAACTAGTAAGGAGGGGACAAGTGAGGGAAGTGACACAGAGACAAACAACCACTATAGTGGAGCTACAGACTTTAGCTGCTACAAGAGTATATGGATCAGTCAACCACATCAAGAACACTGCATAAAACGGTCCTGCTATTATCTAAGAACCATTCAAAGCCCACCTGCAGTTTCCTAGAGGAACTGGGTGGACAGTTTTTTCTTCATGTATAGTCTGCATCTTCATGTTATTGAGAGATTTCAATTGATCAAAATTTGTAAGAGACATGAGTTTCCACCACTTTTTATAACAACAGTGTACATCCACCCGAAGGCAAATGCTGCCTTTGCCTCCAGCACTATCTTTGATGTAGTGCAAAAACTGTAGTCGATTTCACCTGATGCATAAACTTCATATTGGGTGATTTTAACCATGTCTCCCTTAAAAAGACACTTAGAAACTTTTATGTCTCCTGTCCAACCAGGCAGGATAAGACATAAGATCTTTGTTATGGGTCAGTAAAAGACGCTTATAAATCACTCCCACTACCCCCACCAGGCCCTGTGAATCATAACTGTGTGCAACTACTGCCCATATATAAAACAGTTTTAAAGAGAGAAAGCACAGACAAAAGACATAAAAGACTGGACAGAAGAATCTGTGCTCTGCCTGCAAGAATGACTGCACTGACTGGGACATGTTTAAACAGTCTTGTGGTGATGATTTGGACAAACTTATTGATGTAACATTCTCATATGCTGCCTTTTGTAGGAACATGATCATTTCTTGTAAGCGAGTTAAATTTACCCAAACAACAAACCATGAGTGACCAAATCCATTAAGTCCAATATACAGAAAAAGAAACTTGTTTTTAAACAGGGAGTAGCCTCTGATCTGCATGTAGCTACCAAGGAGCTGAAAACAGAACATTTAAAAGAAAAACAGATCTATAAATCTGAACTACAGAACAATATGGCTGCATACAACCTTGGTTCAGCCTGGTCTAGCATGAAAATTGTAGCAGGCCTCCGAAATCCAAAGAACAGCAGTCATGTCACTTTGGATGTCTTCAATTCAGACACTGAGTTTGCTAATCCCTTAATCGTTTTGATACTTTTGATTTTAGTAATGAAATTCAGGAACTGAGTCACAACCTTGAAGACAATCAGCACTTTGACATAGACCAAAAGGATGTTGAAAAGGTATTCCTTTCAGTAAGGGTAAATAATGGACCTGACAACATCTGTGGTTGCTTATTTAAATTTTGTGAAAAAGAATAGAGTCCTGTATCCAACTACATTTTTAAGTCTTTACAGGCACAGCATGTACCGTAAGTCTGGAAGGATGCTGTGGTAGTCCCTGTTCTGAAATCCAGTTCCCCTGTAATGATTTTAGACCAGTTGTTCTCATCAATTTTAATGAAACCTTGGAAAAACTTGACTTTTTAACTAATAGAACACAAAAAGTGAGGGTAAATAGAATTCTGTCTGAACAAGTTTGCTCCTTCACTGGCTCCCCAGAAGGATGTGTACTTTCGCCCATGCTATTTATCCTCCACACAAATATGTGTCAGAGCAGGTGAGAAAATAGGACCATTCTAAAATATGCAGATTCTGTTATTGTTAGTTGGCTCCAGGACAATGAGACTCGCCACAGCTCAGTCATCTATGACTTTGTCAAGTCCTATCTTCAATTAAACATATCTAAAACCAAAGACATGATAATTGATTTTAGAAGAAATGCCCCCACACATGAAATCATATCCATTAAGGGTCAGACAGTGGGATGTGTGCAATACTACAAATATCTTTGGACAATTATTGACTCAAAACTGAACTTTGAAGCAAATTGTGAAGCTCTGTGCAAAAAGGGGCATTAGTGTTTGTTTTGTTTGAGGAAACTGTCCTATTTCCATATTGACAAAACCATGATGACCTTATTCTATCATCCTTTTATTGAATTGATTTCATCTTTTTCTTTGATGTCATGGTTTGGAAACCTATCTTTAAAGAACAGAAACTCTCTGAATCAAATTGTTAAATGGTCTTGTAGGCTGATCAGTAAGTCACAGCTTAACCCAGCATCTCTGTACACCAGAAAGTTACAGCGGATAATCAGCTCGATTTTAAATGACGACTCCCATCCTTCACACAGTGAATTCCAGCTTCTTCCCTCTGGACAGAGGTTTACAGTCCCAACAAAGCGGTATAAAAATAGCTTTGTTCCAGCAGTCATCAATCAAATGAACAAGACGTAGCAACATTGCACAGATGCTATAGAAGCAACGTTTATTTATTTTTTTTACCTTGTATTTTACCTTATTTATTCTAGTAGATATGTATTGTAGTGTTTTTTACAGTCATTTTTCTCTTTTTAAATCCTGATTATTGGAGCCTTGAGCACTTTATCATGTTTGTCTATTGTCTGCACTGTTTGTAAAATGTGTGTCAATATGGATGCCTTGTCTACAGCAAACCAAATCTACCTACTGGTATAAATAAAGTAACCTGAATCTGAACCAAGATTTATAACCTTAGATTTAATCTAGGGAGTTAATTTCCCCAGATTATTAAACAGCATTTTTCTTTTTGTTTTGGGGCCAACTAATAGGATTTCAGTTTTGTCCTCATTTAACTTTAAGAAATGATTGCTCATCAATTTATTCATTGCCACGAGACAGGTAGGAATGGAGTTTATAGCTACAGCATCATTTGGTTCAGCAGAGATGTACAGTTGTGTGTCATCCGCTTAATTTAACACATTGTGCTCTCTGATGATGTCACCAAGTGGCACCATGAAAAGTGAATAATAATGGACCAAGGTAGCTCCTTTCTCTGCAGACAACTGCTTTGGGGTCAGCATGTCTCTCAGACACATGATCTCCAAGACTGACGTAAATCTTTCTCCCTCTGATGTATGTTTTGAACCAGTTTAACACACAGCCAGAAAGACAAACCCGGTTTTCCAGATGATTGATTAGGATATCATGGTCAATCAACCTCTAGAAGGTCTAAGAGGATTAGAATTGAGACCTTATTTTCATCAGAGTTTAGTCTGAGGTCTGTGGTCTGAGTTTATTTGCACTAAAACTATTTTTTCAAGTATCTTACTAATGAATAAAAGGTTGGATATCGGCCTATAACTGGTCAGTGCATTACGATCTAGGTTGTGTTTCTTTAGTAAGGGTTTAATAACGTTTGGGAAGATGCCTGTTTGAAGAGATGTATTTATAATCTTCAGGACATGACTTGAAACACTGTCGAACACCCGCTTAAAAAATGTCGTAGGTACAGGGTTAATACATGAGGTGGAGGAGTTACATTCAGTGACAGTCTTGCAAAACTCAGTTAATATAGTACAGGTGAATTTTCCCATGGTTACATCATTTTTACAGGATTTGCTCAGATCATCTGTGTTTACATCAGCAACAATACTGCAATACCGGCTCTAATTGAAGTTATTTTGTTATATGATGTAAGAATAATATGTTGGAGGGTAAAGGTAAAGTAATCTTTTCTTGCCAGTCATATTGCTTTGTTATAGACAGTCATGGCTTCCTTGTATATATTACAGTGAACTGTGAGCCTAGTTTTCCTCCATTTTCTTTCAGCCGCCTGACCGATTCTCTTGATCTCATTAACACTGTTATTGTTTAACCATGAGAAGATTGTGTCAGTTGACCTCTTTTTAATCTTTAGTGGAGCGGCAGTATTTAAAGCAGATGACAATGTATTGTTGAATTTTTCAACCATTTCATTTAAAAAGCAGTCATAACTGTATGGCTCAAATGATCTCATAATATGAGAAAATTTGTTTCAGCCTTGTCATCTAGGAATCTCTTTTGAACCAAAATTTCCTTTTAGTTTTTGTTAGGATTAGATTGTCAGAAATAGATGATTCAAATACTGAAACGTCAAAGTTTAACCCTGTTGTTATTACCAAGTCTAGAGTGTTACCATACTGATGAGTGGCTTCATTTACATGTTGGGTGAGTTCAAAACTGACTGTGCAGTAAATTCATAGGCTCCATAGCTTTTTATTAATATGAATATTCAGGTCTCCATTCAGATTTGACCTATCATGCCTAGTGATACCAAGTGAGATCAGCTCTGTAGAAATAGTGATGAATATTTTGCTGGCCAATATAATGTAATGCTAAGTACTGATAATTCTGCTTTGAGTTCAAGAGCAAGATATGCAAACAATGTAAATTCACTTAGGTCAATGTGATTACACACTGTTTTGTCTAATTGACTGATAGAAATTATAGTTTGAAGGACAAGCCTCTATCAGTGTTGCTACACCAGTAGTGCTGTTTAACTAGGTCTCAAACAGAAACATACAAATGCAGATTCTTCTCAGTTATCAGATCGTTAACCAAAAGGTATTTGTTAGCCAACGATCTGACATTAAAAAGAGCTCATTTCAGCTGTAGGGATTCTGTGACAGGAAAGGAGACTGGCTGTGGCTGGACATTGACAAATTTAAGATTACTGAGACAGGTACCAGATGGTCTGTAATTGCTACAATGTGTTTGACCATGCCACCAGCTATTTAACATCACTGGCATGTTAAAGGACGTGGCATGGGGTCTGTCTCATCTTCAGTGGACACCTGAGTGGTGATGTCTGTGGTTCTTGCTGTTCAATACATCATCAATTTGACTGAGAGTTTGAACCAACTCCTTGATTGGTGAGTATATTAGAGGGAGGAGGGGAGTCATTGGGTCCTTGCAGCTTTAACTGACTCCTTGATTGGTGAGTGTGGTGGATGGGGGGAGGAGGGTTGTTGGGTCCTTGATTGGGACAGAGTCTTCCTCTGAATGCTTTGGGTGATGTGAGGCAGAGGGTCAGGTGAAGGGGAGCACTGTGCTGTGAGGGGGGGAGATCCTGGCGGGGCTACTTGTGTGAACTGTCCTTCACGATTATCCACATATTCTTGTTTGGGTATGGCATCCCAAGGGCATGACATAGGTTGGCGACGAGTAGTCTGGATCCAGTCATATTTGGGTAAACCCAATCAGGCTTAAAGTTGTCTAAAAATATTGAAATTGTCAATGAACTTTATCCTATGGGTGAAGCATGCCAATGTCAGCCATGTATTCATGATAACTGTGGTAACTCCTGCGATGGTGCTAAGTTTTCACCTGGTTCCTTGTGTAAGCCTGCATTTACAACCTGGCGACCTGAGGGTGTCAGAGTGTGGAATTACTGCAATGGGGAGGGTCATTGGAAGGACTAGTATCCGCTGTTAAAGTCAAGAGTTAAGTGTCCTTCACCATCGCCTCCACATCATTCACCTTCGCCTTTGCGTCGTTTGCTCCCACTATGCTATGCTCAGTTTTGGAGCAGAGACCATTATGTATGGATTTGAGTACTGGTTCTGGTACTGGCCTGATTCCAAAAACTGGTTCTGGTTTTGAGCTGTTCCTCGGCAATGCTTTTGTGTCTTTGGTTGGTAGTGAGGAGCATGTAGTGATTTTGTGACTGACTTTTTTTTGTATGATAAAGCCTGTATGGAGCAGAAGAGTCTATAATTGTAACAATCTCATCTGTGCTAAAGAACAATAAAGCAATCAAGCAAACCCTTCTCAGAATGCTTCAGTATAGGGCTGGGCAATATGGAGAAATAAGTATCACAATAATCATAAGAACTTTTTCTCAACATATCACTGTATCAGCTCACGTGATATCGCGGGTCATGTAATTTAGTTGATGTTAATTACATTAAACTGCATTATCATGCAGTTTAATGCAGTAAGATGTAATATAATGTAATATAAAACTGCAATTTTCAAATGGTATTTCAGATATAATTTTGTGAGAAAATTTTATATGTGCATTTTATTATCAGTTTGGACAACAGATTTCTGTATCACAATATGATCCCATTGAAAGATGGTTAACAATGATATTGAATTGTTGCCCAGCCCTGCTTCAATATAAGTATATGGAATGCTGTGCAGCACAACCAAATCCAAATTTAGACGCTGATACATTGTCCAGAACAAAGAAGAATATTTTGTACAACTGAGATGAGTGAGAAAGGGCCCAATAACATCTGAAATATATGGGGAAAAAAAGAATTTTCAAATTTGAAATGCTTCCATCTTTGCTTTGAATGAAAAACCGTGAAACTTGAAGACAAGAAGTAGGACTAAGGTCAACATGGAGAAAAGTCTCCATGAGGAAAAAATGAAACCTTGCTCAGGTAACTCAGGGACTGCTCATAACCAGGGGGGCATTTCACAAAGCAGGATTAATCAGTTAGTCAGATATTGAATAGCTTCTAATAATTTAATGATTAACCATTTTCAAAATGTATAAATGGATCATATTCTTAACCTCATATTAAGTTTACTTTACAGATTAAAATCCATAACATCGAAATATACTTACCTGTCCAACTTGCTAAGCCTGTTTTGTGAAATACTCCCCTAGTCTTTTGTCTTTGGATACCATGCACGTCAAGACATCTCGACAAGTAGTTACCATTCATTTCTGTATTTCTCTGTTCACACACACTTCCTGCTCCATCCATTCAACCCCTGTGTTCTGTCCATCACTCCCCTCCATCCACTGTCTGTGGGCCAAAGGACTCTGGGAAGTGGCACTTGTAGTCCAGGCTGTAATGCTGTCCTCCATGGTGAAGGATTTGCTGAAGAAAAACAGTACAACAGTCAAGCTTAATACTAACTATAGATATAAAAAATATTCCATATTCAACTTTCATTTATTTCAAACTTATCCCCCATCACCACTGTCCAACAGTAGTTCATGTTGATGAATTAGAAAGCGAGCAAGAATAACTAACTTAAAAACTGTCATCAGATGGGCTGAGCTGTCAAGGTGCTTCCGCTGTGATGACACAGCAGCAGAATTACTTAACTAACTTTAGTTAATCTAACGTTAACTGATCTAGCTAATTTCTCATTATCAATTAATTTATGATATACTTGTTTTTCCATCAACATTATTACATAATAATAATGCCATAATAATAAGCGCATACACAGACAAGAATTTAAAAAGCACAAGCGGCACAAATACATTCTGTGTAGATGTAGTTAGCTTACCTTCTCTCAATACTTAAATGTCTGTTGGAGTGAGTACGGGAATCACTGCTCCCAGAATGGTGACGACGACCACCACTCTTGTTTCATCCTCCTTGCTCTCATTATCCCATATGTGTTTACCAACCACTTTCAGTACTATCCCATTAATCTGGGAGATATCCAGCGAATTAAAAATGCTTTTGTTTAATAGCATCTTGTCCTGCCATAAATACTGTGAACTCTTTCATGCTAATGCTTAAAATTAAGTGATTAACACATCCAGCAGGGGGCCACTCTGCCTTAATACATAGGCAATCTTCCAGTTCTCTCCCATGTCTTCTTGTCTGATACATATATGGGCATAAGGTGTAACAATGACAATGTATTTAAATGCATATAAAATGATACAAGCAGTAATGAAATGTACTCTGAAAATAACACAATTCAACAAAATAGCCCTGCAAGAAATCACAGCGATTATTTCATTTATAATTGATTATTTGAGACAAGACAATGACAACTGATCCGCTTTCTCTGTTATTTAGTTATGTTTATGGCAGCAATACAGTACTTCTATTTGAAATGATAGTAAACAATACAGCCTACACAGCTATGTATACATCTGTATGAATGTGTGTGTGTCAATCCATTTGCATGTTGCATGCACATGTTTTTTAACATACATCTTTGTATGTTGTGTTGTAAATATGTGAAGGTGGTACCTTATATTATGTAATATGTACAACATGGAATTATGAACATTTATTGTCACAACCACAATGAAAAGAATGGAACAGGGTGGCTTTAAGTATCCATGACCAGCAACTACCAGAGAGAAAGATGTATAGGAGTTTAAATTAAGAAATATTGTTAAACTGAGGGAGAAATGGATGCAGCCTCTGATTAATAGCCTGGATCTAATAAGCAGCCAAGAGACACCTAGCCAGAAGACTCATTGGGTGTAAGGAATTCAGGTCTTTTTTGCACTTAACATATTTAGTAAATCTTATCACAGTATGGCTTCTCAAATAAAGTTGACTACTAGCCATCATGCAAGCTACAACAAAAGACTACATTTTAGCTTTTACGGCCCAGTTTAAAGTTTATATCAATTAATCACCGAATGCACTTCAGCAGAATGAGGACATATCATCACATTGTAGAATCTTCACCACACAATTGTCTTATTCTGTGAGGGATTGAGAAATTTGGCATTAAATTACATGTGACTGTATCAAAAGGATAAACTTGGTTGTGTGACAACTAAAAGTGAATGAATAATAACTTTGAAAAACAAAAATAAAGCTTCATTTGGAGAAAAAGATTGCATCTTTTGCTTTTTTCCCTCATAACTCAATGAGGGAATGTTCAATTAAAGTGGTTTCTACTCTTTATTCAAAAGTACCAAGCAACAACTTATTTTCTAAATTCAAATAATGAGTACACATAATGAATAATAACAATAGATACACAGTATGGATATAAAAAATAAAGTCTGAATAATTACAATGGAAAGCCTAAAAGCAATAAAAAAAGAGCAAGTTCTGTACTTCTCTTTTGTGTGAGGCTGAGCATTTTCTTGATATATGATCAGATTCAGGTGTCAGAAAAATTGTGCTAATTCACATTACCAATTTATAAACTTTTCTGATGTCATCGAATAAGTGGCCAGTTAGTCCATGTCTGCGCTCTTTCCCAAGCCAGTAGTTACACTCAATGACGCAAATGTTTCTTCGTATGGACCGTTCACATAGGTTACCCCTGTAGCACTAAAGCTCTTCTTTGTAAGTGCGTCATGTACACTTCAAGTGCTGAGTGTGGACGCCTGTTTGTGGGTGGACAAAGATTCAAGATTTAGTTTATTGTTTATTGTCATTTTCTTGTGTATTTGCATACACAAAAAAACAAAATGCTGTTCCTCCCAGCCCATAGCATTGCAACAACAACAGAAAGGATAAAGATATACTGTCTATCCACAAATTCCCTTTAAAAAATGATAAACACATATAAATCCCAAGAGAAAAAAAAAAGAACAAGCAGTTAGCAGCACACAACTCATTCCACTCTCATAGCCTGTGGTTCACCTGAAAGTGAATGTAACCCTGCTGCTGAGCAGAGTGTTGTATGCCCTCCAGCAATCACTAAGAATTTGACTACCATCTACTACATACTTTTGTATAATGGGTAGCAGATTCCTTCTGGAATGGTGTCTGTCCAAATTTAGTATTGGCCTTCGGCATGTGGCCTCCACCTCTAGCATCCCAAAGACCCATGAATGGGTTCTTCTCCATGTTCTCCCAAATCGTCCACGGCTTTACTACTACAAAGTAAAACATAAATGATACCCTCATGTTATTATTCATGAAACTGAAGGATATGACTTAAAAAAAAAAGATTATAAAAATATTCTTATCTTGTAAAAAGTGTTAATATCCTCTCTCTCAGCCATTCATATTCTCTCTCTCTCTCTCCCTATATACATATATATATATATATATATATATATATATATATATATATATATATAGTGTATATAGTGCATAAACCCCTCATTACAAAGATTAATGCACATTTGAGAGTTCAGTGGTGCAAAAACCATAGGTACTGGTCTACAGAGATGTGGAGAAAAAAGTGATATGGTTAGATGAGTCATGCTTCACCATATTCTCGACAAGTGGGCAAATGTATGTGTGGTGAACATCAAGAGAATGGTACAGGCCTGAATGCTTGACCCCAACAGTGGGGGGCATTTTGCTGGCATGGTTTGGGCCCACTTGTCCCCTTAGAGGGAAGGGTCACTGCAAATCAACACAAAGTTACTCTGGATGATCACCTTCATCCTATGATGAAACATTTCTATCCTGATGGGAGTGGTCTCTTCCAGGATGACAATGCCCCCATTCACAGGGCATGAGGGGTCATTGAATGCTTTGATGAGTATGAAAATGATGTGAATCATATGCTATGGCCTTCGCAGTCACCAGATCTCAACCCAGTTGAACACCCATATGAGATTTTGGGCTGACGTGTTAGACAGCGCTCACCACAACCATCATCAAAACACCAAATGGGGGAATATCTTTTTGAAGAATGGTGTTCATTCCACCATTAGAATTCAGAGACTTGTAGAATCAATGCCAAGGTGCATTGAAGCTGTACTGGCAGCACGTGGTGGCCCAACACCTTACTGAGACACTTTGTGTTGGTTTTTCCTTTAATTTGTCAAAGAAGTCTCGCTCTGCAATCTCACTGTAGCTTAGTGTTATCTAAAAGATTTAAAAAACAATGGTTCATGTTTGCGCATTTCCAAATTGTGCCAACAAAATGACTACTTTTGTTGGATAGGGGCACACTAAAGTTGTGGCTAGTTGTGCTAAAAATGGATGCTGACACTCCTGTCCATACACTGCACCTTGCAGACCATCAGGTCTGCAGTGACCATTTTGACCAGGACTACTGCCAACCAAAGAATAAAAGAAATCCTATACCAAAGCACAAATTCCTAATGAAAAATTCTGTTCCAAGAGTGGAGAGACCTGCTGCAGACAGAGTGGAGGTAATGTTATTAGCTAAAGTTACTGTGTTCACTCGGCATCAGTATAACGATGAACGGGATAACAGCAAAAACAATCACTCAATAAGCTTGCATATTCTATACAGTAGGAGATATCACAGAGATACTCACTGTCAATGAATGATGATGGTAGTTACTAGGGATGTGCAGAGATCCCAGTATTTGTATTTGTATCTGTATTTGTTGAGGCAGCAAAATTATTTGTATCTGTATTTGTATTCGAATAAAAGTGGAAAGAGGCTTAAAAATCCTGGTTTTGTTTTTATGACACTTTTAATTTTAGAAAATTAAAGTGTTACAATAAGTGTTCATGAATAAACTACCTTACAAAGGAGGTCCCCACATTGGGTCTTGAACTGGAGTCTCCCAGATCATAGACGACTACGCTGATTACTGAGCTAAAACTTTACTCATCACCTCATACAGGCAGACCTCTTCCTATTTATACACCCATAACACAGAGACACCACACCGTGTAATGTGTAGGGGGGAACTTCAAAGGCAATTATTGTGTTGCACTTCATTCATTCTTCATTTATTGCCTATTTTTTGCAACCTTTGAGGAAAGGAGAAGGGGAACAACAGGTTATGGAGAGTCCCTTGGGAACACTTTGCTTGTGTCAGTAGCTCAGCTTTATCTCTGGGGAACACCCCCAAATAATTTTTTAAATATTTGTATGAAACAAATATTCGTTTAAAACCCACTATTTGTGCTTTGCCGAATAATGTATTTGTATTCAGGCACACCCCTAGTAGTAACTCAATGAGCCCATATATATGTTCTGTTCTAATGTCCACACTGAAAGACTCATTGAATAATTCTCTCTAGCATTGCCAAGTTGTAGCTCTATAATTGTGTAATGTTTACACCACACCTCAATACCATATGGCTAGTCTGATTTGGAAGACAGGGAAATTGCTGTACACTTACACGTTTTTCTCCCTTATTAGGACCTGTATGAAAATAATTTTTAGTTGGCGCTGTAAAATAGGAATGTTGTTCATACTTTGATGTGGGAAAAACCTACTTCTTTTTTACTTTTCAGAGAAGTGATGTTGGTGATGTTTCTTCAAAAGAAACCAATTCTGCCTCCAACTTGGGCACAATCAGTGGTAAGTTTTGAATTGAATTGTAACCACTCACCATTGATTTTGTCTGTACAAAGACCAGACTACCACCGCATCAACCACAATTTTGACTTTCTTGCATATAGCTACTGAAGATGTATCACAAGTGAGTTGAATGGCTTGTCTTGTCATCTTTGTAAAAGGAAAAACTCGGCTTCATCATACAGCTATCAACTCTGCATAGTACTGCTGTTGAAGTTAGATTGAAAAAAAAATTATCAACACATCATTGCTGTTAGTTATAAATTCCAAAACTATCCTGTCTAATCAATCTCAACAGGAAGATGCAGAGGAACCTGCAGTGAGCGACGTCAGCATGAGCTTTAGAGAGATGGAAATTCTGTTTCCTTTTGCACCACCCAGCACCACCTTGCTTTCTAGCCCAGGTTCTGTTTCTGGCTCTGGCTCAGGAAGCTCCTATGGAGATACTCCAGGAGGATGGGCTGGAAAAGAGGCTGGTGAATGAATCAAAGCTCACTGAACTTTATAAAACATGCAGCAAATGTGGCTGTTGCATAGTTGAGAAAAAAATTACAATTAATTCTAGCCAAATTAAAATTCTGTGGACCTGCCTAAATGGACAGAGAGGGATGGCTGAAAACAATCCTCTGATATGCGCAGCTACACTTTTTATTGGAGCAACACACATGGGCACTGGGCTGAACTACTCGATGTACAAATTCCAAAGCAAACCCAGTTTTATGCCATTCAGTTGAACTAACTCATACCCATTAGTCAGTATGCATACAAAGATTCATTCCAATTTTCAATTCAATTCAATTCAATTCAATTTTCAATTTCAATTCAATTCAATTTTTTTCAATAATTTAATTTTATTTATATAGCGCCAAATCATAACAAAAGTTATCTCAGGGCACTTTTCACATAGAGCAGGTCTAGACTGTACTCTTCAATGATCAATATCACAAAATCATGGAGCGCCTCACTTAGGAAACAGCATCTGGAATTTTACTGTGAAACAGTATAAGCTTTGTTTTTTTCCCCAGGTTACAGTAGCAAATACTACTCTTTCCAAGACGATGCTACAAAAGAAAACTTTCGTTTTGACTTGGTTGAGGTAATTCAGCGTGCAGTATTAGCCTATGTAAAAATATCTCTGTTTGGAACCTAATACATCTGTTTGAAACCTTATTTGACAGGTTGCCAAATACCGTGGATATGCCATATCTGATAAGTCATTGTTATGCTCTAAGTTACAGAAGAATCCAGGTCTGTAGCGATGGAGGTCATGGGGTTCCAGATGGGACTGAACCACTTGCTGTATATGGGAGTGGATGTAGGTGCTTTCCAGGCCCACAAAGCAGTTGTGATGGACACAAATCTCCTTCGAGACTTGAAGCAGATGGCACACTTCAAGCACACTTCTGTCTTGATGCCTTTTATGCTCTATGTAAAGCACTTTGAATTGCCTTGTTGAAATGTGCTATACAAATAAACTTGCCTTGCATTGCCACACTGGTATGGCTTGTTCACAGAGTCATATGTTTTCATTCCTTTACCTGTAGGTTCAACACTTAGTAAAAAAAAAGTCCACTGCTGTGAGGACTAGTACCACTGCACTACTGTCTACACCACAATAATAGTACTAACACTGCACTACTGTTTTACTGTCTATACTACACTAATAGACTAGCACTAATGCTGCTACTACTTTTACACCCTGCTAGTAAACTCACTTTCTCTATTTCTAGTTGTACAAATATTTCTACCAACATGATTATTAGGTCATTTCTCATCTGTGGATGTAGCACCAACTGTGGTTTTCAAGCTTGTACCAACACAGGATCTCTGGAGATTTACCATTCTTCCATGCTGAAGTATGCTCAGAAGAGGCTGCACTTCAGTGTTGCCAACTATTTTCAGTGGGAAGTAGCTAAAGCCTATAGGAAAAGTCGCTAGATGACGTCATGTGCTAATTTGCATATCAATGATGTCATGATGTAATTACATACATACATACAAGATTATAAAATATTTAAAGAAAAGTAAGTTAAATTAAACTAAACTGACTATAACTAGCTATTTAATTAGCTATTTTTCTTTTCAAGCAGCTCCTCAATGTGCATCTAAATCTAGTTCTAATTTTAAAAAACTGTCTTATTTAGCCTGTTGTATCAACTCTGTAACTGAAGTATCATGAATAGAGAGATGGTCATGCACTGGAATAAATTCACTATTGTTAACTGTCTATTTTGACAAAACAAAATCAAACTTAGTAAGTCAAATCATTTAGAATAAAAACAAGGATCAATGATTGGTCTTTAGGTTCACACATTTACAGCTCATTCACAACTCTGTCTTGCTGATGATCGGTCCACTGAATGTGCTGCTGCTGCCCCACCCACTGAACAGTCAATCCAGAGAGCCACATTAGCGCTCATTCACTGAGAAATACTGGCGACTCCCTGTCAAGGAGAGAAGTTGAGGTCCATCCAAAAAGTCGCTAGATATGTCGCTAGCTGCTTTTATGAAAAAAAAAAGTTGCTAAAGGGGTCTGAAAAGTCGCTAAATCTAGCGCTCGCCAAGTTGGCAACACTGCCACAGGCAACAACAAAGGAGGATAAAGATGTGATAAATTACTGGAATGTCTAGTAATAGAGCCTGCACAGTCTCCATTGTTATGTTATGTTGTTATTGTTCACTAGCTGGGAAAATATGTTGTGCAGAGCTCAGCAACATGTTTCATGAGATATAGAGTGGCATTAGGAAAATGTCGAAATCCATGAAACATCTAATGACCACTGTAATATCTGTAAGATAAAGAAGAAATATTATGTGTCATACTTACCTTTGTATTGAACCCGAAGAGAGACCCCAAAACAGACTCATACTTGACCAGGTTGGACTTGTTAGTATTGTTTATACTTTACTGTGGTATTTGCATTGACAGTGATTGTATTCAAACATTTGAAATGGAAGACAAACAGATGTTCTGCTATTATTATAAAGGTTGGAGCAGGTTCAACAGACTGCTTAGCAGTACAGTCAAAAGTGCAGTAATTGAAGAGTCACTCATGGGATGGGTGTGTATACAGAATTATATCAAATAATTCTGAACATGTCCTCTGCCTCCTTGAACCCAGTGTAAATGGAGGGGTACTTGCTTCTGATGGCAGGAACAATGCAACTAGGCAACACTCTTCTATTGCCATGACCAAGGTGCTCTCCTTTGAACGCCCACTCCAGCACCACACAGTAGGCCGCAATTCTGCACTGGCTTGAGGAAAGGGTCAAGTTGATTTGTGAAAAGCATGAAGCAAAACTAAATTATGCAACAGAGATTACACATTAATTAGAGACATTTCTAGGAAAAGAATGCTACTTTATACTTCCATTCCACTACATTTCAGAGGGAAATATTGTACTTTCTACTCCACTACATTTATTTGACAGCTTTAGTTACTTTTAAGATGAAGATTTGACACAATGGATAATATAACGAGCTTTTAAAATACAACACATTGTTAAAGATGAAACCAGTGGTTTCCAACCTTTTTGGCTTTTGACGTCTTACAAAAAGCAGTGTGTAGTCGGGGTCACATTTCACATGTCTATGAGTTGTTAACAGCTCCACCAAATGGTGATTTTTCCCTCTAAACTTCTCACATGGTTTCATTTCAATAAATGTTCAAATGATCCAATATTTCAGCAAAAATCAAAGATTAGAGAAAAAGTCTAAAAACTGAAAACAGATTTGTGTATCAGAACTTTGTTTTTTCTTCTTTCCTATTATCTTTCCCATTAATCATCTCACGACCTCTCAGATTTATCTGGTGACCCTTTAGAGGGGCTGGACCCCTAGGTTGGGAACCACTGGACTAAACCAGCTAACTGTATATAAAGTAGTTGAAACTAGCTCCAACTCTAGCAGCTGCAACAGTAACATGCTGCTCTAACACTGATGCTTCAGTATTAATAATCTAATGATGTCATGTATAACAATATATCAATCAGAGGGACCAAACCACTACTTTTAATTTTATTTAACTACATCAAGCTCATAATTATGTCTGTTTAACTGGTTCCACCATTATGTGTGTATGAAGAATTTTTAGGAAGGACATAGCTTTCAATGACCATGTTACTGAGTTTCAATGCCTACTTGGACAATGAAAGAGTGCTTCTTAATTTAAAATCATTTTGAATTAACAGTACTGCCATTAATACATAATAACAAACCTTGACAAATATAAAATACTTAACACTGAGGTACAGGTTTCAAATATCAGTACTTTATTACCAAATCAGCACAATGGTTGAGAGGACTTAGTCCCGTCAATATCTTTATGAAAATAAAATTAAGAATCAGAGGTTTGTCTGGGTGACAAACATTTATTATGTTACACTTTGATGTAACGCTTCACCTTAGACAGACAAAGCTATATAAAAAAAAAAAGGTCAGTCAAAAAATCACTACATGCTCCTCACTACCAACCAAGGACACAACAGCATTGCAGAGGAACGGCTCAAAACCAGAACTAGTTTTGGGAATCAGGCCAGAACCAGTACTCAAATCCATACACAACAGCAAAGGACACAAAGGCGATGGTGAATGACGCTTAACTCTTGACTTAAACAGTGGACACTAGTCCTTCCAATGACCCTCCCCATGGCTGTAATTACACAGGCAAAAAGGTCAAGGCAAAAAGGCACAAGATCACCTAGGGGTATATAAGCTGTGAGCCTGCAGCCTGCAGTCTTCAGTTGGCAGTTAATGTATAATCAGTAAAGCCACGGAGGATCAGCCAACTCACACTGTTTTCCATTTGTTCTTTTAGGTGGTTAAATGTCATGTTAGCATTTATACAGTTTTTCTATTTAATGTACTGTTATGTATTGTAGTGTGTAATTTGTAGTTTGTCAGCGGTATTTGCGCTAGCTTAGTGTCCTAAACTGGGACGAGTTGGCACTAACTTGCCTTTTATGCTGATGGTTATTGTCTAATTATACCTGTCAAAACGCCAAAGGGAGTCAGATGTAATGTTTGCCTGACTCCACTGATATATATGTATGTGTACGATTTAATGTTAGAGTGTTTTGTAGTTTATATTTTGTTTTATTAATTTTCTTATAATGGTTAATAACGTTTATTTTCAGTTTGTTTATAACGGTTAAGAGAATGTAGACAGTTAGAGTCAGAGCCCGAACAGCTGATTAGCAGCGCTGTTGTTTACCGTTGCCAAGGCAACCAGGCAGCTCACGGAATGCAATATGTCACATGTAGACAGAGATGATGAATGAGAGAGATTATATTGTAATGTAAATGTTGTGTGACTGAAGTTATGAGGGAATAAGATACTGGAAATGATAATAAGAATTATTATAGATATAGATTATAGATCATTGTAGATAATAGACTGATATAGCGTTTTCAAAGCTCTTACATAGATTTGATCATTTTTAATATCCTATTTTATATATATATATATATATATATATATATTTGTGATTCTGTAAGCCTATTGGTCTTAAATGGAAATAGCTACTTTACATGATTACTGTATTTTGAAAAATTGAAATTTTAATATTATAATGTGATTTTGATATTGTATTGTTGTTGTTTTGTGTTGTCAATGTGTTGTTCCAACTAAGTTCAGTTGGCAGTTAATGTATCAGTAAAGCCACGGAGGATCAGTCGACTCACACTGTGTTTTCCATTTGTTCTTTTAGAATAAATGATTTTCTGAAATATGTCTCCCCTTGAGTGAGCCTATACTCTATGGGTGTAACACATAGAGTGTGTACTCCCGCACTACTGTGGGAGTTACCACAGTTATCATGAATAATGGCTGACATCAGCTTGCTTCACCCATGGGATAAAGTTCATTGACAATTACAATATTTTTAGAACTGTATAGACCACTTATAACTTGATGAATTTACACCCAAAATGCTGTCAAAACATTCATTTATAATTTCCACCATAGCCTCCATGATCATCGATTGGGAAAAGGTGCATACATTTATGAGGGAGAGTGCACAGTTAGAGAACCCCAATCATTTTCTTTCAATGAAAAATAGTCTCCTTGAAGCTTATGACAAACCTCAAAAACAAGCTGAGATGCACCAGTGAAACAATAAACGTTTGAAACAGCTGTACTGTATTTTGAAACAGTCAATAAAATTCAGTAAATAGCAAAGCAAATTAAGAAATTAAGAAAAAGAAAAAAAAATCGGTTATAATAATCATCTCCTTATAGTGATCAACTTGACCCAGACAGACATGATCACTATAAGCAGTTTCCACTGTAATTAGAATTAAAATAAGTTCTCTTTCAAATCAAACATCCCAAGATATGAGTGGAAAGTATTGTTCTTGCAACTGCATTTATACCCTTTTTTTTTTTTTTTTACTCAAACGTAGCTTAACTATGTCATAGTGATATGCTACTTCAGTACACTTTAACAACAAATATTATTGGGACCACTAAAGAAAACTGCAGATGAACACTTAATATCCAGGAATTGACATTATACACACTACAACTGACTATCTCTGTAACAAATTGCCCACGATTTCACACGTTGCCCATACACGGTCCAGCCATATGCTAGCTTTTGACCTGGTCTTGTTTTTGGTCCACGCTGATTTTACTACATGGATAATTGTGGCTGGAACAGTTGTACACACACTTGTTTTCAAAAATCGTTTCTGTGAGTGGAGCAGTCATATTCACACACAAACACACAATGAATGCTTTCTATTCAACTGTTAGAATAATAGAATAGAATAAATACAGATTTTTGGACATTTTATCAACATAAAAAAATTGAGCAAGCAACAATATGGTAATTTTTCACTACTTCTGATTTATTTATTTATTTTTTGCAATGCACATGTGTAGATTGTAATAATTCAGTGTTTTAAAACAGTGTTAATATGCATATTGTTGAAGTCATGCAAACATCTTGCTGGACTATTTGTAAACTTTGTTTTTATTATGGGCCAAGAATATTTTGTAGGTTCCAATGTCTATTTTATTGCATTTTATAAATGTGTTTAAGAAGGTTAATTGTTGCACTTAGAACTTTAAAACTTGAAATGAAAGAACTCATACACAAATCCTGAAAGACTGTTTTATGGCTGTCTTCTCAATGAGCCTTGATTATTTTGTTAGCAAAATATTCTACATGCATTTGTTACAAAAGTTGAAAAAATGTTGGATGTTAAAAACCTTAAATGACAGAAGTGCACACATTTTGCAAGACTATTTGTAACTATTTATTTGTACTAAAAGTAAAAACTGGCTCAAGATTGATGCACCAGATTACACAATGGCTGACTATCATAGATGATATTCTAGTGATGGTGAATCTAACATGTAAGTTAAAAATGAAAGAAGAATATTTTGCAAAAGGCTGGGGAAAATGGTTAAACTCTAAAAGGAAAACAATAAAAATAAAGTTTTTTTAAAAAAAAGAAAATGTTAAAAGCTGGCAGACGCAATAGAGCAGACAAATGGCAGCAGTGCTTGATGTCACACTCACTGTGGAAAAGCAGCTGCTCCGCCAACAGATCCATCCGTTCCCTGGCGCTTTGGGCGTCACCAGCATCTCCCTCAAAAGGGTACATGCCTGTCTTAAGTCCTGTAGTGTTGCCTCTGTTTGGTCAACGTCACAAAGAATGTCCAGACTTTTTGAGGACTGTACTGGAATGCACAGTGAGTCACCAAGATACCAAACCAGCACAGTCGAGGAAATAACCTCAGTGAGTTGCAGGAAAATAGGAGTTTGTCAGTGCGCCAGTGAATAGCCTTAATAGTATAATACATGAAGTCTTGGGCTTGAATATTTACTCAATGTAAACATTATATATAGTTTTGACAAGAGCTTGGACAACATGATACACAACATGTAAAAAAATAAAAATTGTTTCCTAAGGTCATATCTATTTCAGTGTTCTAAAATTCTTGATTATGAGTGAGATCATAAATCTTAGATGTATTTCGACAATGACACATGAACTTGAAGTCAAAGCCCAAGTAAAAAACATCTGCACTTAAAAGATCCATAACTTTGTATTTTAATTTAAGTTACACAATTATTATCAAGTATGGGACATTTTGTTCGGCATGTTTTTAGTTAATCTATTTGTGCCTGTTGTATATATTATCATTAGTACCAGTAAATGAAGCAACTCCTGCAAGCTAGTTCAGGAAGCCCAACCCGAGTTGCTGCTCCACTCACATGCTATACTCCCCTCACTGTACTAACATATATCCAACATACCCTTATAATCATGGTGGCATACTTAAGTCATCAGTGCTCTGATCACGCTTTTACTGCACAGTCTCCAAAAGTTTGATTCATAGTTCATAATAATAAACTATTTCCTTACTGAAAATAGTAAAATCTTTATATTTTTGGGCTGGTGTGTGACATGCAAGTGGTCAAATTGATTGAAGATAGTAAATATCATCATTGACCATGAAATAGTCAAAACTTAATATAAATGTTAGAAAGATGGAACCAAGCAAAACAACCAAAGCAAGATAAACCATTAATTTGGTTACACTCAATATGATTTAAAATTTTTACTTTCACTTGTGAATAGAACTAATGTGTACTGGCAGATATAACCTGCCCCCAATGTAAAAATTGGCAGGCTGTGAGACTCCTCAATTCATCCTCTGCACTACAACATAAAAAATAGTTTTGTTTTTGTGACTTGTTGTTTGTTGGATCATTTGTGTGGTTTCCGTTTTTGTTAGTGACATTGAGGGGCTATAGACTACATTTTGTTGTGCAACCTTGTGTTGTAAAATGATAACAAAAATGAATCTTGAATGAATCTTTCATCTTGAAATTATAAAACTGCATAATGGGCTGTGAGAAAACTGAAAGCTTGACAGACATAGCAACAGTAACTATGAAGGGTGGAGCTTAATGAATAAAGTTTGTGACATCATTCCATCTTGCTTGGAAGATCATTTTCCTTTGTGACATCATTCTATCTTGTTTTGATGAATTCCCTTTGTAGTCTTAGGAGAGTAGGAGTAATGAGTAAGGGAACACAGTGTTCAACAGGAAAATACTCTTTTGTTGGAACACACGCAACAAGCATTTGTAACTTACAAATATTTGTAACTTACAAACATCAAAAAACAAAGACAATGTACAACCAAGAGCTGACCGACACCATTGAGGCACTCCGCCAAAGGGAGCAAAGGGAGGTTACCATGGTCAAGAAGAAAGAGGCTGTACAAAGAGAAATTCAGAGGCTTCAGAAAGTTCTGCAAAGTCAAAGAGACTTAACTGAAGACATTGTAATGAAGTCCTTTGACAGGCAGGAAATGCTTAGCAAAAAGATCGCCCGCATCAATGTGCTCAAAGGCAATGAGAAGGTCCTGAGTGAGCAATACAACCAAGAACTTCAGGGCCTAAAAAAGACGAATGATGTCCTCCGAACTACCATCAAGAATCTCGAGGAGCAATGTAGAAGAGAGAGGTTCTTGAAATATGAGGCCATGAATCTCAACATCTTTGAGTCAGAGTCTGACAAGGAAGAGGAAGACCAGAGGGAGAACAAGACGGACTCCCCCCAGGCAGCAGAGTGTGGTGAAAAACCCAAGAAGAAATCTCGGTGGAAGAGATTCATTGGATTTTTCACCCACTCCAGGAAAGAAAAGTAGAATATCCAGCCATCTACACAGACCCGGTAACTGTTTGCATTTCGCTTGAGCTATACGTGTGTAACTTTGACTAGTATCAAATCTATTTTTCCTCCCTGGGATACCCACACAACAACAATATAACAGTTATAACAATTATTCAAGATTCAAGATTTAGTTTATTGTCATTTTCTTGTGTATTTGCATACACAAAAAAACTCCCAGCCGACAGCATCCTTTCTGTTGACAACAACAACAGAAAGGATTAGGATATCTATATCTATGTATGTATATATATATATGTATGTATACATGTATACATGTCTCAGTTGGATGTAGACAGCTCTTGTATGTCAACGAATAACCAGCACCGATGGGGGTGTCATATAATCCATTTTGCTGTCCAGAGAACATTAGGCAGCATGATTGTTGGAGCTGCTGGTTTGTATGGGTTAACAGTCTAGCTTGCACTCCTCCATGCTTGCCCTGCTTCCGTGTCCTGTCGTACCACTTTCAACGTTTCCTCTCTGGCGCAGCTCCAGGCTAGTCCGTTGTCTCCCTTGGGCCCACTAGGCGTAGCAGACAAAGCTCTCCCAGCTGATTTAGCTCCCGGCCAGTATTTCACGTAGCAAAAGTAGTCTTTGTTACAAATATCCAAAAGAAATTAATGATCATAGACATATTTCCCTTGCACACCACACGATGACACAGACGTGGACATGGACAAAGACAATGCATAGTCGGACCTAGGAGAGGCCTCTGCAAACATCGGTCGCGCCACCATCACACCAGTTAATAGAGAGAGAGAGAGAGAATACCACCAACAAGGACCCCTTAATTTCTCTTCTTGTCTTCACAAAATAACTTCTGCTAGCTTCCTCAGTGAAGTTTCTGGAGGCAGTTAGCAGTTCACAGCTAACTAGTTGTTTTGAAAAAAAATATATCCAAAGATGATATTTCTCTTCTGTTCTTGCTGATTAATGCTCTTCTTTAGAGTCTTTTCTGAAGATTATTTGAAGGTTATTTTGCAAAATGTCTTTTTAGGTCCAAGTTTGAGATGTATTCATCTCTGGCGCAGCCACTCTCTCTCATAGAATATAGCAAAATTCAATATAAATAATAAAATAATAATCAAAAAAGATTTTCACACATTTCACTTAGTGTTTTCAATACTACATCCACATATGTTTTTTGTTATGGTTTAATTCAGTTTAGATGGAAACTAATTTAAAAAAAAGTATTGTTCAGCATTTGGTTTTAATAAAGACCCACCAGTGAGTGGGATGATCAGTTTCTCCGGTGAGTTGGGCCTGGTTTTTGCTAGAGAAAATTAGTATTTGCATTAGCATTAACACTGTTAACCATAGATTGAAAATCCACTGTGCCAACCAAGCTAGCAGCTACCGCTAGGGTCAGCTCCACCCTCTCACCCAAATAAAGTCACTACTGGCTCCAAAAGTCAAACATGGCGACAGTCAAATCCAAGATGGCGATGGTCTAATCACTACATTCAAGGCTTCAAAATCAAGCTCCCAGGAACAGCGCCAGGCTGTGAAGCCAATTTGAAATAATGGCCAAACCGTGTAATTACGTCACGTGACGCTATTGGGCCCAAAAAGACTTTTTTCCATAGACTTACATTGTGAAAGAGATGTCTGTAAGTCAGTGAATACATTTTTTTGACTATTCTCACAATCAGAATTTGATCTGTTCAGTCCGATCACATTTCGAAAGCCTAAAAGAGCCGCATGAGTGAATTGTTTTATACCCGTTCAAGTTAACCGGAGGGCTAAACTGGAAGTAGCCGGCTTGGCCAGAGAAAGTCACGAATGCTCTTGCTCTATGGGCCCATGATACTGGAAGATACGGGTAATTTTATATGCGGAAGTCGAACTTTTTTGGCTTCATGCGCCACTGAGCAACTTTCATAGGAATGAACGGGGCCCTGCCTTCGATGCTGTATCCAGTTCTATTTATACATCCATGTTCAAAATAGCAGTTCACAAACCAATGGGTGACGTCACGGTGACTACGTCCATGTTTTTTACAGTCTATGGTTTTTACTGATTTTAGTGTGACTTTGAATAGTGTTTTCTTACTTATGGAACAGAACCAGTTTAACCTGGCTGTATAATCAAATTGAAAGCATTATAAGAGTTATTAGTGGACAATATTAATGTGAAGGAATTCCTTGAGTATTTGTAGACACTTTAACACCAAAACACAGCTGCTAGCCACTAGGTGTGTTACTACAACCTGTTACTTCAGTTCCTTTTGTTACAATTCAGTGTTAGCGGCAGGCTAGCAGCTATCTTTTGGTGTTGAGATGCCTACAAATACTGAACTTGTTCCTTCGTCTGTTCTCCAGACCTGTGGAGTTGCAGTCCGGACTCTGCAGTTGAAAGAAAGTTGGTGTTGTAGATAGAAAGTGAAGTATGACTGTGCAACTGCGTGGGCTCTTTTTCGCCTCCCACTTACTCAGAAACTGATTTTGGTGAGACTTCAAAAGCAGTAAGAACCATGAACTTGGTGTGCCATTACACCCCTAGGGTTAAGTAAAGAGATACAGCCTGGAGAACACTGGAAAGAGCCAGGCTAGCTGTTTCCACCTGATTCCAGTCCTAATGCTAAGGTAAGCTAATTGAATTGTGGCTCTAGCTATATAGCTAATGCACAGGCATGAGAGTGGTATGGTATTTTCATCAATTCCCAGAAAGGACGCAAATAAACATGTTTCCAAAAATGTCCAATTTTCCACTAATCGGTTTTTTTAACCACTTGAGGGAAGACCACCATAAAAGATCTGAAAATCATTGATCCAGATGGACGTTTGCTGGTCATTTATTTTTACAGCAAACCTCCTGAACAAAGTAAGATGAGTTGAAATGCTGATCTATTGAATTTAAAATAAAAAGGTTGAAATTATAAGTGTTCAGAAGAAGTGATTTCAGATTTAAACCTATAAATGGTTCTATTTTCCCCGACAGTCGACATGATAGCAGAAACAAGGCTGATGCACTGCTTGTTTTTAATTAAATATTTAGCTGTCCGTGAGTTGGTCATCCTGTCTGTGAAGGTAGGTCACAGTAGATTTCTTGGAGATGTCAGTGAACCATGTCAGCCTCTGGGGTTGCAGGATGTCCCGATGTAGGTCCACTGCAATTGATCTCACACTTTTCAAAGCATGTCCAACAAATACAAAATACCAAACAATGTTGCTCCTTGTTCAAGAATGTATAAGTCACATTGGTTTTAAAAACCAGCAGCAGCACACTTCCAGTGTCCTGCTTTGCTAGTCATCTGGCTGAAATGCAACCTCTGACTACAGAAGTCGCGTACGCGTTCAGTGTAGTGTTGGGCTTATGCAAAAGCTTCCTGCATATTTGATTTGTTTCGCCGGGCATGATGTAGTAACTGGGCTGTAGTCAACCAAAGAAAATTTTGGTTGACTAAAATTGTACATAATCTTCAAGTAATCAATTAGTCACGCGCGCGTGTGTGTGTAACGGGACAGAGTGCACAGTAAACTCAGCAGCCACACATTTCTCCGTTCTGTAGTTCACTGTTTTGTGTCTTCAGGTTATGCTAACCCATTGTTGCTAACTTTGGAGCTAACCCCCTTTACTTTTCCAGCATTTGGGGAAACAACAGACGTGACTTTTTAGCATTTATTAACTGACACACTGTAGTCTGTTCTGTACATTTACTGCCAGACTGACAACTTACTACTAACCTTTCCCTCTGCCCCGCTCGCATCCACCGTCACTTCTCTGCCCCTCGCTCTTTCCCACTCGCTACGCAAACATACTCCTTAACGGAGCCACGCTACCAATAGTTTCCCAGGCAACGACACAGAGGTTGACTCACGTACCGGAACAGTGCTGCACTGAGACTCCCAAACGCTATCAAATGAATGGATATTCATTCGGATGTCAAATATTAAAAAATATCTTTTTGGGGGCTGGCAGGGGTTCAGGGGTGTCATTATGGAGAAACACAGATTCAGTAAACGTTGAGTACAGTTAGACCCAGCAGTCTCCATTAGGTTGGGCGAGTTGTTTTGAATACAGCTCTCTCTGGAGCCACACAAGACTTGATACAATTTTTTTCACATATGTAGTGGTACTCCCCAGCAACGGGTAAACGGTATCATTTCACTACGGAGATAACGGAACATATTTTAATAATGGTGTTGCACTCAGTCAGTGTTATGGGTCTCTCGTTTGTCATCTGACCGTAGGGTAATCCAGGCTACCTTGGCTAAGCTGGCTAACGTAATGAGCATGCTAGTGGTGCGCTGCCAGAAACATTCTCTAGAATTATTGTTCTGCATGTCGGACTAAGTGGATTATTAAACTATTTTGACAGTAATTCAGTAATTCGCGTCATGGAGTGTATTCTTCATACAACTGTACCATGACGGTTCGGGACAAATACACGTACCAAGACACCTCTACTTAACACACAGGTTAAGTAGAGATCAGTATCAATATCTGATTTTACTTTCAGACAGAAAGTGATTAAGCACATTTAAGAGTGTATCTTTAGCGTATATAGAAGCTTCACTATGTTCACTAGTGAGCAGGTAGTGTACCATGGGATTACCAGATTTTTTTAAAATTTTTTTTAAAGAACATAGCTGCCTGTTGCTGTTAGGAACCAGGTTGATGAAAGTGAAACAAACTGAAGATGTGGGCTGTAAAACCAAAAGAATGGGCTGAAAGATGCTAAAATGCTCTGTAGAGCCGAGAGGCGCTGCAGATTTGGGTGATAATTCTATGTGGGTTTATCACTGTGAGTCAGGGCTTTCACATTATACAAAGTCATTTGATGCATTGCTAATATAAAAATACTAAGTGCAGCTTTAAAGTTTGGATTTTCAAAAAGATCACTGTGAAATTGATGGGAAATCAGTTTCTCTCTCTCTAAACAATTAAACCATGACTATAAACATATATGGAGGTAATGTTGAAAACATTGCAAGTGAAACGTGTGAAAATCTTTTATGATTTGTATTTTATTATTTTATTGCATAATTGTCATAACAATGTTGTGTGGGAGGAAAATAGACTTGAAGCTTAAAAATATGCCTCTGCTTCTCAGTATTATAAAAAACACAGATACACTTGCACCTTTTTTAACTGAAGGTTATTAAGAGTCAATCTCACAAGGGCAGCCTCCAAATACATTTACTGAGGCTCTAATATTGATAAGTTCCCATTTGATCTAGGTAGATTTTTGCCTGTCAGTGTAGTCAACATAGATTGTAAAGTACTTATTAAAGTCCTGGCTCGAGAATATTTTAGCAGATATTATTCATGAAGACCCGGTAGGGTTTGTGAAGGGGAGGTCATCCTAAGACAACCTCAGACAGTTGCTCCATCTTATATGGATGAGTCATCAAGAAAACGCCCAGTAGCAGGCTTCTCCCTTGATACAGAGAAGGCATTTGATAGGGTCGAATGGGTACATGTCTTGGAAGCTTTTGGTTTTGGGTCGAGACTTGTCAACTGGGTTAAAATAATCTATACAGAATCAAGAGCATCAGCACTCACAAATGGATAAATGTCCCCCTTTTTTCAGCTCTCAAGAGGATCAAAGCAAGGAGATCAGCTTTCGCCTTTATTGTCCACTTTATTTCTAGAACCTCTTGCAGTGGCAGTAAGGACGGAAGTGGGAATTAAAGGGGTGAAGGCAGGGGGCAGGGAACATAAATTATTTTTGTATGCGGATGACATTCTTTGACTATCCTCAGACCCAACTTCGTCAGCCCCTATTTTTTTGGAAACAGTTCAAGAGTTCTCACAGATATCTGGTTATAAAATTAATTGGCACAAGTCTGCGGTTATGCCAGTGTCCAAGGTGTGTCATCCTGCAGCAGTTAGTGCATTCCATTTCAAATGGACACCATCAGGGATGAAAGACTGAGAATGGAAAGAAACCTAGAATCAGTACGTAAAAGCTTTATGATCCAAGAAGTAAAGGAGACCTAGCCTTGCCCCATGTAAACCTTTATAATATTGCATTTGAAATGGTAAAGCTAGCCAAACATTGGGCCAGCTGTAGTTCAAACCTTGGAATGACACACATAGAAAAGGAAATCACAGCCCCATTCAAACCAATCGAGACCTTGACACAGAATGCTGTGGGTAGTTTGATTGGTGAGGAGAGGTATACAATACATGCAGCATTCTAGAGTAGTGTGGGCTAAGTTCCCAATACAGACAAAAGTACTCCTCTATATAGAATAATCCATCTGTTAAAATAGGAAAGACAACTTGTTTGTGAAAATCCTGACTGGAGGGGAATTTGAATAAGATTGGAGACCTGTATAATGATAGGGTGTTTTTATCATTCAAGAGATTAGTGAACATTTCAGTCTGAAAGAGAACGGGGATTTTCAGCAAAATCTTGAGTGAACTTGATTTCATCTTACAAAATTTTCTTAAGCCTCTTAAGTTCTGTTTGGAGAGCCTCTTTGCTTTTGCACATGGCATCCTTCTCCTCCTTCACTTTAACTCTGTCAGCCGTATGCCTGAATCTTTCTGCTGGGTCCAGGGAAATTGTCTCATCTAGTTCCTCCTTATTGATGGACTCCTCTCTCAGTTCCTCCTCATCAATGAGTCCTCCTCTTTCGACTCCTTGTCAGTGGAGTTTTCCTCTTCCTGGACAATGGTGCTGTTTGTTTGGGTTGAAACTTCTTCAGCTCTGTGGAATAAATAGCCACGTGGTGTAGGTTGGTGGGCAGTAGTTGTAGGGCCCTGTTGTCCCTTCGCAGGACCTCATTATCATGGTACAGCGAGTAGTTTTCCTGGGTAAGCTTCTCATTTTCTTGGGAAAGTGTCTTGTCGGAAAAAGTTTTCCTGGGTTCGAAAATCCTATTTTTACATTGAGTGCAAGATTATATCTGCCAGTACATTGGCCAGTAAGTTCTGTGAGTTAAAGTAAAAATATTACATCATATTGAGTGTAACTCAAATGAATGGAAATCAAGTAAAAATCTTGATGCTTTATCTTGTTAAAAAAAAAAAATTCCTTCTTGTTCTTTCTACAGTTACTATTATTTCAATAATGACAAAATAGTCTAGAGTGAAGGCCCAAGGCCTAAATGCACTGGAAGCGTCTGATGCGTTTTGAAGTACACCTATTGTTTTTAATGGCCGAACACGCACTAAAAGCGTTATGAGGCGCGTCAAAATGTCTTGACGGCCAAACTCCTACCTTGTTTCGATTTTGGAGCGTCAAAACCTCTGAAATAAAACGTTATATTCTGATTATTTCACAGCAGTCACGTTTTAAAGCATAAATGAATAACCATCAAACAGTCAACAGATGATTCACTGTGGCAAAATGACAAATCTGTGTTGGTTCTGTGGTGTTGGCATTTCAAATCTGACGCTTGCAGTGCGCCATAGGAGCATCAAATGATGCGCGTCAATTATCGCTTTCAGTGCGTTTGAGCCTTGAGATTCCAACTGCAGATGGAATTTGCTCAGTTGTCATGGAAATGTTGATGTACAAATGTCCTTTATCCTGAGTACTTTATCCAAGTCATCCATGTGTTTAATTTTTGTTGCTGTTGTGATTCTAATTCTGAAAATAAACAATTAAAAAGTACAAATCTATCAATTAAATTACAATGCCTTTGTAAGGGAATATGTGGAGGACTGGTACTTGCTTTAATAGCCTGTCTGCCTCTCTATCCCCAAACACATTCCTTAGTTTTTTACTTTTTATTTTTATGGTCTCTCTAATGTTTGCCTTTTTTCTATGATTACAAAGTGTGCTGGTTTATCCGTTTCTCCAGAGTGATGAAACATATCAAAGTGGCATGCTGGGAGATCTGTGAGACATGAAGCAGACCTGCCAACCTGTACGCATTTTACATAGCCGGTACGCATTTCGACAACAAAGTATGCTGGTATGATTTGTCACTTTAAACTACGCAAAAAGCTGGTGACGCCTGTGAATTCAGTTGTGCATGTTCAGTACTCAGCAACAGTGTCTAGCTTGTCGAAAGACAAAAGAGTTCAACCAGTTGTAGGGCCGGATTCATTCCCCCCCGCCTTCACTCAAATATCAGGCGGGGATGAGCATAATTGACAAATGCTTAATGCCACAATGACATCGATTTTATCCGTCTTTCCCCCTCCTCACTCCGGCTGGCTGGTTCCTCAAGTGAGGGCACTTCTTTTAACTCCTCCGCAAAGGTAAACGGACTGGGGTGGATGTGGAAAGTTGAAATTGTGAATTTAGTTAACTAAGCTTAACGCAGACCTGCCAATCTTGGGAAAATAATTAACATTAATAACGTTAGCCTAACATTACGTAGTTTGCAAGCTAGCTTGCTTATTCACCAGGCATTTAAGTTGGCAAAGTAACGCTAAGTTATATTGTCCGTGTGTCGCGGATGTTAAACGTGACTTTTCATAGTACTGTATTCATAATTATCATTGCAGCCAAACCTGTAACTGTAATAAGAGGGGCAGATCATGGCACGATGAAAAAAAGCGAGTGCATGTACCGTGGAAATAATAAGTTACATAGAAATTTACCGGGAGGTGTGTGTGTGTGTTTGTGTGTGTGTGTGTGTGTGTGTGTGTGCCTACTCTAGGAAAATTTCAAGGAAACACCCCCATTGCAAATTAAGTATAATATGTAAGGAGGGATGTGATTGCTTCTACAGTGTCAACAGATATGTTCATGTTCATATATGTTCATATTCAGCCTGTATTGACATCAGGTCATCATACCATTAAGTAATAGCTGTCCTATAATGAGAACAGTTGTATTAACCAGCTCTAAAATATTTATTTCACCATAGCCAACAGTACTGGCATCTGCAGATATTTTTGTAAACAATCTGTTAATGGTATAAATAATTTTCATGTCAGTGCTTCCCTCACGTCTTTTCTGTTTGACTGCTGCATGTATGTAAATGATGCACTTTAATGCATCTGTATGCAAATTATGTACAATAATTAATTGTGCGAACAGCAGTGATTTGTGTCTGATGCATCTGGGTTGCCGAAGTGGTACTCAAAAAATTTGTCTAGGGTTGGCAGGTCTGGAGATGAAGGCTTGAGTAAATACGAAGTGGCATCCTCTGGGGCTGAAAAATGAAGCCAATCCAGAAGTACCAAAAACTGCAGTTCCTCAAATAGCCACTTGAAGCTGGCTCCAAAATTGAGTTGATTCCCATAGACCCCCAAGTTAAAATGCCCAACTTTATAGCAGAAATAAACATTTTTACAGCCTGGTACAAAAAATGGTTTTGGTCTCTATAGCTATTTTTCCCTTTCAAGACAACTGTACAGGGAGCTGATTTATTTTACAACTCACCCATTTAAATTTATTAAGCCATAAAGTTATGCATAATTAAGGACATAGCTGCTTTGAGTGAGCAACCAGGCTTCATTCAGCCCGCCTCAGCTCCACTTCTTTGCCAATTTTGGATTAGTCGGGAGTGAGGCGGAGTCAGACACTGCCAAGATGGCGACGGCTGGAGCTTCTCACTTTGAGCTTCAGAACCTCAGAAACAAATGGGTGACGTCACAGTGAATACGTCCATATTTTTTACAGTCTATGGTAAATACGAAGAAAAATTTAGTGACAAAAGCCGGTTCAGCAGTGTATCCTGCCACTTGTGAGTGAATTCTCATAAGGAGAAGCACAGGCTCTCCCTCAGCACTCCGCTTAATGAAGAACTTCCTGTCTGACAAAAGGCCTTAGTACACATTTGCACATTTGTACATGAGCAAACACACATACACACTAAACAAAATTCTCAGCTTGTTATTCCCCAACAACTTGGGATGTCACTCCAAAGGGTGTTGGGGAAAAAACTAATTTGCTCCAGCCTTTCTGAAAGGTTTTTCTATTTTGTGTTTGCCCATTTTGCTCTGTCTACTTTTCAAGAAATGAGAAAATAATACACTGTCCTTTTTTGAAAATAGACATTGGATTTGGAATTGATTTGTTTGCCCTCTGTTTTTTTTCCATTTTTGTCAGCTTCTAGTTTTGGGGTTTGTCTTTGTTTGGTTGTTTTGTTTAGTTCTCAAATAATGATATTAACGATTTTAGATTTTGATCATTTGCATGTCACACACCAATCCAGTTATTCAGAATTTTACACTTTTTAGGGAGGAAAGTCACTGAATCAGCAAAGGTGCACTAATCAGTTTTTTTATTATTAACAATGGTTCAAACAAAACACCCTAATCAGTAGTCACTCTCAGCTTTCTGGAGCTTTTAACCGACTTTAGCTTATTATTTTGGTTTTCTGGCTCACAAAGTAACTGTTTGGTTTAGCCTCAGTGCCGTCATCAATCCTGTTTAAAGCCGGCAGTTGTTTTATGCAAAAGAGCTCAGATAAACCAAATGTAAGCAGCACCAAACATTGTGGAGCATTTAGAAGCTAGACAGATATTCCTCAGTAGTTGGTGATGACCAAAACAAAGTGAGATGGAAAGTGAATATTGAGTGAGAGTGAATATTTCCAAAGGAATTCTAATGTTGTTGTTGTTTCTGCAAACAGGAAACTTTTGCTAACATGCTAACCACCAAATTTGATATGTGTGATGTCCAGCTTATTATGGAGGTCTGTTAATAAGTGCATGGGCATAATATGATAATAATGCAGCTTTAAAGGAAAAGTTTGACATTTTGGGTAAGAGGTTTATTTGCTTTCTTGCTGAGAGCTAGTTAAGAGGATTGATACCACTTTCATGTCTATATCCTAAGTACAGAGCTAGAGCTGGGTGTCAGTTAGTGTAACTTAGCATAAAGACTGCAAGCAGTAGTAAACAGCTAGCCTGGCTCTGTTCAACATTACAAAAATACAGTCTTAATCCTATTCACCTCTGTATTTAACACCCAGACTGAGTGGTATCAATATTCTCTCAATTTAAGACAGATATTGAAACTTTAATTTAAAGCTGCATTAATCTAATTTTCTAATGTATATAAAGGAAGGAACATAACAGGATGTAAATATTCCTCCAGCTGGTTTTAATACATGGAGACCCTTTATTTTTTATTTTCCATTTGTTGCCAAAGTTTACTGTACTGGTAGCTAATTCTGTGCCCCACATTTATTTTGTTTTGTTTTCTTCTGTTACTTATTTTTCATTGATTTACTGTAGTAACTGGTCTTGTGTGTCATTTAGTTTGTATATATTGGAATTATTATTATTATTTTTCTTTTTGCCATTTTTTTTCTTCAATTTATACAATTTCAATATACGCTGCATTAATCACTTTTTGGTCAGTCAGGGACAGAACTCCACCACTCTATTCCTCCATACACTAAAAATCACACTTATAAAGCTGATATGGCTAATGCGTTAGCAAAAAACTGGCAGCAGACATAGAGCAACATTAGCATTTATTTTGAGTCTTGTTAATGTAAGTCCAATTTTGACTCTCCTTTTAGCTCTGTTTTGGTCTCCATCAACTCTTAAGAAAGGTGTCTGGCTCTTAAGCAACTAAATGATCCACATTCTTCACCAGTTAGTTGCTACCTTTGGCTATCTGCTGATTGGTGCTACTTTTCTGGTGTTTTTTTCACTAAAAGCACCTTGCTGCAGCTGGAAACAAAGTTGATTAAAGCGATAAGAATGAACCAAACAGTAAATCTGCTGGCTGTACCCTAAAACTGGAAATAGAGCGCACTATTTAAACAGACATTGTAAAACATGGAAACTGATCTGAATATTTCTAAAGGTGTCTTCTGGACAACTCGTGTGGTGCTGTGATACAATCTACTATAAATATGTAATTTTACACACTGCATGAATCCATATCCATCTTACTGGAGCCAGACTACACTAGATGATATCATATTTTTAATTAAAACCCCGCATCGCCTGCTGTCAAATCCAATTACAGGACTAACCCTACTTTGAACTTTTACCCAAACAAATCAAATCATGTCATTCCACAAAGTTTCACCTGTTATCCAAACCCATCATCCGGGAGGTCAGGTGAGAGGGGGGGTCCCGTCCAAATGACTCTGGCTTTGGACCTCCCTCATCTCATTTTGCTGCCATCAATAATCATGTCTGTTTGGTATTATGGTATTTGCGCAGAAAAGAACTCTGTGAGCATCCAATTAGCAACCAACAAAATCAACACAACCTGTCACAGTGGATTATCCCAAACCCTCCCATCCATCCCCCACCAACAACCCCCCCGCCCAACTCTCCCACATCACATGCTGGTTTGCTCCACCACCCTATTTACATTTTTATTGGCCAATTATCTCCCTCTCTCCCCAGTCTGTCTGGGAGCAGAGCACTCAGTAATAGGGGGAATCTCAGCTATTCTCTAATTGAAAGACTTTCTGGGGATTATGGAGAGGTCAGAAATAAAGTTGTTTTGAGAAATCATAAACATAAGCCTTTTCACTCACTCTGTTGAGGAATATTATTTTTTCTCCAGCAGCTGTTTATCATTGCAGGAGTTTTTTTTTTTCTCTCCCAAGCAAAGGGGCTTATCTCTCGTCCCTGAATACTTTAAGCAGAGTCTGGAGCTCTTATTACCAACGAGGAAAAACAGGGAGGGACAGAGGGATGATGGGACTTTTAGATGGGTTGAATTAGCCTTGCATGTGCCATTCGCTTTTCTCTTCAATCATTCATGCCTCTGATGTGTCATGATGTTGTAATGTAAAGGTTTGACAACCCTGGGACACGGAAGCCACACATAAACACGCACTCGTGTTATCCCGCCACATCCATCGCTGCACGCTTTAAGGGATGATCCTGACCCACAGAGGGTATGGTTCTTAAAAGGAATAAGGCTGATATTTTGGATTTTAATTGGTTAGTTTTATTCACCAGATGCTTTTCACACCAGGAGGAGAAAGTTTAAGCCGGTTTACAGCTTGCTGGGTCCCTTGGTTTTTGGGACAAATGCTAACAACGCTAACCAGATGTTATTTAAGGGCATCTAGGGGACAAACTTTGAAGTCTTTGCCACCACATCGTTTCTGCTGAAGAAATATAGCCATGTAAAGTTCAAGATTTCAAGCAAACTCTGTAACATACTGTACTCAGGTGAGCCACAGATTTGGAAATAGATATTTGCTGCTGTATAAATAAATGATTTTGTGCTGTTTTTGGTGTGTTTGTGCATATGTTTGTCAGGTATGAATCGTAGGTGATAGGGAGTATGTTAAAAGTTTTTTCCTGTTTTTGAAAGGAGAGGAGGTGCACTAAATTATCTTCAAGCATCTCTCTAAGCAGCAGTTCTTTTGTTTTATTTCTGCTCCATTGGACTACAGATTAGAGAGAGACATGAGGGATGGGAGACGGGGAGGGGATGACATGTGAAAAAGGTCATGGACCAGATTCAAATCCATAATGCACCAGGACAGCGAGGCTTAGGTTAGAGCCAGACAGAACGTGGACAGGACGCCAGGTACCACCTACGCCTCCTGTAATCAGCCATTTGTGGGCAGTCATCTTGTTAGTTTAGGTTGAAAAGCAAACTACATTGGTGGAGTGGAAGCAAATGGAAGTTAAGCATCTAGCTCAATCAGTTTAGTGTGGCTGTATTGTTATATACATTTAGATAGCAGAGATGTAAATCAACTGAATGATGAAACTCCCCAACCTCTTAAAATACCTGAGTAGAACCAGAAAATGTTGCAAAGGTTCATCTTAGTGAAAGAACACGAAGCCCCTGCGTGTAGGATTTTAACATTTCTGACTTTTGCGACTACCTGTGGTAAAATCAAAAAAGACACTGGGTGCAACAGTCCAGATAAGGAAACTAGCCTGAAAGCAACACAGAGGCTGCAGCAATTTTTACCACTGACCCACTTTCCTACAAAGAAAAAAATATACCATCAGAATCATTTTAAAGATGCTGTAATCCCACAAAAATTCCAAACATAGAGGTGTTAAATATGTATGCTGTTTTGTCTATTCCCCAGCACCTACGCTGCTGTTAAGGGGTTAGTTTGTGTAGTTTGGTCTGCAGTTTTATTTTCCACTCTCACTCTTGAATGAACAGATGGATTAGCTGGTATAACATTTAGCCAATATCACTCTCACTTTCACATAGAAGTATCTAACTGGCTTGATTTTTATTAACACAGTGAGAGCACTTCTAGGAGGAAGGTGTCTGTGCTTGGTAAATATGACTGGATGGTATGCAACTTGGTGCAACTTTGGTGCTCTGGAAAAGTCTTTTTGAAACAAAGACAGAAGAACAACAAAAGCAAACAAGACTAATAGTCTATAGCCATGCTAGTAGCTCTGTTAGGCTGTATTTAATGTAAATGCTCACAGCATGCTAACATGCTCCCAATGATGATGCTAGCATGTTGATGTTTAGTTATGTTGAAGTCTCTGGTACATTCAGAGAAGCTCCAAACTCTGAGATGAAAGAGTCAGCTGTACTGTTTTGAACTACTGTATGTTGTCTGGGAAACAAATCCAGATGGGAGATAGTAAGCAACATGGTTGCTGTGATAAGGATGATGTAAATCTGGAGATTTGGTTGCAGGTAGGGTTACTGTCAGTGTTGCGTCTCAGCAACAAACCAACATGCAACTACTAAGATGTATCCCTCTACCATGGGTCGGCAAAGAAACACGATTCAGGGAATCACAAAGAGAGAATTTCATACTTGACACTGTACCTTTGAAAGGTATACCCTTTTCATTTGTATAACTCAATCTGCTGAACCTTCACATTACCTGAACTTTAGCATGCTTTTTTTGCACAGACATTTGTCTTTGTCATGTGCAATCACTTTGGATAGGGTTCATTTCAAGGCTGGTTTGTAAAGGAGGAATGATACAGCCACCAGCATACATGACAAACATAGGAAATGTGAGACTTGAAAAAACCCTTTAAGATGTAAAAAACAGTTCATTCATGACCGCAGGATAAAAAAAGATAAGCCCTTCATATAATACTACAGAATTTGAGAGGTGAAGATGAAGGTGATGATGTAAATATTTTGTATGGTACACAATACATAGTGTTGCTTTGTTTCTTAGCACTCTGCAGCGCTCCCTGGTGAATGTGTGTGTATGAGAAAGAGGCAGGGAGGCGGGAGTGAGGAGGTAAGAGTAAGAATGGAGAGCCAGACAGAATAGAGGAGAGGAAGAGAACATGTAAGTCAGTGATAAAGAGTGTGTGTGTTTAAGGTTCTAGTGATTGCTGGCTGAGGAGATAAGTGGACGGAGTTTGCAGCCCAACAAACAGCAGCCATGAGAGGAGCGGAGAGGAGAGGCTCTTGGGTAAAGACGCGTGCTGCACTTAAGAGCCAATTACCCACCATGTACACATCTCCTCCTCCTCCTCCCTTTTTCCTCCGCTATCTCTCCCTCTCTGCTATCCAACATGGCACTCATCTTAGTTTAATGGCCCACAGGGACTCCAACACACTCATTCCTTCACACACACATACAGGCATGTTTGCATGTGTGCAGTGTGACTGCGCACACAGAGATCCGCCTCATGATGTGTGTGTTTGCAATCCTTTAATCTCTCTTTTAACTCTCTGTTCTTTTACTATCTCATTCCTTCTTTGCCTCACACACACACAGACACACACACACACACACGCACACACACACACACACACTCATCTTATTTTAATGCGTCTGAAGGGGAGGCACTCAGCAGCACAGCAGGGGGGCTTCCTGGCAAGTCACGGAAGCACTGAAAACATACACTCCTGCTCACGCTACCACCATACACACATAGAAACACACACACGCAGGGATGCAGAAACTGTGTACATGCAAACACATAGAATAGCACATAAATAACACACAACATCTCAATGCAGGAATACACACATGCTGACTGTTGTGTTATGCAGGGGACATGCTACATCACAAGATCGCAATAGAAAGTAAAAGTCCTCCAAATTCCGTGACTGGGAGGCTGAAAACATTCTTACCAGTCTACCAGTACTAGACAGGAAACTCTGCCAGAGGCTGTCCTGATCCGACAAGGTCTTTTGGTCTTTTCATCAAACCAACTGAATCACGAACACTTGCTTTCACTTTGCACAGAATTTTTTTTTTTACAACAATAACATTTTCTTTTTCAAAAAGGTATGGTGCAAATGGTCCGTGAGCATTCCCAAAGTAAGATGTCAGCGATTATCAAAGAGAATCACGAGGGCATCAATTAATTTACCAGATTTCCAGTGGTCTAGCTGATATCCCTGCATGTCACTTTGACATTTTTTTCACTCCGTCTGCCTACTGTGACTTCATTAACAACCAACCGTTGATAAATCTGCCTGCTGGAGTGTGTATTCCCTGCTGGTGTTTCGGCTTTTTTGATTTGATCAATACTTGCAAGTCCTTGAGAACACAGAGGGGAGAAAAGCTCGGTCAGTTTTAGAAGTATAATTTTCGGGCTACAGAAGAAGAAGAATAGTGATTGTTCAAGTGCCAAAAATAGCAGGACAGCCAGTGTTGGTGGTTGGCTTCTCAAGAAGTTGCATAAAAAGTAAGGAAAAGTATACTCAACCATGTTGAAAAATGTTTTCTTAAAGGAAGATTTCTCCACATGGGAAATATGAGAAACTTGGGAATTTGCATTTAAAGAGAAATATAATCATACACAAGTTCTATCACAGAGTAGCTTTCAATTTTGTTCAGTTTTGTTAGAAAAGACTGATGACTGGCCAGTTTTCATCACATCTCATCTACTGATGGCGCCAATTCCTACACACAGGCCTCCATAAATGGAATGGTAAATGGACTGCACTTATATAGCACCTTTCTAGTTTTCTAACCACTCAAAGCGCTTTACACTGCATGCCAACATTCAACCGTTCACACACACATTCATACACTTATGGCGGGGGCTACCATGCAAAGTGCCAACCTGCTCATCAGAAAGAGAATCTAATGCATTCACACACACTCGCAAGCAATGTGGGGTTCAATATCTTTCCCAAGGACACTTCAACATGCAGACTGGAGCAGCCGGGGATCGAACCATCGCTCTACCTCTGAGCCACAGCCGCCCCATACTGAGATGGCCATTAAACACTTGCCAAACTGCTGCTGGTTTCGGCCATCAGTGCATTTTAACAGATTATTAGAGGCACATTTCTCTTGACATTTAATTTTCTAAGTGACTGCTGTCTGAATTGTTAAACTGGTAGCATACACGTAGGTGCACTTGGAGCTCAGGCCCAGCCAACCACAGGGCTTCTAAAGCTGATAAATAAATAACAGTTAATAAATACATTTTCTTTTTTTACATTTTTCTCATAGAAACTGCCTCAGAACATGTACAGTATAGTACCATTATACATGTTCAGTGTTTACATGTTTGTTGCAGTTGTTTCGATGTTCTTTGAGGGGGGCCACAGTTTCAGACTTGGAAAACCACTGGTTTAGATAATCTGGCTAAACTGTCTAATCAGCTGACTGTGCCTGTTTCTTGCCCTGTAAGACTCTGTTGCTGTGTTCTGAGCAATATAGAGGCCAGAGCTATAAAAATACCACAAAAAGACCCAAGCTGTAAAAAATCTGAGATATCCTTCAAACAGGACATTTATTTAAAGCTGTTCTAATCAATATTTTCTTTTAGTAATGGATCGAATGACTACCTATAATGTAAAAGGTCTCGCTTGTAGTGATGAAGCCACAAAGCATTATAACCCCTTTAGCATCTTTCAGCTATTTGTTTTGGTATTTCAGACCAGCATTACTGCTGTTGGGTTCAGTCTCACCGCTCTTATTGATTGTACCCAGCAGCAGCTGGCTCTGGGAAACCCACTGTTCACTACCTGCCCAGCAACAAACGGCAGACACATTAAGTTCGTGATTAACTGGTGAACATAATGGAGCATTTGTCTCAGTAGTTGATGTAGACTGAACAAGAGCGAATTACATTACATCACATTACATTACATTGACCAGGTGACCTGAAACACGACTCCAAAGGTAATGCTAATGTTGCTCTGTGTCTGCTGGATATGCAAACTGTTTGCTAACATGTTCACCATATCTACTTTATCAGATGATCATATATCAACATTGTTTATAGCTTGTTCCACTGCTGCAAATCAGCTAAAAAATGACATATTAATGCTTTACACCTGACGTTTAAGTCTCACTTGCTATTGTACTCTGTATTCCCATTCAATCAAACTTATTTGCTCTAACATAAATAGAGAATTAAAACACGACTAACTGTGACACAAAAGTTGAAAAACTTTTCGTAACACGGGACTTTTGTATTTAGGAGAGGAAATATCTTGTAGTGTGTGACGCTAAGCCTCAGTGCAGTTGTTTTGATGTTTCTCACAGTGGCCAAAGGGGGGGAAGCCCGACAGCACCATTTCGAATTGCGTCTCTGGGACAAAGCCTGTTTTTGTTCAGCCCTGTATGCGCACAGAGTCAAAGCGAGGCCAGTGGGCCGAAAGTCTCATGGTCCATAATCCTGATTTTACACTGTAAACAAACCAGCTGCATTCTGTTGAGATGTATACCCGATACTAAAATATCAAGCTTATCAGCCATGGACATAAATATATTTCCAAATGGCAGACACTCTGATTGTTGAATCCCTTCTTCAAGATCCGAGTCCAGCAGACAGTAAAGACGAGGATGGCCCTTGTCATGCTATGTATTATGCAAAATCCTGCAGTTTCCTGAAAAAAGTTGTGTGAGGTTTTTAGAGCAGAACTGAACTGAGCAGAGCGGGACACCAAGTTGTGGTGCTGGTGGCGGTGTGTGGCTTTCAACTACAGTAACAGATGTTTTATCAAGAACACCCAGTGCGCATGATGGGATGTTTTAAAGGTCACTGTTATTCTGTAATAAGAAGCAGTTTCCCAGAGCTACACCATCCTCTACCTGTCAGCAAATAACAGACCTGCAGTGTTTAGCTGCAACTACTGTTCACTGAACAAAAGCAAGGTGTTATTTGGATATTTTCAACTGTTAAAAACATCATGCTAGGACCTGGGATGCAGCTCTTTTACACATTAGATATAGATATTAGAAATATTCATTCAGGCTATCAAATGTTCCCCTCCCATCACTGGACTTAAAGGGAAATCTTGGTATTTTTCAACTTGGGTTGCAACTTATTCTCATAATTCTGACCATTCTGAATCATCACTTTGCACTCACCACATCTTTAGAGATGCAGGAAATGTGATGGCAAAAAGTTTAGCTTTAGGAAGTCTTGCTTGTAGCTGCTTGTTTTGCCGGTGTTGCATTTCCTGAATCTCATCATCAAAGGTGTGCAAATAACGTAAATTTCTCATATAAAAGCTGGTATTCAAATAATGTCCGATCTCAACTACTAGCCAGGTGTATGTTCAGCATGAATAAATAAAGGCCGGTTGCTAATAAAGGCTAGTTCAAAACACATTTAAGGGGGTGGAATCAGCTGTAGCAGCCTGCTACACCAGCTCATATAATACATACAAAAATGTCCATTTCTGGAAGTGCTGAGTGGCATTCACCTCATCTTAGGGGAAAAGAGAAAAGTGAAAAGAATGGAGTTCATTGGTGAATGGAAGCACCATTTCTGTCAGAAGAGGGAAACTGAGAGTATGATGAGTCTTACTGATGGAAATAGTACCTTGGAAATGGACATTACAAAGGACCTATCAAGACAAAAGGTCAACATGGAAGAAGTTTTGAGTTTGCATTAACTAGGGAACAGGGGAAAATACTATTTGAGAATTTATGGTAGTCAGAGAATAAGACCCAGGTTGAAAAATACCAGATTTTCCCAGTTTCCCAGTCAATAGCTCTTTTTACTTACAATATATTTTTACTATAATTATGTTATTTCAAATTTTAATTGTAAAATGTATCTATATAGTTATATCACTTTTTCTCTTACTTTGTAGATACTTGTGTTTTCTCTTCTTTGATTGTTATGCACCACAACACCAAGGCACATTCCTTGTATGTGTAAACCTACTTGGTAATAAACCTGTTTCTGATTCTAGCTGCTGGAGGTTGAGCTAGTTTGAACTAGTTAGTCCAGTGGTTCCCAACCTAGGGGTCGGGCCCCTCCAAAGGGTCACCAGATGAATCCGAGGGGTCCTGAGATGATTAATGGGAGAGGAAAGAAGAAAAAATAAAGTTCTGATACACAAATCTGTTTTCAGTTTTTGGACTTTTTTCTAATCTTTGATATTTGGTGAAATATTGGATCATTTGAACATTTATTGAAATGAAAGCATGTGAGAAGTTTAGAGAGAAAAATCACTATTTGGTGGAGCTGTTAACAACTCATAGACATGTGAAATGTGAGCCCGACTACACACTGCTTTTTGTAAGACGTCAAAAGCCAAAAAGGTTGGAAACCACTGGTTTCATCTTTAACAATGTGTTGTATTTTAAAAGCTTGTTATATTATCCATTGTGTCAAATCTTCATCTGAAAAGTAACTAAAGCTGTCAAATAAATGTAGTGGAGTAGAAAGTACAATATTTCCTTTGAAGTGGAGTGGAAGTATAAACTAGCATCAAATGAAAATACTCAAGTAAAGTACAGTAGTACCTCAAAATTGTACTTAAGTACAGTACTTGAGTAAATGTACTTAGTTACTTTCCACCACTGGCAGACTGGGAGACAGTGCTCTGTCACATGAGCAAATTGCGGTCAGATCCAACATGAAGTGAATTTTTATCTTGCTTTAGCTGTGCAAATGTAAGCGTTGCAGTGTTTTACATTGTGTGTGTTTTGCCTCCAAACAGTTACTGTAATGAACATGTTACCCTGTTATCTGACTGACAGGACAGATGTTTGTTTTAACACCATGCTCTGACTGCATGTGTGTGTCTATGAGATAGCTCAGACTGACTGATTTTAACATTTTCTTCTTGTTCTTTCCTTCCTACTCCTGTCTCCATACTACAAAACATCTCTGTTTCCTTAATGTACAGACATACAGTCTGGGATTACTGCTAACTTTTAAGTTTCAACATTTTTACCCATAGCACTATGTAGAATGAATCATGTCTGTTCCAGTCTTTCCTCTGTCTATGCATTCATCCTGCTTCTAAAATGCTTCACTGTGCATCATATAATACATCAGATGGGCAGCTTTTACCACATTTGCTGTGGAGAAAACAGGAGCAGTTTTATGACCAAAGAGTGAGCGGGGAGCAGCAAATAAAAAATTGGAGCGAAGAAACTGCTGCTTTGCTCACATACATCTACTCTGATGTTTGTCACTATCAGACCAGGGAATGTTGCAGTTTCAACATTCGACCTGAAATGCTGATATAAAATACTTTTCTTACAAGCTACATGTTATATGGAAAGGGTAATTTGCAGTGATGAATTTACATACTATTATCACTCAATAATAGTATGTAGCTCTACAAAGCTAGCCTCTTTAGCCCATTGTTTTGGTATTACATCACATTTACTGTATGGTTCAGTCTCACTGCTCTCATCAACTCAGTTTCTACAGTAGCTGCAAACACACCATACACTAGCACCATGTCCCATTTGTGACCTCAATATTTTATATGCTACTCTGTGATCCGGTCACATAGTGTTCCCTGTGCAAACCTGAGAGGAGAAGTCAACTGAGGTTACATGTGGGACTATTTCTTGGTCGCAAGCAGTTATTTCCTAGAGTCCTGTTGTCACCGTCAGGTTGCCAGGCAACAAGCGGAGGGGAACGTTATGTGACCGAGTTACTGAGTAAGAAGGGATTCACGCCAGTTTGAGTAATTGATTTGTGAGTTTGAAGGTTTATCAGACGCCAACATGCAGCACAGGAGTTTATAATACTCAGAAAACAGGATTTTACAACTCTAGAAAGTTATCACTGCAACTATTATTCTATCTTTTGTCACAACAATTGCGAGGTAAATGGTAGAAATACTCAATCATGTTATAAAGTAATCCACCAGGAAAGTGTGCTTGCATGCATGTGATTGGCCAATGCTGCCATCGCCACGTTGTGTCGCAGCAAAAGTTGAGCCTGGTTGATTTGCCAGGCAACTCTGCATTTTTTTCCCGGAGCCGTCTGCATTGACAGCCCTGCTGCACCGCCAGACTGGCCTCATTCAAATGCATCAGAGGAGTGTGTTTTTACATGCAGGTCTAATGTCGGTATGGAATACTGAGGTCACAAATGGGGCTGACACACGGGTCAAAAATCTAGCGGCTACATTACTAAACATTCCAAACAACTCCTACTGAATGCTAATGTAAATAGGCAACTCTTTGCTAATACTTAGGCCATAACAACTTATGATGATAATATGTCAAAGATGTTTTTCTGTGTGTTGAGGAGTTCAGAAAAATCAATCAGTGCTACTTGAAGTTGATAAGAAACCAACAGAATATTAATTTTGAAAAAAATTCAATACATCTAATAATCTAATTATGTTCAAATCTTTAAATGACTTTGGCAAGCAGCTTGTCCTGGTTTCCTGTTCTGTTTGTGTTGAATATACCTCTCATGGCTCTGCTCTGTGCTTGATTGGAAATGTGTGGAGAGCTTTATTGCAAATCACATGTAGAGAGACAAACGTGCCACGACTTGATCTTAACAGCTAATTACTTTCTCAGCTGCAGGGGAAGTTTCTGATGAAACACAAGTGACATTATGTAGACCAGGTTTAGGATAATATTTAGTGATAATCACATCACAGCACAAAAGGTAGCAGCTCTTAGCGAGCCGCTGAATCAACCGGCCTGGTTGAGGCGTGGGATCAGACGGCTTTTAAACCCACATGCAAAGAAATGGATCGCTCTGTTTCACAGTGTGCTCTCCTTCATGTTCATTGATACACTGAAACGAGAACAAATGGCGGACTAAATTTTTCAGGGGAGGAATCTGCGGGGTGCAAAAGCACATGAGATACCCTGAAAGACACACTCACACATGCGCGTACACACACACACACACATTCACACACATATGTCCCGAGGCGCTTATATCACACACAAAAAGAAATAATTCAGCTTTGCACTCAGAATCACCTCTGATAGTTCCCACCCATGAAATTTCAGCTTTGGCAAAGAAGCAGGCACAAAAAAGAGAAGACCAAAACAAATCGCACAAACACACGCAGACACTCATACACACACACGCCTGCCAAATTTGGATTTGGCCAGGGATCTGTCTCTCACTCTCTGTCTCACTCGCTGTCTCTCTGTCTGTGCTGGTGATTGGTGCCTGGTGGGCTGAATGCCACGAAGGGGCAGATGTTAAACTCCGGTCCTCTCCTCTCTTACATAACTCTTGTTTTATCGGGCCAATTCCCTGTGGTGTAATGAGGCCAATAAAATCAGTGCCTCGTTAGCATACTTATGTAAGCTGAACTAATGAACTGGGCCCAATCCCTCAGCCAGGACGAGAATCGGGATATATTTAGGGAGTGTATATTTATATGTGTATAAGTATTTAATCAATACTGACTCAATTAGTAATGAGGTTGTCATGTCTTTTTGTTTTTTGTCAGCCTCTGTAGTCAGAAGTCAGCTCCACTTTGTGATCAAGAGCCATGGAAATGGTTTATGGCGGCAGTCAACGCATTCTCCCTATAATCCGCTGAATACTTGCATTAGTGAACGAAGACAGCCAGGCGGCATAGCATAAGCCATCCTTAATGCTTTCCAGGGTGATAGCTTGAAGGGGGGGGGAAAGACTGTAGAGGGTGAGGGACGGGTCGAGGAGCGGATGAAGCAGGAGGAGGCTGAGAGGGCTGGAGAGGAAGACAGGGTTAAACTGGGTGAGGTTAGACATGTCAAAGAGAGGAGAGGAGGACAGAGCAAGAGGAGGGCGAAAGGCAAAGACTGGAGGGGGGGTCAATAGGGGAGAGCAGGGAGTCGAGGCTCCTCCATGGGGGTTTGACTTCACCCCCACTGTTCCCTTTGCTGCTTTTTTTTTTACTTATGTTTGGAATCTCACTCACATTTCTTTCATGACATCTTCGCCAGGCGTTGTCCATGCATCGATGCCTTGCCCTCCTTCCACTGTCTGCTCCTTCCTCTGTCTTTGTCGAGGCATAGTGGGAACTATAGGTGTGTGTGTGTGTGTGTGTGTGTATGTGCGTGTATGTGTGAAGTGTGTATGTGTTATATCTAAGCTGGAGTTCTAGATAAGCCTCTCCTAAACAGTGGGAGATCGACAGAACTGCAGGCCGCCAGCCAAGATTAGGAACACCCACCCTCTGAGCAAAACCCTCTGGAAACCAAACACACACACACACACACACACACACACACACACACATATACATGTACATATGAGCTGTGGTGGAAAGCAACAAAGTACATTTACATTTATTACGTACAGTTCTGAGGTACTTGTACTTTACTTGAGTACTTCCATTGTATGCCAGTGTTTACCTCTACCTCTCTACATTTCAAATATTGTACTAATCCACCACTACTACATATATTTGACAGCTGTAGTTACTTTGCACATTAAGTTTTTACACACAAAACACATGACCAACTAATAAAATATAAGGCATGGCCCTAGAGATACATTCAGAACCTGAAAATCCACTTCAATTAACCATACAACCCCCCCCCCCAAAATCTCAGTTTTCAGTTTGTTGCTCAGGTGTGTCTGACTGCGTGCTGCTACGCCTGTCAACCGTCTATTCTCACATGGTACATATGCAGTTTAGCTCAGTGAGGGTGGCAGATTTATCTCTAGAAATTCATGGTAATTTTTGAAACAATGGGCTTTCGATTTCAGACAGACATAGACAAATAGAGGTTTCTCATTTCTAGCTGGGGGGGACCATCGATTTTGTTGGTTGAAATGTCAGCTGTCACTGGCAAATCAGTTGTAGCTGGCCAGCTAAATGACATTAGCTCCATGAGATGGTTGAAAATGGTCTCCAGCTGACTTTAATGTCTCTGACTAATTTCTTATAAAATGAAACCTTGTAAAACTATAAAATGTGCATTTAATACTAATACGATCAGTAAGCTATGATTGAATACTCGCTGTTGGGGATGGTGATGCTTCAGGTGCTAGTTAGTTTGTGGTATTTTCCTGTTTTTATTGGCAGAGGCTTTTGACAGAATGAACAATATGCATCACAAATCTGTTTCATGTTTGACTTTAAAGGGGCTGTCATTGCATCAAGTTTCTATAATAACAACAATGTATGAAATGTCAGTGTGTAATATGAGAGGTGTGAATCATAATGATGAACCTGCAGAGAATTATCAGCGATTTCAGCTCATTGTTTAGCTGTCTGGCTTCAACTTTACTGTTTTGGTTCACTCTTCACTTATAGTCTCCTGTCTGCTCCTAAACGATTCCCATAAGATTGGTTAGAATAGTTTTGTTTCTGTAATGTGATTATCATGCGATTTACCAATCAGTATCTACAGTATAATTAAGTTTCTCATTTTCCTCTCAAGTAAATGTTTTTATTGTGTTTCTAGTATTTCTATCAGAGGAGGAGTATTTTTTACATTGTAATTTTTAATTTTATTGACTGCTTTTTCCACCACTGCATACAATATGAGGCTCACACTGTAGGTGTTCACATACACACACACACATATAATGTAAAAACACACACACACACACACACACACACACACACGCGCTATTTCAGTTTGCTCCACATTCAACGCTCACATTCTCAGTCCCTTCTTTTCTTCCGTCGGCAATGTTTCCATTTGGCAAAGTAGCAAGGCCCAAGACAGTAGTCATCAGAGACCTGACTTTATCTCTCTGTTTTAGAAGGGGAAGAAGGGGGGAAGGGAGGGCGGGAGGAACGGTGATGAGGAAGAGGAGAAGGAGAGGCGGCTAATAATTGCAGCTGGCTTGTTTTAATTGTGCCCGGAGTCCCTCGCGTTTTCAGGGGCCAATAGTGGGACTGAGGCACTGTTGTGTTGATCAGCACGTTCTTTTCTATATATATAATAAACACACACAAACATTAAGCCACAGTGGCTCACACACACACACACACACACACACACACACAGTGTTTTCGACGGCTGCCAAGCTGTCAACAATCACAACAGCGGCCATTATGTGCAGCCGTACCACTGCCCCCCTGCATGGCTCATTCCCAAAAGTGTGTGTTTGTGTGTGTGTACAGGATGTTTGGGAGCGTGTGCGACTATGTTCTTTGAATCTTCAGAACATGTTGTCCAAAGGAAACTCTGCCAAGAGAAACACTGACTGCAGAGTGGCACCAAAGCATTCAACAAAAATCTAAAAAAAAAACTAAAAATCCTCTTTGATTTAGCTCATTTGCATAAAGAAGCAGAAACCCTCGCTGAATTTTAAATTTACGGTTGTCTTTAACTGATGCCTCTGATTCGCATCAGTAAAGTTGACCAAGGTTGTAGTGTTCAAAAGCAGCAAACTACAATCAACCTGGTGGAGAAAACCCTCTTTAATCAAGAGGAGAGAAGCATGTCAAGGAAAAACTTTCCTTACGTCTAGTCTACTTTTTTCTCACCCGTCTTTTGTTTGATGTGCTCACGAGAGAGACAACGGAGAGAGTGAGTGAGTGTGTGTGAGAGAGGTGGAAGAGACAGAGAGTGAGTGAGTGTGCATGAGGGAGATATTCATTATTTGGATAATGAGTCCATCTGGGACAGTATGAGACAGTTCACTTCCCCGGTGGTCAGCTCCAGCATTCAGGGAGAGGACACTTCTCCAGCTCGGAGCTAGAGGACCTGGAGCAGTGCCGCGGCCTCGTTAGCATGCCTACCGACGATCGGCGCTACCGCTGCTGTGCAGAGTTCTGTACGAGAGCACCGTCAAGTGTGTCTCTTCAGGAGTTTCTCTTTATCTACGGGGCTGTGTTGTTTTTGTCCTCGGGTTCAACTGTGCTCAGTGAATTCAGGGGGTTTTATTGTCAGCGTGGCCGAAGCAAAAACAGGAAGTGACAAATCCTGCTTTTCAGTGAAAGCTGTGTATCTCCATAAGTGGCAGCTTTACAAAAGGTTGCCCTTTTTGACTGTTTACTGTGGAGCATGTAAACATTATCCAGTTATTTTATTTAGTATGCATGAAAATATTTCTGTAGCTTTTGTCAGATTGGTTAAAGTAAAGTTTTGACCCTCATTTCCACTGTTGGGCAATAAAGCTTTTTAAAAGTTTTTAGTGAACAGTCGTATAAGGGATTACACTATGAAATTCAGTGATGACATTGCAGTCATCAATCTCAGTAATGCTCTGGTACTTTGTCCTTTGTTTGCTGACTTACTAGGAGAATGATACCAGTTTCATTACATTGTGTTCAGTAGACAAACCGGTCCAGTTACATGCCAGAAATGTGAAAAACTGTAAAAATATTGCAGAAAAGTTTGTGTGAGTCTTGTCTGAGGTGGGGAAGTTGATGTATTGATGAATACAAAATGTGACAAAGTGCAGTAGAATCAGACTTGGTGAATAAATCCACTGAAGAGTGGTCTCAGCCATTCACTTGATGAGTATAACGGATACAAAATGTCCCAAACGATGAAATTAAGGATACTTTAAGACTCAAGCTGTTTGGTGAGATGTAAATGACCTCTGGTGTGTTTACCCGCTCTGTTAGTTTATACTGGTGTCAAAGCTTTAAGTTGAATACAATACGCAGATCCACCTTTCCAGTCAGTCTGTTTCCCAGGGAACTCTGGTGTGCTTCCTTTTTGTGGTTTGAAAGCAAAGTGGACAAACCAGGATTTTATACGTACACTACACAATTATGTGACTTTAACAAAAATTCACAAGATAAACTACTATTACATTCATCTGCTGATCATGGACCTCAAGAAAGTGATTTTATTTGCGATCACTTGCGATGTAGGAATGTAGTGATTATCCCTTAAAAAGTGAAAAGTTAAAAAGAGTGAAATGTAGTGATCCCTGTTGTGACTGTCTGCCTGTGATATTAGGGTACAAATCTCCTTTTTTTGGCCTCTTTTTAGCATTATTTATGACATGTAAGGACCAGTTGCAGTCTAGACTAATAATAGTCATGATTAGTTATTCGTTTGTGAGCTCAGTATGACACCAGAGAACAGAAATAAACACAGTGCAATGCATGACTTGCTCCAGACTTTGATTTTCCTCTGTGGATCCAAGTAACGCTGATGATGCAGGATGACATCACCAAAATGCTCCAGTGAATTAGAAATTGAGGGTTACCTCTCAGTCCATATGACTTCATGTTTACAGCTCATGGTTTGTTTGTTACCGTGAACAGGAAGAAGACAAGGAATAAAAGGCAACATCATTTTGTTTCTACTAACCAACCGACCCAGAGCTGCCATCTAGGTACCCTAAGCATAATTGCTTTATGGTGCAGTTAATAAATATTTAAATTCCCCAAAATTATGAAAAAGCTAATTTTTCCAGTGTTGGAGTGTAACGAACAGTAGATCATTGATGTGTGAAGTGATTTTGAGGACACTATACTGTATGAGTGAAGTTGAAGATTTTTGTAGTATATCTTTTCAGTGTTGCACTTTTTAGACGGTCCCTGTCTACTTGTCTCACAGCCAGCTGTACATAAAGACCATGTTATTAGTCCAGCTCAGAGGACAGTTAGTTTGGGTGATAATTCGGTTGTATCTCGTTGTCTACCTTATTATGGTAGGAAAGAGGCGTTGTTTGTGTTTTAACAACATTTTGCTTATAAGTTATCAGCGGCGCTGAACCAACCACAGGTACATGTAACAGAGTTACATGTACCTGTGGTTGGTACATGTATGAGGAGGTATGAGGAGTTCACACAGCTGGAACATTTTATTCTTTTCTTTTGTATACTTCTTAGTTTCACGTGGTGTGCTGTGAGGTGCATCCCAATTGCTGGAATAAACAAAGTATGGATTTTTCCATAGAGTTGAGCCGTCAATTTAGCACCCATGGCTGATGTGATTTTACCCCGGCTGGGTTTGGTGCTTGCTTCCCGATGGGAGAATCAGAAACGTTAATCAATAGACTCACTTGCTTTCTCCCTCCCTGACTCCCTCTTGTCTCTCTCACCTCAAAAACAAGCCAACAAAAGAGCTGCCTGCCCTCGCCAGCAGTGCGGTATGCGTGAAAACAACTTTATGGCAAGAAGTCAGAGCCCTGTAGTCTCTGAAGTACCTCTTTGAATATGTCATGTTGTGACAGCGCATTCTGGCTCCACCTTTTGTCTCTTCTTCAGTCATGGCACGGTGTCATCCTCCTCCTGTTAGTCTTCCCCTCCTTTTCTCCCCTGAGCCAAAAAAATTAAAAGAAATTCGTTCTTGGTGGACAAGGTCTGCAGGAAAGAAGAAAAGCCAGTGTGCAAGGTCGGAGATAAGTGGAGGTATTAACTTGTGGAATGAGACAGAAAGAGACCAACAGAGATGTACATGCACGCCTGCCTGTGAGTGCACACGGCTGCATTCAGAGCTGCTGCTACAGTAGCACACAGGAAGAAGGCAGGGACACTTCCCTTGTCATTAATCACACTGACAGGCCTTTTGTTGTCAATTAGCAGCTGTGTTCTGGGGAACATTACTCTACTGTTCCTGATTACACACACACACACTCACATATACACATACACACATACACAGTTACATGTTCATGTGGGACCGTGTGGGTGCTGGTACCAACCTTGATTGAACCCACAAAGATAATTGGCTTATTTCTGCAACAGTTCTGTGTCTGCTTAACTGGCTGTTTCTACAATTCGGTGGAGTATCAAGACTAAAATCTAGGCTTTTGATGATAAAGTTGTAATATTTTGAGAAAATGCTCAAGGGAAAGATAAAGAGAGGAACACACAACTTTTAACAATAGATTTACTACAGAAAACATAGTATAAGCAAGGATAATGTAAAGTATGTAAATCAATAACATCAGTGCATTATTTAGTGGGGTGCATAATATATAAAGGAAATAAACTCAAGACTAAACCCAACAAACCAAAGGTCCAGGAAGAGAGATATAGGCTGACTGACAGGTTGTACCCAATTATTGAGTACCACAATACCTTCAATAACCTTCACCATGTTGTTATTACTGCAACCATGACGATGAACATCACCTAACCTTAACAAACTGGTAATTTTTACTGTAAAAAATTAAAAATTACTCCATCACAAATAAAACTCTGAAACTGAATTCAAAATGTTACTTAAGTAGAAGGGGGCCTGCCCATTGGTTCGAAGGTCCAAAAGTGGCGATATATTTTTTTTCCTTTTACAAGACCCAACTCACCCAAGTTCATTAAGATGCAAGATGCAACTTTAAGAATTGTTTTGCCCCTATACCTTGCACTTTTGTCCTTTTGGACGTTACATTGAAATACATTAATGTTGATTACATACATTGCAAAATGTATCTAAAAAGAATAAATGTACATTTTGTAGTAAACTCTTCACTCTGATATGTGCTGTTTCCTTATAGTTACATTTTTAATAGACTTGATAGAAGTGATTCTCACCTTAAATTACAGTTCAATTACAGTGCAATTATATTCAATTACAGTAACAGTAATAGCAATTAGTTACTTTCTAACTCAGCAAATGTAAATGAATAAGTGACCATCTTCACATTTAGTTGACATTCATTCATTTACAGTAATATCTGATATACAATCGAGCTGGACTGTGCACATTGAATATACATACATGGTCTAACTCCCTGAGTAGTGTTTATGGCTTTGTGAAAGCCTGTGGGAAAGTGGACAGTTGACATGTAGCTTAGTGGAGTTCTGATAAGAGAACCTCTGGCTAACTTCTGCACTGGGCAATTACCATAGTCTCCTATGGCATATAAACACTGATCACCCATGTTAATAAAGTGGGAGACTCAATTACAGCAATTCTCTTGTAGTAATTCACCACAGAGTTTGTGGGAATCTCTCACTGTGTGGAGGGCAGCTTGATTACAAACAGATATTATCTTACATTTGGTGTATTAAGGGCAGTCACCTCAGTGAACTTTGCAGACTTCTTGACATGATGCTATTCGGTTCTCATTTCATTACAGAAATCTTTAACTTCTGCAGCTGCATTTGTTAGGAATTATTTTGCTAAACAGTGAAAAGCACATGGGATAACACCACCCGTTTGCATATTTGTTGTGGTACAACTTTTTACTTGTGTCAGGAGGTATCCATTGAAATCTTCAAACAAAGGCAGAGTGAGCCCACCAAGGACCCCGGTGCACAACACTTTTGCTCAAATGCAGAAGTGAATGAACACTGAATGTCATGTGCTCTTCCCCATGCACACTGCACACCTCCAACAAAGTATACTGCTGCCTTATGTACGGAGCCAGAACAGCAACGGTTTCATTTTGGCATCGAAAATAACATTTGGCATTGAAAACAACACCTGAACTGAAAAAGGAAACATTGGCACTGAAACAGGTATTGGCACAGAAAAAAGTTCCATGGAAAAATAAAACATGGACATTAAAAAAATTACAATCTTATTATTTTATTTTGATACTTTTTGCATTATGATGTTTTTCAATATCAATCTTCAGATTTTTTCTTAATCTTTCAGTGACAGATTTTTTTTTACGCTGTCAGTATTTTTTCAGTGTCACTGTTTTTCAGTTTCAACTTTCTGTCAGTGTTTTGGCATAGAGAGGAAGGCCCTTGCTAGGCCTTCATTACCCAGTATGCCTTGTAGTCTGATGAAGATTGGATATCCCAGGGCGATATTATCATGACAGAGATTTTGAGCCAGACTGTTGTAATTTTCGCTCTAGGACTGTTAATATGTCACTTTATTAAGATTTAATATTTTTTTAGGCAATAAAGTTACCATGTAGATTCCCAATATGTGGTCAGTTTATCCAAATAACGACTGTTGTTGTTGAAAGTTGAAACTGAAAAACAGAAAGTTGAAACTGAAAGTGACACTGAAAAAATACTGACAGCATAAAAAAAATCTGTCACTGAAAAAAGACATTAAGAAAAAATCTGAAAATTGACATTGAAAAACACATCATAATGCAAAAAGTATAAAAATAAAATAAAATTATAAGATTGTAAGATTGTAATTTTTTTAATGTCTGTGTTTTATTTTTCAGTGGAACTTTTTTCAGTGCCAATACTTGTTTCAGTGCCAATACTTGTTTCAATGCCAATACAACTTTTTCCAATTTAAGTGTTTCAATGCCAATGTTTGCTTTTTCAGTTCAGGTTTTGTTTTCAATGCCAAAATATAACTGATGCTGTTCTGGCTCCATACCTATGGGCGTAATTTATCTGTTCTGTATTTAATTCTGACCCCAACAGAATGTTTATGCCCTCTACCAGTAATGCCCAATGAGAGTGATTCTTCTGTGGAAGTATGCCTCTCAGAACTGGCAAGCTCAAGTACAGAAGCTTGTGGGCTTTTCAGAATTTGCGTTCAGTCAGAGATCAAGCAACAGTATCTGGAGGTTTTATAGATAGGAGGTGTTTGTCCATGACTGCTGTTTGTGGGCCAATGTACCATGGCTCAGAATAACTATTAGAATCAATCCATAAATTCGCTGGACACACCAAGCAACACACAGTGCATATTCAGGGACCAATTAGATCAAACTTTGCTAAATCTACAGTGACAGATGGGCCCAATATAGTCTTCCCTTCTCTTTCAGCAGTTTGTCCTATTTCTACTGTCGTCTTATTTCTGTCACTTGGTTTTTCATCTGAACATGTGTAAACCTCCTTTTCCTTTCCTTGTTTGCACCCCAGGGTGAAGGCAGACTCCACAGCCATATTCACCATTAAATTGCTTAAAATTCTGTTGTAATGGCCTTGCTACTGAATCACACACACAACACAATGGGTGCACTTTCGGGTGTCTCCGTGACTGATCACTAGAATGCTTCCACTCAAAACCAGCTTGTGAAAAATTGGTGCATTCCTCCACAAATGGTTTGAAGTAGCAGGTCATGTCTGGCTTTTGGGATCCAAACCACAAAGCCCATAAAAGTACATGCTTATCTCTACTCTCAGGTGGTATCTCAACACAGTAATGCAACACAGTATTGGCCAAATACTGAATTTAGAGGACTGAAAGACTGGTACACCATCATAATTAAATATAAGGGACAGGAAATCATCTTCACTGTTTGATTTCAAGGTCTGATATAAGGTGTCATCACATATATCATTTATTACATGCCTACTATTGTCATCAGCATGAAAACAGAGATACATGCATACCTTGATTCTCAATAATATCTTTCAGCTGATCCTTTAAAGGGCAAGTCCATTATTATTATTATTACTTTTGCATTACGTGGAAGGGGGTAATGTTCTGCTGCATCTGCCGAGGGCAACCCAACTTGGCTGACAAGTTATCAGAACTGAGTGAATTGTGAAAAGTCCATTTGATAAGTTAATTTACATTTTAAGTGACTGACGACGACGCAAATAAAGTCTTCAGCTGTTTCCTACTGTCAGAGGAAAAAACCTCCATTATTGTTAAATTTAACAGAGCTGAGCTTACCGGTAAACATCTACTCCTTCTAAAAGATAATTTATGATTTCTTATGACTCATAAACAGACACTAACTCATTCAGCAAACATTTAACGTAATTCAGTATCAATTTTAGCTCCATGTAAAGTGAATAAACGCGATGTTTCCCAGATAATTTCCTGTCTGACTTAATGATGCAGTTTACACATTTTTATAACTGCTGATTTATTAAACTACTGAGTGAAACATGACACAGAATTTAGCAGAAGACCTCAGTAATATATAAAAAGCCTGTTTTGTCAGGTAATAAACGTTATCAGTGTCTGATAACCAATAATGACACACTGTCATTATTTATACTTAGGCATTCTGATAAGACTACCTCTGTTGTCTTCTGCCCTTGATAATTAAGTGTATTTTGACATAAAAATAATTATGTTTTATGAGGGGACAGAGCTGTGGTCAAGGTCTGGTTAGGTTTAGGCACAGAAAACACTGATCATGGTTTGGGTTAAAATGATCATTTGAACATCAAGGGAGAGAGTGTATTTTTGGAGCAACTGGCCTTCAGAGCAGTGGGCTTTTGTTTTCAGGATAACAGGCCATTGGACTAATGAGCTTTTGGTCCAAAAGGACATTTTTCAAACTATTGGGGTTTCGGAATAATGGGCCATCGGACTAATGGCATGACACCAGTAGAAGTACTTTAGTATTATCAGCAAATTGTACCTAAAGTAACAAAAGGCTTCTTTAAGAGTGTTATATAATATTGTATATTATATTGTTTGTTTGTATTATTAATACATGTGAGAACATTTTAAGTTGTAGTTCAAAATGTGGAGCCAATTTTAGATACTTTGAGTAGATTACTAGGAATAGTACTGCATCATATAAGTGTAGCATATGTTTTTAATTAATAATAATATTATTACACGTTATTCATATAGCACCTTTCACACAAAGTGCATAACAAATTCATATTATTTTATGTAAAATCCTGAAATTAACCAAGTGGCAAATAAATGTAGTGCAGTTAAAAAGTATAATGAAATGTAGCAGAGTAGAAGTATAAAGTAGCATAAAATGGAAATACTCAAGTAAAGTACCTCAACTTTGTACTTAAATACAGTACTTGAGTAAATGTACTCAAACCTACACACATCATAAACTGTATTTATTTTCAACAGTGATTAGTAACAGACCAGCAACGTATTTTGTCATTTAGTTTAAGGTACTTGTTGGAATAAAGTTATAATATGATACAAATGTAATTTCATGAGAAAAAGTTATTGTGAAAAACAACTTTACTCTCATGACATTTTAAATAACTTTTAAATAGGACTTTATTCTCAAAATATGTTAAGGTATAACAATTTATATTACAATTTATTGAAAGGTATTATATATGGTATTATCTTTGTGATGACAAACTGCAAGAAAATATATGTGTACAGTCTCTTTTTTGACCCTATATATAAAACTAGTCATTGCTCCATCTAATCTTTGTTTCATTTCTTACAAGATTCTGAAATAAACAGCAGTCTGTAACAATTTGAATGATGTGGATGTTTCTAGCCTCATTACCATTTGAGACAGTCTCTCACCAAAACAATCAGTAGAAAACCGTGCATAATGACCATGTAACATGGCCATTACTTATGAGTATGCATTATCATGGTTACGCATAACTTGACCTTTGAAGTGTTAGACAATATGCAATTTGGAATTTCTCACCTGATACACCAAACTATCTCTCAAAGCCATACACACTTTGAGGGGTGATTATGGATGCAGCCACATGCTCTGTGCCAGTGGCTGTTGTTGCTTTGTCTGTTAAAGCTTGATGAAAGTAAAGCCTATTTTAACAAGACAATTCTCCATGTAGTGGGTTTAATTTAAGTATGGCTGCTGCATGGCACAAAGAAATATGGTTGAAATAATTGCCGTCCTTCACTCTCTGCAAACCCCAGTAGACACAACACATCCATCTAAAGTTGATTTCATTCATATTAATCAACATAAATCATGTGAAAACTTAATGTTCGTCTCCTCATAGGTGACCTATGAGACCTGAACAGTCTTGTTTGCTCTGGCCCTGTGAGAATGTAAGTCATTCCCAGAAAACAGAAATGTTGAATGGATGAAACACTGAGAGAAAATGAGCCTCATGCAAGAACATTTTCATATTCTTATCTGAAACTTCCTCAAAACTTTTTCAATTGGCATGATCAATGCCCCCAACTTGCTATATAAGACTATTTGCCCCCTCTACTTGTGTGTGAGTCCCATTCACAAAAATGGCACCAAAAAGCAATAAGAAAAACGTCACAACTGCAGGACTTGAAGAGCCAGTGTGGCATTGAAGCATCAGCTGGTGACTGGTGATGATCTTCAGAAGAATGGAGACAAAATAGAAAACTTTGTGCTGCAACAAACTTCTCAGTGCTTTGGTGAACCTGACTTTGTTTTTTCACAGAATATTATGTTGGACTTTGCCAACTCTGAATACACAACAGAACAACAGCGACTGTGTTGCCTGTCACATGGGCAGCTGCATCCATCTGCAGAGGTTGAGCACAAACAGATCCTGGTTCCTCATCGTCCATAGTGATTGGTTGTAGTTTTCACCCCTTCATCCACCGTTGTTTCCCAAACCAAGCTGAAATGGAGACTGCAGACGTGGAGGTTTTTTACCGTCCACCAATGTGTTCTGGCAGCATTCTGGCTTGCGTGCAGTTCTCAGTAAGTTTGCAAAGATCCGCATAACTAACTCAAGCACGCCGTTTGTTTTAATGATTCTTGCATACTGTTATGATATATCTGGACTCTGGACTCTCCCCTTGGTAAAGAGATATAATGCTGATCACTGCTAACTTTGTTTCTGTAAACACACCATCAGTGGCCTTGGATATGACCATGTGCAATGCATTCTGGTTGTTGTAGGATTTTCACCCTTAGAGCAATAAGGTCATCTGCTGCCTTTTTCTCAGTTTTCTCTAGTCATAGGGCACCAATTTTAAAAATAATTGCACATTTGCACTACATAGTTGACCTAGTTTTAAGAAACCATCAGCAGTACAGCAGTAAATGGGGGACCTTCCATCACTTCAGACATTAGAGTTATTAGAGATATCTTAAGTGTGTGTAGTGAAGTGGAAGCTTTCTGTTGGTATCATTAAATGGAACACCAGGGATCAAATTAGATTCTTCCTCTGGGGACCCTGAATGTACTAAAATTAGTGATGAACCGATAGACTGACTGACTGACATCACCACAATGCCACGCTGCTTGCATGACTAGAAACAAATTTTAAAAACTAGACATTGAAGAGACAGTAACAGTGGTGGGAGCTATTTTTTTGGGAAATCATCATTTATTCATCTACACAGCCACTCTGTACAGCGTCTCCAGCCACACTCAGGTATATGCTTGAGGTGAAGAACATTAGTGACCTTGCATGTTAGCATGTTGTGCTTGTTCTGAGAGATGTACTGACCAAGCTCACTCACATGAGAATGTAATATGGTCTCATCTCAGTTGTAAACTATCAAACAATGAAGCCAGACGTGTGATAAAAAATGGTTTTGCAGTCATGCTTGGCCTTTGTTACTCATATAAGAACAAGAGTCCTGATTCAGTTTGCTTCCCACATCCCTTTTAACGAGCTGATCAGGAGAACCTGCTCAGTGATTCCAAATCACCACTGCAAGATGCACACTGAATACAAATGTGCATCGGCTTCATTTGTGTCATTTAATTAAAGTGTTGACATTGAACAGTGAGCTAGAGAAAGACTGTCAGCTGAATCAGTGGATAACTTGACCATGCAGATGGACAGTAGCCAGTTACGCACACACACACACACACACACACACACACACACACACACACACATACAGACACACACACTTTCTCTCACACATAAATGGATTTACAGTGTCTGGTGTTCTTTGTCCCTCTGCTTTATCTCCACTCTTGGCAAACAAATAAATAGCCTACATTCAGACGAGATAAGCTCATCAACTGTATGTTTGTGTGCAGCAGTTGTGTGTGTGTGTGTGTGTGTTTAAAGGCTTTAAACACTGCTTTAAGGCACCACGGGTATTATGCCCCCAAGATGAAAAATTTTGGATTCAGGCATTATCCTATGCGTGCATCTGCGTGCATGTTATCCTGACAATACTTCTGGGTCAACTCGCTCAGCATTGAACTCTATTTGACCCTACCTCCCATGATGCAACACTCCGAGTAACCTCCCACGGCTTCCCACAATTCCTACCATCCCTTTTCAATCACAGGCACAGAGATACATTCAGACTCGCAGATAGACACACTTAATGCGGGGATGCTGACACAAACTCACAGCTCCATCCTCTCTGCCGGAGCTGCTGCTCTCTTTCTCAAAGTGACAAAGGACTCTAAGGCTGTTTGGTGACAGTCTTTGTTTACCTCCCTTCGCTCTCTCCTCCTCCTCTTCCTCCTCCTCGTCTTCCTCTCCCTATTCCTCGCTCAGTTTTTTAATAAACCACCCCTCTGAGAGAGTCTGTCATGGATAAAGAGATCCTCAGACCGAGACTAGGATTGAGAGGGGACGACCCTGTTGTCTCTGCAGTGAGTTGCACAATACGTGACATAGATCTATTTTCGTACTCTCTTATTCAAGCTTAGGAGTGTGTGTGTGTGTGTTTCCTTGCTGCCTCTATGATGATAGGTCTCTCTCACACTCTCTCTCTCTCTCTCTCACACACACACAAACACACACAGTGGGGCCGTTGCAGTTTATCAGCTGCAAAATTTGTCCCCTATCGATTCTACGCCTTAAATGAAAATTGGTGCTGGGAGAATTAATCATAAAACGCTGCGAAATGAATTGACATCACTGTTTCCAGCTTGTAAAAAAAATCTCAAGGGTGCGAAGACAGATAGCTTCCTCTAATTATCCTCGCACGTACACACCGGCAGGCATGCCCATACGAACCCACGCACACGCGCACACACACGCACACACAAGAGGCACTTCCTTAAGGCAGGTAGGCGTCCTTTAGAAGTGTAAATGAGCGAGGAGATTTGTTTGGAGATGACAGAGGGGAGGATAGGAGGAGGTGTCTGCAGTCAGATCAGATGGTCTTACCTTCAGTGTACTTAAAGGCTCTACTCACTGTTATGTTCCGCCTCAATGACAAGTATTCCCACTGTGACTTTACGTTTATATTATGAGGATATGTAAGAAGGAATCAATGACCCAGAAACAACAGTAGGGGGGGCCTTAATGATTATGGAGAGAGAAATCCAAGTTCAATTTTTCTGAGAGCTGTAGAAGAAAAGGAAATCATCAATATTGTTAGCAAGTGTAAGAATAAAATGTCTACTGAGTGGAATGAAGTCAGTAGGCAAATAGTCAAGAACGTCATTGATGTCATTGCAAAATCACTAACTCATTTGTAACTTGTCCTCTCAAACTGTTACATTTACAAGCAAAATGAAAACTAAAAGTTATTTCATTAAATGAAGCGGGGGATAGACACCACTTTCACGGTTCTTTACTTTCCTCATTCTCTAAGATACTGGAAAAACTCTGCATACACCTGTGTATAGACCAAAAAAAGTATGCTGTGGGAGTATTTATGGATCTAAAAACAGCTTTTGATACCATTGATCAGAATATATTACTCGATAAATTGGAAAGGTATTAGAGGGATTGTGCCAAATTGGTTGAGAAGCTATTTAAGAAACAGGCAATAATTTGTAAAGATAGACGACTATAAATCAATCCAAGTAATGGATATTACTTGTGGAGTCCCTCAGGGGTCAGTATTTGGCCCCAATTTTTTTTCATCTTGTACATAATTGACATAAGTAGAGAATCAAAAATATTGATTTTTATAAATTACTGAATTACTGTATGGATGTATGGGGTAGCATGTACAAAAGCAACTTACACTCATTATGCATACTTCAAAAAAGAGCCATGTGGATAGTTAACAATTGCCAGATATCATGAACACATGTTATTAGAGTCACATGCTCTGAAATTGGATCTGGTGGAATTTAAGACAAATACTGTATAAAGCAAGAAACTATTTACTTCCGGGTAACATACAAATAATGTTCTTATACAGATAGTGAGGTTATAATTTAATAGGAAAGTTTAATTTAAACAAAACAACATCGTGTTTGTACCACTCTGAAGAGTATGTGTATTTCAATTGGCAGGGTAAATTTGTGGAATGGTATATAATTCAAGCGAAGTCCAAATATAAATCAATTCAAGAAGGTGTACAAAAAAAAAATAAAAATTAAGAGGTATAGTGATGATGAGGAAGGGTTGATAGGATGAATGTTGAGGTAATTGTTTAAATTATATCTGATTGACACTAGGTGGATATTTGGGCTGTACATAATAGCACTGAAGTAGTTGGTTGTGAGCTATACATATAATATTGAGTTAATCGTTTGAGTTATGAAGAAGGGGTAGGACCATATAAGTGTACAATTCTTCCTACTCCTTTTCAGACATGTAATATTTATGTATGTTGTTTATTTATGTTTATGATACTTTGTTTATTGAGAGTTTGCTGTATATGTTTACTGTCTTGTTTTGTTTTTGTTTTTTATTTGTTACATGTTTGAAATACACATACAAACAAACAAACAGATAATAAATAAATGGTTCTTTAATTATAGTGAGATATTCTCATATAAACAGTGTTTGTTTTGCTACTCTTTATTGCTGATTGCTATGACATAATATCTTTCCTGGGAAAACTCATCTGTCACACAGGAAGTGATGCGCTTCACATCTTCAAAAGCAGCAACAACTGTTTGTTTGAGATAAACAGGAAAACTACACTCTGTGTTCAGTGAATTTCAGAGGTGGCACAATTACAAGAAAAGTCAATAGAAAGAGGAAATTCGTAAATTGACAAGATACATCTATGTGAGTTGAAAATGTCTGAGCAAAAACAATTCTAATATTCTGGAGCTTAATAAACACACTGCAGCGAGAGGAAAACGGAGACTGGAGGGAAATAATAAAAAGAAGTGAAGTTACTGGAGAGTTCTGTGTTCAGTCTGAGGCAGAGCTGAAACACATAAACACACACAGAGACACACTCCCACTCAGCTAGCTTACAGCTAACATCCATACAGTCAGTATATTAGCTGTTTGAGGCAAATAAACACAACTGGTCCAGCAGTCAAATTCACTTCCTGTCTCAGCGCACCTTAAACCTGCAATAACTGATGTTAACTGATGTGTTGTGTGACCACAACATTGACATATCATCACATTTCAACTTCTTATTTGCACATCCAGCAGTTACGGAGCATCATTATCATTCATTTGGAGTCATGTTTCTGTCCATCTGGTGAATACAAGACCAATATTCACTCTCTTTTAACTCTGTTTTTGGTCTTTACCAACTCCTGAGTGAAATATCTGGCTCTTTAGCTGTTAAACGCTCCACTATGTTCACCAGCTAGTCTACAGCTAACTGTGTCTGTTTGCTGTTTGGTACTGAGCAGGTAGTGTCTTTGAGCAGGCAGTGGCTTTTTAGAGCTTTTTCTCTAAAAACAGCTGCCTGCTGTGGCTGAAAACAACACTACAGCCATTATACCAAAACAGTAAAGTTACAGCCAGACAGCTAAACAATGAGCTGAAACTCACTATAAAGCTCGGTAAAGCCGAGGGGAGCTGCACTAATAATTTTCTGTAGATTCATCACTATGAGTGATGCCTCTTACATTACACACTGTCATTTGATACATTGTTATTTTAAAAAATATCAATTAAGAAAAAAGTAGAGCAGAGTTGTGCCCTTTGGTTGCTGGAGCTGGACCCTACACAAGTACATGTGGGTGAAAAGTGAACTGTATTAGTAAGGTGTTGTTCGACCTCAAGCCTCCAGAGCAGCTTCAGTGTTTCTTTTTCATTGATTCTCCAAGTCTCTGGACTCTGGAGGGATGAACAGCATTCTTCAAAGATATTCTTCTCTCATTTTGATGGAGAGTAATGTAGGTATATTCACATTAGATGTCCTTTTAATGACATTGTCTTGTCTTCAGCCCCTAAAAAGGATGTGATTTGATGGTTTTGATGAAGAAGTATCTGCATTCAGGTCTAGGCACACCCAATTATATTTTGTGCTCTGTAACAAAATTAATTTACATTTTAAGCTTCTAAGAGTTGCTCTGATCCTCACCAACTTAGTCATGAGTCAGTATATGCGTTAAATGCCACATATTGGCCTTTGCAATAAATGTATCTCTCTCACTTGAAGGGCTTTATATGACCAGCTTCTTTTTAGCATCACTACTGCACACGGCCATCACTGCTGCCAGGATTACTCAATATGTTCTGATTTAAATCTAAATATTTTGTGCAGTACAAGGGTAATCTCTTGTCTAGATGTGTTCTTCCTGTTCTTAGCACTATTGTGTATAACCCTATTTCTGTGTAGGTCGATTTTATTTATAGAGGTCTTTGAACTAACAAGTTTGTCACAATGTGATTTACAGAGAACAAGGGCACAAAAACAGATAGAAACAGGGATAATGAAAGCACTAAAACAAGTACTTCACAATCTCTGTGAAACAGGCAAGAGAGTGTGCATCAGTGTTTCAGTTAGCCTTGTGTCACCTTGTCACATTTGCTTGGTAAGGTGAGCCAACACAGGTGAAAATATTGTCCTGTGGCAGCATGGAGAGTCTGTCATTAGAGCTGTCATCACAGAAACAAGGATACAGGTTTAAATCCTTCCCCAATACCAGCCAGTGGACATGTTCACTCAGGTTTTTCCTTGGATGAAAAATAATTATTTAATGCATGTTTGTTTAGTTAAATTACATGACCATGCTCTACTCCTCTCACTGCAACATATATCCGATGTACCCTTCTAATTATGGCAGTGCACTTACTGTAAGCCGTCAGTGCTTTGCTCATTCTTTCGCTACCGTTCCTGCTGCCACACCACTCACCTGAAGACCATGCTGTCACTTACAGCTAGGGGTTGGGGGGAAAAAATGATTCTTAGATGCATCGCGATGTGGACGTGGACGATTCTGCACTGATTCACAAATATCAAAAATCGATTTTCTAAATGTTAGTTAATAACGTGACGTTGACGGGACCAAAAAGGCGGAACTCAACTGCGAGGGGCAGTGCAGCACCATAATTAATCAAAGAAACTATTTTTTCAGGCAAACCAGCCTATGAAATGCTACCATGTCATCCTGACTAGATACCTTCATTACACCTCTGGCACACAGAAGTCAAAGCAACGCACACTGAGCGGATTAACCGGATGACAAAGAGATTTTTTTATTGTGTGTATTTATCATATTGAGCTACTGGAAACCATCCATTTAACCTGTATACTTTTGACATAAACCGCCTTGTGATGTAGACTGCATTAACACCACTGTTCATATGTTGCATACCACATGTTACCATAACAACTTATGAAAAATTGATCCAATTCTGAATCTCTCTATTTGTGTAACATAATATTGATTAGTGTTGAAGTAAATATGTGTTAAGTCCACAGTACCACTGTAGTGTAAAGGCAACATAAGATATAAGAACTATTGCTCTGAGTGTAATGATGATAATAATAATAATAATAATAATAATAATAATAATAATAATAATAATGATAGAGCCTGTTTGTCAGATGCCTGATCAGAAAAATACTGGACCTCAAATTCCTGTGACACATAGATTAAATTAATCACTATTATTTATTCATTATTTATTATTTATCAATTTATCATCAACCAATTTCAATTTATCATTTATCAACATATCAGAATATCCTTGAGATGCTGCAGGGATTTCATGAACTGAAGAAGCTTTTCATACAGTATAAATCAGCTGTGGACACCAAATAAATACTGTATTGATCATTTATTTGAATGTTAGACACTAATGTCTATTAGATTGTTTGAAAATCTGATATTGGAGCTTAAATTTCATCATTTTATTTCAGCCCAGTGCAGCAGGGATTTGCATCTCCATTACAACAGGGCTACCCACTTGAAGGTGTGACAATACAGTTCAATCTAATCTAATCTAAAATAGAGGAAATCCAAGCAGGCATCAGTAGCCTCTACAGTGTACAGTAGATACTGTTTGCCATCATTTTTGACTACATTTTTTGTTTTCATTTTATAATAAACACTTTTTTCTGTGAAGCACCTTCTTGACTTTACTTTCAATGATGCAATAATGATAATAATAATAGTAATAATAATAATAATAAACAGGATAAACAAATATATAAAGCATTGTGTGCCCCCTCACAAAAGTCAAATGCCCGTCCTATTGATTTGCTGTAGTGCCTGGTCTATATATATATATATATATATATATATATATATATATATATATATATATGTATATAACAACTATAGGGTTATATGCAGCGATCCCCCCTAAGCTGCATCTTTCCATTGAGAGAGAGACACTGTGCACATTTAGGCAGGAGGCACAGCAGTGTAACTTAACCAGGCGTAGATGTAGCAAAAGTTATGCGTTTTAAAATGAAAACATATGAGGGTGGATGTAGCCTTAATGTGCTTGCTGTGTGTTTGGTAACAGTATATATGATTTATTATCAAGATTATGTTGAAAGTGACAGTACAGTATACTGTAGTATATGAAAGTAAAGTCAAGAAGGCGCTCCACAGAAAAAGTGTTTATACAGCAAAAACTACATTAACAAATTCAATCACTGAAAAGATTGCAGGACTACAGTAGAAGTGTAATTCTTCAAAGGATGTGACTGAGAGTGTGTTTACAGTATGTAGGTGCATGTATGGGGGGGGGGGGCATCCTGCAGAAAAAGTTTGGGAACCTTTTCTTTCAGTTGTCTTGTCAATAAATCAGATTAAATGTTGTTTCTGGAATTTGCTAAAGAAACGCATCCCAATAATTTTAACAGAGTCTATTATGGCTGTGCCCAAGTTTATGTATCCATACTTTGCACAAATTATGGCATTAAAACTTTAGAGGGGAAGTCAAGAAGGAAGCCTCCTACAAAAGAACCAACATTCTCCCCACAGAGACCAAACCTGAGGGAGGCTTCTGCCCTCTGTGCATCCGGCAGAGAAACAAGCTCAGGGTGCAAAATGTCACAGAGGCGCCGCAAGATAAACACGTAAAACCACTTCATTGATGTCAAACAGTAACTTTACGTTACACATCTTACTTTAGTTTATTTAACTTATCAGAAGAGCTGTTTAAGTTAAATATCAGCTGAAATGAAAAGATTGTCTTCAGGAGTCAGACAGCTCCACTTCCAGTGTAGTCAACCAGCAGATCCACCACCCATGCAGGGTGCTAGCACAGCCATTGGGAGCAATTTGGGGTTCAGTATCTTGCCCAAAGACACTTCGATTTGTGGACCGGAGGAGCTGGACGACCTGCTCTCCATTCGGGAATACTGTACCTGTAATCTGCCTTGCTGTTCTGTATAAAAAGGTACGGATACAGAGTGGGGGGGCAGAGTTTCTCCGCCAATAAGCTGGCTATGGAGGTAACCACAGAGCCGGATTGACTCGGTGTGTAAAAGGGACAGCCGGCACAGCGGCAAAGGGAGATGACGCTGTTGTGTTAGCCGGAATTCACACCAAATCAGTACAATGCAGGGCAGTACAGCTGCAGGGTTGAGCGGAGGTGTGGATGTGTTTGTGCGTTAATCAATCAATCAATCAATTTTTATAGCGCCAAATCACAACAAAAGTCATCTCAGGGCACTTTTCACATAGAGCAGGTTGAGACCTAACTCTTTAGAACGTTAGAACGTAACCACTGTGAAACAATCAGAACATAACGTTTTATGTATCTGATTCACCAGCTTTCTCACTACTAGCGCTCCCTCTCTTCATCCACTCTCTAGCTCGCTCGACCTCAGCTGCTCTCTCTCTCTCTCACTGGTGCTCTCAGCTCTCTCTCTCTCTTTTTCTCTCTTCTTTTTTAAAAATGACTCAGGAAGCCTACAGAAAAAGTCTAACTTAACTTTTAACGTTACCAAGTGAAGAGAAATGTCCTCCCCTCGTCCTAGTAACGTCTTTGTTCTCCCTCATGGCAGAGTTTACTGCTCTGATCAGTCTGCTATGTAAAAGCACACACAGAGGCAGCTTAGTGCTGAAGTGAATGTCAATGATTTGGAAAATATCATGCCTCTGCAGAAGTGTGATGCGTTCTAACAAGTCAACGAAACACAAAAGTGCAACACAAACTGATCCTTTGATGAGTTTTTCACAGGCATAGGTATTGACAGTTTTGGCAGCTTTCATGCGCCCTCATGGCTTTTCTCCCGCAGCCAAGGATCATCAAGTTGGCAGTCCAAAAGTCTCAAAATTGTTTGGTGGAAGGGCCAGTGATACTTTTATCACAAAGAACAGTTGTCCTAACCTGATTCATGGTGATCAAATTTTAGCGGATCATGGATTCATCATCACAGATGTATGACCTCCAGGTGTAACTCTGGCTCTTCCAGCATTTAGTTACAGAAAGGCGTTGCTTGGAAAATGTCAGAATCAATGTTGAGCATGCAATTCGAAGGTTGAAAGGTTTTAAATTTTTGAGAAATGTAATCCCTGGTAGGGTAAAAAAATGTTAATGACATTGTAAGTATTTGTGTGGGGCTATGTGACTTGCAACCTCAGTTAATTCAGGGGGAAAGAGGAAGAAGAGGCATCTGAAATGGATAAAGGTGAAGACATAGATGAGCAAGAAGGAAATAAATATTTATGTGACATTGCAAGGCAAATGCATCTGTCTCAAATGCTGTAGCTGTACTTTCGTAATTTTCCTTGCCCCTCCCTCATTACTGCCACTGAGGTGCCTTTGAGCAAGGCCCTTAACCCCAACTGCTCTAGTGGAGCTGCTCAGTGGCCAGCAGATCATACACTGGTTGTACTGGGCAGCTTCCAGTTATGAATGTGTAACTGTGTGAATGTGATCAGGACTTTCCTGAAAAAGAGAGCATTGCTCTCAGTGAAAATTCCCCTGAATAAATAAAGGTTAAAAAAAAAAAAAAAAAAAAAGGTCCATGACCTGGCCCTTGAATGTTCTCAACTGTCTGGCACCACGTTTTTCCAAGTGGATTGGTTCCAAGCACACACTGGAACCAAGCCGTGCCTGTGAAGCCCTAGGTCACAACATCTTTCACCTTGTAAAATAGTCCTGCTGTATGACTGCAGCACTTCCCTCTGTTAACCATACAGTCATAGTTCACACCTACGGCTTTGCCATCCTTCCTCTGCAGAGTTAATTCAACATTATGATAGTTGTTAATGGACTATGAGTATCGGTCAGGTCCTTTTAGACTGATTTGTTCATCATCTGGTGAAGTGTGCAATATTTGGCCAACCTATCCAGAGCTTAGGCAATTTTGACCCTCTATGAGTAACATGTAGTTGGCAATTTGTTGCCACCGTAGTAATGGCAGCACCGCTAGATGGCGGAACACATGAGGCTGTTGTGGGATTTGTCTTTATGCTCTGAAGCTACATTTTCTTGGGGTGGAGTCAGTATTGTCACTCCCCACTCCCTGCTGTGGCGAGCTCAGTGCTTCCTTGTGGGGAATGACATTAGGCTCGTTTGAGATGAACTGCGCCTTGCCTGGAAAGCGGGCCGGATCAGGCGGCAGTAGCAGGGAGCGGTGACAAAAAGCTGCAGTCATGACAGTTTCCAGCAGCCTTCCAAGAATATACAGGAAGTCACAAATATTTACATCCTGTTAGATCAGATCCCAATTCAAGAAAATGTTATTAGATCAATCTACTCAAGTAGCTACTCAATCACTAACATTGTTTTAATGATGTTCTGTATGATAGTGTACAGCCTATTAAAATTACCTTGTGATAATCAAAACAGCATTTATTCTGTAATCTCAAATATTAAACTATTAAATTCTTTTACATAGAAATTTAATCACTGTAGCAAGTGGACCACTACCTGCCAGTCAACATGCTGACCATAGTCAGCTGCCGTCAGACTTGTCAAACTCATTCACATCTTATTCCAGAGATATAGAAATTCAACTAGAACAGAATTATTTGTATCCAGTGTAATTCTGTTTGTCTTGCCTTTAGTTTTGTGGAGAGGTTCTGGTATAAATTTTTAGCTTCCCACCACTCCTGCCTAGATGTTTATTTACCTTAGATTAATGTATAGCCTAGCTGACTATATGCAGGTCAAAGTGTGTTTTTATATGTGAATGTCTTTGTGTACATATCAAATCGATATTTATTGTATAAAAATGTATTTTTAATGTGCAAACAAATAAATTAATTAATTAATACTCAAAATACCAGGGGACAGGAGCAGAAATACACATCTGTAGAGGACATAACCTAGCTCATATAATACATAACTTGTCATTTAATGTATAACCCTTGAATATACAATTATCATTTAATACATAACCTTTGAATCTAAGTATGATTTCCTGTGTTACTGGCTCCCTTCCGCTGAACTTTGCTCGAACTTTAACTGAACATTAACTGTCCCCCGTGCAAATTTGAGACAAAGGGTGAGCCTTCAATTGAGAAACGCCTTAATCAATCATCCATGTGTTTTTCTCATTGAGTGTAACTATTGAGTCTTTGTTCCTATGCATATAAAAACTCTGATTCCTCGGCAGATGCTGACTGTCACTTTGTAGGTTTCGGTCCTTTTGCACAAAAGATAAATAAATATACAAAAGCCAAATTCCTCTTTCTTGGTCTCCTTTATTCGGTCTACTTCCACCACAATATCCTTTATCTGTAAAATATTCAGACTGTCTGGGCTTCACATCTGTACAGAGGAGAATCTTTATGTCACACTTGTTAGCAAAAGTTTTATGTTATTTCAGTTCATAATGCTTAGAATTAGATAATGACAAAATGTTCATATTGTGTCTATTTGGCTGATAAATCATCAACCACACATCTGAATTCTTAGTACAGGATCAGACTGATAAAATCAAAATCTTTACAATCACACAAAAAATGAAGAGTTTCTGTACAACGTCATGTTGTTGATCAAACACCTGAGCCAATCAGCTCTTTCACCAGGGGACAGCCAGGCGTTACCCATCATGCCCTGATCCTTGCAGTCGGTGGAGAGCACCTGGCCCTAAAAACTGCGGTCTGTACTGTGTATTAGAGAAGCTGTCGTGGGACAAATATCACACAGGGATACAGAGGATGTTTTCAATGTGAGCATCATTTCATTTACAAACAATTTTTACTAAAGCAATATCTTTGGGCACATTCTCAATTGTGAAATGACCAATAGTGGACTTGCGCACAGAAATTAGGCTACACCTGCTGACACACAACTTGATAGAATCTGTTACTACTACACATAGCTAAGGCTAGTCATATTTAGCAGTGTAATTTGGTCATTCTATCCTTTAGTTTAGCATGGCAGTGGATTAGAATGATAAAGTTTTACTTGTGAAAGCTGCTCAGCTAAAGATGGCTTTTCATTTATGCAGTGGGGAGGAAAAACATGTTCCAATTTTTGCTTATTCATGTAACCGTTAACGACTTTGTGTAATCTTAATTCACAGGCACATTTTTTTCTACTCAAAATCTTCTTTTCATAATTATGGTAATAAAGTACATGATACCTAAAAATTCCTTTTAAATATTGTGGAAAAACTAGTTGGAACAACTTAATTTAGTAATCTACTTAAAAACTTTACACCACCAGTGATTAAGTATGTGGTAATTAAAAATATCTTTGATTGTAGAGTGAAAGCTAACCCTCAATGTAGTTTGTTGGTTCAACATAATCTTATCAGAAGTTGTCATAATTCAAAAAGCTTGATGCAAACATTAATTTGTTGAGCCAAAACATTTGTTTTTAGATTGTGCGAGCAACAATCCCATTATTGTTAATGCTGGCCCTGGTCCAGACCTGACAGACTAAATAGTGGAGTTACATTTGAAATTTAGACAGCATCTGCCAGACAACGAACAAGAAGGCTCAGAGTCTGACTCTGAAAGGTTGTGAGTTTTAGTTCATAACTGTTATTTCATTGCTGGGAACTGAATGTAATTAATGTTGTCAGTGTTAAATGTTCTAGTCAGAGTCTGATCTTCACTGAGCGGCTAACATATATCCCACTGTAACATTTCAAATCTAATAAAAGACTTGGAAAGAAGCTTATATAAAGCTTATGTAAAAGACTGCAAGATAATTGCAAATGCAAGCATCAGTAGGCCTACTAGAGTGAAAATTAGTTTTAATGTCTGAAATCTTCCCAGGTACAAATAAAATATTTAAACAAATTAAGTCACAGTCATAACTCTTTTGACCAAAGTATTGTGCTGACTGTTGTATTTGCCACTCATTGGGGAGTGACTGTATGGTGTCATGCAGTGCTATACAGAGAGACTAATTAGCCAATGTGGTGCAGGATACATGGATGGCGACTGCAGGGTTGGAAGGGGAACATGGAGAGGGAACAAAGGAAATGGAAGTTGAGGATTTTGAATTTAGAAGCAGGAGAGCCTCAGAGAAGAGAAAGAAAAAGAAAGTTGATTCATTGAGTCATAATGAGAGTGAACATGAAAAAGAAATCAACATGGTTGGACTTAAGATTCAGGGTTTGATAAAAGGTGCTGGACATGGAGCTTTGTCAGAAAAGCACACTGTGGCAAGATAGATTAAGAATGAAGTGGGCGAAGTTAAACTGATCGATATAAAACGATCCGGCTTGATAGTAGTTGAGTGAATGTCAAAGACAGATGGAAAAAAACCTTGAAAATCTCAATGTTAGGTGCTTGGATGGATGTGTACTCATGTTTTCCATTTAGCAAGAAAGCTCCAATAAAAGCTGTTGTTGATGGAATCTCACACTGAATGGATGTACAGATTCAAAGAGTGTAAAGGGGGTGATGGACAGCTATGGAATAAGAATGTACGAGACAAAATCCGTTATGCCAGTGTCTTCTTTGCAAAGGGACTCATGCAGCATGGGAGAATAACTGTCCAAAGAGAGTAAGAGAGGCAGAAATAATCAGGGTCAGATCTAAGAAGACACTTGAGCATGAGGAAGTAGGGAAGAAATGTTTATGATGTGAGACAAGCAGCTGGAGGACAAATCAGTCAGGAACCATGATGAGTTTTGCTTTTATAAGGATCAGGTGAGGTTTGTGGCATTTTTCACAGTGATTATTAACTGTACTGCAGCAGTAGAAAGAAAATCTGAGAAAATTGACATAATTGTAGATGCAGCAAGGAGATCTAAGAGATCTGTAAGGGATCTCTGAAGAGCGAGGAGCAAGAAAACACAAGAGCAGCCTTCACGGAAGTCTTTTACCGGCTGACACGCCCCCTTATTGGATATCAGTTACTGATTGGATGCTGCAGCTGATCGGACTGATCGGATACATCTCTGTAGTTTTATACCAATGTGGAGACAGATAACAGATTAAATTTAAGTGTATCACTCCCAAGTTTTATATTTTATTTCTTTTCTGATTTATCGTCTAGTTAAAAAACTGTGTTAATTGGTTGAACAACAAAAGAACCATAAACAACTTCATTTATTAGAAAGATTTTTCTTTTCATGATCTTGTTATTTCCCCCATGAACTTTTATTATGGATAAAGTTAAAGTCAGGGAGAGTCTGTCTGTCAGCAAGAAACACAGCTTAAACACATTTATATTTTACATAATTTGTCGTTATATCTATTCAGTCACATGACACTATTCAGACTGAAAATTCCTGAGTGTCGGGTTTGAAGTTACATAATTTCAATTTTCCCTGAAACATTTAGCCTAATAAATAATTTCCAGTGTTCAAAAGACACTGTGATCATATTCTGGGTTATTCAACAATGAATTCACAATCAGAATATCAATAAATACAGATGCAAATAATTCATAAATATTATGAATGCATTCTGCCAGTAGAAATGGTTCATGTGCCTCTGACCAGGACACAGTGCACAGTATAAATACAGAATGTGGGTTTTTATTCATGTGCAGGTGTTTGTTGAACAGGTAAAAGTCATTGAACACACCGCTCTCAACCAATACCCTCAAGGTTCAAGTCCTGTCCACCATCAGTTTCCTGGCTACAGAGACACTTGAGAGTGAAATTGCAGATGGGGCTGGGATATTGCAACCTTCTCTGACCTGTGCCATCCCAAATGTTTTAAATGGCATCATAAGGCTAATGCCCGACCATATTAAATTCCTTTGTGATGAACAACATCAGAGTAATGTGGAGAGGGGGTTCAATGACATTGCTGGACTGCCAAACACTTTTGGAGCAATAGACTGCACCCACATGTGCATCAAAGCTCTATCTACCGACTCCATCCAATTTATGAACCAGAAAAATGACCATTCCATCAACATGCAGGTAATCTATGATGCTGACTGCCACATATTCAACATTGTGGCCCGCTGGCCAGGAGGTACCCACTGCTCCACCACTATTAAATCTAAACCTTATATTTTGTTTATGCTAAACTGTTTTAGATTGTTTAGGTGGCAGGGGATATGGCCTGAAAACATGGCTCATGACCCCATTTGCCAGTCCCGTAACCTTCAAGAGGTGCGCTATGACCACATCCATGCCCACACACGCACCATAATAGAGCACACCTTTGGGCTGCTCATGGGCCATTGGATGTGTTTGGACACAGTGGGGGGCACCTTCCCTGAAGGAAGCTGAGGTGTGCAGAATCATTCTGGCATGCTGTGTTCTTCACAACACTGCAATGACTCATGGCATTCCTCTACCTCCTGGAACAGAGCCGCAACTAGACTGCAGGCCACATGACGCACAGGATGCACAACCAAGTGTGGGACCTCCTGGCAGGGCTGCAGGCCTGCCATGAGTTAATGCAGCGTCTCTAATGATGGTTGATGAAGTTAAATGTCTAATTTTAAAATAGCAAACTGAATAATACTGTTATGAAATAACTGGCTTTTCCATGTTGGACACTTAAACATGTTCCCTTATTGAAGCCACTACATTTTTCTGAGGTGTGCTTTGAGAAGTGGAATGTGTGGCTGGCAGCTGGGAGTGAGAGGTCAATGGCATGTCATCCTCCACTCCAGCATCATCTGAGCCTACAATTCAAATTCGTTGTTTGCATTGCTATTTTCATTTGGATGAAATGTGCATGTTATTCTGATTGCAATTTTCGTTTGAATAAAATGTTTGATTGCATTTTGTGCTCGTTAATTACAAAAAACAGAGGCAACTGCAAATATCATCTTACATTTATTAAATAAATTGTTGAAAGTATCCCACTTGTGGATGTTTGTCCAATAATTGCGGCAAGTCTTTCATCTTGGGCTGACATCAAGTGGTCCTTGTCCTCCGTCTGTTAACTTCTTTTTCTTTTGGTCTGTTATTCTTTTTTTGCATCAACTTTTATATCAAATCATTTATTTCTTACCTCAGCCACAGTTTGTATATCAGGGGACACAACATTCACTGCCTCCAGTTATTGCAGCCCAAGTTTCATGCTTTTTTCCCTATTGTCACTCCCACGGAAAAACTTTCGGAAAACTGTGCCTTTTCTGGCTTCCACCTTGGACACTATTGTCTTGATTTCTTCAGTCGTTAGATTCTTAAACTTTTCTGCTTTAGGGGCCATGCTTCTCCGCTTTCTCCTTGGTGCACCTCTAGGCAAACGCACATATGGTTGACAAATTAAAGGAAAAAACTGGTACAGGTCTGAATGCTTGACCTGAGAGGATCCGGTGGCTCTGTTATGCTGTGGGGGGCATTTTGCTGGCATGGTTTGGGTCCACTTGTCCCCTTAGAGGGAAGGGTCACTGCAAATCAATACAAAGTTGTTCTGAATGATCACCTTTATCCTATGATGTAACATTTCTATCCTGATGGGAGCGGTCTCTTCCAGAATGACAATGCTCCAATTCACAGGGCACGAGGAGTCACTGAATGGTTTGATGAGTATGAAAATGATGTGAATCATATGTTATGGCCTTCACAGTCACCAGATCTCAACCCAACTGAATACATGAGAGATTTTGGACTGATATCCACCATCATCAAAACACCAAATGAGGGAATATCTTTTTGAAGAATGGTGTTCATGGTTCATGGTGTTGGCATTGATTTTACAAGTCTCTGGAACTCTTCTGGAGGGATGAACATCATTCTTCAAACAGATATTCTCTCATTTGGTGATATGATAGAAATGTTTCATCATAGGATAAAGGTGATGACTCAGAACAACTTTGTATTGATTTGCAGTGACCCTTCCCTCTAAGGGGACAAGTAGACCCAAACCATGCCAGCAAAATGCCCCCCACAGCATAACAGAGCCACCAGATCCCCTTACTGTATTGGTCAAACATTCAGACCTGTACCAGTTTTTCCTTTAATTTGTCACCCGTCTGTATCTCCTTATATAGAGAAATGGGGGCCTGGCAGTATGCAGATTGCAAAGATTCTGATTCACTAACATACACATGGTGATAAGAACAAAATCAAAAAACAAAAAGTTAGGCTAAAATGACCCAACTCCAGCTCCATATTTAACAGACAGATATGAGATATGACAGATTTTCTCATCTCCCTCCTGGAAAGATAGCAAATAAGCACAATTCAAAAATTAGATTAACTTTAATGGATCATTAGATGAAAGACACAGATACTTGAACAAGGTCATGATGTAAAAAATGCTCTTGTGTGTGTTTTCACCTTGTAAATTTGTATTCTGATTGAGGAGACTTCACATCCTTCACCCATCATGCCTTGCCTTTATTAATATGACCGCTCCCTTTCACCACAATGACTTTTTTTGGTCTGATATCCTTCAAATATTCAATCCATCTGTCTTCATCTTTTTGTCTTTTTCCTGATTTAAGAAACAACAAGCCATGTGTCACACAGGCAGTCTCTGACCCTCAGTACTGCCACATGCACACATACAGAGTGACACACACACACACACACACACACACACACACACACACACAGTGTCTGACAGGGTCTCGGTGGAGCAGTCTGTCAGTCTGTCAACTCTTGGGGTTTCCAAATAAGTCAAGACAAGCTTTCTTGGACAGAAGATACAAGACAACTCATCACTTTTGGCTATTCGTCTTTTGGGATGTCAGTCTTATGCTGAAATGTCATGTTCATCGGAGAACACGAAACAGGAAAAAAACAACCAAAATAGAACAACCACAAAGACTTTGGGTCATCATGTTGTAGATTCAGGGCTAATTCTTGTTTTCATGGAAATGGATTGTTAGGAAATGGTGTGTATTGTGAGAGGACACTTGAGGCTTAAAGGCAGCCAGCTAATTAGGACTAAACTGTATTAGCACAACAACAACGCTGACCCCTTCAAGCCCCCTCTCCCTCTTGCACACTCACTTTCTGATTTTCTCAGACGCACACACACACAAAGAAATGAAAATACAGCTCCTTGTGTACACTCTTGTAAACACGCAGTCATACACAAAGTGTGACCTCGTTATTGATGTTTTGCTTGGTTAAAACCCTCTCACGGTCCCTGCTGCTCATGGCTGCTCTGAAGAAGAAAAAAAAAACAGATTGGCCAATTAACTGTCAACTACTCAACACCGTGTTCTTTTTTACTTCAAGGGTCTATGTAATAATGGACCATCTTCATCTGATTTGTGTTTACTGACACATAATCACTGTTGTATCGATGGTATGAAATTGGGTTTGAAATCTGTAAGACAATGTACACAGTTCAAGACTAAAAGCCTGTATACCAGATAAAGTTTGAAATTCTGTAAATTAAAATTAAATAGTGGCCAGCCATTTATTTAAATTAGCAACCGTATGTGTTTTACATGTATTATATACAGTATTTTAACATTTTAGTAGGATGTCTCCCTGTTTTCCTATTGCTCCTGTTTTAATTTACTGTTGATGGAAATAATTTCCATCATGTTTACCTGTTGTCTTTATAAATTTAGGATTATATGGATCAACACAGTCATGCTGCACTCAGTGCTCTACTGTTCTGAGTTTCTTTATGAAACAAAAATACTGTTTTCATATATTGTCCAGATATTCTACTTTGCTGTTTTTTCATTCAGTTTAAGCTATTCAATAAAAGTCAATGCTTCCTGCTCAGATATGTCAAATTAATTCCAGCAGCTCAAAGAAAAAAAAATCCCTCCCTGTGTTTTTAAAGGGGACCTATTATGTACATTTTTTAGGTCTATTTTTTTATTTTTTGACTCCACAAGAGGAGCTTTGCATGATTCACAGTTCAAAAAAACTCATTATTGATCTTATACTTGTCAAGATGGTGAGTGGAGCAGGTGGACCCAAACGCAAGAGACAGCAGGCAGGCAGGATACGATGCAGAATATTTAACGAACAATATAAAGTCACTGAAGACACTGGGAACAGGAACCAGGAACATAAACGCAGGAACACCAAAGATACTTAGACACAGGAACAAGGGCCAGGAACACAGGACATAAACGCAGAACAAACGCAGATGACTTGACATAGAATGAACAGAAAACCAGGACTTAAATACACAGGGTGTGATTGCAAACTGAACACAGGTGAGGGAAACGAAACACAGGTGAAACACATGAAGTAATCAACAAATGTGGGCAAACCCAGGAAGTAAAGCTAACAAGAAACAAGGAGAAAACATTTCAAAATAAGACAGGGACTAAAGTAATCAGACAACAGGTGACACAACACACGGGCAGACTGGGAGCTGATAAACTGGGGAAGACACTAGGAGCAGGGCTGGGCTAACAAGGGTGATGCAGGGCAGGTGAGAGGAGGTGCACATAAACACAGGAGGAACACACAAGGGAAACAGAGAAAACCAAGAGAACAAAAACAAAGTCCAGGCAGAATGTGACAATACTTTATGCAGCCCCTCAGTTCAGCCTCTGTATCTAATAGAGTCTAATAGAGAGCTCCTGTCTTTTCAAGGACCCCATTCTGATGAGCCCACTCTGTTCTGATTGGCCAGCAGCTGCCGAGTGGCAGCCATATCAGAGTCGTGTTAAGTTGCTGCTAATGCAAACACAACATATCCTGCTTTACTACTTTAAATTGAAAGCTTTTAAATAACTAAGTAAAATTGTGAACTTTATTGTGGAGAATTCACAGGAAGTGAAACGTTACTCACTGAATTAGCAGAGCTTTATTAACAACGCTAAAAACCAGTCAAAATAACAAGATATGGACATATTTGGAGCTCTTTGTTCAGCAGATCAGTTAGAAATAATGCGGGGAGGAATAATACAAGCAGAAACAGCCACAGCGATGATGATATTTTATGAAGAGCTGCGGACGACCAGCACACGTCCAACAGGTAAACTACTCATTTTACTTTGCAGTGCTGTGTAATGGGGTCATGGATGATGTGACTACCCCCAAAACAATGGAAAAATGCCATAATGTTAGCGGAGCGGAGCAGTGAAGTTGCGTAGATGACCATATAAAGAAATCCATCATGAGCTGACATCGGCTCAAGCTGAAAGTGGGAATACCGTTGGAAACCAAGCTTTCAAATTACTCCGAAGCTGAGCTGTTTGCAAACAGGGATTACTTCTACATACGTTTACCTCATTATTTGACACTTTGGCCACGTTAAACATGAACATCTGACACTAACATTATATATGTGCTTGAAAATAAGGAAAAGCATAATAGTTGCCCTTTAATGTGAAAATGCGTATGAAGGTTGAGTTTGATTTACACCTAACACAGAATGAAAGAACAGCAAAAGAAGCAAGTGGAATTAATAAGTGAATGAACACTAATTCTGTCAAAAAGAGGAACTTGGAACAGCAGATTGGCATGACACTTCCTAAATTTTTACTTATCTTGATAAATCCATAATAATACACATTTCAGCAGCATTATACAGGCATTTTACAGAAATAGTCATATTACACTCAGCACTCTGCTGCTCTGACTTACAGTTCATTTTGACTTTGCTGTTTTTGTCTTAGTTTTAGTTTTTAAAGCTAACATCAATAAAATTCAACACTTCCTGCACAGATGTTTTACATGAACCCTTTCTATGTTGCAACGGGCATAATTCCTCCCTTTTCTAATAGACTTCTAATTTGAAACATCTGCAGGAAGTGTTAAAGGATGTGGCTGGCAATTTTCTTTATTTTTCTTATTGTCAACAAATCTCATGTGCAGAATCAAACCAACAATAAGTTGATCTACTCAAAGTATTGTGTGTGTATCCAAAGCCTGATATATCTTATTCCTCTGTGGCATAGACCTCCGTTGTTGTTCAAAAACTATCAAACACATCAGTGAGCAACACTGTTACACTGGGTTACATGTTCCAACACCTCAAACGACTTGTTAGTTTGTTTAGAAAGGGCCCTGAAGACTTATAACAGCGATTACGTTTTCAGTCTCTGGAGAGTTGTCCCTTGTATAGCAGGTACCACTTAGCATGAGCAGTAACGCGATTTCCTTTAGAGCTTCTCTAGCTTGTTATGCTACATATCACAACCTCTTGAATTTGTACTACGTTGTACATTGGGAATTTCTCAAAGAACTTCAGTACAAAGCTAAGGTTTTTCTAATGGATCCATCACTTAAACCGGTCTCCATGGATTATATTTCATTGTCTCAATAGAACCTGAAACACATGTCCACCAACATAGTCCCGTGCATTATTTAATCAGTCTGAAAGCCAGCTTAGTGCTGTTAAAATGAACTGTATGTTGTATTTACCTTTTGTGCCTTTTATAGTACAAGTTATTCCATCTCCCCCCTCAATTGTTTTTACACTGGCTTTTTTTTAGAGGCCAACATTTTTGCTTGTGCTGGACTATTGAATGTTTGGATTGGCAATTAATTGAGACTCAGCCATAATTCAACACAGGCTTTTATCCATGAATTTACAGCATGAAAATAAAGCCTCAGCTTCCATACTTTTGAATGTATACAAGGATGATTCATGTTGTTCAAATAGATATTTATTGCTGTTTGTATCAGCAGTATAAATGTTTCACAGTGTCTATGTGAAGGGTCAGTGTTGCTACATACCAACTGAATAACCAACTGAGAAAAATTGAAAATACAGTTGATAAATGATAAAATAACTTTCTCTGCTATTAGTTAACAATGACGCCGCTTTCGAGAAGATACTTCAATGTTGATATGTTTAGCTGTATGCACAAGTAACACAAAATGCCACATTTTTAAACTGCAGAACCTCTAATGTAGTGCAACTAGAAGCTGCAGCAAAAACATACATGGACCTGTGTGAAGTACCGTATAAGAAAGCACAGGAGAGAAAAACGAATGAGGCAGCAATCAGTAACATATGCAGGTAAATTAGACTGAATAATCAACACTCATTACTTGAAGTCTAACATACTAATCAGGCTGTGAGCAGTCTGTAGTTTGTAGCCTTGTCTGAAGGAACTGATTTCAAAACAGATTACATCGCTTTGTGTAAATGTGTTTTAGCAGTGCGTCAGACTTGGCTAGACAGTCAGTTTTGACAGCTTAGAGTTGAATTCTGTTTGGTTCTGGCTGCTCAGTCAAAAGCAGCTGGGTTCAAAGGAAGCATCACAGATAGCCAGCAGAAGACTGCAAATGTTTTAGCTGAGATGTAGGCTCATTAAAACCAGCAGACCTAAATGCTCTGAGAGATTTCACAGGGTTACACACTCAGCTTGAACAAGTTGCTCACAAAATGTCTTGCTAGAAGGAATCATCTTTGAAGAGATGATATTAATCCTACAATGAATATCATGATTAGCAGTAACATTAATGAAAGCTGGTAAAAGGTCCTCTAAACAGACCCACAGAGCTCAGTGTGTCCATCTAGACTTTTGTTAAGTTTGTCGGGAGTACAGTTGGGTTACTTATGGTCCAGCTTTGTCTAGTGGGAACTAAAATTGCATTGTAGGGATTTGATTTCCACTGAGATCACTTCTAATGTAACATACCCTCGATCACATTACAGTATGGGAATAAAGTGTCACCAAGCAAACCATTGCAAACTTAATTTTCAAAGTTTGATAATTATACACTTTTGTTTATCATAGCAGCCTAGTATACCTAAAAGTTACATCCATATTGGACAACTCTATAACTCCATAACATTCAGTGCTAATGCAGGAAGTGGTGTAGCTTTTATGTAGCAAGACAGAAAGTAAGGGTGTGAAGGTCAGAGTGGTGGATGGGTGTTTTTTTTTTGTGAGACTATTATGCAGATCCTATCATAGATCTAATATTGATGCTTGCTTTTTATTAACTATTACCATGATCTTTCCTTAACCTTAACCAGATGCATAAAGAATTTTAAAAACATTGGCACTGAATGTAAAAAAAGTTATTGAACATAATCCAGGGTTCTGCACCATTGTCCAATATCAATGTTATTTGCCCGGTGCTCGAGTTGAACAGTTACAGTACTGTATTAGATTTGTTTTTAACCTTCAGTCAGTTCTAGATTGATGTTTTTTGTTTCCATAAACACTTTCTTGTGACTTTTTATTTTTCTTGACAAGTACTGCCAAGACCCCTAAGCCTAAGTGTGTGGGCAGTGATTACGCAAAGCAGCAGCCTCATAATGTTCTCTAGGCTTTAACCAGGTCCTCTTGACTGAAATTCCTCCATCTGACTCGCCAGAACCCTCTATAAGAGGTGCCAGGAGTAGACAATGTCCAATCAGATATGTTGAAGCCTCTCAGTATTGTTGGGGTAGGTGGTGCCCATTAGAATGAGAGAGTAGAGTGGCGAGGCAGCAGTTTCTACTTCATGATTGATGCACTCTTTAAAACCTCAGCTCTGAGGTTGCTTCACAGCTAATGTAGTGAATGTCGGTTGTGTAATACAGTGCAAAGCTGAATTTATAGGCAGCATGAATGCATAAAAATCAGTTGAACGAAGCAGATGGAGGCAAACACGCAGATTATCCATAGCAGCAGAACAAACCGACGTGAAGACGTATGTCCTAGAGTAATATGTGGTTATCTCAAGTCGTATGCCTCCTCTTCATTATGCTCTGTGACGGGAGCAAAAAAAGAGAGGCTCTGGAGGGAAATGAGAGCAACTACTGGAATTTTTCTGGTAAGTTTAGAAATAGGTTTGGTACAAACATACATACAGAATACACACTGCACACAGAGTTGGTGTTTGTTGTTACATAAATATCAGTCCTGTCAGTCTGGGAACTGGACCATTTGCAGTTTGTGAATAAAAATCTGTCAAATTGTGAGATGAAAAGTTGCTTTGGAGGCAGGCTCGAAGGATAGAACATCACATTTAAAAAGGGCACTCAATGCTCCACAAACACCATTTCTGACAACATTGCCTGATGTCAGTTTAGTGCATCATGCCAATGTTTACCATGTAAGTGCATGCTTTGTTAGCATTACCTCAAACTACAGCTAGGACTGAGTTCAGTAGGTATGCTATAATGAGCAGGAAGTTGGCATAACTGTGAAATGTTGTTGGTGGAGCTAAATAAAAAATTGAATGCATTTGACCGTGTTCCAATATTTACCAGCCAATAGTAGAGATATGTTTAGATAAATTGGCTGTTGTTGATGGTATTCATGCATATGTGTTTTGTACAATATTGCATATGTGCATTTGCATATGTGTTTTAATGTATACATGTATTGCCAGGGGCTTCAAGTTGACAGTGAGATACTGTCTCTGCATTTCAACAGTCAACCCTCTAACAGTTACATTAGCAAATTGGTGAAAGCTGACAATTGTTTAAATGTGCTGTAGATTTTAGAGGGACTTTGACTGTATGGATTTTTTTCTTTATGGATTAGGCAAAATCTGCTGCATCAGTTAAAGTGTATCTGTAAAAACGTTGTATAACTTTATATCATCTTCTACCATCTGCTTTTTTGATATGGCTATTTTAGTAACCAAGTCCTATCCGTTGCTGAATATTTCACCCTCATTTTTTGCAGCCTGTTATGACTCAACTTTAGTCACAAAGCTCGTCTCTGCGAGCTTACCTGTTAAGCCCAGAACTTCTGACCCTGAACTGTGTAAGCTGCAGCACCCTGATAAGACAGTTCACTGACCTTCATGTTGGAGAGCAGAGATGAGAAGTGGGGGATGATAAGCAAAAAAGATGAAGAGATGCAATAAGGTCTTTGCAGGTGATCTGAATAGTTTCAGATACTCAGTGTTTGTCTGTTGCTGTTGCCAGAAAGGTGAGAGGAAAATGATTATCTTAAAAAAGGTGAACATGTCAGGACACTGGAGTGGACGGCAGGGTTGTAGAGTCTCACTGGTGCTGCATTTGCTCAAACAAGCCATCCAGATGAGAGGAAGATTAGATGAGATGAGTCCTGGCTGATTCAGCTGGCTGACTTTGTGACTGCAAATATACGGTAGTTACCTTCATACAGGGATGTAGCAGGGAGGGAATCCATCTGAACTTGGCTCACTTACCTATTAAGAGAAATAACGTACGCCTTATTTAGTCCTATAAAAAACAAATGTCATAAATTCTTAAATAAGGAAAGAAAAAAAATCTAACAAAAACTCAACATTTCCTGTAGATGTTCCACATTAAAAGTGGCCAGGGGTAGGCTTTTATTGTGAAACATATGTGCAGGAAGAGATTCAAACAATAGCCTTTCCAGCATTAACAAAAAATATGCCTAAATTTGCCTTAGAAGGCTTTAATGTGAATGTGACATCTTTGCAGGAAGTGTTGATTCTGATTGTTTGTAGCTAAACAACAAACCAAAAAAAGTAGAACAGGCTACAATTATTTAAAGATCGAACAAGTGAATGAGTTCTGTTACAAAGAAAAACTCAGAGCAGCACAGTGTTGGCATGACTGTTGTTTTATAGCAATGTAGAGTAAATTATCCTGAACATAAACATGGAGGAAGTTCTTGAGTTTGTATTAACAGCAAAAGTTATTCACGTCAAATTAAAACTCAAATATACTTAGTTTATCAATTGGAAATGGAGGCTCTTCTCTAATATATGTCTGTTGCAAATAAGGGCTTCTTTGAACTTGACATGTCCCTACCAATATTTTAACGGATCTCTAGCGATCGTGCTATTTTAACTCCACATAATGTTACCAGTAATGTCTCTGCAGGTTGCCAGGTTTGTGTGTTTTCTGGGAAAAGTGGGTTATTATGATAAAAGCTGTGTTCCAAATCAGGGGCCATATCGTTTTCATCCATTTGAAGACTGAATGCATCACAGCGGAGCAACAAGACTGTACCATTTCAAAGGCTCATTCAAATGGGGCCAATAAATGCAGCGTTCTTTTCCCGAATTTGGAGGATCAAACAGCTGGATCCTTCGCAGCCCAACCTATCCCAAGATTCATTGCATGTTGGTGATGATTACACTTTTAAATGTAAGTATTAGGTTTCAACTCACTCAAATAGCCAACAATACAAATGTTAATAAAAACTAAGAGGCCTTAAAACCTCAAATTTTCAACGTTGCTAGCTAGCTTGCTACTTGGAGCCGCTGCACTGCAGCTTGGCTGCCTGCATCCAACCTAAGTCACAGGTTCAAAAGTTGACTTATATCTTACTGAGATTTTATAGATAATTTATACTTCATATTATTTACATAAATGGACCAAGGTGAACAAAGATGGACAGACCCTGCTTGCTTTTCAGACAGTTGACTATCACTTTCAAAGTCCAGTACAAGTGTTGGGAGTGATTACATGGCTAACCTGAAGTTGGTTATTTAGCTACTTAAGCTGCTTTTGTTTGGTGGTGTGAAATGTTTTTTAAACCCATAACAGGGCATCCAAGTAAAAGATTTCTGGGGGAATTTGTGTCTGTTCTGCCATGTCACCTTTTCCAATCCAAATCAATCCATATCAAGTTTGCATCCCTGTGTCAACATGATTGATTAGTGTTTCCCTTTTTTCTTGTTTTCTCTCTGTGTTTAGGACAATTCTGGAGAAAATGAGCATGCTGGACAAGGTGACTCTCCTGTGAGCAAAAACAAAAGAAAAAAGAAAAAAAGGGACAATTAAAAAAATAGCAAGTATGTACATCTGATTTTAAATTGAAATATTTATTTACTGCGCAAGTTAATAAACACACTTTTTGCTGAAATTTGTTTTGCTGCTGCTGCTGCTGCTGTTGTTGTTAACTGCAATGATTGATTTCCTCTGCTTTATGACTGCAAGTGTCCAGGGTCAGGAGAGGCCATGAGTGGGGAAACCCACTGCTGCAACTTGGCCTCGGTTTGTCCTCATGGATGACGTGTTGGGACAGAGGCATTCCACCACACCCACTGTCCTAATTACCTCCATCCCTGAGGACACACCAGGGCCAAGTACAGCAGTGGATGACCAGGAGGAGGAGGAGGAGGAGTAGGAGGAGGAGGAGGAGGAAAGCCAGCCAGAGCCACTTAAGAGAAAGAGAGATAGAGAGAGGATGAGCTTCTTCAGCTCATGAAAAAAGACATGAGGATAGAGGGAGGCAGAGGAGAGGAGAGCAGTGAGAGAATTGCTCTTCTCTCTACTCGAGAGATTTATTAAAAAATAAAAAATATTAAATGAATGAATTAACATAACGTAATTTTTAAATACATTGTTTATTTCATGTACAGCGGTCTTTACAACTATTTACAACATAAATAAAGTACATAAGGAATAACAGGTCCTTGAAAAGTCTTAAATTCAGTGTTATAAATATTAGGTCTTAGAAAATGTGTTTATGTATACTTTAGTTCAGCTGAGCAGGGAGTCCCCGATGGTGCTGCTGGACCTGGATGGGCTGCCACAATAAAACCCTGGTGTCTTCTGTCAGGGAGACATCATCTGGGCTGGTCTCCAGAGTGTGTTTGGGGATGCATCTCTCCAGCGTCTACCGCATCGTCCATCGACTGGGTTTGCAGAGCCGAGCCATTCGACAGCTGTCACTAAGATGTTTTCAGAAAGAGGCAAGAATAAAAGATGGTTCATAGAAAATACTACTTCACAACCTTATTTTGAAAAAAAGAAAATCTCACCACCAAATATTTCAACAGACAAAACTGTTCTACAAAACATTTGAAATAAACAGGCTTTAGCATTCTTTTACCTGTCTGTATAAAAATAGTCGTGGTCAGGGGGTAGCTCCTCCAGGGCACACACCTCTGCAGACAGCTGGTCATGCCAGAGAGCACCACTGTCTGTCTCCAAACCAGCCTTCTCCCCCTCATCCTCTTCCACATCCTCCCCAGGCTCATCCTCCGGGGCCATGATGTCACCAGCCCAAAGGCAGATGTTATGGATGGCACCTGGAAAGGTAAAATGGTTAAAAAAAAAAGAAGAATGAAATGAAATTGTACCTCCTGAAAAAATAATTCATCCTTGTTGATTTACTCTTCTTCAGTATTACTTACGTGAGGTACAAAGATGTGGTGAGAGATGACCCAGAAAGTGGTGTTCATCATCCCAAAAGCACGCTGTATAATGAAGCGTGACCTGGAATGAAAGATGTTGAAGCGTTGGACTCCTGCATCTTGTAGCGCTATCTATCTATCTATCTATCTATCTATCTATCTATTCAACATGTTTTAGCTGATTAATGACATGACCATTTTTTAATATTAAAGTAAGGTTAGGGTTATTTTAAATGTGAAATCATATTGTCAAAGTCAAATGACATTAGCCATATAATATACACCAACTAACTGTTATTAACTAGCTAACGTTAGCTAGCAAATTACTGTTGGCTAAAAGCACACAACCAATCTTAATTTACCTGCCCATCGTCCTCTCCCAGCTTGACCTACATCACACGCTGGTGCTGGCAGTGAAGCAGTAGTAGTGGAGTCAGTGATGAACGGTGATGAATCTGAAGCAGTTACTATTTATTGTCTAAATGTAACAGAATATATTTTTTATTTCACATTTTTAGTTTATGTCTGGCATCATTTTATGACACGCTGACCGGTGAGCTGCAGCCTCTCAGGTGAGCTTTGATGTCATAGTGAAAGATCTCGTCATAAGTTAAGGAGCTGAATGAAAACTGATAATAAGTTTTTGAGATCATTTAAATCTGTCTAAGCCTGAGCATTGTTGTGTCTCTGTCGTGAAACTGTTGAGTTGTGTCGCCTAAATCGAAACACTGAAACGACCGAGCTACAGAATCTCAGGTGAGGTTTGAAAACCTCACAGCAGATAGTCGGTTTAAACAGGTTTTTCTTGTAACACTTATTGTGAAAATCTATCAGATGTCCATTTGAAATATTAATTTTAGTCTCAGATTTATATTAACTTAAATGTAAAATATCTATTTAAAATCAGAAATAACAAATCATGACACACGTGTGGTTTTAGGAGAATTATACCAACAAATACATATTCAATTAAGTAAATGTTTTGCTGAGTCAGACACTGTGTGTATGTGTGTGCCACGTGTGCATATGAATGAGCAAGTGCACATATATAACTGTATATTTTGTCCGTCCCCACTAAACATAAAACTAAATCTACGCGATTGGAAAATAAAGTGCCCTGCTACTATGTAACACTTAACAGTATATGTATAAAGTAAGTAAAGGAGTATATTCTTGGGGGGGAAAAAATGCTTTTCTGATAAAAGCAATTATTATGTTAATTGGTGATGATAACAGTTGTCAAGTAAAATTATAGCTTTCAGTGTCATTCTATGGTTGGTTAGTTTATAGTTGAAATTAATTTACCTGAAATGAATTCACTTGCTTTGAAGTGACTCGATTACACTGAGGTGAAATGAACTGAGCCGAACTGATCAGAGAACTAAAGTGAGAGCGGCGACGGAGTCACTGACTGTGTTTTGAGCAGCTCTGTCACTACCGCGCTATATTTAGCCAACACACACCAACAAGCCCCACAACAGTAGGCACGCACTGACCCCCACCATCTGCTCACTCTCTCTCTCTCTCTCACACACACACACACACACACAAACACACATGCAGTCACGTATACGGTACAAGCACACATCTTAAGGTTTTAATGCCAACTGGTGCCCACAGACCCCCTAGGTGAACCCAGGTGGAGTTACTTAGATTCCTGTCACGAGGTGGTCTTACACACACACACACACACACACACATATACAGGGGGACTCCCCACTTTGTTGCTGCGGAGACAGTGGTTCGTAAATTTCCTCATTATGGAGGATGCATATACTCTAAGTATACAACAACAAGGTTTCTCAAAGACTTACTGTGAGAGCAGAGAGCTATGGGGAGCCATTTTAATGAGCTTGCCTGTGTGTGTGTGTGTGTGTGTGTGTGTGTGTGTAGGTTCAGTCTGTGTATATAATACCACATCTATCACGCATTTATATCCCTCACACTGCTTCAGTTATGGTAAAAGCACAAAATGACCCTACACTATTAGTATTATTCCTCTTTGTGTCCACATTTATATTCATATTCTGAGTCATATCCCCGCACTATTATTATTATAATACCTGTGCCTCAGAGCACTATTACTCACACACTCTCGGACGTTTTACTTTGAATGTGAAAATTTTCAACCGCCTCCCGTAGCCAGAAATGAGAGAAGACTTTACACCGCTGCCTAAACTGAGATGTCTCACTGATGTGTCTCTGCATAGAAAATCAATTACTGAAGATGTGAAAGGTGACTGAGACAGCAGCCAGGGAGATTTTCTGGGGATACACATCTATTTTCTGGTTCTATACAATGCAATAAAATGGATCATGTTTGGGTGCGAAAACACAGCAAATATTTTATGGTGAGCTGCTTCAGGCTGCACATCTTAATGGAAAGTCACTGTACATTAGTGGATGTTTTTTTTTTTTTTTAAATATTCTCCATGTTATGCTGGTAATAGAAAAAAAACATAGATTTACTTGTTCTGTGTTTGAACTCTTTTTGTCAGCCTGTCCCTTACAAAGTATCTTTTTCTTCTCTAACAAATCCCTCTGGTCATGCGTTTACATCAGAGACGCTGACAGAAATCAGTGTTTTTTGTTTTTTTTTCTGGTAAAGATTGGGCTTTAAGGGTTCCAAGAGCGTTCTCTCCTCTACTCTTGAAAGATTGGAGCGTCGGAGTGAAGATGACAGTGTTGTTGTCCTCACAGGCGTGCAGCCTATTAGACAGGCAGACTGACAGTGCAGCCTAGTGGTAAAGCAACGGAGCCTCACACATGAACACACACACACACACACACTGCAGATCAGGGACAAAACAGCCACAGAGAATAACGACGTCTGCCTGAGTATGATGCGTATCCCTCTGCATCTGAGTGCGTTTGCGTCTTACTCGCTCCACCCTTTACTGAGACATTGCACGTAGGCACAAGGCTCCCCTATACATGCTGTGGAGGAACCATTATAAACTCACACAGAAACCTCTGTGTCTCCAGGCTTGAGGGGGGGTGGAGGAAGGAGTTTGGCAGGCGCGGCGCTGCCTGAATTTGGCCTGGACACTCATCACAACTAAATCTCCATCTCCTTCACTTGAACAGGCCAGCTGCATGTATGTTCACACTCAACATTCAGGGACATTCCTCACTTATAAACATTTTGCAGGACAAGTGTGACTCCTTTTTTTCTTCCTGTTGTGCGTGCGATGTGCATCAAGCGGTCCCGCGACAGTGATGCTTCAACAGCAGCAGCAGCACCAGTCTTGTTGTGATGGCAGCCGAGCGGCGACAGTGTTGTGCTGCCGTGTCCTGGGGCTTACAGGGCGTACAGTTCAGTTTGGAAACTCAGCATGGTAGCAGTGCTGGCAGACGTCTGAGCAGGGCGGTGACACACTCACCCTGTACACATTACAATAAAGTTACAACTCAAGAGAGCAGCTGGCCCCGGTAAACAGAGGGATGTTGGTAAATAGCTATAATCCATCATAAGGCAAAGAAAATACAGCATCACTGATAAAGCTTATTAAGGAAACCTTTAAAATGATCAAATATTGAATAGTATTTTAAAACCCAAGTAATAACATAACCTAAGAATTATTATTATTATTATTATTATTTTTATTACATGTTAGTAGTAGTAAGTGTTACTGCAGTACTGTTATTGGTACAGTAGTAGTTGTAGTAGAAGTACAAACTACATTATTGTTATTAGTTCTATTAGTTCTCATAACCGTTAGTTCTATTATTATTAGCTATTTATATTATTATTATTATTATTATTATTATTATTATTATTATTATAAGTATAAATTTTGCACATGACACATTGTTAGTTTTATTAAATTAGTGGCAGTTGCAGTAGTAAACTAAATACAAATGACATTATAATAAATATTATTTGTTGTAGTACAAATTGTACCAATTACACATTATTATTATCATTATTATTATTATTATTAATTATTATTATTATTATGATATTGGTTATATAGTAGCAGTAGTAGTATAAGTGTCTTGTAGCTATTGTAGTAGTAAAATTACAAGTACAAAAACACAATATTATTCACAATATTACTCAATATCAAACTCATTTATATTAGCAGTAGCAGTAGTATTAGTAGCAGTATTAATAACAGCAGCTGTAGTAGTAATTTTATATAATATAATTCTGTTTTTAATAAATACAGAATCAGTCTGATGCTAATTGATATGATGAACACTAAAAGTGTATATTGTTGAGATTAAAAGTTCATTGTTGACTGAGCTGACAAAAGAATCTCACCTTGAGGTCCATTTAGCAGCTGTTCCAGAGCTTTTGATCATATTATATGATCTAAATCAAGAGAACAGAACAGGAACAGCTGCTAAATGGACTTTGAGGTGAGATTGTTTTGTCAACTATATTATTATTATTATTGCATCAGTTTAACATCAGTTAACATTAATGGAGTTGCGTTTAGCTTTAGTGTCAGTGCGGTAAACCACAGTGTGTGTAATCATCGCTCACTTCAACACAGCTCAGGTCATTCTGAAGCGGTGTGTGTGTGTGTGTCTCGTGCTGCAGTGTGACCAGAGTGAAACATCTATTGATCAGGACAGGTGCTGTGATCTGAAACATTTGCAGAGTTCCTCACCATCACATGAATCAATACAAGATCACAAGCTGCGTTTACATGCATCCATATATTCCACTAATAATTGGAAGAATAGCCCAATCAGAATAAAAATGCCTCATGTAACCACCTCGATCAGAAGAGACTGGACCGATCGGAAGGAATTCTCAGTCGGGTTGAGAGGGGTGGTGTAAACCTTTGATGATACGTTCAATAGGAAAATATTAGTGCCTGATAATCATGTAGACACTTAATCTGATCGTTTGTCTCTGTCTCTGTTTACTCCACATGCCCATCACATCACACATTAGGCGATGTGACGGTAGAGAGAGAGAGAGAGAGAGAGAGAGTGTGTGTGACAGAGTATGAAGTTAGCAGCTGTGAACGTAGCAGTACAGTGTGTGTACAGTTTAGGCTGTTTGTCAGTGAATAAATGCTACAACTCCTGAAGATCAAATTAGCCGCTCCTAAACAGAGAGCGGAGAAATGTCTGGCTGCTGAGTCTCTCCTGAGTTTTACTCAAGCAACCTCCCCCCCCCCACACCCCTCCACCCCTCGGTTGTTGGGCTGACGGTGGCCGGTAGGAACATTTTGACATATCGCCCTGATGTATTCATCACTTTTGCACTTTTGCACAGCAGTTCTGATTAAATGTGTCATTGCATATAAACACCAGAATGTATTAAATCACATCCAATGTAAACAGTTGACCCGAAATCTTCAATCTGAATTTCAATCAAAATGAAAAAAAAATGTTCATGTAACCACAGCTATAGTCCTTGAACACACACACACACACACACACACACGCGCGCGCACACACACGTGTGGATTCACTCGGCTGCATCTGAACATAGATAATAGCTTTAAGAACGCAATACAGAAGATCGATAACCGATCATTGTCCTTGAGCCTTGAGACATGCTGCTGTTTTCAGTCCATCCCATCAGTCAGATATTTGCCACTGGGTAGGTGAGAGTGTGTGGGAGAAGCAAGCCAATGACAAATGAGGGTAAATAACAGGGAGAGGGGGAGAGAGGGATGCAGTGTGCCAGCTCATGACCCAGAGAGATAAACAGAAAGTGAGAGTTGGCCAGGCAGGTAGGACAGGAGGGTGTGGCAAAGAAAAGAGCATTTAGTGAGCAGCGCCGGCCGATCCTGCGCTCTAATTGGCTGCCGAGACTTTGACAGACGCGCTTGTCCCTCCCCCCCTCCGGCTGCCTGCTGAAAGTGTATGTATGTATGTGTGTGTGTGCGTGAAGGAGCCGGCAGACTGAAGCGAGCCACAGAGGCAGGCTCTAACTCCAACCCAATGAGCTCGCAGCCCTCACACTCACACACACTCTTCACACACACACACACTCTCTCCTCAGCCTCAGCGCCGGCTCTCGCTTCAACCCTGGGACACAGAAGAAGAAGAAGGAGAGAAGAGAGAGGCAGTGAGTGGCAGAGAGGGAGAGTGAGGGCGAGGGAGTAAGAGAGGAGAGAGGGAGAGAGGCAGAGGGAGACTGGCGGGGTGTGAGGGAGAACACCATGGCTTCAGATCCGGGGCTGGCTGCGATGCTGCTATGGACTATATCACTACAAGCTCTGGGCACCGCAGGAACTAACAGCAACGAAGGTAAGAGAGAGTGTGTGTGTGTGTGTGTGTATGTACAGACAGAGTTGAATAATGCATATTCTCTGACAGCGAGGATTAACTTCATACATGTGGAGCTCTCTGAAAACACATGAAACAGCAACGAGCCGACGTGACCCATGCGTGACACACACGGGTCAACAAATGTATACACACACACTTATAGATAGTGTGTTTGCGTGTGACATGACATCAAAGTTTGCTGTGCACAACAACTCAAGAAAATCCAGGTGATGCTCATATGTGTGTGTGTGTGTGTGAACTCGTTTTGACATTGCTCATATTTGCCCGGTTTGCGTGTCAGTTGCAACAGCGCATGTGCTCGCTCTGGGGTTAGGCTGTGACGTGAAAGTGTGTGTGAGAGTGTGTGTGCCGTTTCCATCCTGACCTGAGGCAAACATCTTATGAATCAATCACACTTGTGTTTTTCCATTTGAGCTTCTTAAAGTGTGTGTGTGTGTGTGTCTTCTTGTCACACACACTCTGCTCCCTTAAGCCCTTGCTTGGGTTTGTTTACTTCCATTCTCCCGTCCTTCATCTTTCCACCACGAGACGGAAAACTGTTGTTGTCACTTGTTCAACTAATGCCACACACACACCCCACAAAGTCCCCCCGGCACCTCTTTTATATGTGTGTGTGTGTGTGATAGGGTCCCTGACATAGGTCTGGTCTCAAGAGGCTGAGTGACAGCAGCGATTCGACTGTTAGGGCCTTCATCGCCCCGGCGGCAACATTCAGCTTACCGCTGCAGGAAAAAAGGCAGCAGAAGAAGAGATAAAGCGAAAAAAAAAAAGAGATCAGTACCTTGGTTCAGGTGGGATCATCTCAGCAGTGGAGAGGTGAGGGCAGGCCACTTATCCTGTGTTAAGCTCTGTAAAGTCGGGACGGGACAGAGCAGGAAGCGAGGACTACCATGCAGTCAGACAGACAGACAGACCGACCGTCTGTTCGGCCACATTTACAACCCGCCATTAAAATCTTGTGTTATTTATATGTCAGGTTTTTATTTCCTACCCCTCTCCGCTGCTCCTATTTAGAGCATTTACCATAATTTTGCAAATTGACTTCCAGGTCAAGTGTCTTCATCTTTCCTTCATTTATGCCTTCGCTGTTTGATTCAAATACATTCACTCTCTCCCGTGATGACTGCTGCCCTTTACTGATTAGCGATTCAGTGCGATTAGACGCACATTCCCCCCCCGTTACCTATACAGAACCTATCTGACAGTCAGCATTCAGTTGTAAGTGAAATGGAAAACAAAGAGTTCCTGATGAAAACTCTGTTTTTCTCTCCATCATTTGTCTGAATGTGTTTTCACAGTTAAACCGCCGTGTTACTGATCAATCGCTCTCAATTTATAAGTTAAACACGAACAGCTAATGAAAATTAGATCACCACAAAAAATATGCCTCCTATGCAAAAAACTTTTTTAATAAATATAATCTAGTTTATTATTTTGTTTGTATATCATATATAGATAGATCATATGTAGGTCTTATATATTAAATCTAGACTGTGAGGCGCATTTGGAAACCTAAATGATTCACTTTGTATTAAGAAAATAGACTGAAGCTGGTGATATTTTCCACCAATATTTATTCACTTTTTTTTTAATGAATTTAGACATTTAGGCATTTTTTCCTTTATTTGATAGTTGACAGTATGAAGGGAAAAGAGGGATACAACACTCAACAAAGGGTCCCGGCTGGGATCAAACTGGGGACACAGCGATCCAGGACATCACTGGGATTTTCAATTTGGTTTCCTAAAAATGAAGAAAATTCAGTGTTTCAAGGTTGTGAATCCTCCTTAAAACAGAAATGAGACCATCATGTGACACTAAAACTTAATTTTGTTGAAAACATTTTACTTCTAACGAGATAATTAATTTGAACCTTTACAGAATATATTCACCAATAATTTAGTGGGAACCATTTAAATTGTCTGATTGGAGTCTTTTCAGTTTGAGGGCTTGAAGTATATAATTATGGCTCATAAACACAGTGGTGGAAAATTGTGAGTAGAAATATTAAATGGTCTTCTAGGCCTCCTCTAAAAACTTGTATTTGTTGTTATGAGATGAAAACGGAGGCATCCAGTGGTGGAGGACTTTCCTATGGTGGCTTCCAACATGGTGAACTTGAAAACATGATGATGAAGTGGATCCTATTTCAAAGTTTCAATCGATGTGTACGAATCCATTCGATCCAATTGATTTCTATTCACACCACTTCACCTTAAAAGACGTCTCTGTCCATGAATAAAGTCACCAGAGTTGTGAATATAACGTTCCCTAAGATTAGATTGAGCTCTTAGCCCGCACTCAAATTAATATAACTAAACACAAGAAAAACAAATCAATTTTTCAAGGTCCTGCAAAATAGTAACCACTGCTTTCATTCTATTTTGTAAAGTGATTATGGGCAAAATTGTAATTAAGCCCAAATAAATAGCTCATCTCTAAACGCTAACAGATTTCTTTTTTTTTTTTCTTCTTCTTTTGTCGGGTGTCCCATTGCACTCTTAAGTGATAGTACAGAAAATTAATTTCTCTTCTTCGCTTTGGTTTGGCTGCAGTCCGACTCGAGGGCAATTACAAATATTACATGTACGAGGAAAAGAAAACCTTTAGAATGAATTAACAGCTGGAAATTAAATTGGTGGAGGAGCAGGTAACACTCACTCAGCCCTGCAGAACTCGGCTCGACAAAACACACACACACACACACACACACACACACACACACACACACACACACACACACACTCATACACGCAACGCTCAAGAGCACGGACACAAGAAAGACGCTGTGAATGATTTTTAGATGTAAAGTGAAAATGTGACATGGCCATGACCAGCCATTTTGTTATTGTCCATTGTTCATGTTTCTAGTCATATTCATCTTGTGTAGATACATATAAATGAGGAGGAGAGTTTTATAAGACTGGTGCTTCCAAACGCTCCACTACTCACTGACACAATGAGGTTTTTTTATTGTATATGTAAGTCGAGCCGCTTCACATCATAACTCTAGTGTCCTTCAAACCCTGTCATTTATTTGTGTTTGGAGCGCTGTGTGTGTGTGTGTGTGTGTGTACATATATGTGTGTGTATGATTGGTAAGAGGGCGTCAGAGCTGAAGGAGCGAGACAAAAGGAAAGCCAGCCTTAATATTTTGACATCTCATAATGTTTTTGCATATGTCTTAAATATTAGACACACTGTGCACGATTATTACACAATCATATTGCTGCTGCTTTCTATCCAGAAACAATAAATACAGAGAAGAGAATGATCTAGAATCAGTGACAGACCAGCAGGGATTTAGTGGAGGAAGGTAAAGCCTCCACCGCTTAGCTTACCCACATATTTCATTTGCAGGGACGGAGCGTGGCACCTTATAAAGTGATGTAAATCTGAACGTTCTCTATGTGAATTCATAACAGAAATTGTGGGAAGATTTGTAGTCTCAGAGGTAAGGTCAAGAGTATTTAAAAGCACTTTTGTTTTTTTTGTTTTTTAAATGTTTTTATAAAGTGAAAAAAGAGCAAATTGCAGTAAAAAGGTGCTCTAAGAGGCATACAGTCGCTGTCCTGTGAAAACCATGTATCTCCAAAACATTAACTTTTCATAAGTGATAAAACAGGTTTTTATTTTCAGCTTTGTGATGCACATTTTTTCAAATAATCCAATGAGTTTTAAATTATTATTTTGGTAGTGATATAATTTTCTCAATCCCTAAAGTAACACACAATTCTTCTGTTTATGTGAAAAATTCAAAATCACCAAAATCAGGAGGTACATGGTTGTCATTGGACGGCAAAAACACCTTGAAAATGCAATGTCGGTAAAACTGTGATCTCGCTGGCAACCTTTTTCACACATCATCCATCTGACTCTTTTCCCATTTTTCCTCATACTCCACTGCAGTGGTTCTCAAACTTTTTATAAGATTTATCACCTCAGAAAACATTTGGCTCTCCAACTACCACCATCATGACCGACGTTAAAACAGTGGTGTAGGCCCAGTTCAGCTGCACACAGTTCACACAGGAGGTAAATTTATTCCTAATAAGAATATTATTTATTGTTGACTGTTGTCAGCCAAAACCACGCTGTACACAGGGGTAGCACTAAAACTGGCACTGAAAGTCTTCCACACAACTCCCATACAACGCAAGGGCAGCCCTTCACACACACACACACACACACACACACACACACATACACACACACATACAGCAAGTGAGAACATTAAGAATAACAACTGCATACCAACAACCTGCTCAGGGATGATGATGATGATGATGATGGAAGTCAGTCAGAGCTGATATTATGTTAAATGCTGCACAATAATCATGATTTTTGTATTAATTTGAATGGCCAACAACGTTCTACACCAGTTTTAGAATATTTTACACTACAACAGACAGCAAATTTGAACAGCAACATGCTGTATGTCAAAGCAGCATAGTACCATATTCAGATATGGACAGTTCACAGACAGAATGCAGGTTTATTCCTAATCAGAAGATGATTTATTGTTGACTGAGCCACAGCCACGCTATACGGGTAGCAATAGAATGAGGCGCTTTATAACACACACACACACACACACACACACACACAGCAACTGAAAACATTAACTCTGAACAGGCCATAGACAGTGCTTTACAAACAGGCTTTCATTGAAGACCTCCTGCTCTCTCACTCTTGCATTCTGGGGTCTGCCGGCAGGGAGTTGACTGTGTTCTGGCAGGGTAAGGGTTTTTGCTGTTTGGCTTTGGGGCCATTATTGGAGAAATCAGAGATTCTTTTTTAAAACATGGTGAAGTGCAGTATTGATACCTAACGCACCATTACCGGTCACTGATATCCACGATCCTTTGCGCCTAGCTAAGAGCTCTGCATTTGTGCATCAGATACACTTAAAATACATTCAGTGTCCTAAATGAAATCAAATCTCATAAAAAAAAATAACAAAGGGTTGATTTCAACCATTTAACAAACAACCATGTTTTATAGACTGCTTTTGCTAAAATGTTTTAAAATTTTTAGGTGAAATACAAATAATATTAAAAGTTGGCCAGCATGTTGGTGACTATTGACAATGTACATAAGCCTAAAGAGAAAGGCGCGCCTGTGAATACAGTCTGTCTGGGTCAGTCGAGATCGGCTTCAGTCTCAGGTTTAGCTCAGCATCCATCCTGCTTCTGTATTTCTTTTTAATGACGGCAAGTGAAGAGAAGTCTGTCTCGCACAGATATGTGGTCACAAAAGGAAGGAGAAAGCGCACGGCCTTGTCAAAAAGCACAGGGTATTTGCTGTGTTGCTATATCCAAAAGTCCAACAACGACTGACTTCTGAAAGCATACTTCAATGTTTTGTTGCAAGACAGTTCTTTGGGTTGTCCTTGGGTATTTCAAAGGTTTCGATGCTGAACGGATTTCTCATCCAGTTGTTCGCTTCGCCCATCGCTGTGAAATATTCATGGAACTGTTGTCTGAGCGAGATAAGGTGCGCAACGATGTTGTCCCCACAACATCAAGGGTCAGGTCATTGTCAGACACAAAGCTGTCCAAAGTGGGGAAAGCTGAAATATCATCTGTCTTGACTTTGATTTCGAACAACTCCATCTTTTTCAGCTCTGCGTTGATTTTGTGCTGCACATCAAAAAAAAAAATGACGGAGAGTCCCTGTAATCCCAAATTCAATTCATTTAAAGAGGAGAAAATGTCCAACAGGTATGCCAGTTGACTGTGCCACACAGTATCTTCCCCTCATCAAAAACTTCTGATGAGGGGAAGCTCTTCTCCTGTAAGAACATTTGGACTTCTGTGTGCAATTTGAAAAGCCTCAAAGCACCTTCCCTCTTGATAGCCACCTTACCTCCATATGAAGCATGAGCTGCTACTCTGCTGTGGTGACTTATCATAGCCTTGACACCATCTGTGCAGACTCCAACATACTTTTTTCTCTTGGACAAACGCTGTATTTATGGTCTGCAGAAATTGACAGAATAGAAAGTCCTCCTGAGCTGCACCATCATGCTCATTTCTGATGTAAACAAGCAAATTGGCCAAATCTGCAACATCAGTCGTCTAGTCTAGCTGGATAGAATAATAGCGACTACTTTTAATGCACTCAGTCAGTTTATGTTCAACGTCATCTGCCATGGCTCCTATTCTCTGCGATACAGTGTCGTTTGAAAGTGGCACCAAGATGAACTGTTTGGCAGCCTTCTCCCCACACATGATGTGTGTCATCTCTTTGGCTTCACTGGTGCTGCTGAAGTAGCCACTAGCACTTGTGCTCGGTTCACTGTCGTCCACTTCAGTTTCTGCAGGGCTTCTCGAAATACTGTCCTTCTGATCCGCACCATTCTTACTAATAGTTCCTGTTTGGAGCCACGATAGCAACGTTTTTGAACCATTTGTCATTTTAGCTACCTCCGCTTACTATCTTGCCATCACAGGTTAGCTTGTAACTAATCATGGATGTTTGCGTGTGCTACTACCCGACTACGTAGCAGGCTGATATCGAAACAAAAATATTACATGAGGGGCAAAAGTTATTTTAAGTCCCATTACAATGTTCTCGTGGTTAAGGTATTTTCATTTGTAGTAGTATTTTGATATTATTATATGTTTTTAAATTAATTTTATTTCATTTTTAAAAAATATGTCAGAGATTCCTCCATGTACCACTAGAGGGAGCATGCGTACCATAGTTTGAGAACCAGTGGTCTACTGTAAAATAAAGTCTAAAATATGTTTAAGAAAAAAAAAAAAAAAAAAAAAGTTATATTTGCAATTATAAAAAGAATTACATTGTATTTATAATTGTGGTTTATTATGTTGAGTTAATTGGGAGGTTGGGATGGATCACCAACATATTTAACCTCCTACTTAAATATGGAGTCTGATATGTTTAAATTTTTTTATTACTATAACTGGTAATATGGAGACCCAAGGCATTCAAAATTGAATAAATAAATGATAAACAATAGATTATGAAATAAATAACCATATGAATAAATACAGACAATATACAGTATATAATATTTATATACCATTAAACTGTGAAATAATCCAATATTTTATTTTGAACACAGCTCATTATTATGAGATTTTATGAAATTAGTTAGTGCAGGTCATTTTTAGTTCAGTCCAAAATTGTATTTAGGTTATTTCACAATGTCATGGTTAGACTAAATATACTGTATACACTGTATATTTATTGGCATAACTTATTCATATAATCATTTATTTTGTAATGTTCCATTTATCTTATTTTGAACACATTGGGTCTCCATAGACTGTAGTGTTTTCCTGCTACGATAACAAAATTGAGAATCCCACATTCCAGATTTTGCTTTAGATGCTTTTCTGCACTGACAATAAAGACTGAATCACACACTCCTCCTAGAACAGAACAGTTCTTCCTGTTACATCTGAGGAAGAGGTACGAACTCAGAACATGACCACTGTGATAAAAGTCCTTTAAACTAGGAGCTATTTGGTGTTTTCAAGAGAAAACTTTTGTCGGGACATGCTGAATCTGTGTAATTTTGAGGGATGAAAATTGCAAAATTTAACTTACTGGTACAAAATACTGGTCATTAGTGTTTGAATCTGCTTCAAACATACAGGGAGCAGGAAATGAAGACCAACCTTGTTGTATCCAGCAGCTCCCACATTTGTTGTGACCATGTACTCAGTCATTTGCTGTATAGAGGTGGTGGTTTCCCTGAGCAGCCCCTCCTGTCTGTGGGCACTGTCCCTGATTCAACTCCTGCACACAGTTTCACACTGTCGCATTCCCAGCGAGGATAGAGAGCGTTCCTTCAGGTTGTTGTTAGTACTGAAGAACATGAAAAGACCCATGCAGAGAGCAGGAATTGCTGCTAATGAGCAAACTGTAGGTGGATGATTATTACCACATACCTCTGCTGCAGGAGGACCAAGAGCAGGGAACAATGATTAGCAACAAAGACTTTTTTAGGGCATGATTTTAAGATTTGAACACGTAATTTAGAAGCAACAAAATCTCAGGGAAAACAGGAAATGAAGAGAGAAAAGTTGAAAGAAGTCTGACTACTGGGAGCTGCAGTTTTTTCTCTTTGTACAATAAAAGGCAAAGACAAATTTTAGCTTGTAAGAAAATCAAAAAAAAAAAAAAAAAAAAAGAAGATTTTGATCACTGCTACAGTCGGCTCGGATGCTGCTGTTTGTATTGATCTCTCCTCAATCAATAGTGTACCTGCCGCATGTTTAGTAACACATAAAATAAAATAACACCAGAGTTTTCATAATTAATAGCTTGGAGGGAAAACCTTTATGCCACATATTACTGAGAAAAATATTTATTGTGCTTAGCGCTCAGGTTATTTGAGCGTGTTGTCCTTTTCTGTGTCTACACCTCAGTATCTTGCTCAAGGACACTCCAGTACGCTTACTGATGAGACTCGTCGCTGAAAAGAAAGATGTTTTCCTCCATATTTCAGCTCCTAACACCTATTATCGACTCACGGAGCGGCCTGTTTCCACCTCCTCACCGCACAGAGCGGCCAAACTATACCCCAAAGTCTCACGCATCAAAAATAGATCACCACCCTCATCAATCAGTCTGTCAGTTTGTGTCTCTCACACATACTCTTGCTTCTTTTGTTTGTGTTGCTCAATAAGTTACAGCTGTCAGTTCGGTCAATAATAGATAGAAGACAATTAGGAGATATGGTGGGCTCTAGGAGAAGTCTGGGAGGGGTTGTGTTCCATGCTAACAGAGCGCTGTATTAATAAGTCATGACTTCACCATGAAACTATGAAAGGATCTTTTAAATGAGAGGTTTATTAATTACGCTTTAACAGCAAAGGACTGTGATTTACTTCTGTGTATCACTTTAAAAACAATATAATTTATCAAAAGTAATGTCATTAATTGCTGAAACTGTGCTTTTACCTGGCTCATAACCTGTCTCACTTTTAGCTTGATAATAACAGTTTCCAGTGTCATCCTGTGGGGACTAAGCCAATATGTGCAGCGTTGTGGGGGCGCATTAAAAAACCAGAGATGGCGTGAACCTTTCCCTCTCTCCGTCTGCTGGTTTGTCTTAACACAGGTTGCTGTCGGGCAGCTGGCTGCTCCCCCTTTTCTCCCCAAGGCACCGGTCTTTATTGAGACATCAGCCTTGTTAGCCAGCTGTCCACAGGAATATAGAAACTACCAGATCAATACAGTCGAGTCTGTCAGTCCTCCTGAGCTGTGGCCAGGAGCAGGCCAGGCCTCAGAAAGCAGCGGCCTCTCTTGAGCCCTTTCTGCCCATTAGCGGGACCTGATGCTGGGCTGGCCAGAGTTCAGCAGCCCCTTATGCCGGCTTGGCTACGCTCAGTGATTGCAGTTGTATTGTTGGGTAATTTATGTTTCTCTGCTCTGCTAGCATGTGGAGTAGAAGATCCCTCACTGGGATGGCTGAGGATAAAGCAAAGGAGTGAGAGACAGAGAGAGAAGGTTGCAGGCGACGCTTTACAGCTCTGTAATGGGCTGGTGTTGTGGTTGTGTTAGCACATCCCTCCTGGAGAGAGATCTCTATGATGTTCCCTTCATGGGGACTGATAAATGACAGAGATCTGGCTCTGCAGCAACACCCTCCTCTCCTCAGTCATAGACAGACAGAGGAGCACAGCGTGTGTTAGAAACAAAAGAGCGGCTGTGTGATAGAGGGATATACAGGCAAAAGAGAGAGAAAGACTGAAGGAGAGAAACAAGAAGAGTGTGAGACGGTCACGGAGAGAGAACAAAGTGAGATGAGGAGAGGGAAAGAAGGGGGAGGCTGCTGTCTTAAATGCGTCTCTTCAAGTTCCATCGGCGGGTGTCTTTATCAACACCAGCGGAGAGCGCCTAGCTGATAATTTGCTGCTCTCAATTCCCTTCAATCCATTAAAGGATTTAAATGTTCATTAAGTTTAATAGAAGCCCAGCGAAGGTCTAATATGCTCTGATAAACGTCGACAAACCTGCCAACCTGTTCCAATTGCTGCGGCAACAAAGAGCCATCCAACTAATAAGGTCAAACTCAAAGTTTGTGCTCAGCTCACTTTGTGAAGAGTGTTTCCTCTGAGTCATATGCACTCAAACAGCAACAAGCTGAGAGTCCAGACTAGATGACAAAATAATTTGTCATTGCTCATTTTCCAATCTGCTACCTCTATGGTTGAGGTTCAGTTGAGTTTGAGCGACTAAAAGTACTTGTTAAAGGTATAGAAAAACTGTGATCATGCTTAAAAGAAAGCAGTGTTGACTGTTGGTAGGATCTGAACGTTGGTGTCTCAGATCTCCTGTACAGCCTGGCCACTGCACTGGCAACAACACACAGCACCACTTTTGCAGAACTTTTAACATGTGTGGAAACATTTCCTGCACTTTTTACAAGTTTAAAAGAGGGAAGGGGGGAATTCCTTGCTATTTCTATTTCCCACAAGACTGTTAGGGCCTTACTATAGATAAACTACCTAAGGTTTAGCTGTAAAAAATATCCTCTAACCTCTGCTGAGAGGTGTCTTTAAATCTTTAAACGCAATAAAGCGCACCCTTGCTCAATTTCAGTTTAATTCAGCTTTTGTTGCTACAGCCTTACTTGGCCTGGTATGACTAGTAGCTTATGGTGACTAATGTTAGCTCACGTTAGCAAACTTTAGCTAGATTTTATTATGTAACTGTCATTACTGAATATTTGCTTACTTTATTTAACACAACTTTAACTAAAACATTTTAACCAGATGTAAACACACCCTTCAGTCACCAGCAGACAGGCTTCTTTGTGTCCTGCTTGTGACTCACTCAAGAGAATCTTGGGAAATTAAGGTAAAGTCACTGTGCCTATATTGTAGTTACCAGCTGTGGCCACAGTTGCTGCTGTTCAGCAAAAGTTATAGTCTTGCTGCCAAAGATTATGTCATCTATTGGCGATTACATAAAAGAAAAGCCTATAATATGTGATTCCTAACAGTGTATTTGTAATATTTGTGAACTTGTAAATGTAAAGTAGTAAATGACAGTGTAAGGGTTTATGCTCAATCAGAACTAGTTTGTATGATAAGTTGTCTGAGCACGCAAGAAATAAAACGTGTTTATGCTTCCAAAAGGGACAATATAGACCGTCCAGGGGTACATGGTGCACATTTTCTGACAGTCTCACAGTGTTGCACTCAGTAGTTGTTCACATGAAAAGTGGCATAAATTGAATTAAACTAAAATAGAAAAAAAGACAGCTACAGAGAGAAGTTCAAACCCCTGCTCCTCTCTCACCTCTGCAGTGTTGGATGTGAATGTCGAATTGTCAGTTTTGGAGAGTAACAGAAATGGCTGGAACTCCTGACTATTCAGCCTGAAATCTATGAAAATGGTTTTGCTCCTCCACTGTTACTGTATCAAAGTCATTTGCTCTCCAGGCCTGACCACTTCTCCCCAACACCTTCCCTTAGAGATTTTGTGGCCATATAACCATGAAATGCTACTTCTGCCTTTGCTTCTGAGAGACAACAGTCAAAAGAGGTCCCTCTCAGGTAAACCTAAACATGGGTTGTTTTAGGTACTCGAACAAAAGCCTGATGCTGTCATTTTTCTGGTGAGGACAGTCTTGAATTCATAAGGCGCACAGCAGGAGAGATTTGCAATCTGATTGTGACACGTAAGCTAGATGCTCAGGTGAGTCCCAAACAGACTGTGATGCAGGCTGATGGATCTCTCCTGTTTCCATAAGGAAATAATGTGTTTTACACCCAGTGATCTGTCCATATATCACAGGCCTGATGTAATTAATATGTGGACGGCGGTGGGGGGAAGCACATAACTCATCTCTCATCTGATGAAAATCCAAAATGCACACACAACACAAACAGATGCGTGCACACACACACACACACTCCATCTAACCAAGTTATCTATGTGAGGATGATATTAATGCCTGGAATATGTGAGGCATTAGTCTAAAGGGAACGGAAGCGTTTATAATGTCTAACTTATACACACAGATAGGGAGAAAGAAAAAGGGAGGAGAAGGTGAATAAATCAAATGGAGGGTATTTTGGCAAAAGGTTTGTAAAAGTCTGTTTCAATGTCTTGCATCAGTGCCTAGCCTGTGAGTTACCTCCTACTGAACCACAGCATTTAGTGTAAAAAAAAAGAAAAAAAAGAAAGAGTGTTAAAAACACCCTCTCCTTGTTTAGAGGACAGGACTCCGTGTGGTAAATGAAGCCTAAAAACTACCTTTGCCTGTCCTGACCTCTTGACTCTTACAGTGTACCATCACTGTTTTACAGCAAATTCATCATTACTCCGAGACACATCCAGAGCACAGGACAAGATGTTACGAGTATGTCTAGATCCTTTATTTATAAAAAAAAAAGTCTTACAGTCAAAATAATTCACAAAGGTTGCCTGCTAAAGAGGGAGAAACTGTAATTTAGCATTTACAGCACAATCTCCCAGACTGCCAAGCCATTGTGCCACCTGCAAGTAATTTATTTTATTACCACTTGTAAAAATGTGTTTTATTTCCCTTCTTTATCTATTCTCTTTTAGCACAGCCAGCTCTGTGTTTTATCACAGTGTGAATGGCTAACACGACTAATCAGGGCAGTCATACGTATGTGAGGAAGGTCTTGTAAAAATACAGAGAGCAAACTCGATAGAAGAAGATAAATCATTTCAAGGTTGATTCTGGGAAGTTGCCAGAAAAACTGAGAAAAAAACAACAGCTAACTGAATTAAATAATTATCATTTAAACTGCAAGAGTCAAACCTGAAAAGAAAAAGAAGACTAAACTTGTAGACAACCCTTCCGGTGATGTTTAATGGAACGATCCAGTAGCGTCTAACCCACAAAAAGAGCCAAAGCAGGGAGTCCAAATATTCCTTTTTTCTCTCTCTCTCTGTACTGTCATCTTCTGTCTTTTATACTCGGCCCTTTTAAATGCATGAAGCTAAATTCATTCATCTACTCACACTCATACTGGATTAACAACAAAGCTTGTGTATCCCTGCGAGGCCTTGGAGCTGAGACAGTGTTGGTGACGCCGGAGCAACAGCTTTCGGTTGTGATGACAGAGGAGGAAAAAGCTCGAGTTAGCTCTGCAATGCAACTTTCTCCACTCTGACATGTCATCCTTCAGGGAAAACAAACACGTTAATACAGCAGCATGTCATCACATCAAGTGTTAGAATTTATGCTTTGATACTGAGTCACGCACCTCAGTTCCTGTTGTTTTTATGCTATTTTTAACCTCAGACTGCTTTATTTTAGTTGTTGCTAATAACACTGAGAGTCACTGCGTCGTGTCGCGGTGTCGCTGCATGGACAGCTGGTGGCTGCGTGACGGCGCTCATTCAGGCGGACGGCATCAGGACTTTACTGTGACTGGGCTTCACACACACACACACACACACACACACACACACACACACTGATACGCAGTCAAGAACATGTAAGCAAAAAGTCATACACATGCATGTGGACACCAAAAAGAAGACTACATCAAGACTTATTACTCACTCATTAATCACAATCATCATCTATTACTGCTGGCTCAGTGCTCCATGCTAATGTAATATGACACAAAAGAGACTAGTTGTTTTCTTAGCAGGTGGAGCTGGAGAGGGCTGGAAGGTTGGGAGCTGTTAGATATCAATTCACAATGGATGAATATGTAGATACTCTTGTGAAGCAGCTAAAAAGGAGAGAGGCTGCATGGTCTTCTAAATTTGTTATTTCAGTAATAGAGGCAATTTAGAAATTTTAAACTGCATCTGGATCCGCATAAAAATACATATAGTGATAGGCAATTGTGGAATATATGTATCGAAGTTTGCAGTAAGAAAACAGTGTAAATGATCCTTAGCCTGTGACCTAATTTAAACACAATTTCTTTTCTCATTTCATATCTGTTTACAGGTTTTTGAAATACCCTGCTAACAATCTGACAAATGGGTCTGAAAACATAACAGAGCCATATAATAACAGCTTCTGACAAACGGTTTTTTTTGCTAAAGGATTAGCTTTCCCTCTTTGATCTGCCATTCTTGTAGTATTAATATGCTACACTGTTAGCATAGAGCAGCAGTGCTAATGACCATACATACAGAAATGATTGTATTGCCACTGTTCTCAGTGCTGGTTATTAATAACACTTTACATGTAATAAATGGTACATAACACACTAACGTAGGTGTAAACAGATGTAAGTGTTTATTAATGTATTTGCCTGTAACTCCTGCTGTGGGCAGCAATGAATGGATGGTGGTATTTACACAGAAAATGAATGACAATATAAAACACAGTTGTAATTATAGAAAACATGTCTTCATAGAAGAAATGATCATATTTGACAAATACTGTACCTTAATAAACATGTAAAAATGACTCCATATCTGCATTATATTGTGTTATAAACCATTTATTTAAATTTTATATACTGCTTATAAATGTTGAATAGAGGGACTTAAAGTAAAGTGTTACCAGTTGAATGATGGTGATACAGCCAGTGTTACTTACGGTCAACAAATTCCATAAAAAGGGTTAGTCGGTCTCTCAATAGTCTCTGCCTTTTGTACCCTGTCTGTGGAATCAAAGCCTATTCATTCCTAATGAATGGGTCACAATAGCCTACAGTTCATTTGCTATAAAGGCACAGTAATTTCACAAAACAGCTGACCACTGTAGTTATTAGCAACTGTTAGTTAAACAGCAGGAAATGCTTTTGTTGGGGACTGTTTTTAGCTGCAGATCAATACACATTTAATGTTCTAGTGAATATTTACCACAGCAGAATGGTGTATGTGGGATTGACTCATTGACCATAATACAGACCAGACATTTGGACGTCTCAATGTTTTAGTTTTTTATGTCATGTTAGCGAGCTTGTTGCAATAATAATATGAATACAGCATATGGAGATTGAGTAGCTAAGTAGGCGATGACAGACTGGTTACCTCACCTATGGATGACTTACTGCAGTTTCTTGCCAAATCATATCATTTCCTTGAGACCTGGAATCAAATGTTTTGTGGCCCGTTACCAGTCACAGGCCTGGGGTTGGGAACCCCCAGCTTTAACTAGCATGACTAGTGTACTAATGATTTTTCATGAAACAGAGTCATGACCACCTCATGTAGTATAGTATGTGTCCCACTTTATCATGTTATCTACCAATGGATACAACGTCTTCTCTCACTTTAAGCACACACACTCCAGAGCAGAAATAGTAACATGACCGTGGCACGTAAGTTGCACTGACTGACAGTAATTATCACCATTCATCATTAAGCATAAGCCAGGGATGATAAGAGCTCTTTATGTAAAATGTCAGCTCACTGAAATGATGAAAATGATTAAAGGGCATCAGTGTGAAATAGAGACATACTGTACATGCTGCACAAGGGCTGAAACAAGCTGACAGCGCGGGGGCCTGCGGGTGGAGCAGCCAGCGAGGGAGAAAATAAATAAAGAATAAAAGTAATTTTATTTATTAAAAAGGAAGGCAGAGTGAGAAGCGGGCTGGTATAGAAACATAACAAAGATCTCTAGGCTGCAAGTCAAGTCCGTATTGATAAAATATCGCTGTCATCTTGACTCTCCTATTCTCTCTGCTCTATCTCGCTGCCTTTCTGTTGAGCGTGGCTAACCTCTGCGTGAACTCTCTCTATCATAAATCAATAGGTTGGGGCATACTTTGTTAGCTTCTGCACAGGCAGGCCATGCTAAAAGTCAGCGGCTGTGTTTTGTTCAGCAGGTGTTGCAGACAACGTCAACCCAGATCTCTGTGCACGCTATCGGCTGCAGAAATCACACTCTGTCATCTGCTTTCAGACTCTCTTCTTCTTGTTTGCAACACCCCTCTTCTTTCTCACCACCCCCCCCCCCCCCCCCTTCTTTCCTCACCTCTCCTCTTTACCTGCTCTATAAATAGCTCCACATGCTTCTCCTCCGCTACGTCTATACCCCTCTGGATGTTTTCCCTGGGGGAGCCAGGCAGGCCTGGGCAGCAGTATAGCCTGCTATTCACTCCTCTCCCCTGGGAAAGGATGAGCCTCGCTGGCCCTAAGCATCCTCCACCCTCCATCATGCAGCAAACACGATGCCTTGCAGGGATATACAAAGCAGGGTCCCGTGCTCCAGCCTGGGAGCACCTGCTAAAATAAGATATGAGGGATTGTGCAGGGGTGCGCTGGCCAGTGTAAAGCAAATCATGTAGTTGCCACTCCAGCAGAGGAGCAGCCACTCCACTGCCCTCTCTCTGTGACCCAATCTTGTGATTTTGGAAAGGAGTAAACTGGGGCGTGTTTACAGGATAATCTGCTGGGGTTTTTTTTGTTTTTTGGGGGGGGGGGTTTGTGGTAGAAAAAGCGCTGTCTCTAGTGCATTTTGTGCTGATATTATAGAAAAAGTTGCATGCTGCACACTTCCATGCTTCATTTCCATAACAGTTTCAGATATCTGGCGGTAATGATGATATGTGCTGTTGTGTTTCTAGTGTAAAAATACTTGTAGCTTACAGTGGCAGCAGATCCGTGTATGCATGTTGGATTCCTGTGTATTTTGTTCAGCCATTTACAGCGTCTGTGATGTGGAGCGATAAGACAGTCGGCAGCCTTTTAAGTGCGAGTTCCCGCCTCGCTATTGTGATTGAAAAAAGATTTCATGTCAGGACTGCTTATCAGTCAATTAGAGACACATGCATATCCACAAATACTCTGCAGGTGCTGCACGTGCAACAAACGCACCGAACACACACCACAACTAGAGATAAATCTGCATGTCACATCTCCTAATTAAATCATGAATTATATAACAACAATAAAGACAATATGCCGTCTTCATCATAAGATTCTTCCCATGTTAGTAACAATACATCAACACAAAAATATTAGAATTCCGTACTATGCTCGTCGTCTCCTATACTATTGATTCTGTAAAATCAACAAATCAAAAATGCATGAGCCAGGTAACGATTTCATCAAAAAACTATCAAGCATGTTACGGTGTCCTATTACTCTGGGATAAAGCTAGAAACAGTTTAGTACACCTAAATCAAGTCAGTCCCTGTTCCCTGTCTGCTGGAGTCCCCTGAGGGCCGGCTGTGCAGCATGGTGCCCATCTGCAGCCTGCACAGTCCTGGAGGGTGTCTGCGGTCACAACGTACTGGACAGATTGTTCGCTGTCTTCTTTACTTATATTTTCATAAATTAAAAGACGTGATTTGTTTGGCGTATTAAACTATTTCTGGAATTATTCCAAAGCAAATGCACAAATCACTTTTTGAAAAAAAAAACGGTGGTGTTTTTGATTTGCTCATTTACAGATTTCGCCGGGTCAATCACACACGGTGAAGTGTTTCATTACGAAATGTGTTTTCTAGCTGATTGTGCATATTTTCACATTTTCCTGATAATGAACATCTGTGGTTCACATGTGTTCAGACATGTCCTTCATATGACAGCAGTACAGTATGCGGGTATTTTTCCTGTTTTCTTCAGTAGAAGTAGCGCAATAAAATAGCAACATAACAATATAACAATGTCAATGTTACAAGTAAAAGTCCTTCATCCAAAGTAAAAGTACAGATTATTACAGTCAAAATGTACTCAAAGTTTAAAGTACACTGTATTATCATATATAACATGATTTGATTGTTAATACTGGTGCATCAGTGTGTTAGCAGCATTTTACTGTTGAGGCTGCTTGAAGTGAAGTCTGAACTACTTACAGTTTTAGTTCAGTGATTTTCAAACTAAGAGTCAGTCCCCTCCAAAGGGTCAGAAGGATAAATCTGAAGGGTCATGAGATAATTAATGAGGGGGGAAAGAAGAAAAAAAAAAAAAGTCTGTATTTATGTTTTGGGCTTCTCTCCACTCTTGTAAAATTTGTTACTTTCCTGCACTGGTCAAAACATGTTCTCAACTTTTGAGATCCAGACTATTGAAAATGAAGCAGGGCCCTTGTACCAATGAGACCATTTTCAGTCCACCTTTGCAATTTTTATGGCAAAAAACCCCCAAAAAAACGCTGATTTCAAAAAATGGACTGGTATGCCAGTGGGTTTGCTCTGTTCTCTTTTTAGAAAGTTTTCTTTTTCAGCACATTTTTTCGAGACACACTTTTGCTGCAAAAATGAATAATCGCCAAACACTAAAAATGTATGTTTTTATCAAGGACAGTGGTGATCTGTTATAATGTTTGTGAATGTGTGTGTGTGTGTGTGTGTGTACCACTGCCTGGTTACTGTTGTTGTTGGCAGTTATAGGCTCTGTTTACCACTTTAAACCTCTAAAATGTCATTCCTCGCACTCACAAAACAAACAGACAGTTGACAGGAGAAGATGAAAAGTTGAAAACAAAGTGTTTTTTAGGGGGGTGTCATAATAAACCTCTCGGCTGTCTTCTCCCTCCATCCGTCTGTACTGCTTTCTCTGCACCAAGGACAAAATGCTTACACCACAATGGAGACACACGGAGAAAAGAAGGGCCTCTGGGGAGAAGAACTTCAGGGAGAGTTTGGAAAAAGATGAGACGAGGAGGAAGAAGAGGAAGAGGAGGAGGAGGAGGAGGAGGAGGAGAGAAGAAGGTTAGTGTAGGTGTAGAGGTAACGAGATGAAGCTTTAATGATCCCTGTGGGGAAAATAGGCCACTGCTGCAACAAATACTAAGAGGACAGAAGAAAGAAAGAGAGAGAGAAATAGTGTCAGCAGTAGCAAGCTTGAAAAGATATTACCAGGCGGAGTATATATGGAAAGGTATGGACTGCAACAATGGTAACTGAGACGTATAAAGTCAGCTTATGTTCTGTTTAGGAATATACCTAAAGCATGAAAATGTGCAGTGTCTTGACAAATCATGACAAATCATTGGGAAAAAAATAGGATATAAGGGAGAAAAAAGGTGAGATTAAAGTAAACAAACACATAAAAATCCATTAACAAGGAATTACAAATGTTAATACATATATTAAATATTCTGCTGCTTCTAAAGAAGAGAGACTGACTGGTTGTGCTACTACATCTCTGGCTCCAGTGTTACATGCTAACTCTCCATAGCATACACTGCTAGGAGTGGGTTTCCTCCAAGTGCTCTGGTCTACTTTGACGGTCCAAAGACATGCAGCTCAGTTGAGTTGGAGACTCTTAATTGGTGTGGTGGTTGGTGTGAATATGAGCGTGAATGTGTTTGGCTGTTTACCTTTTCCCAGTGCATGCTGGGATAGGCCCCAGCCCCTTACGACCCTGAGCAGGATAAGCAGGTATAGATAATGGATGGATGGATCCTGATATTATACAAAGTAAGATGAGTGGCCTTTTAGTTATTTTAATAATGTTGCAGATGTGTTATTTACATGTACACTATTTGAATTTAAAACAAAGGCATCATTATTATGACTAATTAGCTGATGAATCCAGGCAGTAGGTCTATATCATGTTCGTATTCATTACAGACCTGATCATTCACCTATCTTTAGCATCCAAAGTGTATTGATAGTTTCTTCTTTCTCACTGATGGGATAAGGCCAGTGTCTATGTCACTTAGCATAGTGTTAGCTAAATTGTTAGCATAGTACCATACCAACAATGCACTGATCATTTCATTTTCAGATATCAAGCACTGATCCAATACCTTTTTTTTTCTCAAATTTAAAATCTGTGTACCACGCTGCTTAGCGCTCATTGTGATTATTTTTGAAGAGGCCAGGGATTCCTCTGGTGTTACATGAAGTTGTTGATAACTATTGTCTGTGTTGCTGTGGCCTGAAATATCTTATTCCTCTGTGCCATAGAGCTCCATTGTTCTCCGAAAACTATTAAAAACACATCAGTGAGCCACACTGTTGTTGTGACATACCCCTTCATTACCATGAACACACACACACACACACACACACACACACACATTGTAGTTTATTTTGACTCAATCCTACACACACTGTCCTGCTGCCAGAAATACTCACTATAGCACCAAATGTGGATTAATCCGCATCTGAAAATAGTCCCTTTTCCTCATGTTTGAGTAACATTTCCTACAGCATCCAGCTGTTTTAGGAAACTACTTTTTGAAAATGAAATCATATACTTAAAAAAATAAAAGATTTACATGTTTGGTGGGAACCAATGACTTTGGCTTGAGGAGGAGGAGGAGGAGGAGGAGGAGGAGGAGGAGGAGGAGGAGAGGAGCAGCACAAGTAGTTTGACATGATTGTTTGTAATTGATGACAGCAGCCAGAATGTCAGGCTTTTTTTTCTATAAAAACGATTAATTCCCTGTCTACACTCTCAACCAAGTGTAACGAGCTGCCTGCATACAATGTCAAGGACTCTGTCACCACATCACTTTAAACTCCTAATATAAGCACTTCATTGTCTTTTCTTCTTGTTTAACTTGGTTAGTACCATGGACTCCATGTCTTGTGATAATGATCATGTTATAACTGATCAGCCATTTTGCTTTACATCATTTTCTGTCGCCAACAGGCATAAACTCTCGAAACAGCCGGTTCCAAGAAAATCTGCACGTCTGTAACCTGCATCGATGCTTCTATCGATCGTCTCCTCCTGCGATAAACAAGAGAATGTTATTAGAACACACAAAGTTTGACTTGATGGTGTTTTGTTGTTCTGAGTTTAGTGATGTGTGTGACTCATCACCTGATGAGAAAGGAAAATCTGTGACAGTGGGGAGCAGCAGTGAAGTTAACACTTAAGGGAGGAGCGACACTTAATGCACCGATTGTGTTACTTTCATGACGAGGTTAGTTTTAAAAAATGTTAGAAAACATTTTTAAATGAGAGTACAGGATTCATTTGACTTTTGCTACATGACACTGTACTTTAACCTTTGTAATACAGCATTTGTAAGCAGTATATAAACACTTAATGGTTTATATCTATACACTATAATGTGCTTGTAGTAGATATTAGGTCACATTAGGTACATTGATACAACAGTTATTCAATATGCAATCATTCACAAATTGATTTAAAACTGTTAATAAATGTGCTCATAAACAGCTGAGCTTCATTCTTGACCTTGGAAATAGAAATCTGATGAAAAGTTTAACTCAAGGTCCACTTACTAAATTTTACTTTCAGCAACACCTCATGGCCTTGAAGTTTGATCAGTTGTCATGGAGAGTGAGAATGCATTTATAAATACACGAATACTTCATTAATAACTAAAATAAAATATATATTGTATTGTCAGTCAGTCATTATCTGATCACTAGTTATTGATACTTCACAGGAAGAGTTGAAATTATTGACAAATACATGAATAAACATTTAAAAATGTCCTTTTATCTACAGTTATAAACCATTTATTAATCACTTATTTATGGCTTATAAATATCCGATAGGTAGTTTAAAAAAAGTGTTTCTAGTTTTCTGCAATGAGAGAAACGTGTTCAGTTAATTAGGTTTACAGCAAAAATAAACAGTATGTAGAAATACTACATCCTGGTTATCATGATGTAGAAGTAAATTACACGGTATGGAAACAGGGCCAGCAACCAGGAGGAAGCTGGTATATTGTGCAGTGACATATGTCAGTTTGTGGGAAAGCAGCTGCTGCAACACTAATATGTTATGTATTGGGTGAGATCCCAGCTTGCAGTTTTGCTCCCATGTGTTGTGGTTTATTTGCAGTCCATTTGTCATCCAGAGAGCCACAAAACTTTGTTCCCTACTCTGTAAAAAAAAAAAAAAAAGGATTACTGGCTGAGTAAAGTTTGTAAAAGTCAGTTGAGAGATTGTTTTTTTTTTTTTTTTTTTTGGAAGCACTGTTTACATCTTTTTACAAACCAGACTTTTTAGGGAATCTGTTGCCACGGTGACAACTGCATCAGGAGAAATATATGAGAGGTTTTCAAGAAAAATAAAATGTATGCACAGATATACAAATTGTGGGGATAAATTGCAATATAGTACACATTACAATATTCTAATATAAGTTAACAAACAGGCTGGTGTCCAGGATGATGAGGATCCTCAAAAGCTGATTTCTAGATCAAAAAATAAACATGTGAATATTTCTGATAATATATTGAATGATAGGATGGCTGATTTTGACTTTTTTAGGCTAAATTTTTCTACCTTACCACAGACCAAAAACTAAGTGAATTATAGTAAAATAACTTTGCCCTTTTTATCACATACCTGGGAGTGTAGAGAACGGATTCAAACATGTACACTATAACATAAGGAGATAACATTTACAGAATTAAATGAAGTTTAACTGCTAATGAAGTTAAATGAATGAATGAATAAAAAGTGTAATTTTACATTTTTTAAATACTCAGAAAATTGTACAGAATTTAGTTGATGGCTTATCAAAAATTTCTTGGGAATTTTGACTCGTGAGCTCTGTATTTCTAAAATTCTGACTAAGGGCCCGGAATATGCTGTTTGCAAAGTCACAATATATTTATTTTCTTATTTGTAGATGCATGGCACCTTCTAGTAAGCGACAGCCTTGGTATCCAAAATAAAACTTTTTTTTCGTAGTAAATTTATCATGCAGCACAGTCGTGCCTGAGAAATCATGTCTTGCTTAGTTTATGGTTTTGATGTGGAAATGCTTGAAAAGAGCGGCTTCAAACAGCCGCCATGCTGTCGTACTCGAGTGTCCTTGTGTGCGGCAATAACGTGACCCACTACATTCATGCTCCTTTCCCCTCTATTTGCTCACAGGCAACAGATTGATATATTTTTCAATCAAAGGAATCAATGAACATCTTTAATTGTATTCCACCTTTCATTTCACATGTCTAATTTTGTTCTGCATACAAGCCATCACCAGTCATCATCAGGATTACTGTTGTAAAAGTGTTAGAAATAAATTTAAATCTGAGGAGGAGGTGGGTGGGGGGGGGGGGGGGTTCAAGTCATTTTGTATTGGTTTGTTGCCACCGTGAGCGAACAAAGGCCGAGAGTGTTGTTGTTTTTTTGTTTTTTTCTTTTTGAGAGGCAGTAATTTATGTGGACTTGCTCTCATAATTGGGGAGTGGGGAATTGGTGTTGGACTGCGGAGCAAATGCAAAACAAAACTAGAAAGGATAGAAGATGGCTGTCTCTGTGTGTGTGAGTGTGTCAGCATGCATGTGTGAAAATAAGAGAGAGAGAGAGGGAGTGAGAGGGGTTTTTGGTGTTTTGGTGGAGCTCCTCTCATCTCTGTGAAGGCTTTTATCGTCTCCTCTGGTCGCGGCGCTGATGAGGAGCTTTACAGGCGGCGAGAAGAGAGAGAAGAGAAGGAGAAGCTTGTTAGAGAAGGGAGGTGTTGATGAGATAATTACACAGCTGTCATAGTCCCTGTCTGGCCCAAGAGCTGTGCCATCAGTGTGTCTGTGTGTGTGTGTGTGTGTGTGTGTGTGTGTACCCATATGTGTCAGCTGTCTGTGTGTGTATGTATTTGTACATGTTTGCAAGGCTGTACTTCTGTTGAATGTGTGTTTCATTGTGTGTGTGTGTGTTATTCTCTTCCAGAAAATGGTACAATGCACATTTTTGATTGCTCTCGCATGTTGTCTGCTATCTCTGTGTATGTATGTATATATACAGCGCTGTGTGTGTGTGTGTGGTTAGACACTTGGTGTAGAATAATAGCTGCACTTTCTCCTTTGAAATGTATGGCCATGTCTTTTGGGGTGGAAATGAGGTTTTGAGCATCTATTCTGCTATTTCCTTCTTCTATAGTTCCCCCCACTGTGTGTGTGTGTGTGTGTGTGTGTGTGTGTATGTGTGGGGGTTTTTTTTTGTTGTTTTGTTTTGTCGTTGTCGGCTTTATGGAGTCACTGCAGGCGCTGCAGGCAAACTCCACTTCCTCCAAGACAGCCCATAATTCTTCCATGTTGACTTCAGACACATACACTCCCTCTTTCAGCCTGCCATGACCACTGCATGGGACAAAGAGAGTGTGTGTGTGTGTGTGTGTGTGTGTGTGTGTGTGTGTGTGTGTGTGTGCGTGTGCATGCGTGCGCGTCACTGCCTTTCGAAAGCGTTGGTGGGCCCGGCTGCTGATTTGATACATACTCGCAACATGAATGCCAGGCCGCAGGCGTCCACACACCAGCCAACCCACTGGCCAGATTGAGTCGCAGGGCGAGAGGGGAAAGTAATGGCGGAGGAAAGTTGACCACCGCCCTGGGAAATATGCGGCGTGTCTCTGAGCGAGCGAAAACAAGCTCTCAAGTCGGCGGACAGCTTTTTCATTTGGCGCTCTCCAAGATGAGGAGTGCGAGGGCGAGAGAGAGAAATTGGTGGAGGTGGTGTGGTGTGGGGGGTGGGGGGGGGGCGCGTGGAGTGGGGGCTGCTATTGGTGGTTTGTGTTTCAGTTATGAACAGAACGCTGTGAAACAGGAACAAACTCAATTTCAAGCCCGGAGTCCTTGAGGAGAAGCACTTGGTCCCCCCCCCCCCCCCCCCCCCAGCTGCCTCCACCGTCAAATGAAGACTTGACCTCTTCTCTGCTGCAGACTTTTTTTTTTTTAGTTGGAGCTCTGCCACTGAAGCACAGGACCCTCCGACCTCAGTCAGTACCCTGGAAAAACAAGCCTTGTTTCAATCCATCTGTCTACTGACTGTGGCTGTAATGACAAAACCTGAAAATTTAGGCTGAAGGAGTCACCAACACAAACAAAAACCCCTGGCCATGAGGGTGGAGGTGTGATGTAAGGAGAGAGAGAGAGAGAGAGAGAGAGAGAGAGAGAGAGAGAGAGAGAGAGAGAGAGAGAGAGAGAGAGAGAGAGAGAGAGAGAGAGAGAGAGAGAGAACTGAGCCTCAGATCTGTTTTCCTGCATGTAAGATGAGAAGAAGTGAGAAGGAGAAAAAAACAAAAACAAAGAGCTAATTACTGCCTGTCCTCTGTTTTATTCACACAGATCCTGTCACATAAAAGCAAAGTACCAGACATGCCACTAAACCTTATCGCTTGTATACGAGTCATAATTCAGACAGCTAGAGAAAATTAGATAAATGACTCCCACCACCTTCAAAGACAGAGGGATTTCTCATTTGAGTGGAAATTAAATTAATACCACTGGGAAAAGCTTGTGAATCTTCACAGGGTGTGCTGTGGTGATAATACATCGCCTCGTGTTTTCAGATTTGGGGGGGTTATGTTTGTCTTTTTTTTTTTTTTTTGTCCTTTAATAATAACAGTATAACAGAGCAAAATTCCCTCGGTGCGTTGAAGAATTATTAAATCCACTTGCGCCAGTACGCCGCTTTCATTATGTCACTTCGGTGGGCTGATGAAGAGCACTCAGAGGAGTGTAATTGGCGGCATCCATTTGTGACCTTGGCTAGAGCGTGAGGGGCCAGCGCACCATCAATACGAGACGATGGGACGTCGGCGCCCTGAGGGAGAGAAAGGCAGAGAGAAAGCTGGTAGAAGGGGGAGGGATGGATGGAGGGATGAGAGGATGGTGGCACTGCCATCTGTCTATGTGTTCTGACCCACTGCCCTCCTCAGCGGCCCAATGCCCAAATTAGGAGGAGTGACACACTAGCTAATTGCAACACGTGAGTGTTTGTGTGTGTTTGTGTGGGAAGCAACAGTCTTTGCACGGAGAAATTAGAAGATCATGAAGCTCCACTTAGCATGATTTTTATGGAAAAATACTCCCGTCTTATTAGTCTAAATCATGAAGTGGAGCTGCAGCAGACAAGAGTGCTCTATTCCCATTACCATGCTTTAGTATCAGCCCATTTGCCTCTATGAATTGTGGGTGTAGACACTACTTGACCCACAGGAAGTGACACATTGACACTTTACAGCAAATCACAAAACTCTCGCCGAAGCAGAAGCAACCGAGCACTGTTAAGTTGCACAGATTGCTAATCACCAGCATCTTGTGTGCAGTTTACTAGCATGTTACAACATTCTTGCTATTCAAGTTCATTATTTTCAGAATGACTGACCCTGTTTGGAGCCATCAAAGAGCCAGACTGCCTGGTATAGTTTTAATAAAGTGATTTTGCAGATCATTGAGTTTTTTTGGACATCATTTGTGTTACATTACTGTAGATCTTTTTTTAGGTTGAAGTTGAGCAGATCTATGCTGGGAGTTTGTAGTTTCCAAACTTTCAGCACTTAAAGCTCCATTCATTTTTTTTTATATCAGCAGAGAACTATCAGGCAGCTGTGCAGCTCTACGGTGCTTATTAGCCATGCTAAGTGGTGTGGCTCTATGGTGGTGTGGGTTATTCCAGACTGAAATAACTAATGGATGGACTGAAAGGAAATTTGGTACAGATAATAGTCCACAAAGGATGAATCTATGATGATCTCCTGACTTTTTATGAAGCTCCATTATCAGGATAAAATTTTAACCAGACTAATACTTTGGTTTATAACCAGATACCTTCAAAACAAATGACATTCCCATCAGCCTGATCTGTGTTACATATTTCTTGCTACTTAGAAAATCTTAGCATGCTAACACACCAAACTAAGATAGCATGCTGTGATAAGTACAAACAGATCAGCTGCGTGGCTATACACTCATAGTCATGTTGATTATTAGTCTATTTTAGATCATTGCTTTGGTTTTAATACAACACATCATGCGGTTCAGTCTCATCAAGCTCGTTTCCAGCAGCAGCAAGCGGCTGTTTTTAGCGGACAACTTCATACCGACATTTAGGCTAGCTAACGTAAGTAAGTTGAACCTCTAGAAGCAACAGAGCCAGACGTGTTTCTCACAAGTTGATAGAGATGAAAGCAGAGAGTGAATCAGGTGGACAGAAACACGACTCCAGTTGAAGGATAATGTTGCTTAGTGTCTGCTGTATGGATGCTGAACTTTACAAGCTAATATGTCAGATGTGATGAGTGTTTTTCCATTTGTTTTGGGGTTCCTCTACCCCTTGTGCTCAAAATGTAGCAGCTTTAAATGAAATGGAAAGGACTTTATTGACCAAACAGGTCCAACAGTTTGCTCACACAGTCCAGAGGTCTAATGAGGCAGAATGAAAAACACCTGTGTAAGTGTACCACAGATGCTTGAAATACTGATCGCTGTGGTGTCTTTATATTGCAGATGTAGGTGCTGCTGTTCTCTCTTCAGCCATGATACTTCCCTATCAACTTAAATAATATAATAATGATAATGATAATAAAATGTTGTTGTTTTCCTTTCTACCAGTGGTCAGAAACGTCCCCCAAACTGTGTATATGTAAAACATCTGATGTCAGATCTCTCTTGGACTTGATGCTTATTTTCAGTTTGCTACTTTTTCAAAGTAACCAGCTAGCAGCTCTAGATTATAGATGATCTGTCTGTGTTTATCTGAAGACTCATCAGTATGAATGAAAAGTATCCACACATGAACTTAGCCAGTTGAGGTGGAGAAGGCCAGGTTCACTTCTCGCTGCAAGGCAAAAACGTTGCATATTGTAGCTTTAACATGCAGGAGATACAGGAAGAGAACAAGTGTCAGACAGAAAGATGAAAGATGAGAGAAGTGTTTTGTTAAACTCATTCTAATGTGAGAAACATCACTTGGCTGCTTGACAAGCAGCCCTGAGGCAGAGCTGGGAGTGCTGAAGGGGAGACACACGCGCACACGCACACACACACATCTGCAAGATATGGACACTGCCACTGGGTGGAATTAGTAGTTCACTTAGTTCTTCGTCGGCTTTTTCCTCATCTGTACATCCCTCTTTCTTGTAATATCCTGTCACTCAGATCTGAAGGTGTGTCGAGACAGAATGTGAAACAAATTGTGAATGCATCAACATTGCACACAAAGTCAATGGAAAAGATGCGAGTGGGAGAGAACGGATGCACATTCGCTCTAGGCGGCACAAATTAAGCACAAGATGCTAAAATGCTTTTCCTGGGACTTGATGAATCTACCAGACAAATGTATAGCAACAAGAGGAAACATTAGAGAAACTGGAGAAAAATAATAAACAGAACTTTTGGTGAGTAATGTTATTGATATCAGTCAGAGGCTGAGCTGTCACACAAACTGGCACACTAGCAAAGTACAGTCAGCTGTGTTGGCTAGCTAACATTACAGCTAACGTCTGTACTGTCAGTAGCTACTGGCTGTTTGGGACGAATAAACATGGACTGTTCAAACATTTTAGCAAACGCAAGGAGAAAATTTGGTTTTCCATAAAACCTTCACTTCAATAAGTTCAGTCTAAGCTAATACCCAATACGCTAAGCTAATAAAGATAAATATTTGTCATTTTGTACTTTTGTCTGTTTAAGAAAATGAATCAGCATTCAGAAATGACTGAATAATACTGTAAGTGTAGGTGGTAGTGACATGTTTAATAATACAGTGAATATCAATTATGTCTGTCACCTGAGGAGAAGCTCAGCAAATTGAATTTGTAAAATGAATGAAAAGTAAGAAGAAACTGACATTTATTATTTTGAATAAGAGCTATGAGCTGCTGGGTGACAGTTATAATGGTGATTTGTCAAATTATTTCTGAATTTTTGGCAGGTATTACACACTGTACAAGTGTGCTTGTCTTTGCACACATGCTGGTGTTATGTTACTCATGTTATATATATTTTGTTTACAACTTGGGATGTATATACATTGAACAGTTGTTAAAGCAAAGAGAAAAGAAAAGGTGCAGTCTGTCCGGTGACATTCATATTTAATTCAACAGTTTATTGGATATTTTACAGTATTTTAACAGCCAGTCGATGCTGAGGTCCTGGACTGTTTCATCCCGCAAATTTAACAGTAAACTATTTGTGTCTTGTTCTGTTCTGAGCTTGGACGGCTGAGGTTCCAGCTCTGAGGGTGAACCAGGTGAAGGTGACATCACACACTGTGACACCCGGCTCAGAGTTGCTGTGACGACCGTCCCGCCTCATCAGTCACACCTGTCAGACAGGTGTATGTGTGTATGTGCTTGAGTCCGTCGGGTTCCAGTGCACACAGAGGATGGTGATGAAGGACAGGATGGATGGAGGGAGGATGAGAAAAACTATCATTTAAAGTTCATCACTTACACCTCTCTGTTGTTGTTCTTTCTCTGCAGTGAATCTACTGGACACGACGACGATCACAGGAGACTGGGGCTGGCTAACGTATCCGTCACATGGGGTAAGATTTAAGAATGTAACACACATACATGTCCACTAAGGAATATCCACCAAGAACAAGCTTTTCACATAATAGAAGTGCTGTAAACATACATATTTGAACAAATCCAACTCTTGATCCCAAAATGATCAATATCAAATCAATGTCAAGTCAGCATTGTATGTTTGCTGGGTAATCCTCATTGTCCTGTATCTCTGTGAAATCCCAACTGCACAAATTCTCACCACAAAGTGACACCTGTTGCAAAGGTATTCCTATTTTTATCCCCTGTCATCTGAAAGCATGTGATTTTCCAGTTAAGAGGGAGCCTGTGCTTATTAAATGGTATCCGGTTGTCACGGTGACACCAAAGGGCTAATTACATGTTCGTCTGTTGCAGCCAGACAACTACATGTAACGCTCACCTAATTCAAACATCGGGTCCAACATTTTCAACCCCCTCCGCATATCGGCAGCGAGGTGCAAATCACAGGAGGGGGGAGCCCAGCTGCCCCACATGGGAAGAGGAGGGGGTGGTGGAGGGAAAAGGGAGAGAGATGAAAGAGAACGAAGGAGGTGACAGTGAGGGCACGGCGTCGCTACATTAGCATATTGTAATGCCACATGATGATGCCTGGGGGTGATGAATTAGGACTCCAGCAGTGATTTTTATAGCAGTGAGATGCCACCGTATCCCTGACTCCCCTGGCTGTCAGTGAAGTGGTAGAAACATTTAACTCACCTCCGGCCCACACAACAGAAGGCGGTGTGATTGAACGGTGGCCAGGAGGAACAGATGGATTGTCTTTCAAGTCCAGAGAAAAGAGCTGGAAGAATTGGATTAGAGTTCTGGGGCGAAATGACTCCTTCTGTGTAAAATCAGCGTGAGAAGTGAGTCTCTTCTGCCTGACAGGTCCGTGTTATAACATCTAGATTACATAAACCCAGCCTGTAGTGTTTCATTTAATCGGTCCAATATGCCAGATATATTAATTCATAGCTATTCATTCCTAGACATTGTTTCACTATGAGCTCCTGCACTTGAAATGTTTGATTGAATGGATTCAGGAGCTCAGCTTTGTGTCAGCTTACATGAGGTATGAATCTTGTGCTGAATGGCAAGGATCTGAAGTTGTTTCTTGCGGTGCTAATTTAAAAGTGGCATACGTGTACAGGGATAAAAAACGACTAGACTGTTGTCTTTTGGAGTGCAGATGAAGGTTTATGTTAGCTTGCTAAATTAACTCTGAGGCTGTGTCCGAAATCACTCCCTCAACCACTACTCTTTACATAGTAGATGCTACTTAAGTTTCAGATGCTTATGAATAATCATCATTTAGCGTCATGTCTGACACGTGTAATGTGGATGTATTCAGAGACCTGGACAGCTTGTTCTAAGATGGCGGCCCTTTCCCCTCCGATAAAAGTTGCTCAACGGACACATTCCCTGAAGAATTTCAGGCTTCCTCAAATAATTTTAGAGCTCAATCCACCATTATAGGCTAATGGAGCATTAGACTGCTGAGTCCTACATTCCTTCACTAAAACAACGGACTGGTGAATTTTGAAACGTTTTACAGAATTTCTAATAGTCTTGTATTGGAATAGATCAAATCCAACCATACAAACATTAATTTCAGATTGTTTGTGATGCTTTGAAAAAACTATCAATTGTTCTGAGCATGGAAACAGAAGCACACATTAAATGAACTGTAATGTACAGGATCTGACTAAAGGAACCCAAAAAACACAGAAAAGCATTCATTCATATGGAAATATCACATTTTGTAAAAATGTTTCCTGTTTCCCTTTAAAATGACAATATTAGCATTAAGTAATTGAGGAGCTCAAGTCACCATTGTGATAGAGAGTTAGCTAAACAGCATTTTTCCATGTAATGACGATGCATTTTCTTTCTACCAATAAGGTGAAATCAATATTTGACACCTATATGTGAATGTGTCCAGTCATGCCCATTATGCAAAATCTAGGTCACAGAGGTTAGCAGTTAGGTCACAGGACAAAAAAACCCCTGACTTCTTTGTTTGTTACAGCGCCGACATAAAAATGGCATTTTGTTATGTATCTATAGGGTACAGTATATTATATCCTATGATGCATCATAGGATATAAAATATAAACAGATTTAACTTAAGTAATTCATTATATTAAATTCTCAAATGATGACTTTGAAAGTCATGTGAAGTGTTTTTTGAGTTTTGCTGTTGTTGTTTTCACTTGCCTTTTTAACCGTGTAATGATTTTGGTGTTTATGAGGCTATTACTGAGAAAAGGAATTGCAAAGCAAAAAAAGTGCTTTATGTAAAACATTAAGGATAGTTTAATGTAAGATTAAGAGCAATTTGGACTTGAGACAAAATGCAAACTACTAACCAAGCTGAAATCTGTATCAGCATGTCAGGTCAATAACTCTGGACAGTGTCTGCAAACTGCCTGATATCAGCAGCATTCCCATTTTGTCAGATACTCATACACATTTTACCAGAATATGTGTGGTGTAATGCAGTGTGACATATTCATTAAGGTTGTGCTAAAACACTAGTGAGACAAATAAGAATGTCAATGCTTCTGCCATGTTGAGATCAAATAGTCAGTGTACAGATTGCTGCACAACTAGCTCAACATTGTATTACTGCTCATACACAGATACTCACATTGTGACCACTGACAGTGACCATGTGTATTTTGACAGTCATTTATGTAGGTACATAGTGTTTGTAAAAAAAAAAAAAAAAAGAGCTCAGCTGTCTTAGTGTGAGTAGTAAGTCACAAGGTAAGTAGGTGAAGAGTGAGGGAGCTGCTGTCCTCCATGTGGGAGGTTTGATGTACTCGGAGCAGTAAGTGCCACTGTAGACTGGGTATGTTTTGAGCTTGATAATGATGCATTCAAACTGATTCCTCAGCAAAGCTATCAGAACAGCAGCAGCTGCGGGTCGGCTTCTGCTTTCAGGTTTTTCAGCCAGTCTGACTGGGAGCCAGAAAAGTACCAATGAACGCCAGTGTTAGCACTGCTAAAGACAACATTCTCAGTGCTTTTGCTCCAGGATAAACTACTGCAACTACAAGCAGCCATAAAGAACCTGAAAGTACCTGACATATAGGTGTTTATAATAAGTGATATGACAATGCAGAGGTAGGTTCAGTCTTTTTTAATACAATACTCACATATGTACATTGAAAAAGTTTGCTGCTGTAATCATTACTCTGCTCCATACTGGCAGTGGAGAGATACTGTTCTAGCCCAACTACACTGTAAAAGATGGCGGACAAAATCTGCAGAATTGTAAAGACTTGTCTACACAGGAGGCACTTCCGCTGTCTGTAACCTGTATAGAACTGCTACTAAGTAGTGGTGCGCACAACTCCAAATCTTAAGATTATATCGGGTGCGCAGTTGTGATAAAGACTAAATAAACAAAACAAAACAACAGCACTCACTAATCCATCTTCATGCCATCATCATCAGCGTAGAGAACAAAAGATATAACAATACAAATATAGATAATCAGGTGAGACCCAAAGTCCAATCAGTGACAAGACCATATAATTATACAATAGGATCCATGTGTGAAAACCCACATACAGCCTCCTCAAATGGAAGAAATGTGGCCTCGGTAATCAACATGAACGGCAACCGGTGTCATGAGCCTGAGAGAAACAACCTACGGGACTGGACGTCCCAGACAGGAGACACACATCAAGCAACAATGCAAAAATGTAACTTAAATGAGTAGTCATCAAGCGATCTATCACCAATCATTGTTATGTTAAACTGTTGGTTTTTTTAAATGGCGTTCAATGCACTTAACGTTACTCACTTCTCTGCTGAAAAGCGGCTTCATTGTGGCCGTCACCCTTGAAGCAAAAGCCTCTCACGGTGTGGTTTTTGATGAAGTGCTGCCTGGCAAATGCTCTCCCTCTGGCTGGGGACCTCCCAGCCGCACAGGCGGTGCTGAAGCCGAAGTGGTGGGCGGCAGCCGCTGTCACCTGCTGCCAGCGCCCCATCCATTGACTCTACCCGTCCTCCCAGCTAAACAGCCGTTGCTGAAGCCACAGCTGCCGGCGGCTAGGTTTAAAATAATTCCTTGAGTGCTAATATTGACTGAAAATGGCCCCGTTCACCAGTAACAGTGGATTCTCCGAAGTGAATCCCAGTTTTCTCAGATGAAAGTTTATAAAACTACCCGGTGTAAAAATAGTAACTATGAGTACTGCGCTCTAGTGTTTATATATTGGAGAGGGCGGGGTGTTGTGCTAGTAACCCATCTATGTCATACAGCCACCGTTTCAGACCCACCCAAAAAATCCTGAACACAGTTGGTGAAAAACAGTTTAACGCTCTTAACTCCACAATTCAGTTCTACATAGTTCACAGTCTTTTCACATGTTTTCAGCAATTTTCTTGACATGTATAATGTGTTTAAAAAGAAATCTCTCATTTTCCTTTAGACAGACTTTATTGTTGGCATGGCATGTGAAAATCAGAACTTGTTCTTACTGAGACACTATGAATAGTGTGACTAATATGCAAGGTGCTTTAGACAGAATGTTTATGTGTGCATGTGTGTGTGAGAACGAGAAAAACATTACTGAGACCTCATGGGCTCTTTGATAAATGGATGTTTTGACAGTTTCTAAATCTCACTCGCTCTCTTTAAAACACTCTCACACTCACACTCACACTCACTCTCACACTCATTCAGAACACATATAAGGTCATATTTTGCTATCCTGACAGTTTACAGTGTTATAAATGTGCCATGCTAGCAGCATCAGTTTTTCAGCTGCCCTCTGCTCCGGGCAGCAGCAGCAGCTCTTTGATGGTCTTAGGTCGAGAAAACACAACTGCAGTGGAAAGGAAAAGATTTCTGTCGTCTGATGATTATGTCACGCAAAGCTGTTTTCTTTTGAAGCTGAGAGTGACTTATGTTTGTACGGTCATGCCTTGTTAGATCCGCAAAGTGCCTGAGAAGTTTAGATTCTGCAATATCATGCGAAATACTGTTACATAACGAATACATAAAACTCGGCTCTGCAGTTATCTGCAGGCTCAATAACATTATTTTTACACTGAGGTATTGTTCAGGAGGCGACACACATGTCGCTGTGAGCGAGCGAGCGAGGCAAAGGTGAGAGAGAGAGGAAAAAATAGATAGAGAGGTTGCCTACGGGGAATACAAGAGGAATAAGTGTCAAATCCATGCTGGAGGAAGATGGATTGAAATTGTCAGTGTGTAGTTTCCTGAATGTGAAGTCATATTCAGACAGAGGGACAGGGGTCGGGGACAGACAGTTTCCTCTATGCAGCTCAGACAACAGTTTATTTTGCTTTTCTATTGTTTATTTAGTTTCCTCCCAGATGAATTCACTTTCCAATTACAGTATCTTTTAAAGCTGCACTACTTCCTTAATATATTCATACGAAAATGGGTCAAATGACAATGTGTAATGTCTTGTATGTATTTGTATTGAGGAACCCATAGATTATAACCCAACTGGGCAGTTCTCTTTAGCATTTGAGTGTCTTTTAGGTGATTGTTTTGGTTTTTTACAGCTTGCAGCCTTACTGTTTCGGTTCATTATCAGTGCTCTCATCAACTTTCTTTCCTAGATGCAGCTGTGCACTGCACCAAACAGCAAACATTAGTGAATAGCTGGCTGAACATAGTGCATCATTAAGCAACTAAAGAACCAGATCTTTCTCAGGTTGGTGGAGACCAAAACAGAGCTAAAAGGAGAGCAAATGTTGTACTTACATTCATCAGGTGGCCAGAAACACAACGTCTATATCGAAACACGATGTCTATATCGGCAAGTGTTTGCTAACATATTCACCATAACAACCTTATAAGGTGATAATGTATCTATGTTGTGTTTATAGTTTTTTGTCGTGCCCCTACTTTAAGTGGCAAAAAATAAATTAATGCAGCTTTAAAGGATGAGGCTGGTGATATTCTGTATTTTTCTTATTGTCAACAAATCCCATCATAAGACAGACTGACAATGAATTGAACAAGGATTGGAAGGAACAAAGCCTGATATATCTTAATCCGCTGTGCCGTAGAGCTCCACGGTTGTCCAAAAACTATTAAAAACACATCAGTGAGCCACACTGTTACACTGCCTGACATGTTCCTGCACTGGAATGAACACAGACAGTGTAGTTTATTTTGACTCAGTTCACATACACTGTCACTAGTTCACTAGAATATGTATTCTAGTACATATTAGTACATATCTAGTGATATATATTCATCCACAGCTGAAAATAGTCCCCAACAAATGCACTATGTCTTCCTGTTTGAATGTTGTTTGCTTGAAACTACAGTGCCCAGTTGTTTTAGGAAATTAATGAGCCTTTTGAAAAAATGTAACTGTATATTTATGGCCTACTCTTTAACATTTATGTCTGTGGATCTGTATAAGGAACCAATGGGCTCGGGGCTGAGAGCCACAGACAGGGTAGGGATGTTAGAAATTATTGAGACAAACTAACACATTGTTGGTTTTGGTCATTTAATGGAATTTGTGGTCAGTAGGAAAAGTACAGAATAACACCAGCTTCATCCTTTAACAACCAAGCCAGCAGCAAATCCCTGAATCCCAAATCCCTAAATGAGAGAAAAATGAGACATCACCAAGATGTGAGCTTGTAAGAATGGAGAGAGGAGGAAGCTGAATTTTTTTTTTTTTTTTAGAAATGTTACAGCCGGATTAAAATGTTTCCAGCAAAATAGCTGAAGATTGTCAGCTTGCACTTACTGTTCAATCGATGGTGTGTGTAAGTGTGAGTGTGTGTGTGTATAAGGTCTTTATTAGCACCCTGACCTCTCCCTCTCTAGGAGTCTCGTTTAGATGACATCATGACAGATCACGTCTTCGACTCAAGGGGCTTCTTTCCATCCAATTTATTCAGGCAATGGTTAGGACGCCCGTGGGCTGTCCCGGGAGCATCGTTCTCAGTTTTTCTCTCGCTCTCTCCCTCTCTCTCTCACATGCACACACACGCGCACACACACTCACTCTCTCTCTCTGTGAGCTTGTCAGATAGGGCAGGAAGACTTCATTATCCTCCCGTCCGATCTATGTTGGCCATGACAGGTTCATCCACCGGCCACCCCACAATCAATAGAGCTGACAGTGGTGTGTGTGTGTGTGTGTGTGTGTGTGTGTGTGTGTGTATGTGTGTGTGTGTGTGTGAGAGAGATTATTAACGTGGGCCGTGGAAGCCATGATGTGGATGAGCAAGTGATGAGCTGAAGTGTCAAAAGCCCACAGTCTGTTGCTATTACTAACTCTTTCTCCAACTCCTTCTTACTTTCTCTTTTTCCTCTCTCTCTCTCTCTCTCTCTCACACACACACACACACACATACACACATATTTGCATATTGCTTTCTGTGCCGTCTGACAGTGACTTCCGCCGCTGGTTCTACCTGCAGGGGTCATGCAGGTAAGCTGCAGTGTAGAACAGCTGGATGTTAATATACTAACATAATTAGTTTTCCCACCATGTATTCCTGCTGTAAAATGCTTTCAATTCATGTTTTCTAAATGTATGTTATTATCTCAAAATAGAAGATTTCTGTCAATCGACAGTTGTGACTTTTAAATGATGATGAAGAACTAAATGTAATTTGAAGAATTTCTAACGAGGTAATTGAACTTTTTTGTGGGAAACCTGTCTGACACAAGTTATTATTCAAAGCAGAGTATTTTGATATGTCTTAAACATGTCTGCAGGGGATCTCTAATTTAGAAATTAGGCCCAATTTAGGCTGTCTAAAAACTGGCAACCAAGAAATAATGTGTCTGCTCTGTCAGACATCTCCTCCATCAACATCAGCACACACGGGAGCAGGCTGGAATATGACCATAATAGTGTTGGAAGGTAACCTCTAGTTATCATTCACACCTGTACGCATCCTGTGCCTGCTGCTTTCACATCACAACAATATAAAACAAGGGAATATGACAGTTACTTATCTACATTTATTTTCCACCGTTGGCTCGGGTTAATGTGACTTTATCTACCTGGTTTCACACAGATTTGTGGATGTAAGATAATGCTATGGTGCTAAAGGTTGAAGGCTATCAGCCATCAGTCTATAATGTCCTGGTTTGTAGATATTTTGGAACTTGAAGTGCATCGTGACTGCTGTCCAAAGTGCTGGTCCCAGGTTCTGCTGGCATGAGGGAAGTTCTCAGGCATTGAGCCGCTTTGAGGCACCACTCTGGCATTTTCTTTTATTCTTGGTCATCTAAGTGCTGATGTCAGACTGTGCTTATGTTGCCAACTTGTGCTGATTTAAAGTTGCATCTGACTATTAACTGAACTAACGCTAACTAACTAACTCATGAAGAACAGGCGTCATTCATTCCAATGGAGGGTAGCTGATGGACAGTAACAGACTAGTGCCCCCCATTCTTGTTTCCATAAATTAATAATACTAACACAAGAATCTTGTATACTGTAGCATTGAACATGCTTTAAGTTGTTTGTTTAAAAGGGCTACACTTGCAATTTTGGATGATATCTACTAGGGGTGCAACGGATCGCAGTTGATCTGTGATCTGTATGGATCGCCCCCCATGGTTCGGCACACGTGAACTGCAGATTAATTGCAAAATTTAATATCTCATTTAAGACAAAGTAAACAAACTGCTGTAAGTGCAAGTCATGGACAGACAGCGCGTCGCTAACGGGGATTTTGAAGAGCAACAACCAAACCAGCATCTAACGGGTCCGTAGTGACATCTGCAGATATGTTTACATGCTGTTCAATGTGCTGAAGCTGAACAGCTAATTTGCTACGTAGCTGCTAACTAATGTTAGCGGCGCACTTTTCACCAGTGGATGTTTGTTTGGTGGCTCGTTCAACAAACTAAGCACCAGGATGAGACGCATGTTCATGTTTGTAAGTTTTGATAATGTGGACACAGGCTGTTGTTTCATTCACTACCATGTTTAATGGAAGAAGGTATCACGCTTCATATTGCAATTTAATTTAACAATTGAGCTTTGAATATTTTATATATTTTAAGATTTAACATTGGATATCTTGAATGTTGTTTTCATTTAAGACCATGAGCAAAAGTTTCATGCTGTATGTGTTTTAGAGGATATATGGAAAAAGTTTTATTTGTTTGTCTCCCTTTTTTTTTTTTTTGCTGATCCGAAAAATGATCCGATCCGTGACTCAAATCCATGATATGATCCAAACCATGAGTTCTGTGATCCGTTGCACCCCTAATATCTACTGTAATCTTCCTCCTACAAGCACCTGCCAAATAAATGTAACGTAATATTTGGGATGTTGATGATGATTATAATGTAACATGCAATTTTTAATATATTAATTCTAAAACACATCATTAACAGAGATTTGCAGCTCTTGATCACATATTGTAAATACTTGACAATCACCACTGTTGGAATATTTTACTAATCATAATAACCAAACTCCACGAACCAAGCTTCACATTTTGATCACAATAACTGTCTGCTGTAGATATATAAAAACAAGGGCAACAAAAACAGTCAAAATAGCGGAGCAGGTTGTGCACATGTAATAGACACTGATGTGTGGCATGTGTTATAACAAAGGGAAAAAACTACATTTTTCACATGAATATTTCCTTTTAAACACTCAGTAACAACACCCTGCTTAATTTTGCTTTGTTTATATTAGTTGTGTGTGTTAATGCGAGACCCGTGACCACCTGAACTTGCTGGTCACATCCCACTATCCTCTGTTCTTTATTATATTTCTTATAGTAGTAATTGTTTTGTGATTAATGAGCTAGTCCAGAAGGTATTCACTCTACTTAGACTTTATCCAGGAAGGTCGACGAGAATATCGACCATCAACATTGTTTCCTTATCATTTCAGGAAAAGAAATGGACTAATTCAAAAGGAGGAGAGGATACAATTTAAAGTTTTTGGGGGCAAAAGAGAAAAGTCTAACAGTTGGTAACAAAGCAATAAAACAACAATGACACACTAAAGCACTGCCATGCATACAGAACACTGTCTTTCTTGTCTCTTTATATTTATTTTACATTATATTGCTGGAAAGTAAATTGAAAAGAACTGAACTGTTAATTGAGCAGTTTAATCATGCTTGTAACCAGCTTGTTTAACTAATAATTTGATGTTATACAGTGTGAATTCATGATTACAACTTAAAAAGCTCATATAGGAACTGACTGTTGAACTAGAGAAACACATTTACACAAACATTTACACATAAATTGTCTCTTAACTTTAAAGTTATTCATAAATAACTTTTTGGGACGAGAAGTGCAACACATTTTTTGTGACAGTTTTCTCTATTCTGCTGTTATCAATAACACCATCCTCCAGGTCTGATTACACACTTCCTCAACACACTTTCAGCTAGTCTTTGGCTGATCGAGGTGCTAATACACCTCTGCAGCTGCTCTTGGGAAGTATTTCACTTATCAATCGGGGTAAAATTTTCCCGTCATGGCAGGTTTTCAATTGTATGTTACAGTGTTTTAATAAAATGTTCAAGCCTCCCAGTCTTTGACCTAAAAAAAGCACCCTCTATTGTTCAAAATAGTGAAAAAAAAACGACTGGCATTCATACCTATAACTGCCACCAGGTGAAATTTACCTGTATATGAAATGCATTTATTTCTGTGCGGTTCATGTTTAAACATTCTAAGTTGCTAGGCAATGGCATTTGTTGGGAGTGTGTGATCTGATAACTACGTCAAGTCATAATGAAATGATAAAAAGAGCAGAGGAGAATGACCTGCAAAAACTGCTGAATGTCTGCTCGAAGTGTGTTTGAGGGACATGTATAATCAGATGTGTTCAAATGAAGATGATTTTGCTTCCTCACAAACATTCACTGTGTGTAAAACTTATTTTTAGTTATTTGATTATTCATTCATTTCTGTTTTGTCATGTTACCGTTTATTGTTTATAGGCTATTTTCCCTAATTTACCAGATGCCTTGCTCTGTTTTCATGATTGGAACATCAAAAAAGAAATATATATTTGTGTTATGATGTTATAAATTAAAGAAAAAAAGCTTCTTGGTGATGCTCTCTTATTCACACATTGTTGAAATGCCTAAATTAATAATTGATTAGCTGAAATTGTGCGTTTGGCTTTGTCATGTTGATTTTGTTGCGACATTAAATTACCCATAAGTGTGGTGGTTGTTGATTATTATTATTATGGTTCATTATTGTCCTTTTTTGGTGTATTTAGGCTACTTTGGTCATTTAAATAACATGGGTTATCTCATTATATGATGAATGTCGTTTTATAAATATATCACACCACCCAAATATGCAAATATTCCTTCTAATACTGTTCTTAAAGATACTTAGATTATAAAACAGGACGACCAAATCACAGGTGATGATTAAACAAACTCATTTCGTGACTTTAGACATTTCTTTGTGAAGATAATGCCTTAATACAATGACAGAGGATATTTTTTAGTATTAGAAATGCCGTAGCCAGGTGCATAGGTAAATTTTACCCGTTGGCGGCTTTAGGTATATAATGACCCCTGGTGGTATTAATAAACATGCTAGGTGAAGATGCGCTGCAGGTATCACTAGAGGGTCTGGATGTGGCATCTGCAGCTGCAGAGGAGTATGCAGATGGTAGATGGTGCTCAGTCTGGAGATGGACCGTCTTGATTTGAAAGATCTCATGCCAGAACTTCCCCCGAAGAAAGCTGAAGCCTGTGTGATCTAGGTTTGAATTTTCCTGATCATTGCAGCAGTCCTCGGAGGGGAAACTGCCCAGGTGTTAGGATGAGAGATCTGAGGTCAACAGACCACCTCAGCCTTGACAGGGTTTGACAGACAGCTCTATTCTGCTGTCGGCTTTAACAGGAGCAGCAGGGATTATCTGTTTGGAATGAAATGATCTGAAATGGGCCTCAAGTGTGGAGTCATCTCCCTCCCTTGCAGCTTTTCTTGGAGTCTTGCAGACTTCTAAAGGCTGTTGCACCAGCTAAATGTGCGTAACTTAAGCCAAGCTCAGACCAAAAACTGCCCTGTGTTAAAACACTACAAGACGGCGTGGTGGTGGGGGCGTGTTGTTTAAGGTACCGGTGAGACAATGAAATACAATCCAGGAAGTCGAGTTGGAGCTACAGATTAATGCATTTAAAGGTTTATCAGTAGCCAGAACACTACAGAACAGTTTGTAATACTCACAGACAGGATTTTACAACTCTGGAAAGTTATCACGGTGTAAACTGTGTTCAATCTTTCTTCTCCACAATCATGAGGTAAACAGTCGAATATGGTGTTCATGTTTCAAAATAATCCAACAGGAATGTGCACTTGCATGTATGTGATTGGCCAACGCAGCACCTTGCTGGATGATGTTGGGTTGCGTTGCAGTAAAAGTTGAGACCGGTTCAACTTTTTGCCGGATAGCCGCTTTTGCCAAGCACTGCTCCAATACAAATGAATGGGAGGGCTGCATTTTTTCACATGGAGCTGATATTAGGCTGAACGCCCCCTCAGGGCATTTTCAAAGTTTCAAGTTTCTTTTCACACGGGAAAAAAATCCATCATTCATAGATGCTGCAGTATTTGCAGTAAAGATTGAAATAAAACATTATTTCTTGAGTTTTACAGCTCATTGTTGACATTTGAAACAGTACAGTGTGTGTGTCCACTGACCCTGCTGTCTGCCTCCATTTGAAGGATTTTAGTCTCGACTTTAAAGCCAAAAATCCAGTCGGCTTTACATTTAGCTGTTGCAACAGTCTTTTAACATATGTATAGAAACTGTTCAATGAATGGATCTAGATAGATGTGTACCTCTCTCCATTATCCATCATTAGCCATCATCCCCTGGTGAAGCAGGTGGATAATTTGAAAAAATAAAAGTCTTGGGAACCAAAAATCGAATAGGACATTCCCTAAATACTCCCGAGTGAGAGTGCTGGAAGCCTGGAGAGGTGAACAGAGGACACTGATGAGGCTCTCTGAGGTAGAAACTGCCACAGATGATATTTGGCAGGAAAGCCTCCATGATAATACCTCCACCCCCCCAAACACACTCAACTTTATCATGAACACTATTCTAATTTCTCTATGTAAGAGTGTTTTCATGTTTTTACACACAGTCACATGCACACACACACACACACACAGATACATACTGTCCTGTAAGAACTGCATCTCAGAATAGATTACAATTAAACCATCTCCCCCACTGATCCCAGACTAGTGCAATTAACACTCCTATTCCAGAAAGGTTATCGCTGTCAAAGAACCACAGATGCGCGCGCGCGCACACACACACACACACACACACACACACAAGCAAAGTTATTAAGTCTGTTCTGGTTGTGTGGCTGATAGTCTGAGAGGCAGGAAGGTGTTGGGCAGAGCCTGATATTTCCACTGAGTTAATATGCAGACCTGTTACTTCACATAGAGCCCAGCATTAAGCCTGGAAATGCCACCAGCGAACACACACACACACACACACACACACACACAGTGTTACACAGCCATCACACCCCACTGACTCTCTTCCTCTATCTTCATCATTCTCTTTCTATCCCTCCCGCTCTGTCTTTTTTTTTCTCTCTGTCTATGATTTTTAAAGAAACCTCCATCAAACATACTAATCTGAAATTAGATCTTTCAAAGGCGACGCTGTTCTCCGGCTTTGTCTTGTCTTTCTTTCGACGTCTCTCGCACTAAAATGTGTGTGTTGTCTGCAGCTTCTGTACAGTTTAAGGCTACAAAATAAGAGCAAGAGAGTGACAGTAAAGGATTACAAGCAGTTAGGTTGTCCCATAATCTGGCCATTACCAGCTCAAATCTGCCAGTACTGCTTTACTTACATTTGCTGATGAAGATCACGCGATATGACCGAAAGCCTCAGAACATATAACGTAAATGCGTCTCGGTAAGATGGTTTTCTCAACTGCTGTTTCAAAAATTAAGTCATCAAAGAAAATATCTCAACACTCAAAATTGAACTTTGGCTTAACCGCTGTAATGTTCAGTGTGTAATCCTGCGGTTTTCAACATGCCATTATTTCATCAACAGAAAATTAGTAAGAAACTAATATGGTAATTAATTAAATGTTACACATTCTCTGGTTGCAGCTTCTCTAATGTGAAGATGTAATGCTTTTCTTTGTTTTATATCATTCCAAATTGATTCTCTTCAATTTTGGACTGTTAGTTGGAAAAAACAGGAAATTTTCTGGAAGAACTTTTGATAATCAGTGTCTGCTCACGGCAACATGAGCATGATTTTAAAAAACTAGTCTTCTGTTTAGGAAACTCAAAGCATACAAAACTTCAAATTTTAAAATCAGTCGTAAATTGGACCGTGATTGGCTCCGAAGTAGTTGTGATGTGACAAATCCTACTTGTAAGTACACAAGAAACTTTCTTTCTTTAGCGGATGAATGTGAAAACAAACTCTGCTCGCACATCATTCTGCACAGTGAAGAGAACAACATCCAGCTGAAGGGATGGGTCAACGCTGACTTGTGGCATGGGACAAAGTACACACATGGGAACGTAGGACCCAACCACAAGTCTTCTGGCTCAGAGTCCTAAACACTCAACAAATACCATCCAGCACGACCACCTGCTATGACCTCTGTTTGGTACAAGAATGTAGACTGTTGTTGACTAGAAAACACAGTGAATCTAATCCAAATAGCAATTATGTTCCCTCAAAACGTATTAAGCAAAACCATTTAGTAGCTCCTTGAACCATTTAATAGTATGAAAAGCAGGAGACAAGGTTGACTTATCTTGTTACATTCCTGAATTCTTGTAATTTATTTAAAAAAAAAAAAAAAAAGTGATTTCACAAAAACATTCTTTTATTTTTGTAGGAAGAATGCACATTACCATGAACTCAACATTTACAACTATATTGCAGCTTGAGTGACCTATTGTTTTTTTATTTATTTAATTTGTCTTTATTATCTACTGTATAAAGAACAATAACCTGTGCAGCACTCTCACCTCTATATTAAAAACGACTCTGAAAAAGATTGAAAAACTTCATTTTCTGCACATACGTTATCAACAGCTGCCACATCTGCATAAAATCTTCACCCTGGCCCTGCCATTATACATGAGACTATTATTGTTTTCATTTGATTTGATTTTCATAAATGCAGTCAAAATTACAGTGAAGCGTGAAGCAATATGAAAGGTAACAGGTCAGATTTGTTATTCCAGTGTTTACTACATCGGATGTGTCTATTGTTTATGTAAATAATTGATGGCAGGAAGAAGGCCTTTAGAGGACAAATAAGGACGGTGAAGGTCACAGATGACAACATACAGTAACAGAACAGTATGACTTATGGCTCATTTCTTTATTTCTCTCTCATTTCTTATTTTTCATTAAAAAAGTTCAATACAACAGCAGCGTGTTTGTTTGTGCAGTCTGGAAAGCCTTGAAGCAAATCTTGTCAGAAATGTAACTTGTATAGGAAATATTTTCCATCAGCACCCCCAACACTCTGCAAGAATGTTTGTGTGTGTGTGTGTGTATGTGTGTGTGTGTACCCACAGCTGCCTTCAGCCTCTTCAGAAACAACAATGATGAATAGAGTCTTAAACAGGCAACTCCCTCTCTATTGTCCCTCACACCAGCAGCACATAATCATCTCTCTTTTCAACTCCTTTTCTCTCTGTATTTGCTAATCAATCTTTCATTCTCTCTTTCATCCTTTTTTTTTTTTTTGACATCCACTCTCTTTCATATCACACTTTATGAATAGACCGATATTGATGTCATGCTACAGGGCGTCGGACTCGTATGAGAGTACGGCCGGAGACTCGGAGAGGCGACTGCATTAAACAAACACTTTTAGCCTTTTACTCTGCTTAACAACAGCTCATCTGATCTTCAGGCAACTCAGATTGCAACTTCTTTGTCTAAGCGGGAGTGCTAAATAGCCTGGATAAAACAAAAGAGAGTGAGAATAAAGAGAGAAAGGGAGCGTGGAGAATCAGAAAAAAAAAAATCAAGGATCAGATGAGTATTAATTGCCACAAAAGAGTCAGAAGAGGCTGAGCCATTCGTCTGCGGGACCCCGGATCGTCCCGATCAGGAAGACAATTAGCAATAAATGAGAAGAAACTGAGATTTTGTCTTTGTTTGTATTTTATGTAATGAAGATAGTGACGATACAAGTAATAATATCAGTACACCCGGGGCATGCTGGGGAATCAGTGGACTGAGGTGCAATTGAGTCGTAACATCACAGGTTCAAATTTAGTACACTGGTGCAACGCTGAGCTTATCGTCCACTCTCTTATCACCGCTCCTTCCTGTCTGTCTGCTCCAGCACTCTGTAGTGCTTCTCAAAACTCTGCTGCAAAGTGACTTACAAGCAGGGCTGTAGTGGTCGGCTCTGTCACGGGTCCACGAGGGCTGTGATGATGAAGACGTAAACCTTTCAGTCTTAACAACCAATCTCCAACAATCTCCAAGGCTTCTAGTATAGATGTTTCACTTAAAGCCAAATGACACACATACATGAATAGTTTGATTTTCATGTGTGACTTTCCCAAAAGCATTTTGTGTTTCTCAACTGCTGTATCTGACAATTGTGCATTAATTATGTAATAAACCCTTAAACGGCATGGGGAAACAATACATAATATAGTTGTTATACTGTATAATGACAGCTTCTGTAGTAAAACCTGTCAATCATTTTACAGCAGGTTCCAATCATGTGTTTTGAATTTAGCTGGATTTAGATCATGCCTTAAAAAAATGATGGACCTTAACAGTTATTCTGCTCTCTCACATGTCTCTCTTCATAACCTGAATCCTGCTGGTTCTGAATCAGTTTCTTTCTTTTCCTCCATCATATTTTTTCCTAAAGGGGACATATTATGCTTTTTGTGACTTTTATGTTATTAACATATCTGTTGTCAGATGTTAAATATGTTAGTATGTTAAGTTCCACTGCAACCTGCTCTCAGTGCTTCGTTTGCAATGTTTTTTTCAACCTTGCTAACGAGCTCGCGTGCATGCCCGTCTATTCTGTAGCCTTTGTTGCTAAGGTTGTTGTTGTTGTTTTTCCATGTGTTGTCCACTCTCATATTTTGGATCAGATTTCAGCTCGAACATGTACTATTTGAGCAGTTGACATTTCGAGCAAAGAATGAGAAAAAGTAGTTAAATCCTACTACTTTAGTTTGTTGCATGGTTTGCTGTCCAATCAGAAGAGAGTGTGCTCCTAGGGAGGGGATCCTTAAAGAGACAGGAGCTAAAACGGCCTGTCACAGACAGAGGCTGAACTGAGGGGGCTGCATAAAGGGTCAGTATAAGATAACTAAGGAGTTTTTAACTGTAAATCATGCAAAAAAAATATTCCAGTAGAGCCCCAGATTAAAAACATAGACCTGTAAATGTGCAGAATATGTCCCCTTTAAATCTTCAGTCTGATGCACCTACTTTCCCTCACTTCTTCCTCTCTCTGGCTTCCGTTTTTAAAAATCTGACAGTGCATGAAGCAGAACTCAAACTTGCATAGTGTTAATTACAGCAGTTGTGGATTAACAATTTAATGTGGTGGGAATACAGCTTATGAGCTTTAAAGTTACATTCAAGCTAATTACTAAAACACAGCAACAAGCTGATAAAGTGGATGGTTGAAACAACACGGAAGTAAAAAATAACTTTAAACTCATAACCATCTATTTACTTCATGGTCTTTATCTGACAGACTACTGTTTGATGCATCATTTATTAGATGTCATATGTTCACTCTCTGAACTCTCTGAACTCTGATTTATTCCTCTGCTCCAGGCAAGCAGCCAGCTTCAGTCAGGGTTTGTTTGTTTTACATCCCGTGTAGCACGAGCGGGTGGTGAGTTGATGGTTGCTCCGTGTTAACAGATGACAATATTGGTGACATGAGGATAAAGTGTTCCAGCAGAAACATCCTGGAATTTGCTAATTGAGCCAGAAGGAACCTTGAATGAAGCTTTAAATGTAATTGACAACTTACAGAGTGAGTGATTAGAGTTTTGGTTTTACTGGTTTGAAGAGTTTGGTCTTAATGCAAAACAGTGGAACACAGTTCAACGAGTGTCAATTTGGTCATGCAAATTTGAATTTTTCATACATTTTCCATATCATGATGGAGATATTTTTGAAATGTGTGATGATTAACGATGATCACAACATATGTAAGACACTTTTAAAAAATGTTTATTTATTTTTATATCACTGCCCAGAAAGTTGACTGTTCTGGCCTTTATCCAAAATGAAATGTAAAACCTTTCTTGTGTTTAAAAAAAAAAAAAAAAAAAAAAAACTACTCAGAAACAGAACAGCATTTTTTATTTTGTATTGAAAAATAGAGATTGAGTGACAAACTCATCTGATAATAAAGGCCCGTGTGAGATGTGGCTTAGAATTTCCAGTAAGTGCTACGAGATTTCAATGTTGTTTTTTCACCGTTTGTGGTTATTTACATGACTAATTGAAAGACTGTATATAAAGTAACATCAACCTGAGAGACAGCTGAAATCATTTGGATAATAAAGCATTGAACTGCACAGTATGTTGAGAGAATTGTGCGACATGTTTTATTTTGATGGACTTAAGTGAACTGATCAGAAACAGCTCAGCACTACTACAACCTAGTAAATTGTTGAAAACACTCCTGAAACAGACTTGTACAGTCTGGATTCACTTTGGAGATAATGGAGATGAAACATTTTGGTGTTTGACAAATGAAGTGAAAATATATTTTCATTTACTGTACGGAGATGATAGACATTTTATATTCATACGCTTGTTTGTACCTGCGGTATATTTGCATTGTGTGCTGCCACGTTTGATTTCTCCTGATGAGAGATCCGATGAGTCGACAGGCAGGAAACAGATGTGCAATTTACTGCCAATTAATTTCTCCGTCTCATTCTCTCTCTAAGTTGTACTTTACTCTCTCTCTCTCTCTCTCTCTGACACACACACACACACACACATATCCGCACACACCCACGCTGCTGCATTGTCAGTCAGCCGCTCTGTGCAGCACCGCATCTCTGTTGTCGCCATGATAGAAAACTCTCTTATCGCTCTCTCAGAAGATAAACATGCCCTGCTGATTCTCCCTGACTTCTTCTTCTTCTTCTTCTTCCTGTCTGTCTGCTGAGCGTGTGCAGAAAAGATTTCCATTATTCTCACAACTAAACAACAACCAATCTCCACCAATCTCATCACCTCCCCTCTTGCTGTACAGCTCCCAACCTCCTGACAATCTACTGTGATCTTTCACTCCTGGAGAAAATTACAAGGAGGTAAAAATCTAAGATTTCCCAAGAAAAAGACAAAAAAAAAAAAAAAAAGGAGAAGTTGAGAGTGCAGTGACGGCAAGAAGGGAATAATGAGGGAGATAGAGAGGTTATACACCGCACTAATTAGTCCGGGTCTTCACAAGTTCAAGGACGGTTTCAATTTAGCTGATAAAGATGAGAGGATGAGGACGGGGCGGGGGGGATGGGTGAGATGGGTGAGACTTCCTACATCTTAATTATCCCAGTGGTTTTTGGCTGGTGGCGCCTTAGGGAGTGTGTGTGTGTGTGTGTGTGTGTGTGTGTGTGTGTGTGTGTGTGTGTGTGTGTGTGTGTGTGTGTTGGAGCGGTGCAGGGGGGGGCAGGTTGAGTCTAGGGTGAGGAGAGGAGTTCCACGGAGAGCCCTTGCAGTCGTCTTATCCGGGGCCGAGTTCAGCTGGGCGTGGCCCAAAGCTTCCCAGGGTCAACGCTTTCCCTTTCAATTACTCCTCCGCTCGCCCGAGGATCCCGAGCCCAGGAGGAGAACGGGTAACGCCGGGGTTAAATACACATGCACGTCTTCATTCACGCATACATACAGATCGGCTGTGCTCACACCTTTGTAAAATAATCAACGCCAGAATCGTTTGGTTAGAATTTATTGTGACCGTGATCCAAGAGAGCATCGGTTTTGAGTCTGATGAATACCAATTTTAACCTGTAATCCTCACTGCAGCTCATGTGAAGGAGGGAGATTGGGAGAATTGCTTTTCTCTTGGTAGAGGAGGAGGAGGAAGTCATATAGTTTGGTGCTGAAGTGAGTCACCGGTTCTGTTTACATCCACTGAGATATTTCTGTTTTATTATTGCTTTTTTTTTTTTTTTTCACGGAGAGGCAGGGGCGATGGGGCGATTGTGCATTTTTTTGTGAAGCTAAAAAATGTAATAACATCATTAAAAAACTGTAAAACAAATAAAAGACAAAAACAAATAAAACAGATAAGGAAGAACAGTTTAAATCAAAATATATTCAAATAGTTGTGAGAAGTGATCCTGCATATTGGGGAGTAGCTACATTAAGTTTGGGAGGATATATTAAGTTATCCGGTCTAATGGGATTTGGCGCCTCCTCCCACTTGACCGTTATTAGCTTGTGTGGGTTGTCGAATTGAGCAGAGTGAAATTCTGGGTTTAGAGGTGTTTGTGTCAGTATCAGTTGGCAAAAATAATTTGTGAATGTCTCCTCCTCCTCCTCCTCCACTTCCTCCTCCTGATGTAACGACATAGCTGAGGGAGATGTGGGTGGAGGCCAGTCGTCCTCAGCTCGCTACGGCTCCATATCGCCGCAGTTCTCCAGAGACTTCTGAGCAGCCCAATCGAATCCCTGGACACTTTGATTAGATCCTTCTCGCCCACGTGTTTTTAAAGACTTTAAAGATCCTGTTTTCCAGGAAATTAAAAGATTTCATTGCAAGTGAACTTTCTACTGTCCTGCTCAAACATGAACATGGGCAGGGGATCTAGTTGGTTGCCTGCTTGGTCTACGCCATGTTTACACAGTTACATTCACATTCAGTTGCCGATCTTCTTTCAACAGAAGATATACTGAATGACGGAGCTGCTGTTAAAATCCCATTCCCCTGCAGTTTGAGTTAAGCTGTTTGTGGGAACTTTTGACACTCTGTGATTGAGTCTTCATGTCACCATGAATAAACCAGTTGACAGAACAACCCCATTTCCTCTTTTACTCATCTTTGGTGGGATGTGTCTAATACAGGAGCACGAAAGGATGACTTTTTTTTTTTTTCATGACATCGAAAAAGTAACTGTGCAACTGGATTTGCACTGACAATGAGAACCGTGAGTAGGTGTAACATGCTTCTATGCAGCATTAAGCTGTTGAGAGGTGAGGCAGGCATCTTCACCAGGTTGGATTGGAAAGTTCCTGTTTTTGTCAATCTGGGTGTTATTTTCATATTTTTGTCCATTATATTATATTTGTTGTTTTGATAACATTCATTACTTACATTATTTAGGGAATGCAGACGCAAGAACACTGATCAGCATTAAAACGTTGTAAATTCACAGAGATGATGCCAAAGTCATAGCATAGCCAACACATCATAATTACACACATGTCCACAAAACAAAATACAAAAGCAGAACACAGCCGTAATGGATTTTTATTTCCTGTTATTTCCTTCCTGTTATCATTTACTGTACACTGTTGATCTTAAACAGTGCACTGTGATGAATAAATCTTCTCCATCAGAGCCTTGATAGGACGACAGACTGACAGCCCCAGTAATATTATACTGATATAAATCATACATATGTTATTATGATAGATTGACACAAACATAAAGTTGGATAAAGTCACGAGTGACTGAGAAATATAAGTTATTGCAGAAAAAATAAATATAAAAATGTTAATTTAAAGTAAGCTCACTGTAAAGCTATTAAATTCTAGAAGGTCTTTCCAAATAATATATTATACAGCGCTTTAAATTATAACATAATTAGTGTCCCGGATTTTTAATTTTATTTTATCATATTTAATTTAGAAGTAATAATTTGATTCGTTTTTTCAAACAACTGAGAAGCCCTACTTGTCATTTTGTCATCTTTGAACAATATAACACACATCTCCTGACACTTTAATGACACAGAATAGAAATCATAATCAATAACTGGAGGCTTCTGTCTCTCTTCTCTTTCTTACTCTCTCTCTCTCTCTCTCTCTCTCCAACATTATAACTGTGACTATTTTGGGGCAGTTTAGCCTGTGCCACACATAGTCCACCTGTAGCTAGAATAGAGGCTTTGACCTTTGACCTTTTTATGCATCAACCCAAAAACAAGCTCAATGGTTATGTTGGTGATGAACAAAAATCAAATATATTCAGTGTGTGTTTTAACTCCTTTATACACTGACTGGGACTGACATCTGAAGACTGACTGATTTATCACAGACCTGACAGCTAAGTGACAACTCACTATGATCTTGCAAAATGAAATGCAAATGTATGCATAATGTAAATGCCTTGTTTATATGGAGCAAAAATAAAGCGGCTGGTGTCTTCAGTGGGGCTGCTATCTGTTCATGGAAATGAGATTATGTTCAATCATCTGGTTTTACACAGCAAAGTGTTCCTGTGTACATACACACTGATGATTAAAAATCATCTAAATTTAGAACTTAATCTTCCTGTTCGTCCTACTACATGAAATCTAGGTATTTTCTGGGCTCCTCCGTGTTTAGATAGAAGTGTTTGGGAGTGCAGCTTATATCTCTTTACAATACACACAGGAGGAGGTGGAACGGGCCTCTTCCTGTGATTCAGTTTACTCCTGTTGCTGGATTTAGTACTGCAGTATACTGTAGGTGTAACGCACATGAACACGTTTAGAAATACCAACACATTTCACTTCCTGTTCCTCCTCGTAATTCTATTACTGGCCGCCGGCGGCATTCGGTAAACAATGTAAATCTAATTACATACATGAGGGGCATCTCATTAAAAGGAAAATGTGTCCCGTCGGAATTACGTTAAGTGAATTCCGACATGCGAAAAATGTGGAGCACATGATTGCATGTGTTAACCGTCAGTCGCCGGGACGCCAGAGTGGAATACATCAACATATTTAAAACCAGCAGTAATCCCAGTTTAACTGGGTTTATGGAGATTTTAAGATGAAGCTTTTAGATTTAAAAAAAAAAACATGAGAAAGTGAATGAGAAAGGGGGATTTTTAAACTTAACACAAAAACATCTCTAATGTTTGTCTTTGTGTGCATCACGCCGACACGGTCTTACAGATAATGAGGTTTGAAATCACCAGCAATCGTCTGGAAACTTAAACCACACTACACTGTAGCATATAATACACCTGCCACACTAGCATGACCGCCGCCTGTATGACAGGAGTCATCACATGAAGTCAAAGCTAATAATCTCCTCATGTGGTTAGGGAGACGCGCGGGCACTGACGAATCGACGATCATGTGGGAAATATAGACGGCAGCCGCATAGGATTCTGAAAGACGTGTGAACATGTGACTGACCCAGGAATGTTTCCCTCTCTCTCTCTCTGTCTTTGTCTTTCTCTCCGCCCAGTGGGACGCCATTAACGAGATGGACGAGTACTTCAGTCCTATCCACACATACCAGGTGTGTAACGCTTTCAGTGTGCGGTGGGGTTGAATGTATTATTAGGATTATTATAATAATCTCCAGGATCACTTTGTTTTCCTGGGAAACTGGGATTGTTCACGGTGAATGAAGTGTGACTGTAAAACACAAACTGTGGATAATTAATCAGAAGTTGTTCTTTACTATCTGTTCAATTAAATGGTATCATATTTGTTGTTATTATTAATATTAAAGATTATGCCACAATTCCTGTTGAGAAAGTTTATTTTGTTTTACCTGGTGCTCTCTGCCAACCTGTAGAATCATATCACATGTGGTGGTCACAACATTGAGAGACCCCGTGATCCCCAGAAAAGACACCAAAGGGTCTTAAGTTGTTTGTTTTTTTTTATCTATTACTTATTCAGTTAACAACCGTCTATAATAAAGCTGAAACGATTAGTTGATTGACAGAAAATTAATCATCAACAACTTTAATTGTATAAAAAACTTTTTGAGCGAAAATGTCAAAAACTCAGAGGTTCCAGTGAATAATTGTATGATAGCAAATTTAATAACATTTGACATTTGTTCTGTTTGTTGATCAAAACAAGCTATTTGAAGACATCACCTTGGACTCACCTTGGACAGTGATGGGCATTTTCCACAAATTTCTGACATTTTCAGTTAAACAACTGAGAAAACTAATATCATCAGATAAATGATCAATAGTTGTGACCCAAGTCTATAACTTATATACTTATATTTGCTGTTTCAAAGCTTCTCCAGTAAAATTCTAGTAGGGAGATTGATTCATTCATCAGTTAATTGTTTGTAGGCTTAACAGTAGTCAAATTTCAAAGTTTTGAAAAATTAAAACATGAAAAAATATAAGACTATACACATGGATGGACAAGCCATAGAACTTATATATTTCTATAATGCTAAACCAGTAAGATGCTATATGAAATGTTTTAACATCAGGAAGTAACCTCCACATTCATTTGAGACATTACTATGATTTCAGTAAAGACCTGCTGCAGAGTGTATCACCTGCACTGCATTTTACATTGTGTGCACTGGATTTAGTTTTTTGGAATCTGTTTGCTTTATGACACAAAACCGGGAACGCTTTATGATTTGCAAGGATACATATTTCTACCATTCTGACTATCACGATCGCAGATTCATCTTCATTTCAGCTTAGGCTTCTTCACCTGATTACATATTATCTGTTGTGAAGAACAGAGCAACAAATAGGAGGAGGGAAAGAAGTCAAAAGGACCAAAAATGTGATCATTTCAAGGGCCCACACAGCACATTTAATGCCTGAGAAGGTTTGTTTTTATTGATAACGTATCTTGCTGTTATGACACTTACTTCGAATCAGGTCTGTAATGTGATGAGCCCCAGCCAGAACAACTGGCTGAGGACGGGCTGGATCCCTCGTGAAGGAGCCAGGAGGATCTACATCGAGGTCAAGTTCACCCTGAGAGACTGCAACAGCATGCCTGGAGTACTGGGCACCTGCAAGGTAACACACAGACAGACAGGAGAGGGTTGGATAGCGAGTTTTTAAATGCACATAATATAACTTATATTCTTGTATAATATATGGTTAGCATTTTAAAAAAAAAATCACATTAGCATTCAAAAACCACAATCTGAGATGAAGTCTATTTAAACTCTTACACAGGTGGGGTGACTGGAAGTACTTAACAATGACCTTTATGCATAATTAGTAACTACAAATTTAGCTTTAAAGAGGAAGTTCACCCAGACTAATAATCTGGCTTGCTTTGCCAACTAGTGGTGATAAAATGCTTTTCCTACACCCTGTGCAGCAGCAGTGTACCATAGCACTATACAACCAAACTACATCACAGCTGGGCGAGGTCACAAGTACACAGACCACACCCAGCGCAGCTGTGTTTTTCCTTCTTCCAAAATCTAGCATGGACATGTGAGGACTTTGACAAACTGCTGCAAAATAATCTCACTCAAAACCTCTAGTCATATGGAAATCTTAATGGTATTGGTTGATTATTGGTTGATACCAAAACAACATAGACTTGACATCAGATTTCTATTTCAACTCACTTTATATTACAGTGAACCCACAGTACTCACACACTTCACTGTATATTCACATCAGATTGTGTTTCCGTTTGTTCTCCAGGAAACCTTCAACTTGTACTACTACGAGTCTGACAGAGCGGTGGGCTCGGCCATACGGGAGAACCAGTTCATTAAGATTGACACCATCGCTGCTGATGAGAGCTTCACGGGGGTGGACCTGGGAGTCCGCAGACTTAAACTCAACACTGAGGTATGAGCAACGGCTCTGAACAACATCATGAAAACTGACTGATACAATAGGTAAATGTCAGTGCAGGCTCTTTGAATCTTACTTTGGAAACTTTATTCCAATTCTTAGCACGTACGCCTCCACAGGAGTTCAAGACGAGTTGGAAACATCCACGGCCCTGGAGAGCCTCCTCCAGTCTCATCACTCAGGCTGTTTTGTGCTCAGTTTTGCAGATCTGTAAAAGCAAACAAACAGCAGGGCTTGGTTCAGTATCATGGGAAATACTGTGATATTGATAACAGCCTCAGTCTGATACTGGAGAGTAGAACTATACTTTTATTGATACATTACATTGTTACAAAAAGATATGAAAGACATTGTGTACTTCACCGCACACTATCATTGGATTTCTTAGGCATTAATACTGAGTTAGCCACTTCAATTAGGTGGCAGTTATGCTGGTATAGGAGCTTTGCCAATAACACTCGGCACGTGACTGTAATGCCAAATAGCAATTTTGAACTTCCTAACTTCTGAACTGTCTAATAATAATGTATATATATTGTAGAATAATGGATATGTGACAGAATTTAGCCCCAGTGAAGGTGATAGGAGATAGACAGAGACTTCTTCATTGACAAAAAAAAGTGATTTATTCAAATCTATGTAGCCAAAAACTTCAAATCAAACTTATCTTAAGTGGCTTAACCTTTTTGTTGTCCTTGGGTCAATTTTGACCCGGGAGGATAACAGGTGTCATTATGTGCTGTGTATCCTGACTAATCTTTTACATATACATTACATATATATTTTCCTCTGATCTCAACTATAGTTAAAATAATTCATAATTTCTTAGTCAGGATACTGTTTTCTGTTCCTCCTGGGTCAAAATTGACCCGAGGACAACAGGAGGGTTAACTCAAGAAAGTTCAACAAACTTAGGCATGATCACATGCACACAGCTACACAGACATCCTCTTTTTTTGTAATCATACAACAGAATAAGAAGATGTAGAAACACTAGAAGTAATTTCCAAATATTAAAACTAGGCTAAGGCTTAAAATACATGTAAGAATTATTATATATGACTTTAGTATAGAGTGAGTATTTTTGCCTTTTAGTTGGATGATGAACAATTTATTCTGAATATGTCATGTACATTAAAAAAAAAAAAACTTAAATGTAATGTCAGGCTGCTACTGAAGCAAAGAGCTGAAAAGTAGTTAATGGCTGATGAGGTCTCTCTGACCCAAATGTTGCATTTATAATCATGGGAGCCAATTAACAGTGTGGACTATTTTGCTGATAAAAGACTACTGCTTTAGTTTTTATTTCCAATTATCATCACACAGTTGTCTCATGTTATTCTGAGCTGCAGTGAAATCATCCGCGCTGTCAGCTATCACTCCGGGGATAAAATCAACTTTGCACAGTTAAAATGCATCATTATGTGTTTAGTGTAGTAAACGATTTCTCTGCTTGTTAGAAGCTCGGTTTTAAAACTAGAGTGGAAATAGAAAGCCTGGAACAATTAAATGTTTCTACTGAAATATAAACCTTTTTAACCTGTCACATTATTGTCAAGTCAAGACTTTTGTTCTTGTCGGGATCCTGTAGGAATGATTAATCTTTTTTTCCATTGATCTGATTGGTCAGTGGTCGGACATTGTGGCCAAACTATGTAATTACAACTTAAGCATCCTTCAGCACACTGGCCCAGAAAGACTTTTTCCTAAAGACAGAGCAGGTTAGATGTTCAGCATAAGTTACCATGGTGATTTATCCCGGTAAAAAGTGAGCCGGCTTCATGTTCCCAGAAAACCTGAGTTAAGCCCAAAGATAGCTTGCTAACTAGAGATGTAATGGTTCTGAAACCAAGACACAAATGTCTACGGTTTCGAGACGTGTTCTGTCTTCCGTGTCACGGTCTCTAGAAGAGCTGCACAATTACAAGCCCAGGTTAAAAAACAGGTAAAAAACTGAATAAAGTTCACATGAAAAATGAGTGTTTCTCTGACACTTTTCAGCAGACACAGGACATCTGGGAGGGGCTGCTAGCTGAGCTGCTGCTAACGTTTGTTCAACTTGTTTCTCTGACAACTTAAGATCCAGACATTCAGCAGGTTTTTACAGGGAGCCAAATTATCCGCAGAGGTCTCCTCTCCAAAACAAATGTACACAGGGATTAAAACCGGTAAAAGCAGTGAATAAAGCAGTTTCGTGTTGAAAATCAGTGTTTCTCTGATGCTGTTCGGCAGATACAGGATGTCAGGGAGGGTCTGTTAGCCGAGCTGCTGCTAACGTTTACTCAGCTTGTTTCTCTGATAACTTAAGGTCCAGACGTTCAACAGGTTTTTACCGGGAGCCAAATTATCTGCAGAGGTCTCCTCCTCTTCAAAAACAAACATACACAGGGATTAAAACCTGCAAAAACAGTTAACAAAGCAGTTTCACGTTAAAAATAAGTGTTTCTCCAATGCTGTTCAGCAGACACAGGATGTCCAGGAGGGGCTCTGTGTGAGCTGAACTGCTGCTAACGTTTGCTCCTCTTTTTTCTCCAATAACTTTAGATCCAGACACCCGATGACTAAAATCATCTGGTTAAAAGATATAATTAAAATAACCACAATCTAAAAAGTTTATTGTAAAAATGTGGCTTAAAACTGAATAAAAGTCAATTTATGACAGTTTCTGGCAGACAACCACAACATCAACATGCAACATGCATCTTGTACACATACACTCTTTGGTAGAGGGGGTGTGACACCGTTTACAGGCGACCAAATGAAACAGACAGTTACCTTGATTAAAATTACTGATTTCTCTGGGTTTGAAAATTGTTGGAAACATTTGAGATAATTTAAGTACACAACTCAACAAAATATATAACAATATAATACAATATAATCTAGTTGTTTTTAAACATTTTAATGCAGAATAATTACATATTATAGCTTTCAAGCAAATAACTGTTACATACATTAATGTATATACTGTATGTTGTCTATACTGAATGCTAATCCTATTTATTGTGACATATTCAGGTTGTTTGGCTTATCTGCTGGAAACCTACATGTTACAATGGTTGAAAATTTGTTTTTTTATGGCGGTTTTGAACAATATTCTATAAACTACAAATCATCTTACATTGCCTGTTTACCTACTGTAAATTGAATTTGAAAACTGAATTTTAGATATTATTATCATTTTTAATTTTTCAGTGGAAATGAGGGATTGACTGTTCCTTTATGGGTTGACAAAATTCCTCTTTTGGTATTATTTGAAAACATATTGTCACAAAGCTGAAAACAGGCCTGATTTTCAAAGCTCATGAATAGTTGACTGTTTTGGAGATAGAGGATTTTCACAGGACAGCAAGGATGATTTATTTGATCTCATCTTACAGTATTCTTGTCATTCTATAGATAATAGTCAGTCAAAGGTTTGGACACACTTTCTGGTACTGTATGTTTTCTTTCCTTTCCCAGAAAACCAGAGCAGCTGAAACCAGAATGTGTCCATTGCTGGGAATTTAAGCACACAGTGCAGCAGGAGTGAAAGTGCCTGAAGCAACTTAAATGACAACTGTTGATACTGATTACACACCATATGTTTAATCCTGTCATTTACATGAAATAGTGAGAAAAACAACCCTTAAATAGCCCCGACAAATCTGCAAAACTCAAAATTAGCTGTCCAATTAGCACACAGCGCTGATGTATCAACAGCTTGGTGTGTCAATATGACAACGAAAAAAAATGTCTTCAATACATCAAATCAGTTTGTAAACAAAGCTACTAATTAAGCTGCAGTGATGATGTTCCAGCAGTTAGAAACTGCTCCTTTAAAGGAATACAAAAGCAGATCTGTGCTTTCTATACATCAGTGTACTCTTCTCTTACATCTTTAGGGGAAACAGAAAATATAAAGAGAAAAGGTTCATACTGTAATATCAAGGAAACCTCATCAGATTGGCTTGTCTGCACTACTGGTGTAATCTTATTAAACAGGCCTAAAAACAGGACAGGTCTTAACGCCAGCATGAACACAAAATCAATCATAATTCATCATTAATTATTACAGCTACAGTAGCTACAGTAGCTACAGTAGTACTGTACTTGTAACAGCTTTAGTAAGAAAATGACATGACAGTAACCCAGCAAATGAAGATTTAATTCTTAAAGTTAGATGTTGGCTTGGACAATAAGGAGATAATAAAATAACAATATGTCATCAGACAGTATGTCTTGTCAGTCTTTCTTGTTCATGTTTAAGCTCAAGTTTACTGTGATATTATTTACAATACTATATCCAACATAATGATGTATGCAACATCAGGGAACCCCTGTGGCTTAGGAATTGGGACTCTTACTATTAACTGCAACATTCCTGGCTCTGGACCTGTGTTGTATGTTAATCCACCTTGTTTCCTATCATCTATCTAGTGGTGCTATATAATAAAGACATAAATATCCAAAATCATGCACAGCAGACTGTAAACAGCATGTCTGACAACAAAATACAACCTGTATACACTCATAAACACCTGCCTAACAACAATATATCACCAGAGACAACAGGTTCTTACTGTTATATATTACCCTATTGGATGTTAATGGAGTTATTATTATAGCAAAGGTTCAGGAAGAAGACCACAATCCTTTCTCTCACTAAATTCAATCACCTGTGCCTCACTAATTCAACCATCCGTGCATACCTATATAAGCGTGTCTAACCCCTTTCTCTCCCGCAAATGCTTACCTCCTGTCCGTGCTCCGTGATCCACGTTCCTCGGCAACATAATGCCCACGACTAGATCCAGCAGTACCAACATGATATCTCCTTCACCACCACATCCACATCCACATGGAACCCTTCTCCTCCAGACGCCACACTTCTGATCAGCTGGGATCAAGACGCTCCACACGCATCCACGCAATGGTCCACTCGGACGCAGCTCTTTTCCAAGCGATTAACATCTTCAACTGGATGTTTGCTCACCTCCAGCGAGCTCTCAAAGAGACAGTCGTCCCACTCCTACGAAACGATGATAAAGACAAACTTTCCAACTCTATGCAGACTCCACTTCCATCAGCCCTCTCACCGGCAGCTCAAATCCTCCCGCTCTTCCGGGTTCATTTCCCGCCACCTGGCTGACGCACACCGATGACGTCACAACGCCGGCTGAACTCCAGATACAAATCCCGTTTCGCCGAACCTCCTGCTCCTCTCTGCCTTCACCTCCACCACTGCTCCGGACGGCCGCTCACTTCCAGGTTCCCCGCCCACCGCTACCTGTACGCCACACATCGATGACGTCAAGACGCAGCCAACTGCTTCAGCCCATGGATGTATAATAAGAGCTGGATAGGGCGCCGCCGCTCAGCCTTGCAGCCAATTTTTTGCACCATTTTTCTAAAATGGTGTGGTCTTTGTTAGTGAAATGAGTTTTACTGCCCAGAGAAAAAAATCTGTCCTTTTATTTTCTACAGATGATCACAGATCAGTTTGCGTGGGTTAACAATATAGTCAAAAGTGATACGATATGAAAAACAAGCATATAAAAATGTAAAAACGTCCATGCTACCAGGTTGTTCTTGGAAGCAGAGCAGTTGATTAATGACTGCTGCCAAACTCCAGTACAGAGATTCAATTAAGGCTGTATTCACACTGCTCCACCTGTTTTGTTCAAAAGCCACTGTGGCGTTTATTTATATGTAAAAGTTCCAGCTTTAAGTTGCACTGACTCTTCTTAACACTTTGCTAAAACACACAAACTTTCATAAATAACAAATATGTATTTCCATATTTTTCATGCTAAAAGTATATATATTTGTTTACAGCACTTGCCTACTTCGACTAAATCTGTCTCCTCTTTGGCCGACTCTCTAAGGTGATTTTATGAAGCAGTCTCACAATACAGCCTCTACTGGTCAAATTCAGACTTAACTCATTTGTACGAAGTGTTCATTCTGAAAATACATTTGTAAAGTCACTACAGGTGTTCAACATAATAAATTCAGTAAAGTAACATTAAATTACACACATTTGCAAGTGCAGTTGCCGTATACTTTAGGATAGAGGTTCCCTTTTTGCCTTGTGCCCTAAAAATGAGGCAATGTCTACTTGGGATCCCTGTCACTCACTGTCACTCGTTGTAAGTAGTTCCACCACTGATTTCACATTGTTACATTAAATCATTTTTAGAGGTCAGAAAATATTAATCTACAGAGTCCTGAAAGATCTTTTTTTTTCTTTTTTTTAAATCTTGTGTGTTATCGTGTATAATATCTTTTACAGATAAAATGTTTAAATCTATTAAGTATTTCACAAGAAAAAGACTATTTTGTGCACCAGAACTATGCTTCGTCATCTGTCGTATCCTGTTAATTGTCTCACTTCCTCTTACATTTAATTGGTGACCCCTTCAAAAGGGTTCCAACCCCAGGTTAAGAACCTCTGTATGAGGGCACTATTTCCCTGGAACTGGGCTCAAATGCAAATGCCTTTCATGACAAAACAATAACCAAAACTGCACTGCATCATTTGATCTGCATAAACAGATCAAACCACTTTCTGGGTAGTTGGAGCCAAGATATTACCAAACTAGTGCAAAAAAACTAACCGATGAAATTTGCAGCATGACTGGCTTTGTATAACTGCTGACTTTGCAGTGGCACATAAATGATTGTTGTTACAAAAACTTTGTTCTGTGTTCTCTGTCCACCCTATTGCTACATCCAGCTCACTGATGCAGCCACTGTAAAGAGTGTACTCGAACACCTCATATGTGTAATATTTTCTGTGTGATATTTGATGTAAAAGCATATTAACACTCCCATGATGACCTGTGATGTGTGAGATCAAAGTGTTAAAACCCTTGTGTCGTCACAGGTGCGAGGCGTGGGTCCTCTAAACAGACGAGGCTTCTACCTGGCCTTCCAGGACATCGGCGCGTGCATCGCCCTCACCTCGGTACGGGTGTACTACAAGCGCTGTGTGGGCGTGAGCCGTAACCTGGCGGTGTTCACTGACGTTGTGACGGGCGCCGACTCGTCCTCTCTGGTGGAGGTCAGAGGTCAGTGTGTGGATCACGCCGAGGAGAGGGACACACCCAAGATGTACTGCAGCGCTGAAGGCGAGTGGCTGGTGCCCATCGGCAGGTGTGTGTGTTCTGCCGGATTCGAAGAGCACAGAGACTCCTGTGTAGGTAAGTTAACTGAAGATGTGTTTGCTGAGCTTTAAATGAACTCTGGTGAGTTTGTCCATTTGGTTTGGTTCAGTTAGGATGGTGAAAACATTCATTTGACCTCTGGCATTAACCAATTAACTGCACCATCTTCAAAAAGGAGAGTGTCTGTCGGCTCCAAACAAACTCTGGTGTGGTTTGATTGCGGTGGGAACACAACAAATACCAACCACAAGGTTGTGTCATAGTGATTTTAGGCTGAATTTAAAATCTAAACTATCATTAAATTTACTTAATCCAAATGCTGATTGCAAGAACTCACAAGAAAATCATTTCCCAGGTGATCCTTATAAGTAATCTATATAATTATGCACAATCATAAAGTCAGTGTAAGGATTTTACCTGAAATATCAGAAAGTGGAAAAGAGTTCAAAGGGGAGTTGTGTTCATGTCTTACTTTCCTTGTTAAAATGTCAGTGAAACATAGCAACCGTCTAATGTCCCCTTCCCCATAATATTACGCTACAAATTGCTTCCTCTTCGTGCTGTTTCTAGCTGTTTCTGTCATCATATTTAAGACAGGTGAGGTCCACCGTGAGGTCAAGAGTCTCGACTAAAGCTGGGGACAAACCTGATGACCTCCTTAAAATGAATTCTCAAATGTCGCTGTACTAAATCAAAAACCAGAGTCATTAGATCGAGCTTGCCTTACCGATTCATACTGCAACCAAGCGGAAAAGGGATTAGATTATTAAGTAATAGCATTTTTTTTTTTTTTTTTTATCATTCTTTATTCCACGTGCAAATCAACAGCCCTGATTCCACTTGTAAAGATCAAACATGACAGGCGACTGGATCAAAAGGCAAGTAATTAGAATCATTGAAGGCACTGAATACAATCGCAACCAGCTTGTAACCGTGACCCATGGGGTCCTACATGAACACACAGCTTCCTGGCAAAGTTCAAACAGCTTTGATTATTTCACATGAGAGATTTCTGTCTGTGCTGTTTCTGTACTGTTCTTACTGGTTTGAAATGGAGTGATGTCATTCCTGTGCACCGGTCAGGATTTATCAACATTTGAATCACAATCTGATGTGAGTTGTGGGATTGTTTGCTTGTGCTTCCAGGCTGCTGTCAATCAGCTCTGATTTAAACTCTACACACCCTGTCAACACCAACTGATGGTCTCAGTCCAGTTTGGTCAAATCAGTCATGGCGCCCAAATCATACTCGTAATGGGCTCAACAGTGTGTATCCACCACAATAATGCTCATGACTACCCGTTTCTTTTTTTCAGTGGATCAATGTGGTTGCCTAGTTGATACTCGAAAACGCAGGTACATTCTGTCTCGATTGGTAAATTTGTCAACTCACAAGAATCATGTAGGCATCAGAGTTCCCCATTTATTTAACTATCTGAAAGATTCTTCTGAGCTCAGAGCATCAGCAGAAAAGTCTGCAGATTGCAAAAAGCCTTCACAGCAAACACATGAATTTGGAAAGGTTCTAACCTTTCTAGTGAATAAAGAAGTCTGTTTGAAGTTGTGGCTGTGGATCACATCAGGAAAAAAATAAATGAAGTTCAAGGTCTGGTCAAAAGCTTCTCTGAGATCTAGCAGTTTTTTCACAAATATGAGATACTAGTCAAGTGTCTATCTGAGCTCAAGTGTCTTCTTTCAGTCCATGATGAATAATAAGTGAAACGTGTCTTGATCCTCTTTTGTTTTTCTTCCTTTTAATCTAAATTCTGTTTGTTTTTTATCTTTTTTTGATTCTTTTCCCAAGAGTTTTGATGTGCTGACTTCATTCAGAGACCTGTGCATATTTCAGGTTGCCATGGGTTACAGTAATTAAAACCTATTAATCACAGAACGATGGATAATTAAACGCTAAAAGCAGTTTGTCAGCTAAACGAGCCGAACGAGACACGCAACACCGGTTCCCTTGCACCCCCCCCACCCCCCCCCACCCCCACCCACCTAAACACCTACACACACACACACACACACACACACACAAATCTCTGTTGTGTCTCACCAATCTGAGGCCAGCAGCAAACACCCTCTTGGTTCGACACAGTGAGAGCTCCTTGTCAAAATGTGTTTAAAAGCGTGGGAAGTGGAGTGTTTGTGTGTGTGTGTGTGTGTGTGTGTGTGTGTGTGTCCGGTTCAGAGGGCCACTTGCAGACTTTCTATAATTAGTTGCAGGCAATTAGCATCAGCACAGAAATGCAAAACAGGACCTATAAAGAGAAACGGGGAAAAATGTGGCCAGAAGGAAGGAAAAAAATCACCTCAAGTCACGTTTCGTTTATGGAGCAGATTTTATCCACATTTTAAACATACTAATGTAAGTTATCTGAGGTTGTAGAGAAATGATCTTTTAAGGAGGAGGGGGAAAAAAAACAAAAGCATCTGATAATAGAAGTCATTTTGCTTTATGATAATCCTCAGCTGGAGGTCTTTAACCTTGTATTTTATTTACCATTACATCACCGCAGCCAGAGCAGAAAGTGGAAGGAGGGGAAATAAAGAGCTCTTCAATATATTCTCCGCTGACGTCTTGTCTCTTCTGGCACCAAACTGGGTCGCCGTGCTAATTCACCCTCGCCAAAGCCAGCCACAGTCACGCACACACGAGACCAGACAAGACACAGAGAGGAGGGGAGGGCACGAGATGGTGAAAGGGAGGCGACTTAAGTGGTGAAGGCTTGTATGTGTGTGTGGAAGGGGGGGGGATATAAAAAAAAATCAGACATGAATGTGCGTGAATATGTGTGTGTATATGAGCGTGCTTAAGTGGCTCTCCCCTGATAAAGGTGCAGAGCCCTGGCTGAGAGCACGACATGATGTATGTGTGTGTGTGTGTGTGTGTGTGCATGTGTGTGAGCAAAGGGTTGCGTGACATGCAGTTGAAAGTGTCACAGGAAAGGAAGCGATGAAAGACGAAGGGAAAAAGAGAAGGAGGGTAGAGGGAGAAAGACTGGCGGAGTGGTTGACTGGACCCCTCGTCCACTTGAGTTTACATCAAAACACTGCGTGTGTGTGTGTAGTTGTGCATACAGTACATGTGTGCAGATGTGTACTGTATGTGTGTATGTGTGTGTGTGTGTGTGTGTGTGTGTATGCGTGCCTCCCGGTGCCAGTGAAGAATGGACTAAAGTGCCCCATACAGTGAGAGCGATCGAGGACACACTGATATGAGACACACACACTTAGGCTGGTCACATTTACTCAGCTCAGCTGGCTCATCCAAGCCTGACACACACACATACACACACACACACACACACACACACAGAGGGGGAGAGGGGTGGGTACTTACTCACATGTGGGTTAGCTTACTCCTCTGCTCAGTCAATGGACCACAGCCTGTCCTCCTACTCTCTGAACTGCGCTGTCTGATACTTTCATGTGATTTATGACTGAGTTTGCTGGAAATAACATAATCCAGCTACTAGAGGGAGAATAGAAACAACAATATTAACCCCTTAACATACAATTTTCCCCCTTTTGCCTCTCTTTTAAATAAGCTTATTAAAATCATCTTATTTCAGCCTTCCTGTCAGCATCAGCTTGTTCCAGCATTTTACTGTATGATGTTTACATCATGTGAAACATTCAACACGTCTGCACCATTCTGTCAAATGGAAATTAGCAACTAACTGTTATTTAAATTGTTGATTAATCAGTCACAGGTGACATCTTCAAGATTCTTGTTTTGTTTGACCAAAACTCAAAGATATTTCATTTACTGTTATACTGTATATGGGGGGGAAAAGCAGCAAATCTGCATGTTTGAGAAGCTGGAGGCAGAATTGATTAATAGTCTTTTGGTTTACTAATCATTTAGTTGACTAATTGTTTTTAGCTTTACATTTGTTGTATCGCTGGAAACAATTAGATCTAAACCAGAATGTAAAATAAAGTTTGGTGTGTTTAACCAGTCTTTGAACAGTATGAGTTTGTATTGTCTGACCTACTAAACGCTCAGTGACATTTATAAGGTTAAAAGTGTTTTGTTTAGACCAAAGGAAAAATCGCCAGTGACAGTTTATTTCACGGGTCCGCAAAAAGAGGATTTCCTAATTATTTTCTGGTTTTGTAGAGAGAACAGGCAGTGTTATTTGGCTCTAATTATGGGTGAAACAGACATTCTTTAACTGATAGATTAACTTACAATTCATTAATTCTAATTAATTGCTAAGCTAGAGTAAACTAGAGCCATGTGTACGGCGGGTAAACTGAAGAAATTCCTTTGGAAATGAACAAGTGCTTCAAATCTCTGCACAACTAACTAAACTAAATAAAATAACTCAAAACTGTCTTTATTTTCTATATAATTAATAGCAAATTTCTCACAAACCTTCTGGAAACTCTGAAGAAGTCATCAGGAAATAATGGTTCCATAAAGCATAAACCATATATTCTCAGTTATAATTCATTTTATCACCGAATACAAACAAATCAAACTACTGCTTTAAAAAAAAAAGTTTAAAAAATGTAGAACTAACACATACCCTCATCACTCTGATTATACCTTCCTGTAGTAAATAAAGCTTCAAATATAAACACATATTATCACATTAACATAGCCTGTATCTGCTTGAAAATTGTACATTTTTCTTTTTTTAAGAAAAGAAGAAGGCATCAGGCAAAAGTAATTCACCTATCGATCGTGCATGAACAAATTCATTTTTCTGGTTTGATCCAATGTCTGTGGACTTTGCAGGCTTTTAGCTGTGCCACATGTGTATAACAGTATTGTATAATATAATCTGATGTGTGTTAAAGCTGGGAAAGATACAAACATGACCACAACAAATAATGAGATTTAGAATTGTACTGTCAGTCAGAGCAAATTAAATGTTTTTTTAATCTAGTGTCTGATTATTTGCTCAAATTGGAAAAAAATTGCTTTTGGATGGCACTGCTGAAATTATAACAATACAAATATTAGAACCATTCCTAACACAGTCGTTCAGCTTTAGCCTTTAAATGACATGTGTGTTCAAACCTTGTGTGTGTCCGAGTGTGCAGTCCTTACAGGTCTTGTAATTCGTCACCTCAGACAACAATTATTGGCCCTTCCAGTCACTGAGGGATTGTGCAATTGTTCAGAGCCTCAGACTCTCCTCCCTGTCAGTCAGAGAGCAGGAGGGAGGGAGGAGGGGAGGAGAGGCTTAAAGAGTGAAGGGAAGGTTGGGAGATTGAAAGAAAAAAAAAGCAGCATGAATAAAAAGGAGCAGGGCGATGGAAGGGCTAAGAAGAGGTGAGAGGTTAAAAAAAAGTGAAATGAAAGAATAAAAAATACAAAGACAGATTATGAGACAAAGTAAAAATGAGAGAAGTGTGGCGTCAGAAAAAGAAAAAGGTGTGACACTCGCCTCATAATGTGATCGTTATCTGTCGATGTGGCACCATAGAGAAATATCAGAGGAAGACAGCAGCAGGCGACAAGGAGGATTTAATATTCCTCTATTATTTATTTCATCACACACACACACACACACACACACACACACACACACACACACACACACACGGAGGAGCTGAGGGCTTTATCCTTTCTCTAGCCTGTCAGCACCTCCTTCCTCCCTGCTGTCACTCCTCCTCACTTTTAGTATTTCCTCTTCAGACAAACAATATGATGCACATATGCAGAGTTGGAGACACTCCACACACACATGCATGTAAAATTCATTGAAATTCCAGAAACTAGACCTGTGCATGTTCATCTCTGACAAGGTCCCCATGTGCCTAAAGTCCAGACAGGTGAAAACAACTGACACCCAGCTGTGGAAAAGGAGTTGAACCAGTATAACGGCTTCCTTATATACTGTATGATTAATGACTATCAGACTAGTATTATTTCTATTAAATGTTGAGTACCATTCTCTCTCTCTTCGCCCCTGATGAAGATGGAGGTTTCTTCCTGAAAACATAACAAATTGATTTTATTGAATTATTCTGTTTTTAGTTAATTCATCCTTCGTATTACCAGCGTATCCAGCTCAACTCATGTTTAAATGATTGGTTGAATAATTTATTATTTGATCAACGGAAAATAAATCATCAACAATTTAAATCATCATTTAATTTGTCAAGCAAATACGCCAAACTTGCACTGCTTCCAGCTTATCAAATGTATTAATTTCCTGCTTGTCTCCATTTTATATGACTGGAAATAGAATATTTTTTGGATTTTGGACTGTTGGTTGTACAAAACAAACTGAAGACAGTCTTTTCAGAAAAATTGTGATGGGCATTTTTGACTATTTTCTGACATTTTTAGCATAAACATTTAATAATAGACAGACAGATGGTGTGTGAGATGTTGTTTGAGGATGCGTTTAAGTCAAAGCACTTGAAGCAGTAAAAATGTCAGTTGAAGTTGAAGCAGTGAAAGGGTTTGAAGCGTTTGCTGAAGAGTAAGCATTAAAAGGACTTCAGGCGTCATTTGAAGTGGAATTGCTGAAAACATTTCAAACTTCAGTTTTAAGTGTAATTTAGTAAACCATATAAAGAGTTGAATCGACAGTCTGTATGTAAACACTAAAAGCAGTTGAAGTGACAGTTGAGTAGTAAGAGGTGAAAGCAGCTGAAATGTCAGTTGATGTATTAGCAATGAAAGACGTGGAAGTGTTTGATCAATAAGACCTGAAATCAGTTGAAGTGTCACTTCAGCTGTAGGAGTGTATGAAGTGAATGAAAGCAGTTGATGTGGTGGTGAGATGCACATGAACACTGTACAGAGTTTAATCGAAATTAAGCTTATGGATCTATTTCTTCGTCATGTACCGAGCGCCGCGTAGCAGCTACGTCTTTCAGCCAACTCCCGCTATGACTTCCTGCAGGCTGCAAAGTTCCTAATGAAGATGCAGTTAAGTGATTTGGGGAACAGATGATTTGGTGAGAACTTCATTATTCTCTGGCTCATGACCACTTGAGTGGAACACAGTATTCATAATTGCTGTCAAAATCAACTTGTGGCGGCGCGCTATCGAGAACGTATAAGGAGCTCAAATTGAAACGGTCTCCAGAGAGGGAGAGACGGGGGAATACGGAGTGATCAAATTAGTTCCATCCTCCTGGCAGTTTGTAAACAACTGCTGATCAACAACACTGTTACTGTTTAGAGGCAAGTGACACCAAGGCTCCAGAAACACACCCACACTTACAGCCTCGAGGCGGGAAAGCTGCCCGGTTTGTGTGCACACACACACACACACACACACAGGATTTTAGTCCTTTAACATCATTTCACAAGAGATTTGTATTAACTTCATATGAACTCTAAGGAACATAATCACTTTTTTATTAAAGGAAAATTACAGATTAATCCGACTTGGATGGCAGTGTTGTAGTTCTGGTCATCATTCCTATCTGTCATCATAACATTGTACACACTAAAGTAGTTGCAAAGTCCCGGGACACGGCAACATCGCTAAAGTTCAACAATCAGACAGGTTTTAAAGAAACCTCCAGGTTATTCAAACTTATTTAGAAGAGAAAACAAAGGCTAAAATTATTAACCAAACTCTCAGACATAAACATTCCTCTTGGATGTCTTTTGCTTTCAATCCCAACAGCTGTGCCGTCTACTGGAAGTGAGCCACTGAACATTTTGCTTCTGGGCTGCATGGAAACTATATTATTAGCCAAAACAACTGAGGAATTGTATAACTTTATAGACTATATGTGCAGTAATTACCTTGAACATGGTGGGATCTGTCTGTGCTGCATCGTTCCTGATCCAAAACAATAGGATACTTACAGTTATCTTAGCATGCAGGGTCCATTTACTCAAGTACTCAAGTACTGTACTTCAGTAGTTAAAATTAGCTCCATGTGAAACAGCTACAAAGAGGACAGGCCTGGTGCTGTGCCATTAGATGTCTGTTTCCATCAGATGTAGACATTCAACCAATCAGAGTTTCGTAGGCAGAGTTATGAATAATGACAACATCTTCCTACATAGCTGGCTACCTAGACACATCCATGACGAAGTGTAAGAAAAATGGCCACAAGCACTACAAATGTTACAAAAATAAGAGACGAGATAAACTGAATGACTGAAGAGAAATAAAATGGCTATTCACTCTTTAAGGCTAACAAGCTAGCTAATATAATTAAGCAGCTAGGGGAGATAAAGGCCTAACATGTTCTAATGTCTAAATATTTGATGTACCTTTCGTGTAGCCTTTATGTCACTGTGAGCCCTTAACAACCCTGTCCACCCTGTTGGACTTCACTGTAGTGATGTCACCGTGTTCCCAGAGCTCAGCAATTACTTTGGCGAGTACAATGTTTTCACAACTGACTGGTTAAAACTATGAAAATAAGACCCAAGATGTAATAAACCAGAATTACAGCACAGCAAGTAGCAGGGCATGAAAAGCAGCTAATTGAAACATCCTCACTCAGCTAAATTGGGATATTCAACCTCACAATAACACTGGGAGGCTTCCTTACAAGCTGATAGATAAACTCCCATCGTGTTCATACAGCACACATGCACGCAATCACACATAATGCAGCTATTGCCACAGAGTGACGTCGACCGTACTGATATGGCTAAACAGAAACTTTACAGAAGCACTAAACAACAGCTATCACAGCTGCTGCGGCTGCATGTTGTGCATTGGGAAACGAGGCGTTGGGAACGTATGCACACACGCAAATGTGTGTGTGTGTGTGAGTGTGTGTGTCCAAATGTGTGGTCTCATTAAACGTGTAAGCAGTGTACATCTGTTTGTTAGAGTATGTGAGCGTCAGTGCTGAGGGATTTGTCGCTGCCATGCCAAGACTAATTAGTCTTTTTGTGTGCGTCTGGTTGGTCCTCGTTGGTGGATGGATTTTGATTGGTCAGTCAGGAGAGGAGAGGAGAGGAGCTGGAAATAAGGAACAAAAAGAGGAGAAGAGAAGAGAGGAATGGAGAAAAGGAAAGGTGGAACAGAAAGGAGAGGAGGTACTAAGGAAAGAGGAGAGGAAGGAAAGGAAAGGAGAGGAGGAAGGGAGGGACAGAAAGAGGAGAGGAGAAGAGGGAGGCAGGGAAAGAGAAGAGAAGAGAGGAAAGGAGAGGTGAAAGCAAAGAACAGAAAGAGGAAAGGTGAGGAATGGAGGAAGGCAGGGAAAGTTAGAGGAGATGGAGGTAGTGAGGAAATAGGAGAGGAGAGAAGAAGAAGGATGATGGGGGAAGGAAAGGAGAATGAAAGAGGGGAGGAAAAGAAACAGTGGATGGGAAGAGATGGTATTATTAAACAGTTTAATACTGTTAAGCCATCATGACTCTATGTGTGTGTGTGTGCGTGCATGCGTGTGTGTGTGAGAGTGAGTGAGTGAGTGAGAGAGCGAGTGAGCGAGCGATAACAGAATGAATCATATCTCAGCCAGACACAGCACTGTTGTGTCACTCAAACTTCCCTCCAATCTTTGTTGTGATTGGCCGAAGCCCTATCTCCACAGCAGGTGCTGAGGGCTACACATCAGTACACAAAGCAACTTTGCTGACACACACACACACACACACACACACACACACACACACAAACACACACAATTGTGCACACGCTTGCATACCCATGTTACCAGACACACAAAGACACACTCTCACAAACAAATCCTCTTATGTGCAGCCCATATGAATGCTTAATTCAGGAATGAAAACACACGCGCAAAAGGCCGAGCGCTGCTGGGTAAATTATTGATTGAGTGTGTGCCACCCTTGGCCTGCAGTAGCCACTCATGTCCCAGTCCAGTGTCTAAGAGCTATTAGCGCTGACAGTAAAGAGACAGGCAACATGATAGCAGATCACTGAGAAGCTGGCAGCCTCCATCTGAAGGGACTGCGGGACTTCTTGAAATGATTTTCTGCCCTGACTTCTTGTTGAGTTAAACTGATGTGCACACAGGGCGCTGTCATTTACTTCTCCCTCTTCCAGGCCTCCACTGAAGAGAGCAGCGTTCCTATGGATGTGGATGGTTGAATGTATGGGTGTGTGTGTGTGTGTGTGTGATGAATCGTGACGATGTTGGCATTTGAAGAACATTTGAGACTAAAATTTCTGCCACACAAAAACTTCAGTTGATTCCTAAGATAAATGAAACTTGTCTATAATTTTCTTAAAAACCAGAGTTAAATGCTACCTTTTGTCAGTTTCTAGCTTTCTATCTTAAATTATGTTCAATCTTGATCAAATTTGCCAACATTTGAGCTGATATGATATGATATTGGTATTTGTCAAATAGCTACTACTATGTCAAAGGATGGATTAAGCTGCTATAAGGGCCCCTGTGTGAGCTGTGCAGCCCCAATGATCCACTATAGTTCCTCCCACTCTCTGTCTATTCTGTATGCATTCTGCTGCTTTTCAAGGATAAGGCTTGTGATATCCTATTTGTTGTTGTTGCTGTTGTTGTCAACAAAACCCATGAAAAACTGAAAATGCATAGTGTGTCTTTCCACCTTCCCTACCCTGTCTGTACCCAAGCTCCTGGCTCCTACTGAAAACTGGTCACAAATATGCAGTTTTATATATAATTTAAAAAAGGCCCAATAATTTCCTAAAACAGCAGTTTTTTAGTAAATGTAACAGGAGTAAATTGTGCATTTGTTGGGAACTACTTTCACCTGTGGATTAATACGTATTCGGTGCTCTACTGAGTATTTCCAGCAGCAGGTAATTAGAAAGTGTGACTGACATAAAATAAACTACAGTTTGTGTGTTCATGATGATGTCAGCCAGTGCAAAGGTGTGACTCATGATGTGTTTTTGAACAACAATGAAGCTTTATGGCGCAGGAAGAAGATATTTCAGACTTTGGATACACAGGTAACACTAGTTAGGATACATTGATTGCTGGTTTTGGTCTTTTCATGGAATTAGTTGACATAAGAGAAATGTAGAATATCACCACACACAGCTGCAAACGGCAGCTTTATTCTATTTTATCGTAAATTGCACCAAACACTATTTTTATTGTTGTGTGCTGGTTAGTTTGTGTAATTTTACTAAAAAGAAATATATTTAGGAATATGAACCATTTAAACATAACATCAAGTGAAACAATAATAGTTTTACACAGAGCCTCACGCTGCACTAAGTGTTCATTTCAGTTTCTATAGTTCTGCATATTATACCAAACACATCTTCAAGTAGTGTAATCAGCACAAACTCTGTGGGGCATCAGAGGCTGTTGGTCACTCTTTTGAGTTGGTAATTCATTTTTACGTTAGAACAACAATAGAATTTAAAAACTTGTGATATTTTTCATGCATTTCTTAATTTGATAGGAATTCATGAGTGTTTAACCAGCATTTTGAGCTGTATAGAAACCAGTAGTGCTTTCTTTGATTTATTACATTTTGAAATCTACATCTAAAAATTCAGTCTGTATATGATATCAGATTTTCAGGACTTACATGGATGTGAGCATGTGAAACAAAGTCTTACCAAAATACAATGTTCTTTTCCTTTTATTATTAATGGATAAAGTCTTTAATCAGCAGTTGTAAACAAAATCATAATATTAAATTGCAGATTAACATTTGATTTAGCTGTGCTTGTTTTTATGTCATGTAAAACGCTGTTAGTTTGAAAAGTTCATAATGTAGCACAATTGCAGGTCACTAATTCCAGGTATCAAAGGTTAATCAGACTATTCAAAGCGCTTTTGACAACCTCTGTCTTGAGTAGTTTTGATGGAGCTTAGTTCTGAGTGTGTTCCCTACCTGTTTATTTTGTCTTGGTGATCCTGAGAGGAATGTTTTCTTATCCTGCCAGGAATTATCATTTGACCGCACGTCTGCTCAGACATTCATCTCAAAACACGTGTTCCAAAGTAGTTCTGTCTGTACTTCCTAATCTAAATGTAGACTCCCCCCTTGTTATGTGAGCTGCTTGATGAATCAGTGAGGACTTGTACCTTGTTTTGAATGTTAAGTTTAGTGAACTTTTGTTTTCTTCTGATCCCTCTGAGACGGATATGTCATGACTAGAGCTGCCTGGCAGAGCGGGTGTGACCGTATTAGCACAGTGTGACTCCGTCAGTGTTCAGCTCTCTCCGTGCACACTTTGTCCTTTTCAAATATATAAATAATCAAAAACAGTTGATTAATTTCCCCTCTGATGCATCGTGGCAATTGCTAATGTCGGAAAAAAGAGAAAAGTTTAGTCTCCCTTCCTCCCATCCCTCCCCCGCTGCCTCTCCCCACGCCTTTCCCCTCTCGCTTGCGTTTCCGACACACACTTTACACTGTCTGATCTTCTCAATCTGCTGCTAATATGGCTTTCAGAATGCCTCTTTTTTGAGCTACCCTTCCCCTCGACCCCCCCTCCCTCTCCTCCCACTCCCTCCATCAGACGCAGTTTAATGGAGAGACAGCCATTCAATCGGATAATTAACATCCGTTTAACGCTCATTAACCAGGATGTATTTGTCTCGTTTGATTTGTAATTACCAGGCCTTTTTTCACAGGAAAACACTGCGGTAATGTTCCCTTTTGTGATGGCTTCATTGATGGAATTGATTTGAACCCAGCAGGGAGGCCAACAGGGAGGCAAAGAGAGGCAGGAATGTTCAGTACCAGTCAAAAGTTTGGACACACCTTCCCATTCACTTGAATGAGAAATTGTGCCCAAACTTTTGACTGGTACTGTATATGGACTTAAGATATTGACACCATACTTGTTATTTGCCTTAGTTTCTCTGATATAAGTGTTTTTCCAGCAGACAGAAGTGCAGACAGCTAGAGAGGATTCAAATGCTAGTATCTGTACCATAAACTATAACATATCTATACTTGTGAGTGTGTGTATCTTTGAAAAACAGACAGACTTATAGACACACATGATTCACACGTAAAAGGCATGTAGGAGAGAATATGCCTAAATCATTAAAGGATAGGTTCAAAATTTTTCAAGTCTGTCTTAAACAGTGTTGGGCATTAATGCATTACTTGCAACACATTACAGTAATATTAATACTTTTTTCTTTTACTTTTTTTACAGTTTGAAATTCAGTAATCAAATTACTGTTACTAATCTCGGTAACGCTCCATTATTTTTACACTTACGCTCGCTGTCTTACCAGGATTAATGGAGGGTTGATATCAGTGTGGTCTCTGCGTTCAGCTGACAGACGCTCTGGAGGAGGAGAAATGCAACTGGCAGTAATTCCAAAGTTGTGTTGTAGCTTAGCTGGCTTGCTAACATTAGTCACAGGTACGCCTACATTCAGGAGTCACCTGACGCTGGTTTAGTTCAGAGCTGGAGGGTGGGTGAATTGCACAGCTTAGGTCGGGACTTCTTCCAAACTGTTTACTGCCTGCTTGTTGAACCACAAACGCCTCATTTTCTATTTCATTGTGTTGAATACAAAGATGCAGGGTGTGTGTGGAGTATTTTGACTTGTTTAAAGGCAACTTCGACAGGACTGATGGCTGAGTAACAAAAGTAATAAAGTAATATAATTATTTTTTCATCACTAATTAATTACAGTTTTCAAGCAACTTGCCCAACACTGGTCTTAAAACAGCAGTCAGGTGTCCATATGAACAGTGAAAGAGGTTTTCCTCGCTGTAATCATTCCTCCTGTTCATACTGGTTATTAAAAGATCCCCTTCAAACATGCTTTCAGTGTAAGTGATGGAGGCCCATCACAGTCATTTTGTGCAAAAATGCATTTAAAAGTTGATGTGAAGCTTATATGAGGCTTCAGCAGTCTGAGTTAGTCATATCAAGTGGATATCTGACACATTTACAGTCTTTTTAGCATCAAATTCCCTCTTTGTGTTTCATCAGACAGTGTTTCCCTGTTGAGCTGTGGTGGAAGTAGAGTAACAAAAAGAGAGACTTTGGCACTAAAACTTCATATAAGCTTCAGATAAACTTTTAAATACATTTTTGCAGCGAAGGAGGACTGTGGATTTTGTCTCCCATCTCTTCCATTGTGAATATATTATGAAGGGATTTTCTAATGGTCAGTATGAACAGGAGGAATGATTACAGCAAAAATATGTTTCAGTGTTCATTTGTGCACCTGACTGTTGTTTTAAGACAGACTTGAAAAATTGTGAACCCGTCCTTTAAAGTCTAACTGGAATTGCATGTTTATGTTTTGCAACAGCATGCAGATCTGCTCTGTGAATACTGTACATTAATACCCTAAAGTGAGAAATGTATACTATATTTTTTGGTTCTTTTTTTGATTTGTCTGTCTACATATCAGATTTTTTGCAAATAGCCAATCAAATCAATGCATTTGCATTTGTATTAAACCTATAATTATTTATTTTTTGGTCACATGGGCAGCACAACAGACTATAATCACACTTTATAAATGTAATATTATTGACATAATGTATTTGCAACCGATTTTCATTTCCAGCAGACAGACCTACGTTAGGGTTAATTTAAGGACATGTTACTTGCCACAAATATTCTCCACTGAGCGCTGTGTTGGTCGCCACCAGCTCCCGAGGGAAATCTCTGGCTCTTTAGCTGCTAAATGCTTCACTGTGTTCACCAGCTAGTCTCTGACTATGTCAGTCAGATGTTTGGTGCTGGGCAGGTAGTGTACAGTGTGTTTATTAAAGCTGTCTGCCATGAGATGATGAGAGCCATGGAGCGAACAAAAACAGTAAAAATGCAGGTATAAGAAAATCCAGACCAATAAGCTGAAAGACACTAAAATGTTCAGTAGAGCTGAGGACAGCTGCAGAGTCTGGTGATCATTCTCTTCGGGGTTTGTCACTACAAGTAACACCTTTCACATTACACATAGTCATCTGAACCATGGCTAAAAGAAAAATACTGATGGGTGCAGCTTTAAGTCCAACTGAAATTAAATTAAAGCAAACATCTTCTGCTCCTTAAATCACGTCCTGTGCTCTCTTTTGAGAGAGAAATCAGTATCAACAAGGGAGACACTGGAGTTGAATTTTTTGGTTTCATAACTGCACACCCTTGTCTGTAGATTGACAAGGGAGAACTTCTTTGCATATACATGTATCACTTTGTATTCATCACCCTTTTTTCCAAATCAACATACAGAAAAGACATACAGACATATGGTCAATCAAATCATTCCAATCAGGAGAGACTAACTGAAAGAGAGACTTAAAGAGTTATTAAATGAGCTTATCTCACATTGTGTGCACAGCATGGAAAAATTGCAGGGATATGTGAGGAGTCCTTGGCGATTAGACCCAACTGTGATGTCATCATATTTGGGGGGTAATCACTCCATGAGCCGCAGAGGAATATCCCCCCCAGTGGAGTCTAGACACTGGTGACAGTGAAGGAGGGAAAAACAGACTTGTTGGCACTTCTGATGAGCTCAGTGGAAGAACCCATGGACAGCTGGTTCTGAATAACCTGGAGGTGGATGAGGAGGAGGGTCACATCAATCTCACACTGAAATGACAGCTGACAGCAGCAGAGAAAAGTAGAGTTTTAAAGTTTGACAGCAACAAGATGATTGGCTCACAGAGGTCGTGGCAAAATTTGATTGGTTGAATTGAGTCAGTTCTAGTCATCTGGTAAAAGGAAAATAGAGACAAAGAGAGAAAAAATCTAAATAAATAGTGAAAGTTCATTAAGGCTTTGTGCTGACTGCTCATGCTTACTCTAAGTTTAATTTGATTTGAACTTGATTTTCATAAAACATGAATTGTTACCATTCTGTGACTGACTGACAATGACAAGCCAGACAGCAACCTGCTGAGCTACCAAACAAACAAAAAAAAGCACTAACACCAGTCAGCAGGCTTGATAATTAGTTAATATTTATTAAACACTGAATAGTTTTAAAACCTTCTTGCAATGTCGGCCAGTTTGGATGCTAAATGTTGTGGTCCATTGTCTTCAAAGCCACTGCTAACAAAAAGCTGTCTGTCCTTGGCTTGTAAGCTATACTTACCAGCAAGTTAGTTTACATCAGCTGTCAATCAAACACCTGTACTGGACCACCCACTCAGAGGCTAAGAGGCTTGTAGTATGAAACATTTCCTTTTTTCAATAACAAAAAATTAGAAAAATGCTGAAAGGATTCCTATAAACAAACACTGATGACTTTTGTGGTTTCTATTGGATTAATTAGGAAGACCGCTCAGACAAATGCTGCAATGTCCAGAGTCTCTGTAATATTTTCCTCTCTGTTCACACTTTTTCTCAATAAGGTCAGCTAATTATGTGGTAGATGACCTCAGAAATGTGTTGTGATCATATTGCCAGAGGAAACACAGGTACCCGGTGGGATAAACTAACGCTTTTTCACTTTGACAGTTTAAAATTTGCTATTTTTCTCCAGGTGACTTTTTTTTTGTTTTTTCTGAGTTGGGGCCTTGGTGGTAGGTAGCCAACTGTGGCTCAGCACCAGGCTTTAGGTTTTATTGCAGTGTTCAGCCTCACTTGTTCCCACTTTGCAGTCTAATAAATGCTGCCACAGACTGGTTATTTTCTCTTCTAATGTGTCTCTGTGGCAGAGTCCAGGAGCTGACTGTGTAATGAGCTGTCCACTGTCTTGTGCTAAATGTGCTAAAGTTTGTGAATATGCCGTACAGTATAAACTACAGTCTAGGTTTGTGCCAAATGGTGATCAGATCAACTATCGACAACTGATCAGATCATCGACAACTGAATCGGCGATTATTAGGGTAACTAGAATGTTCTAATAAAAAATAAAAAATAAAATCTACTCCCTACTGTGCATTTACAGGACATGTTTCTGGTGGAGTGGCATGTCTGTGCACTGTCAATCAGCACAAGCAACCCATTTGTGATCCCTTTTCCATCTGCCAATCCTGACAAGTGCGCTGTTGCAGTCTGACAAAACCCAGCATCTCCATTCTCCATATGCCTGCTCAGTGCTCAACAAAGCTTTGCTCTTTTCCCTGCTCCACTATCTTTACATGCTGGGTCTATTATTGCTGAAGCGGCTCATGTCTCTGAAACATGCAATAGTGAATGTATATAAATGCCTGTATTTATTGACAGATGACTTAAAATGGATTTCAAGTATGCATTTCATTTGCTACTGACTTTGTCTTCACACAATTTACAGCAAACCTAGTTTTTTATGTTTGTAATTAGAGACAATGAGACCAAGAGAAGAAGAGAGGGACCTCTGTTCAGTCTCCTGCTCTCTGTGATCACGTACACTGCAGCCGAATGCACCATATAGTTCTCATTTACACATTTTTCTGTGTCTGTTATCAGACATCTGAAGTAGTGTGAAATCTGATCAGCTCATAAACGGTTCATACAGTAAATACAAGCTCTCGGGCTGCAGATAACATCATTATTTTATGAGCACTACATCATCTGACAAAATGAACAAAAATGCAGATTAACGAGAGATCGGCTATACTGATATTTAAAATGAGTGATCACAGAGAAAGACCTCCCCATCCACCATTCATTGGTGATCTCTGGTGATGACAATAGGACGATATTAAAGTACGGACACCCTGCTACAGACAATATAACAGTTATAATACAGTTGCATCTTGGATTCATTATAATCATGATTAAGATGAATGAAAATATTTTTAATTTTCTGTGAATTGTAACTTGTATTTTATTTAACACATAAATCATAATACAGTTCAACATTAGTGTCATGGATGTCAGTACCAATCTGACCACAGCCATGTCCCAGAATGCCACAGGACACTTTTACTTGCAAGGGACACTGATAATGATTTTATTTTCCTGTGTTGTCCTCTGGTCATGGCACTAACAAGCTCAACCCATCTATCTTTCTTGCTTTAAAGATCCTTAACCAGTCCCATCTATTCTCCCCCCAAAGTCATCTGTCTCCATGCACCTGGACCTAAAGCCGAGTAAATCAGGCGTACCTCATATTGGAAGGTGATGCCGTCATTTAAAGTGTACAGTGAGCTGTAAGGGAGCGACAATCCAGCTGTTAGTATCTGGATTGGCACTGTAGGAGGAGGGACACTGTGGATGGTGAGTGTCCCATTTCCACAGCTGATCTCACCAACACCTTCATCCATCACTCAGACAGCTTTAGCGGCTCGTTAGTGGCTTCATGTGGTCCCTGGGGAACCAGCTAAGGAGCCTTTGGCTAACTTTGTCACTGGATTTTTGGAGTGCACTCACTTCCTTACAAGGTCGCTGCTGCTTGAGGTCTAGGACATCAGGACTGGAGATGTTCTTAAAGAACTTTTCAATCTGCTCTTGTTGATGCATAAGTTTAAGGATAAGTAGCAAAGTAAACATTTGTGATCAAATAATTCCGGCTTTTCTACTTTCTGTTATTGACTGATGCAGCACAATTATGGTTCAACATGTGTCCGGTAAATAAAAGGTTCTGCATTTGCTTCTCTAAATCCTAGTATTTAGTAGTTTTTTACAATGCAACATACTGTGGCACACAGGAAAATGAAATGTTTTGTTTGGAAGACAATAACTGGTTAAAAGATAGGTTCACATTTTATTTCAAGTCTGTCTTAAAAGAGAAGTCAGGTGCCTGTATGTACATTGAAACAATTTTCATTCATATTGTGCTTCCAATAAAAATGATTGGTGGACAAAATCCACAATCCTTGTTAGTGAAAAAATAAATTCAAAGTTTATCTGAAGTTAGTATGTAGTTTCAGCAATCTGAGTTCATCAAATCCAGAGTATCTTCCAAGGTTATAATCTTTTATGCCCTTTGTGTTACTATCCCTTCATCACAGCTCAGCATGGAAACACTGCCTGTGGAAACAGAGAGGGAATTTTATACTAAAAAACAGTAACTGTGGAAGGTCCACCCTTGATTTCATTACCTTAGGCTGGAATGGATTTTTGCACACAACAGGGGCTGTGGATTTTGTCCTCCATCACATGCATTGGAAGCACATTAGGAAGGAATCTCATAAAGACCAGCATGGACAGGAGGAATAGAGCACCTGACTGTTCTTTTATGACAGACTTGGAAAAAATGTGAACCTATTCTTTTGGTCTCAACCACTTTTAGACACAGTCCTGACTCAGGCTGAACTCCCATTTGGACTTCCTGACTAAATCTTCAAACTGTTCGGATTCAAACTCGACAGGAACAGACTAGACTTAAGCAGTTTCAACTACAGCTGTAGCAAAAAGTGACCTCTGTGACTGGCAGTGCCAAAACAACTCAACAACAATTCTAAAGATGGAGACAAAAGACAAAAGAAAAGTGAGAAAAGTGCTGATTTGCACCTTTAATTATTAATTAATTGAAATTAATTTAAAACATTTCCAAGTAAGAAAAATGACTTGTGTCTTTTGGCAGACAAAAGAAAACATCCCAGAGAGCCATTAAAAAATAACAAATGGAGTTCTGTTAACTGAGGTACATGTGACCATCACAATGTTAATGCATTCCAGCTCGTAAGCCTGAATGTAGACGGTTATGCGTCTTTCAATGCTATAAATCTATTTAAATTCTTCTACTTCTAATTCTTCCACAATTTTGAGTCTTACTTTACTGTTTATGGGGATTTTTTTTTTTTACAACCACCATAAAATGTGTCTTTACACATTTTAGTGATTTATTTTTTCAGTCCTTATTTTTTTTAAATGAAGAAATGCATTTATTGTTTTCATTTTATTATTGATTTTTCAAATGTATCCTTGAAGCAGAGCAGGCTCTGAGCCAGCACAGCACGCTAAATGTGAGCTTTCACCAGCCAACCCAGGTTACACTTAAGACCCCACTCCCCTCCGCTCCTCCCCACTCCTCCCTCAGTCTCCTCACGCGTGGGACGATGATGTGCTTTCTCCAGCTCCCCCTTTTTCCCAATGTATTTATTTACCCACTTATACAGGGAATAAATCAAGGTCAGCACACAGTGCCGCACACGGCTATTAAGATTCATTGTAATGCAAATTCTCCTGTAGCGAGTGCACTACATTGACAGGTACTGACACGCAAGGCAACACACAAACAAACACACAGTAACACACACACACACACACACGTACAGACACTTTTACCAACACACACATTCCGTTAACACTTTACCTAACGCAGTGCGACCAAACAGAGATGCATGTGCCTTTTCACACCACATCCCTTTCCTTTCTATTTCCACAACTTTTTCTGTTCATAGGCCATGTTTCTATTCTATTATATCCATCACTTTGTCTGAGAGATAATTGATTATATGTTCTTATTATGATCAATACACAGTAGAATTAAATGTCTGTAAACATAACAAAACAAATAATGTTCTGAAATTCTTTTCATGGAAAAAAAATAGTTTTGACTACAGTCGGTCATAACAGTGTTTAAACTGTTACCGTTTGTTGTGTTATCCTGTTGGATGCTGTCAAAGAAAATGTAATATTTTTGGAACCTGGATCATATTTGTAAAGTTTTGGCTATAATTCATAAGAACTTCCCAACTTTACTATCTTCATTTCAGAGACATAGGTCTGCAGTGACACAGCCTAGACACAACAAAAAAGCAAACTTTCAAAAAGGTTTATTTCATAATACAACAGTACCCAAGTGCAGAGAACACACCGCACACATCATTTCAGACTTTATGTAGATCACTGCCGCATGAAACAAGAACTGCCGCAATGGAGAGAGAAAACTGAGTAAACTGGCCACAGACATGATGCAAATGAATGAAATAACTCTTAAACTGACTTGACCGAAGGTAGCTTAGTGCCTTCCAGACACCAACACACCCAAGACTGATCCAGAATCAGCACCCTGGACAGCAGTCGTGACTCTCCCAAAATGAACATCTCTCATTAATTCTGTTTCAAAGACTTTGTGAACGTTTGTTTAATTTAACATGCTGCAAGCTGTGTTTCTGTCAGACTATCTTTTCACGTTCTTGTTACAAGGGAGTGAACTGTAAAGGTCTCAAAAATGTTGGGCCCCTGTTTGTTCCTTCATTATATGCCTAAAACACTGAAATCAACTAGTACTCCTACACTGGGACCATACCTCGCTTCAGGTTGTCTGTGTTTCAATTAGTTTTGGACAATTTGAATAAAAAACAACTGATAGTTCATATTGTGCTCATGGTGCATATCCCTAACCTTCAGTCTTAAAACTCATTTTTGACAGAGGCCTCTACAAGACAGGGCTGCAAGATACTGTAAGCTTATGATGCAAGACCCACATGATACAATGTAGTGCTTGTGGTGCAAATTCCTAATCAAATTTGCCATTAATCAAATTACTTACAACTGAAAACACACAGTAAACTTTGGGGATCTGAGGCCACTGGTTGCATACTTTGTGTTTTTCGTAATCTAGTGTTTTCCAATCAAGTATTCTTACTATCAGTCCCAATCCAAGTACGTTAGAGTATTTTCCAATACAAAGTTCCACAGTCTCAAATGTTTATTTTGATAATTTGGTTATAGTTCTTCTTTTAAATTTCTTTTTTTTTTAATTCATCATTCTGCATTAAGAAAATATAACATACATCACAGTTTTTCTTGTAAAATATCACTGAAATAGCATCACTCACTCAAACTCGCTGTCAGTGTGGAAACATAAATGAAACTACCGGTTGCCATTGACTTGCACATGTGATTCATAGTTTACTCTCTCACAACACAGTGCGTTCAGAAGAGGTTTCCTCATCGAGTAAATAAAAGGATTGTGACATCCCAGGCTGTAACCAGAAACTTTCAAAGCCCTGGCTCAGTTTGTGCTGGAAGAACAGCACTCACATCCTGTTTGTGCTGTAAAGATTGTGCTGGGAGATTCCAGACAAATCTGACTTGGTGGCACACAAAGTAAAACACAAAACATAGAGTAGATGGTATGAAGCACATTGGAGATGTTGTTATTCTAAGGCATTTTCAATGGATTTTTCCCAATATCATTTCATTAGCCAGGCATTAGTTGTCATTCTACATTGACCACATTGGTCTTGGAGCTGTTGGTCTCTTTATTTGTCTTCTGATTATGATATTATTATTATTATTATTATTATTCCTATATATATATTTTCATCCTTTCCTTCATCCAGAGCACCAAATGAGCAGCATATCAGAAGTGAAGTGAAAGGTTATCACAGCTGGTCTTGACATGGGCCGCCTTCGCTCTCCCTTTGCATATTTACCTGTGTGCTGATAAATTCATTTTGCGTATGCTTACTGTGGCTGCATCAAACACCTCATGTGTATGTTTGTGTGTGTTCTGCATTATCATAACCTTTGCATGTGTGTGTATATGTGTGAGTGTGTGTAGAACTCCTGGTGAATCTGTCAGAGACTTCAAAGCGCACGCCGCCTCTCTCCTTGATGAACGAGCTGTTCCGATGTTTATCGTGACCTGCTTTTCAACTCAGGGGCTTCACAAAAAACATCAAGGGATGGAGGGATTAACGGGATAAAAAGGAGGAAGAGAAAACAGTCTGGGATAAATATTGCAAATAGAAATAGTTTCTGGTTCCTGTGGGGCGACAGTGAAAGAGAAGATCACTATCGCCCCCAGTCTGTTTATCTATAGTGATACAAATATTGTGTGCGTGTGTGTGTGTGTGTGTGGTGATGGTGTCTGTGCACATATCTGAGCATCTGCTCTGTGTTTTACATTATCAGCACTTGTGCAGGTGTGTGTGTGTGTGGGTGTGTATGTAGTGTGTTGCACATTTTTAGAGGTAAAGTTCATTCTCAGTTACAGTTGTCATAGTTTCATCCTACAGTTTCGACCTCTTATTGCAAAGTAGTTAAAGGCTCAATTTCCTCATATTACATTTACACTCATTTTACATCAAGTTAGTAATGGCAGATACTTAAGCATTAGCATATGGCACTATAGCCAGATGAAATACTCAATAGAGTCTAGCACTATAAAAAAATCAATTTTAAGATGCCCTCCAGACATATTTCAAGACATTTTTCTACTTTTTACTTAGATAAAAATTATTCAGCTAACTACTGGAAAGGTTAACTCCTTCTCCAGGTCTGAAATATATGGATCTGCAAATATGAAGACAGTACGTCAGGCTTTGCATCTACCACTTGGTTCATTTACATTCAATTCAGAACATGATAATCACTAAACACAGCCAAACAAATTACATATAAATTACTTATAAAAGTATGTGTGTTTCATGTTTGTATGCTCAGAAATTACACTCATATAAAGCTGGATAATGGCTGGATTTTGATTGCTAGCTAAAAGTTAACTAACAGACTATGCAATAATCAGATAGATGGAACTAAAATGGGGTTCAAAGGATTAATACAGCTTTTTGTCGGTCTGATAATGTTGTCTTATATTGCAACAATTTCAATAGCTAGCTACCCAAAGGCTGCCATTAGCAATGAGCCCTAATGCTAATGCTAATTCCTGGTCACATTCATATTCATATTGAGAAGACTACACTTATGAGCAGCTGAGTGGATAAAACCATCATCAGCCCACTAGTTGTAATTCCAAGTTGGAGATATTCAGAACTGATTGGCTGAGATATCTCCCTCTTGACGAAAAGAACTACAGAAGCAAAATGGCTGTGAAGCCCCGTCGCTGGCAGTTACATCTAAATAAAATCAAACATCAACACAAATACAGTCAATTCAGCTAATTATAAAAGAGTTACATGTTTGTTTGAACTTGGTTTCACTTCTTAACAAACATATATGTCTTTAATAGCTAATTTAGCATGTTTCTCTGGTGAGAGGGCTAGTTATGGGGCTAACCATCTTAGAGTAATGGATGAAATCAACAGGAGGTTCTTCTCATACTGTAGACATTGTGTGATTGGATCATGACACTAGTGCTAACTTCATCCACTGTCAATTAGCAAATGTGTTGCAAGGAGGAAGCTTTTTTAAAGATACTGGTTAATTATATATACTGACTCCTGCTGACATCCCAGGATACATCGCTGGACGGTGTCAGGCTTCAGAATCAACGTTTTGGCAGGACTCATGGACTTCTGTGTGAAACTGCAGGTCCCTCTTGGTTTGTTGGCATGTCAACCTAATGTCTGTAAATAAAATCCAGACATTTCTGTCTCAGCACAGGATTCTTTGGTAAATAGTGGAAGGAAGCTGAGCTGGTAAATCCTTTTCTGCAAAATACAAGCTGCTCTCAGCTCCACCACACCTTACATTACAGTACTGGCTCACTCAGCTCCAGCTTAGAGCTCCCAGCTCTGCTTTGCATCCTAAAATGTAGACCTCATTATGTTTAGATTGTTTCAAGTTTGACTACAAGCCACTGCCTGTCACTCCAATGTCACAGAAAAGTCTGTATGACAGACACACACACACTGAGAACAAAGTGTCATGCTCTCCCTCTTTGTCCACATTAGCATGTTTCTCTGTGACTTTTCATGAAAGCAGGTCTTCTCAGCAGAGAGGACAGGAAGAAAGACGCTGACATTTTCAGCAGTGGCATTGACAGCTAAGAAGTCATGGCACATCCTATGGTGAATCATAAATGATGGGAATTCAATTATGAAATCCAGCCATATAGAGGAAGCCCTGCTGTGAAAGCACCATTCTGTAAATGTCTTATGTACCACCCTAAATTAATTAAAAATGACTAACCCAAATGTCAAGCACAAAGGAATCTTCCCCTTTCTGTGGAGGAAAGTAAAACCAGCCCTCCAACTAATTTTGCACACATCAGTCTGTACAATAAGTGTAATATTCAGTGGGAGTTACCGTAAGAAAAACACATCTGAGTGGATGAGCTAAAATAATTATAAATGAAGCTGAGTGACAGTGTGAATTGTGCTGAAACAATTATGTGATTGTGTAAATATATACTGATATTGTTACAATGTATTTGAGCTGCAACAATTAGTCAATTAATTGATTAGTTGATGATTGAAAATTCATCTGCAAATATTTTGATAATCAATTAATTGTTTGAGTTTTTTTTGCAAGCAAGAATGCAAAAAATCATTGGTTCCTCAAATGTGAGGATTTGCTGCTTGTCTTTGGCCTGTATGACATATCTGGACTATTGGTTAGACAAAACAATACATTTACAAATTATAATGGGCATATGTCACTATTTTCTGACATTTACAGTTAATCAAATATGTTTGAAAATTTCATTCCAGATATACTTTCATCTTTCTTTGAACTCATGTGAACTCACATCTTTTTATGTTCACTGTATTATCAGAGCAAGAAAAGCTGGCTTGTATCTATGATGAGGAACTCACCCCTCTGGCAGTGGTAGGCAAATAGCAGCAAAAATATGTGGCCCTATAAAAAAACATGAAGTTTCCCATTTTATAGATTACAGCAAATCTTATACATGACTCCTCATAAATCTACAGTAAATAACAATGTAAACACAAGGCTCATATAAATCCCAATAGATTAGACCTGCAAACATCTTATGAATTTACTTAGATGAATAACAAAGGTACGTAACATAATTTGGCTGATCTGAGCAGAACAGATTTATGTCAATTTTGCTTCAGCGATAAATGAAGCAGGCCACTGTTTACTGTGTGTGGATAAGTTATCAATCACATTTTTAGTCTTGTACTGTAACACAGAGGTTATGTTCATGTTTATGAGTCCATTTTTTGCAAAAATGAGTATTAACATAAGCTGCTGTAACTCTATGAGCTGTTGCTTACTGATGGGAATTATGAAATCTGCCTTCAGACACAACCCTAAAATTGCTATATAAATCAATTTATTCTCGCATGAATTAAAAGAAATAAACAGAACATATTAAAAATATATAAGGCTTTGTTTTTAGGTGAATGTTTTTAGGTTATGGTGAGTGGAGTGCTCACTCAAAAAGACAAAAAGTATCAAAGTCACATGACCTTTGTGTTTTGTAAGTAAAAGTACTTAAAACTTAAACTCATTTTATAATGCTCATTTTTCCATATTCAATATTTTCCAATATGAATATGAATAGTTTTCTGTTTTACTACATAATATTTTCTATTTTAATTTTGGTTTGTTTTTGTTTGTACAGAAGACCAGATGATACTATTTTGACTATTTACCCCACTGCATCTAATAAGAGCAAGAACACTGAAAACCTGGAAAGAAATCTATGTTTGTTTTATTTATTTTAACTTTGAAGGCAAAGATTACAATTTTTTCTCACCATATTGTTTTAGTTTCCTCTCCATTTTCATTTCTATTTCAATTTTACATGTCTGTCAAAACTTACTCATGCATAATGTGGGTGTGCGAGTAGAAGAGAGTGAAAACACTCCAGGCCTAAGCCACAGACACCAGGGTAGGATTCCTGGCAGCTGCACCTTTGACTGGACACTTCAAATAAAACACCATGCAAAGCTGCAGGTAGGAAGCCAATTAGGGATCATGTCCTGGTGGTTAAAGAAGCATCATTCAAATGGTTTAATTTTTCAAAAGAAATAGCTGTTTCACCATTGCATTAACTACGGTTCCACTGAACATTTAGCTGAAAATAAAAAGGCTGCAAAAAATTCTAATTCTGCCTATCAAATTGAACGCCATCATGCAGGACATCATAAAATCTAACCAAATGGTTAAGTTGCACATCAATTGTATGTGTTTGTCTATGTGTTTCTATGCAGCCATGGGGGACATTTGCATGTGTACTTTTCAGGTAAAAGCATTCAAATGCATCTAAAAATGTCTCAGCCAGTAATCCACAATACATTTTAACTGTTCACTTTGTTATAATTTCACTCATGTTGGTTATCCAATTTCATGCTTCTTTCAGCACCTTTGAAGTCTAAGCACCTAAAATGGTCTTCTATAAACATAACACTAAAAAGGTTAGGAAAACACTGCATCTGTAAACTAACCAACAGCATTCTGGGAAACATAAATTACCCTGTGAGGGAGAGCAAACACGAGCATGCCGGTGTCTACTGCTAAAGCTGCTGCTTTCTGAGTGTATGCAAGGTTTACCCCTGCCCCATTTACCATAGCAGAAGCCTATTAAATGCCTGGAAAAAGAGTATATTTATCAGAGCCCCCTCCATTATTAATCAGTGCAGAGTTAAAAATGAATATGTATCAGAGGAGCTGAATAAGGTTGAAACACGGTCTGGATTCTGATGGTCTCACTGGGAGTATCAACAGTGCAAAGCCTTTTCAGCCCAAATCTGAGCAGAAAGAAGTATGACTTTCATCTCCCCTGCTCTGCGGTCTCTACGGTTACAAGGCCTGTAATTATACATAGATTTGGAGAAGGGGGGGGTTGGGTTATGTCCTAAAATGAATGCTTTGGAGGAGATGACATAGTTCTGAAAAAGTTGAAGCGGCGTTGATATGCACAGCTTGCTATAGGAGTGTGATTCATGCCTTTCTGGCTGCGCTCTCTCAATTTTATCATGGTCTGAGTGATTATGAGAGTGCAGAGCCCTTCCCTGCAAGCTCTCTATTTACTCTATTTATTCTCTCTCTCTCTCTCTCTCTCTGCAGCCTGTGAGGTGGGTTTCTATAAGCCAGTGGCGGGCGATGGCCTGTGTGGTAAATGTCCTCAACACAGCCACTCAGAGACCAGAGCCGCCCTCGCCTGCCCCTGTGACTCCAACTACTATCGAGCGGCAGATGACCCACCAGCAGCTCCATGCTCCCGTAAGCACAAACACACGGTACACAAGATTATCTAATCCCACAGGCAAAACCATATCCAAGACATGTGCACACAAACACTTGCACACATCCGCAATGTACAGCAACTATGGAATGATGTGCCGGACTTATCTATGCCTCAAAAATCCAATTTCCTACAGCGATCAAACCTGTGAATGAACTTGAACACTGTCTTTCTTTTCTCCAGGCCCTCCATCTGCTCCAGTAAACGTCATCTCCTCGGTCAACGGGACGTCTGTGAATTTAGAGTGGGATCGCCCTCTGGACACCGGAGGTCGCAGCGACCTACAGTATAACGTGTTGTGTCAGAAGTGCTCAGGAGAAGGAGGGCCCTGCGAGGACTGTGCATCCTCCCCAGGAGGCACTGGTGGAGGGAAGGCAGTCGGAGGGGCGAGTTTTGGGGCCGTGGGAGGAGGGATGGTGGAGCGTTCGGGCACAGCCGCAGTTCGATTCGTCCCACGCCAGACCGGGTTGACGGAGCCCTGGGTGACGGTGCTCAACCTGGTGGCCCACACCAACTACTCCTTCCGCATCCTGGCCAAGAATGCGGTGACGCACCTGAGCAACGAGCCATCACTCTACGCCTTGGTCAACATTACAACGAACCAGGCAGGTAGGGTTCGAAACAATGACATACAGTATCACATCATCAAGGCACATAGATGTTAGGAGGCAGGACAATGGTTGTATGTGAAAGAATTTGTGATGGCTCAAGCTCAGACCATAGAACTACGATGTCTCATGTTAAAATCCAACCTTGAATAACTTGTTGTAAATTATCCAGAGAAAGAGAAATAAAAGATAAACTTAGCCCATGGGGCATGTTGGCAGCTCACTTGCAGTTGCATCATTTTGAGTTTAAATCCAGCCTTGGCCCTTCATCAAAAGTCTTTCTCTTCTCTCCTTGCTGTCTCTCTCCACTGTCAAATTTAGCAAAAGTGCCAAAATAACAATCTTTGAAAGAAATGTGCTGTCTCAACGACATTTTGTGCTGATAATGAAAAACAGGTTGTGCCACCCACACTTTGTTTCCATAAGGACTGGTTGGAATAGCTGCCACCGTCAGCAAACAGTGCTCATGTCCAACTCTGACACTTCTATACTCCATACTGAGTCTATAAACGGCCAGCTTTATCTTCATCTTGATTGACTTTTCAGTAATCACTACCAATAACCCTGTCATTGATTGACGGCCACTTAAGTATTGAGTAGGTAACTTTCCAACTTTACATAGATGGAAAAAAATTTTTTTTAGAATAGCTTATATCTGTCCCTTCTGTAGCCACTGAAACCCTATAATAGTGTGAACGCAGCCAATGAATCAAAGGACTTATTTTAGTTCAGGTAGGATCAGGGGTTTTGGTTTTAATAGAGCAAAGCTTTGTTAATTTTTGGTCATGGTCTCCAAGTGTGGCCCACCATCAGTAGATGACCACCCACAGTGACTGACAAGTTGTGAGTTAATAGGAAATATAGGAAGAAAGGAGAGATGTCAAATGACATACAACATGGGTAGCCAGCTGAAATCTAACAAGGGATGTTGTGAACATAGTAGGTGTCTTAACCACTAAGCCACAAGGATGCCTCACAAAAATCCCTTTAATGTTCAAACTAGAGTTCACCATGGTCTGCATGGAACAGGACTGAAAAGACTGTCATCACGAGAAAAATGACAGCGTACGCATATATTTGAAATTACCTCTTGTGGCTCATCAAATTATGACTTGTGTGTCTCAAAAGTAAAAGGTGGAGATAGTGTAATGTTGTTGTAGTGCTGCAAAATGTCATAAGAAGGAGTTCAGGATGGGTCAACAAAGACTGCTACTTGTATTATGTGTCCTGGCCAGTGTCAGTTTCTGTTAACCCAATCTTTCCCTAACATTAAAGTTGTACTTGACATATCAATATTTTCATGTTACTAATGGATGGAATGACATTGTGTAATGGGAAAGTGGTCCTTCACACCGACAAACCCACAGAGAATTATTAATGGCTTTGCAGTCCCCTCAGCTCTACATACTATTTTAGCATCTTTCAGCACATTGTTTTATGTTCCTAAGTGTGGTGGTTTTAGTTTTCACCACTTCCATTGACCTCATTTCCAGCAGTAGCAAGAGCTTTGTTTTAAACAAAAATTTCTGATAAACCAAGACTAAACAGCAGACAGATGAAGTTAGCAACTAGCTGGTAAACATAGTAGTTTAGCTGTTAAAGAGCCAGATATTTTTCTCAAAAAAAAAGAAAGAAAAGAAAAAAAGTTAAAAATAGAATGAATACTTGGCTTAAATACAGTACATCAAGAGGCCAGAAAGGTGACTCCAAATGAATGCTGTTTCTAAATGTCTGCTGGATGTGTAAACAGGCAATAATGTTTGCTAACTCATTCTGTTTTCAGCTTGTTTTGCTGCCCCCAAGTGGCTAAAAAAGTACTGCTGCTGCTTTAACTGTGTAGTTTTTGTCCTTAAGGGGCTGGTATTGTGGAAAACAAGAAAAATGAGCTTCTGGGATGGATTAGGGTGATGGTGGGGGCCCTCCTGTGCTGTAAAATTACTCATTTCTATCTCCTCTTTCTTTTTAAGTAATTTGAATTTTTGAAATTCGCAGCTCAAGCGCTACCCTGATAGTGTGCGTAACTTCTGTTGTCAGAGTTTGCATTTCAGCCAGATGACGAGCAAAGCAAGACACTGGAAGTGTGATAAATCTAAGCTAGCAACCTCCTACCTAGACATGATTTTAACCATTCTGAAACATTTGAAATCTCAGCTGTGCAACAGCTGATTCTTAACCTTCATTATAATATTATTATATATTCATATATTATATTGTCTTATGTCTCCAACAGCAGTCATTACTACAGGTAAAGATGTGGCATAAGGGAATTTGTATTATTCATTAGGTCATATTCCAATTGGCTGGGGGTGAAGGTGGGGGCCACCCCCCAGCCAATCGGAGTAGGTACTCAATAATAATGCTGATTTTATGTAAATAGCTTCCGAATCAGCCTGCTGGAAGACAGAGGGGAATCTGGGCTCTAAGAAAAGATGGATTTAGAGAAATCTAAACAACTTTTGGTGAATAAAATGTCATCTATATGTTTAAAATAGAGACTCAGAGTTGACAAAAATGAGTCAAAAGAAGGCCATAATATCGGATCTTTAAACCAAGCCCACATCTCAACTATAGGGATGGCAGATCAGAAAACACATACATAAAATGTAATCATATACAGTTTGAAGGACACTCACAAAACCATGATGTCCTGCAGATACGGGTGTCAGATCAGAAAAAGAACTGTTTTGGCAGGCAGTGACAAAAGTGCTGTGTTGTTTAGTTTCGAGTTTTGAAACCACATGGTAGTCACATTTGTCAGAATAATTTGAATTTAGCAGAATGCTTCAATTCAACACCAATTGATGTAGCTGTGAAAGCTGTGCAAGTTTAAGAATCTTCAAAAGTCCATCATCATTTCATCATCCTGTCTGAATGTGTTTCATAAAATTCAGCACTTCCTGTGTAAACAGAACTTTACTCCAGTGTATTCTCATCACCTTGCTGTTTGTGATTGTCTTTGAGGAACCACATCTTGAACTGACAAAGCAGTAATTTCTCCTGTTTCTTGTTCAGCCCCCTCTGAAGTGTTAGCCATCCGCCAGGAGAACACCAGTCAGAACAGTGTGACTCTGCTGTGGCATGAACCCGACCAGCCCAACGGTGTTATTTTGGAGTATGACATCAAATACTATGAGAAGGTACTTACTGTTGCATCACCACCACTCAAGAACTGCACTGAAACAAATACTGTTTGTGTCTACACATGGGGTTGTGTCTACATATTTTGTATATTTTCCAAAATGGCAAACACAAAACTATCCTAGCAGCTTATGAGGGGGGAAAAAGTGACACAGCTCATTGTCTTCAAAGGGCTGCGACTAAGCTGAGCCAAGATATTGTGAATGCAGAGAAGTGGCGGTTGGATAGACTCTGGATAACTTAATCCAAGAAAAAGATCCTGCTGGCAGCTTGGCTAATTGAAAGGAAATGGGGGTCGAGAAAAGGAGAGCAAGGAGGAGGATGAGATGGTGTAGATTCCAACTTAGTGCAAGTGACGGTGACAGCAAGCGGCTGGCGGGCGCATAAGCCTCACGACAAGCTAATTGCTGAAAGTGTGTGAATGTGTGCATGCACGTGTGTTTGGGTGAGAAGATCTGTGTGTGTGTGTATGTGTGTGTATGTGTGTGTTGATAGAAATCAGCTAATTGCGGAGGGAGCGGCCTTGGGGCGTGCAGTCTCATAGCCAAACAACAGGATGGTGTGGAGAGCGCTGAAGGATTAGCTCGTCTCTTGCACTGGTGTCTTAATCTGGCCTTGCTCAGGGGGCAAGACGCCTGTGGGGGATTTTCAAGTGGACAAGTCAGCAATGTGCTTTCTTAAGGTTTCTATACGACTGTACTAAACAACAATGAGTCACAGCAGGGTGGAGGCTGCAGCAGCATACCAGCTGAGGATAATAATGAAGACAAAAAAAAGGCTCTTATTTCTGCACCAAGCACTTCTTCATAATTAGGCTCTTATCCTTTCTAAGGACACATGCATGGTTTACTTTTTTCCTCTGTTTGGATGCACCTTGCACCTCTTATTATTTTTATATTTATTCTACCTCCACACTTATGAATTATCTCTGAATTAAGTTTCAAAAGATGCTGCAGTAAGCAGATGAAAACAAGGTGAGGATAGCAAAGAAGATGATTATGATAATGATCAACTTTATTGTTAATCAAGACTTCAAAAAAAAACAAAAACAAGCTTCCTTCAAAACAATAAATGCATCCCCCTTTTTTAATGAATATGTACATAAAAAACTAAACTTAACATGGCAAGTAAGTGTAATAAGATTGACAATTTACATTTGAACAAATGGTGCATCATAAAAGAAGCTATCATCTGAAGGGAAAATGAAAATAAGACAAAGACTCCTCAGAGTACCTGTCATTTTTCCTGACTGATAGAACCTGATCAAAAGATGTTTTAGGTAATTACCTGCCAGTTACATCAGACTGGCAGATAAGGCTGTATTCATGTATGATAACAGGATAAAGGATAAGAAATCTAACACATATGATTTAAGAAAAGACTGTAAAAAGTGGGGGGTAAAGCTTTTCATAAATGGCAGATCTAATGTGATCTGCTCATTTTTATCTTGTTTCAAGATAGTGACCTACTTTCAAAAAACTACAACAAATGGCCCTGCATTCTTAAAAAAAAGGTTTACAAAATGATCTTAATACTGTAAGCATTTTGACTGATAGCATTAGTGGTGTTTAATTCAGACATATAACACATAAAGATGACAAGCATACTCAGAATACGAAAGACAATTCTGTCTGTGGCTGTTGGAACATACAACGATTTTTTTTTGTCATTAATTTTTATTGCAACACCAGCAAATAACAGACAGTACCACAGGTTGCTGAATACATTTTTATTATTTATCCCACCTACTACTAAATCTTGCGGTTTATTTCCACCAATTTTCCACATCAAAGTTCATTTCCAGATGTTGGGGAGTAATACTGCATATGTGAAAAAAGTTATATAAAACCTTTTGTGTCCCCAGAGAAAGTTGTGTAAAATCTGATAGATTTCCTCAAGTGATGTTACTCGAGTCAGTGTCTGCTGGGGCTGAAGACTACAAGTTTGAAAATGAAACAAATCATTGTGAAGTTAGAGAGAAGTAAAGTTCCCAGACCTCTGTAGTTCCTCATCTCTGCTGAGGGCTAGCAGCTCCAGGCTACATTAGCCTCTACTAGCATAAAACACCTGAATCTCCTATTGTGCTGTCAGCAAGAAACAAGAAAGAGTAATGCATGGAAGAAAAGAGACAGTATCTCTGGCTCTGCTGCACTGATGTTGAGCCTTTTTTTAGAAACTGTCCATTGTGAAGCCAACAATGTTATTGGAGTGTAGTGCTAAATCAGTTGAGTACTCTTTTGAACCAAAAAACTGATACAATACCGTTTTGAAGACACACTTCATGTTCTTTTTAATTGAGCTAATTGACCATAGGAGATGAGAATGATGAGACAAGAAACTGTGGTGAAAAATTGTTTCTGAATGAAATAACTAGATGGGAATGTCTGATTTTGGATAATCCTGAAAAACAAACACCTGACGAATCAAGCTACTTTATCCCACTGATGCAAAAATCACAAAAATATAAAATATAAAGCTGCCCTGCTCATTAATGTACCCACAATGGATTGATACGACCAGAGATAGCCTATTAAAGGGGTAGCTTAGTATAAATGGCAAAATCTCTGACAGTTGACAAATTTGACAGTTGACAAAACTACACATTACTGTGCAGTGCATACTTGCATTCTCACCTTAAGTGTCACCGACAATAAACTGGCCACATCTGGTGTTGTGTTCATGTTTGGAGTTGTGAAATGCATGCATCTACAGTATTACATGCTATATATCGTAAACCACTTCCTGTAAAGAGTTAATAAGGAGCAGCAAAGCTTTCATGGGGATACACAGTGAGCTCATAAGCTGACCAGCATGTCAATTTCCCAAAACCTAATCTTTAAATGTGTTCGTTTCTCTCACAGGATAATGAAGAGCACAGTTATTCCACTCTGAAGTCAAGAAATACCAGTGCCCGAGTTTCGGGACTGAAGCCGGGCACCAAGTACATCTTCCAAGTCCGAGCCAGAACGTCAGCAGGTTGCGGACGCTTTAGCCAGAATGTGGAGATTCAGACTGGGAAAGCAGGTGTGTGTGTGTATTGTATGATGTTCTATAAGAAACAGAGAAATAGAGAGGGTGTACTGTATCACTGAATTGTTGCTTAAAACCATCTGCCTGCCCTCAGCCAGAGGAACCCTTCAGCAGTTGTATGCTGTTTAATGCAGTGGAAAAAGTCCAGTAAGACAGTTTGTTCTGTTAAAAGACTTGGCACAGAAAGCTTCTCAAAGCCAGGCCAGACTGCACAGCATGGTCTGGGGCTCAAGAGGCTTGGGTGTCAGTAAGGCCGATAACCGCCTCAGTCCATCCCTCTGTTCCATTGATCTGCGCTTTGTTAGAGGGTCACCCCTGTCAGCAAAACTGCAGCCTATCCTAGCTTTAAACTGCTGTACACAGTCCCGGGGTAGGGTAGGAGCCTTCATGACTTTGTCCACCTGAGGCAAGTACAACACGGAAAGTTAGGTGATACTAAAGACCCCTTTTATTGGAATATTTTTCTTTCCTAATAGGGGATTTGGCAGAAAACGTGCAGAGCTGACTCTAGGTCTGCAAAGCTCAACCTCCTGCTTGGTTGGAGTCCCAGTGCTGTTTCATTGACTAATAGTCTCCCTTCATTCTGCTGTTCACTGGACCCCAACGTTCCTCCACTTGATACTGATTCATTTTCAGTCTCTGGAAAACAAGAGAACTGCACACATCCCACTAGCCTACATGCTGAGTAATCAATAAGTCCTAAAATTTATGAGACTGAGTAGCCTTTTTCCAGCACAATCGTATCCATCCTTCTGCAAACAGCTCTGTAGTTTCTCAGTGTTGAGTTGTATCCAAGCTTGTGTGACATTGAACAGTAAGCTGCCTCAAGGTGTAACCTGGTAATCAGACTGAATTTTTTTTTTGCTGTGCTAGCTGCTCTATGGATGGAAATGTTGTTCTGCCTGTTCACCATTCTGACTGAAATATCTTAACATTGATTGCAATGAAATTTGTTACACACAGTCATGTTCTCCACAGAATTAACTGTAATAACTTTAGTTATCCCCTGATCTTTCATCTAGCACTATCATCAGGTCAAAATGTTAATATGTGTTATAAGTTTCTGCAAAACTAAACATGTACTTAATGTTTTGTGCTAAATCGTAAATGTTAGCATGCTAACACAATAAACTAATATGGTGAACATGGAAAACTAAAGCTAAATATCAGCATGTTAGCACAGTCATTATAAATGAGAATGTTAGCATGCTGACGTTAGCATTTAGCTCAAAGCACTGCTGTGCTTAGGTACAACTCCACAGAGCTGTTAGTGTGGTTGAAGACTCTTACTTCATTAAAAATGTTATAACCTTCCCATTTTCTGGGAAGGTTATTTTGCCTTAACCAGTCAGTAGTGACTGGTGTATCCTTCTCAACATTTTCAGCTAACACAAGTTGTGGTAGTTGCTCAGTTGATTCTTCAACCAGAAGAACAACCATCAGTGAGCACAACACCAGACCTATATAGATCGCTGAAAATAAATCTGAGATGTGGGCAGTTCAGAGGTCTGGACTCAGGCTACTTTACATGATTTAAAGTAATACATTTAGTGTGAATTTACAAAGTTCACTTGCATGCAGTGTCTGCAATTTACAAAAGTTAGTTTAAAGCTGCTTTACATTTTCATGCAGCACCAGCCAAAGACCAACATTGTCATAATTTGATTAAAATGTACATAGTGTAACAACTTTTCATGTGTAATGTAATTACAGGTAAGTATGTACATCCTCACTGAAACCTTTTTTGCATCACTGTGCCAACTCATCTAGACCCCTTCCCCCAACTAGTTAGAGTTTCATCCCTAACTGGCCTCCCACCTACCAACAATTGCTATTAGTGTTGCTTACGATACCTGACCAAGATGGACGCCTTGCTTCAGGAAGTGAAACTCGGTCTCTGTTTTAGGTGTACGAACTCATGTTGTTATTCCATAAATCACTTAATGCATCATCATTTTATCTATTACATTTGAATTTTATTTTACATGAAAAAATGCCACCACAATCATGATATAATTACATAATATGGGAAAAGCATTTTTATTACATTATAGGAAGGTTACCATACATCAGTTTATATAACATTTTATATAACATTACATTATCCGTAGTCACTACTATGTGCACTTAATGTATCAATTTTGACAGGTATAAGACAAATGATGACAAAGCATTAAAATGTTTTTTTGACAGACAGTACATCTTGCATTTCCATGTCGGTATTTATAAAAGTGTGCTCAAAGGTAAAAGCTTAATCACATATACATCTGGGACAGCAAACAATCTTTTATAGGAATATTTCCTGCCCATAATGCGACGGACAAACTTTCAAAATGCAAACAGGTGGTAATTAGAAAATGCCAATCTCTTTAATGAAGCTTCCAATTCTTGTTTATCTTGTTTAACCAAGAACACTCTCCCTGCCACCTGTGTTTGCCAGTGTGTGTCAGCGCGTGTGTAAATGGAAACTGCAAACACCTTTTCTTCAGCTGATGTAATGTGTTTGTGTGTCTCTGCAGCTCCCCTGCGCTACAACACCATGACCATCATCTGGATCTGCATGGCCCTGGTGTCCACACTGGTCACCTTTCTGGCCATCATCATCTGCAGGAAACGGCAAGGCTACACTTTACCACACTACCCATCGCTGCTGTGTGTGGAACACTTTCTTACACTACTCTACCTTGCCTCTCTTTGTGTGATGTTGCTTGTGATCAAAATCCCATGTGCATTGTATTTCTCCCTGCTTTTGCCACGTGTAGTATTGGCTTCAACTAAAATGAAAGTAAAATTGTAATCTGAGTGAAGCTGTCTTAGAATAGTCTTAAAATGTAGTCCTGAAGTGGGGAAGGATCTCATTTAAGCCTTTATTTGAGAAGCTAAAATACCTTTGTTCCCTTTTGTCAAATTGATGTGTGCATAATACAGGGTTGCACAAATAATCTGCATGCTTTTCTACCAGAAGTAAGGCTGATGAGTAGAGAGGAGTTTTGAAAGCTAATGCCTCAGCTTCTCACATCTCCTCAACTCTCCCTGTCTTCTCACTGTCTTATTTAGTTAATTTGCTAACTTATGATTTCCACCTCATAGTGGATTTAATTATGATGATTCATGTCCAGTAGCTTGCAAGCCAAATGTTCCCACTTATCCCATCAGCCCCTCCTCCCCCTTTTGATGTCTTCAACTTACATCTCTGTAGTACTGCAACGAATAATTAATTTCACTGTACTTAATTAACTCATACTTCAATGCATATTAAATGTTTCCTTTCCATTCTGTTTGAGGAAAAAAAAATAAGTTGGAGGATTTATAGTTGTTATCTAGTTGAAATCATGTTGTCCTTACAAGTCCAGTATATGAAATGCTAATAAGATGGAAGATGAAAAGAGAAAGTCTTTATCCTGCTAGAGGTTTCTCTCTTTAAGGAAAAAGTTGAAATTGGCTGTAGGCCAAATTAATATCTAATTGATGAGAAAATACCTTAAATTCCATATGACTGAACGGGCCTGGGACAGTTTCAGTACTTACACAAGAAATAAACCTGAATGATAATGAAAAATACCTCAAGCCACCGCAGCTGAATTAATAGTTGATCACCTGATATTTTTAATTACATCTTAATATATATGAATATACATGTCAGATAATAAAATATACACCTCATTTGGCTAATGCTAGTGCCCCGCTGTTATTCAAGCTAAATCATGCTAGTGTCCTAACATGGAGACATATAGATGGTTTTTATGTCTTCATCTCATCACTTAATGGAACAATTTGTCACAACAACTGGTGTATTTGATTTAAGCAGACCCTTTTTCTTTTCCTCTATTAGTAGCATGTGCTTCCGTCTCATAGCTTGGACAAGTGAATGATTTGCGTAGAAGGGACAGAGTTCCTGTCAGCAACACAACAGCCATGCCAGGTTTTCAAAGTAACCAAATTGAAAGAAATAATAATTATGCCTTTAAGACTCAAATTAGTATCTATTATTAATATCTCAATTGCTCAAATATTAGTAGAGAGGTAGAAGTCATTTGTAAAATATAGTTTTAGCTTAAAAGTAGTACAGAATGAAATCCAAACAATCTAAAGCAGCCTTACCTTCTGATCACACTGTTTATAGTCATTCTGACTTGAACTCAACATACACGCTTGCAATGATGGCTGAGACTCAAAGAATGAGAAGGAACCCCACAGCGTGATGTAGAAACATTCAAATTTGTGAGGATGTCCTCTGATGCACTGTACCGGCCGGCGTACAACAGTGCTATTTTTGATTCCTACAGGAAACTCGGGAAGCACAAAGCTGATTTCTTCTCCGCCTCACGTCTATTTAAAGAGCACTGTGTTTCAGCTTGGACACGTCCCCTTGAACAAATTCAAAACGTGTTTCCAAACCCAGATTCCCCCACCCCCTGCTAACTAACTCTCACATCGGCCAGTAACAGCTTGTGTTTTACTTCACTCGTGCGACCCAAAGTGCCTTTTTTTTTATACTAGTTGATATGGAAAACAGTGACAGTAGTCCAGTCTCCCCTGAGTCTCCACATTCACTGACTGCCAAAACAATGGTTCAGATCTGGACTTGTGGCTGTACGCATAATTTACCTACTCAAAAAAGTGGATTTAATGTTAACATAAACACAGAAATAGGATGCAACCACACCAGACAATGGCAGGACCAGATGTGTCTCTTGCACATACAGAATGGCAATGCCAATCAATCTTTACAACTTGCACATCATACTTATATTATACATTTTCAACATACTACAGAGCCAGGACCTACAGTATTCTGTGCACAAGCTAGAACAGCAGCAGATGAACTAGTTTGTCATGTGTCAGTGCAGGGGCAACATTAGAAAATAACTACACAAACTGTGCTGAGTATATAAACTGAGTGCTTTATGCTAAATAAAGCTTCACTCATAAAGTGCAAAAGACAGCCTGCTACTTTTGAATCTGCATATGTGAAGAAGGATTTAAATCCCTTTGCCTTTTCTCTCCTAAACACCCTCCAGAGATGTGTTAATGCCTTCTTTATATGAGGACTGATGTCAGTCAACGTTACTAGCAAAACATGGAAGCATACTAATAGAAACATATGTGTATTACTTTATCTATTTAAATTATTAGCAAACCTCATAACTTAACCAAAGTAAAAAGGGTCTGTTCATCCAAATTACAATATATATTTATATAATACATGTTTTTCATTTCCTTCTAGTGATATAAAAATCCCATTCCACAAACTAATTTCCATTCACCTCCATTGCATTGGGGTGGCAGCAGAAATCTCAGAATGATACTGCGTCTAAAAACCTGTACGAATAAATATTATACAGTATATATTATATTTTTTGTAATTTGGCTGTACTGACACTTAATGTTCATTTGCGATGACTGACCTCTTTCATCTTCCACCTTGTTGGTACTGGGAAACCTGAATAACAAGAGGAACAGGTTGACATGTTATTCCCCATCACTGGTGGCCTTAACTATGTTTCACCCGTTTCAATTGAAACAAGCCCCGCCCTCCCAAAGGCAATTCTAATATGCAAGAATTGAATAATTCACCCACTTTAAAAAAACAAAAAACAAACATATTGTGATGAGCTGTGGTTATCTCATCTTCAAAGATGACACGCTGGACACCGCTGCAAAGCTACCAGCCAGCTTTAATTGCAGTTAGAACGAGTTAGCAACTCAGCATTCATTATGCTGCTTCAGGTCCAGGTCCCTGTCCAGCAGAGTGCCAGTGGTTGCACTGCAGTCATGCTCCACAGTCAGCGAGTTACTCTACTTTCACATCGCTGAAAACGTTAAAAAAACAAATATTAACCGGAGGAACCGACTAACGAGCTGGTGAGTGAGTAGGAGCCGCGGGCCTGTCAACGGGGAGGAGGTCAGTCGCCTGCCAGGTGGCGGAGCATTGAGAGCCGGTGAGGATTGAGCTGAATCCCTGCTGAGCTTCTCTGTCTGACTAAGATCTGCAGAGAGCAGATGATCAGCAGCGAGCCAATCACAGGCCGGACACACAACCGCATGGTCACACTGGCTCCATGGTCCCCAGGGAGCATCGGAGAAACAACAACCAAAACAAAACCGCTTTATGAAAATCAGAAGATAACTGAGTGGTGCCTTCATGTGCAACTCGTAAACTCAATGAACGACAGAAAGTTAAAGTTATTCTCTCGTTTTTGTTTTTTTTTTGAGGGGGGGTGGGGGCACATTAGCTCTTGAAACGGGCTCCCAGATGCTTAAGGCCGCCATTGTTCCCCCATAAATAACTAAGCATCACCAAATGATGAATAGCTCTGTAAAAAGTTAATAATTCATCATGAACAATTATTGATTTATTAATTATGAGCTGTGGTTTTATCTGCAGGGGAGTTTGATAGTACAAATGTTTCACTATTGTCCTGTATTCATCTCGCTGTATGTTTATGTGTTTGTGTGTGTGTGTGTGTGTGTTTGTCCTTTGTGTGTGCATGTGTGTGTTTTGTATAGACACTGTGGCTACAGCAAGGCCTTCCAGGACTCTGATGAGGAGAAGATGCATTACCAGAACGGTCACGGTATGTCTGGCCCGTTCCTCAATTATTACCAATAAAAGATTAGATTGTGTTCCTTGAAGAGGTCGCATTTTCATCCCGATGTAATAAAGTTCATCCTTAGAGCAAACAATTTTCACCACGCTCTGAGCGATTACAGAAGCACAGCGGCCTTATTCCCTGCATGCTGTTTATTCCTTCCCTCTCTCCATCTGCTCCTTTCTCCGAATCATTTATTTCCTTTTCATCAAGTTTTTCCCTCCACACACCAGTGACAGGGGCTCAGATGTGATGTTGCTCTCATTCTCTGATATGTGACCAAATGCTAATGTTGTGTATCTTAGTGTCATTCCCCGATGCGAGGTTCTATATCGACCCGCACACATACGAGGACCCCTGCCAGGCGGTCCATGAGTTTGCCCGAGAAATTGAAGCTTCCAGGATCAAAATAGAGAAAATCATTGGCTCAGGTAAAACCATCAACTTGTGTGCGCTTACACACACATACAGAGACACACATACACACACGCACACACACACAGTGAAAATCATTGGCTGAGCTAACTTAAAATCATTGGCCGGTGTAAAGGCTGTGGTGTGCAGCAGAGAGGAGGATGGCAGAGCGGAATCAGAGCGTTGCGTGGGGCTGTCAGTCAAAGCTCCTCAGACAAGCAGGGAATACTAACAGTGTGTCAGCTCTACAATACACTTTGCTAGATATGACTGCTGCACCCATAAAGAGGGATAAAGAGTACAAAACTGAGGAAGACAAATAACGGCAATCACACTTAAAGTTTCTCTGCGCCAAAGATAAGAATTAATGAGAAAGCGGATGATGGATGATTGGCTTACTTCAGGTTTTGCACATATATGTAGACAGACAGCCTATAAGTGGATTTGTTTCTCTTATCTCACTCGGGAAATTAACTTAAGACACATTCTCATTTACAACCATGGCTTAAGAGGGGGTGGGGGTGCAGCTGAACACAATGCATGCTGAATATTCCTGGTTGAATGTATTTGGTGCTGAGTTGGGATCATTTTGTGTGTGTGTGTGTGTGTGTGTTTAGGGGAGTTTGGGGAGGTGTGTTATGGACGCATGAGGCTCCCGGGGAAACGGGACATCCCAGTGGCGCTGAAGACCCTGAAGGCAGGATACACAGAGAAGCAGAAGAGGGACTTCCTGGCTGAGGCGTCCATCATGGCCCAGTTCGACCATCCCAATGTTATCCGATTGGAGGGAGTGGTAACCCAGAGTACGCTGACGATTAAACTGTCTATCAGTCTGAAGCCAGTTTCAGGATTATTGACTGTAGAGTAGTTAGACAGACATCTGGAATATTAATCAGCATGAATTAATTATCAATAAAAAATACCTTTTTAGGCTACCCACATATCATAAGCTTTGTCTATGTGTAATGTAATGTAGGTTAGAGACGACTTGTGCAAAGTTGTCACAGATTTTGCCCCATAGCTCTTGAGCTCTTGAGACCTCTTCCTTTCACTTACAATTCTGGCTCCACATTCACATTCTGTTTAAATAAGCCCATTGTGATTCTGAGGTGGACCTGGGCTGAAGAAATGAAAAGACAGGAAAGGATGGGGTATAAATGGCCTAGTATTTTCCAAGGAGTTCAACTCACATAGGACTATTAGAACGTGTGACATTTTTGGAGGTAAAAGAGTTACTGAATCTTTACTGGGATGATAATAATCACATTTTACCTCCTAAAATACATCCCATCTGCCAGGTAATACCTGAGTGTAAATGAGTGTAAGTGCTGACTTGCTTTAGGCTCTTTCAAACCTTGTTTCTTTAAACCTGCAGTGTGGAACTTTTAAATATAAATGAAAGTCTGTTACATCCAAGCCCTTGCCAAATGAGGTCACACAACACTGATGAAGCCTATCACCATTAGATTAATCTCTATATTTCACAGTATATGGAGTTTTGAATCTCATGTCGGGGGCGACATTCCCGTGTTGGCCATTTGACCGTTAATTGTGCTGCTCTTCTACATTTTCCAAATGTTCTGTTCTATTGAAACGATTTCGTGGGGGTTGTGTGATGCTCAAAACAATTTATCAACTGTTTTACAGCCGCAACAGTAGGTTACGGCCAGTGGTGTACTGACCATTGGAAATACTGGGACAAATCCCAGTGGGCTGTCAAAAAAGACGTTTTTGGGCCGGTGGACCGTCAAAACATATCCGTTTTTACTGGCTATCTCTTTGTGCCTGTCATTCGGGGCGTGCATGAGAGCGTGCTGCATGCCTGTGTCAGGCAATCACAGCCGAGTGCCCCCCCTTTACTCTCACTGTCCAGAAGAGGGAGACAAAAATCCCACACTCTAGCTTTAAAGGATCAGTTCACCCAAATCACAAAAACACACAATATGTTTTTTTTTCCACATTCAACCCCTGTTAGTGATTAGAAAAACTCAAAAGAATGATTTTCTTCAAAGTATAACTGCCACACTTTTAATAGAACCGGTTCATAGTGAGCTCCATGGATTATCCTGAGACTCTGTTTCTGTTGACCTTTTTTAGTTTTCTGTGCCACAGACCAGATTCCATTCACTTGCATTGTATTGTGGTTGTGGCAGTATTCTCATGCTGTGTCCCAGTTTTATACTACGTACTAACTGTATACAGTATGTACAATAGTATACTTTTGATACAGCTACAAGAAGCATCATTTTTGTTTTTCATCATCTTTCTGGAGCTGTCTCACCACTGTTCACAATGTATTTTCATGTTTTGCTGGTGTTAGACGCAACCACTATTTCCTCTGTGCATTGCATTGTGGGACAATAATGAACACCAAAGGCGCACTTAATTTAAGCCCTTTTTTTAATTGCATGCATACTTTTGGAGCACACTTAGTTTTATCACTTTGATAGTGTGAACTCACTACATACTCAAAACCTGCTCAGAATTAACATGCAGTGTGGTGCTGAGACATAAAGTGTCAAATGAAATAAACACTGTATCTGCATGATGCAATTCCATGAGGGGTGAAAAAAAAAAAAGTGAAACTGTTTTTGTGGTATTAGTGAAGTGACCCTTAAGTGAGGTCAAGGGGAAAAATACATGCAACAATAAAATAAAGTCACTTTATTTGCAAAAGCTAAAAAGTTCATCTCAGGGTAACTGTTAAAAAAATGTTGTATTAAGTTTTGCATACGAAAGAGCACTGTTTTGACTTCTATTTAATTCTCTCTGATGCCACAAAGCATCAAAAGTAGTAGTATTTAGTTTCGACAACACTCTTTTCTTCATACAGTAATTTTGTATAGTATTTCATCCTTTTATACACCATATGTAACACAGACAGTAAATCAGTGTTAAACATGCTTGTAAATAGGTTGTTTGTACACTGTAGATATTCAGTGCAGCGTAGGAACACTCCTGTATGTTTCTGTTTGTCTTTCCAGGCAAACCAGTGATGATCATCACAGAGTACATGGAGAACGGCTCTCTGGACTCCTTCCTCAGGGTTGGTATTGAAGCCTTTTGTCTTGAAGGTTCTTAGAAGTATTTGAGAATCCTAATGGTTCTCAGTCTTCTCAGACTTTGTTGCTAATGCGTCATTTTTACTGCACCTCTCAAAGATCATTTGCACTCATGTACTGAGTGGACATACTGTATCTGTAGTCTTTTTATCTGATTCTCTGTTAATGAGTAGGTGGATATCTTCTCTTTGCCCGTTCAAACATAGTGGCTGTCGCTGCTCATCATCAATGTCCAGTGAAAATGAAAAAAAACTTGATTTAGGCTTGTTGACTGTTTGTTATTTATCAGAGGGAGGCGGGTGGCTGGGGTGTGACTTAGATTTTTTTTTTTATCTTGACCCTCCCCGGAGCTACAAATATTTTTCCTGGAGCCTCCCTGAGTGACTGGGGGAAAATACATCACCCTCCCTCTACCATAAATAACCATGTTTTATTATATTCACACCAAAGGTAGGTAGTATTGGAGAACATAAAAAGCAAGCTGACTTTTTCCAACCATTACATTTAGTAGCGATCCATGACTCTTAAACTTCTTAAGCCTCCTGACCCCCCTTCCCTCATAAGAAAAAAACAAACTACCAGCCCAACTTACTGCATCGTCTCCTATAGTACTGCATAAGTAACCTATGTCAACTCCAGCTCTGAAACAAAAATAAGACGCTAAAAACTAGTCCAGCCAATGTAACAAGCAAACAGCACAGAGGGAGTTATCACCAAAACAAACCAGATAATTTCTTAGGCAAAATGCAAATCCTCCTTACAAATAATCACATCATCACACAAGATGTGTGCACTTCAGCAGAATATGAGTGCATGACAGCCAGCCCTCCCACCACACAAAACCAACATTTATTAAGCCTACACACACATACACACATCACAGCGCGCACACAGTCAACATTACCAACATGTGCATATTAATGACCGTTTTTCCAAATAAAGTAACATACACACCAGTGGCAGCAATAGCCAGAATAATATCAGCTGGCATGGAGGCCGCTATTAGATTTTCAAATTTAGCCTTTGATGATCACATTAACGAAAGTTACTTGAAAACAAAATCCTTGGGTTGAAGAAAGCCTTGGTTTTCTGCACTAAATTAGCTCTGGTGTAGGTAACTGTTATTCCATTGCCGATTAACTCCAATTTTTCCTTAAATTAGTCTTGAAAAAGGCATGAATAATCCTTACTAGCCATGGTTACTCCTGGCTTGATTATCTATTTTTTACCTGCTAGATTGTGATTGGGTCCACTCCATTTCAGTATGCCGGTGCACCGCAACATGTAACGGCAAAGGCCAGGGAAACTGTTTAAATGGAGTGTAATCTGCCTGTAATCTGTGTAATCTGTCAACCAGTGGCACCAACCACGTAATTGTCAGCTGACAAAACAAACAATGTCGGCCTACAGGGCAAAAGCCATGGTAGCTTTCCTAGCTGTCAAATAATCACAGCGGTATGACTGACATTCATCAGTTCTCTGTTTTATCAGTCTCTCTTGCTCTCACCCTGAAATTTGGCGGCAGTTCTGGCGTATCTGCTGGCTACAATAACTGTCCAGTGGTGTGCAGAATCTGCCTACAGGTGTACCAGCGTGGTAATGGTGCAGACCCATTCACAGCACACAGCAGCCTGAACTTGTCATAAAGTATCGACAACAAAGCCTGCTCATTCAGAGGGATGATTGGTCAATTTTGCTGTCATTTGAATTACTCGGCCCTCAGTAAAATTATAGCTGGACTACCAATCACAGAGCTGAAAGCAGCATTTTCTCCCTAGCAACTGTGGAGGCACAAAATTCGAATAGGCTGACAAAAGGTGCTTCTTTCATTTAACCCTTCACATCCCAACACAAACTGAATAGGAAGGTTTGAATGGTTTATTTCCTCAGAAACGTTTTCTGAGTCCCGTCACCAAAAAACAAGTATTTTGAAAAGAAAAAATTTAAAGAAAAGAAAGAATTTATTCAAAATAAATACAAAATGCAACCATTTCAAGTTGTACGTCCCTCCCCTAAGCCAAAATAAAAAAACATAAATCCCTTCCCAGTGCTACAAAAAATAACAGTCCCTTACATTCCATTAAAAAAACCCAAAAAAAACAGTAGTTTTAAAGGAGTTTCATGATAATTCAGTTTTCTCAAAACAAAAAGTCATGGTTTTCACTTGAGAGTGACATTATACTTACTGTATATTTAGAGATACTGCACACATCACTTCCTGTGTATGGAAGGATTGTTGCCAGGAGAAAGCTATCAGGCTCTGGTGGTTTAGAGCAGCAAAAGTTTTCTTTAACAAGTTAAAGGTTGAATTAACATTGTATTACATTGGCAATGTCAAACTGCTAAGGTATCTGCTTATGTGAATTTAATGTGGATTATTACTTAAAAGCAAATCCCTCGCATGTATTATTCTCTTATCTTCACTCTCTTCTCTATCTTGATTAAAATCTCTTCTATTATCATTCTCTTCATCTTTTCTGCTGCTATACATCACATCTTTTTGATCTGCCATTAAAACCATCTCTACTTACCTCCTCCTTCCTGATATTTCTTTCCTTTCCCTTTTCCGACATCCCGTAGAGACACGACGGCCAGTTTACCGTTATCCAACTGGTTGGGTTGCTGCGTGGCATTGCAGCTGGTATGACCTACCTGTCTGACCTAGGCTACATCCACAGAGACCTGGCTGCCCGCAACATCCTGGTCAACAGCAACCTGGTGTGTAAGGTGTCTGACTTCGGCCTATCCCGAGTGCTGGAGGACGACCCTGACGCCGCATACACCACCAGTGTGAGTTTTCACATTGAGGCAAGCATTAATTCAGCCACACCCACACATTCAGACACGTTTTTTAAAGACATGGTCAGAGTGAGGTCATTACATGTGATGGGACTTCAGTAATCTGAAATTTGAAAATTTTATCGTAAAAGTTTGACATTTTGGGAAATAGACTTATTTATTTTGTTTACTCAAGAATGACATGAAAATATTGATACCACTCTTATATCTGCATTAAGTATGGTGCGAGATCTCTGAGATGATTAGCTTAGCTTAGCACAAAGCGTGGAAGCAAGGGGACACAGCTAGCCTGACTCTGTACAAAGTTCAAAAATCTGCCAACTAGCACAACTAAAGTTCAATAATTAACATGTAGTATCTTTTGTTTAATGCATAAACAAACAGAATTGCGAGTCTTCCCATTCACTCGAATGAGAAAGTGTGTCCAAACTTTTGACTGGTACCATACATACTGGAACAATTTCTTGGTGAACGGTGGATTCCTGGAGTCTTGTCACACCAGTTTAGACATTGCGTAGAAGTGTGGGCGGAAAGTGAGTCTTCTGTTTGTCAAGACATACTTACACTATATAGCTCCCACTAAAACCACAAATTGTTGTTTCTACATTTCAGTTTGTGCACGAATCGTGCTAGTTAGAGAACTGTTGAATTGGACAGAGCTAGGTTAGTTGTATCCCCCTGCTTCCAGTCTTTATGCTAAGCTAGGCTAATCACCTCCTGGCTCTAGCTCCATACTTAATGCACATACATGAGAGTAGTATCGATCATCTCATCTAACTCTCAACAAGAATGCCAAGAAGTGTATTTCCCAAAATGTAAATGTTTTGAATTTTAAGCTTCAGACTGAAAAGACAAACTATAGAAATGGTGTGATCAGCTTTTTCTAGCTATAATGTCACCAGAATCATCTGATTATTTTATTAGAGCAAATATAAGGCGTCACAGTTTGGGGGACAGGTTTTATATTAAGTGATTTAAATTGTTAAGATAAGTAAAATGTATTTATTTCTCTGATACAGCCTTCATTTAAAAAGGGAGTCTCACTGAGATCTGGCCAGGAAAACTGCATCAAGACCAACATAAAAGTTAGAGACAAACACAATTGTACAAAAGCAATACAAAGTCACGTGAAAGCGAGAGCAAAGTAAAGTGCTCCAGGAGGCAGCAGTCCAATATTGAACGTGCAGCCTAATGGGAACAACTGTATTAAGTCTTGACTAAAAAAAAGGCAGCTCCTCACAGAGTCTGATACTATCAGCTCACAGCACACAGATGGAAATCAGAGTTTAACACATTTCTCTGTTACAATCTGTTAAAGCACAGCAGTCAGATTACAGAAAGCAAGGTGATTTTGTGCAGCATTACTCAGAGACATTCTGAAGGGATTGCAGATTGTGATTTTACAGTACACTACAGTATCATTATGGCACATCTCGAATTAATGGTTGATAATGGCTGATGATTAATACAATTCACATTACTGTCTGAGAACTGTTGAAAAGTGAATAAGTGCGTGTGTCCATATAGTGTTTTTCTCTGACAGAAAGCGTTGGCAGAGCGTTGGGGAGCGCTGGGATGTAGTGCTTGTGCGGTGAGAGAAAAAAACTCTGCAAGTGGGTTTTGTTTCTATGACAACAATATCTTGACAATTTCTATGACAACATATCACCTCTCTAATTGCCGTTGTATGATAGACTAATATTGCCCCTTTGCTTTGATGCTTGATTGAGTTTCTGTCTGACATAGGTCCTATCATAAAGCTCAGGATAGACACAGCCAGAACAAGCTTCTCCTCCATTTTCTTGGTTACCAGGGTGACGAGTCCCGTCCCATCTAATATATGATTGGTTGCCTGAAAAGGAGTGTCAGTGATGACACCAGCACCTTTCTGAAAAGTTCAGTGATTTTCAACTAGAGGTGCTCAGAGCAACGGCACAAAAAAGTCAGAGCCCTTTGAAAAAAGACACTGGGTGCACAGCTTTTTCTCTAGACAGCTGCATGCTGCTGCATACACTCTCTCCTCTTTGGGAACAACTGAGAAAAGATGCTGGCGCTCAGAAAAAAACACTATATGCACACGAACCCTAAAGCTGCTTATTGTGTGGAAGCTGGCAGCAAAGTCACTTTGAAGAACCTGAAAGTATTAAGATCATGAGTTAGGGTTAGAGAATTCCAGTTGTAGGTTGCCACTTTTAATTTTTTAGCAGGACATCAAGCTCCAAGCTCTTTAGGGGTCCAAAATGTTGGCCTGATCTGAAATGCAGTAGACTTAAACAGACTCTGTTAGAGAAAGAACACTAACATCTGCAGCTGTTTGATGCATCATCAAGTAATAAGCAGCTGCAGAGGGAAAGAGCAGCTTTAGGCTATATAACAGATAATATATCCTATAATCATAATATCCTACAAACAAATTAAATCATAGAAACTAATTCAAAAAATAACTTTATATGCTTCAAAGTAATTTTTAGATATAATTGAAAGTCCTGTTTTCACCAGATACTCAACCATTTAAATATTAGACATATTGACTCAGACCCTGGGCCCATGGCAGTAAAAGAGAGACTATCTGACCTGATTAGGCTGTCAGTCTCTCACAGCCGATCTAGACCCGTGAAGACCTCTACATCAAGTATCTATAATGGGCTGCATTTTGAGAGTAACCTTCAAATGTTTTAAAATAACCTACAGGGAGTGCTTTGTTTGTGTAAGAAGTGATGTATCCATTTTTCAACCTAATGAACTGTCAGTTTTATATCAAGAATAATGTAAGTAGTTCACATACTTGCTAACATCTTTTCCTGATCACATATCCACAATGACTCACTTTAGTCTCTAGTGTGTCATTGAAGTTTCTGCTAACATGCACATTTACTCAACGGTGGAAGTACATTTATTCAAGTACTGCACTTTAGTACACTTTAGTATATAATGGTATACTTGTCACTCCATTACGTTTATTTTACTGGTATAGTTATTTGATACTGATATGAATAAGATTCTATATACAAAAAATAAACACATACATAACAATATAACAGTATGAAAAAGGCCAATCTGCAAAATGAATACTTTTCCTTTTTTATTTTATTGGTTATGCTGATAATACCTATGATGTTTTTACTTGTATTGGGTTATTTTTACACTGTGGTATTACCACTTCACTTCAGTTGGTTGTAAAACTGAAATAATAAGCTGAAAGATACCAAAAAGCAGCTAGAGCTGAGGGGAGCTTCAGAGTTGGGTAATAATTCTCTGTGGGTTCATAGGAGTGACTCCTCCCATTACAAAGAGTCATTTGATCTATTGCTATATATATAATAATATTATATTGCTATAATATAGTAAAAATATTGATTCACTTTAAGTAAAGGCTTTAAATACTTATTTTCCCAACCCTGTCTGTAGCACTTACTTCCAAGAATATTTGTTTCTACTGAAGAAAAAGGGTCACCAATATGTAGTTTCATTTTTTAAAAAGCCTCAGTAATTTCCTACAACAGCTTGTCACCGTGGTTCTTAGCAAACGTTACTCAAACAGGAGGAAATAATGCATTTGTCTGGGACTATTTTCTGAAGCGTATTGATTCACATTTGGTACCCTAGTGAGTATTTACAGCAGCAGGACGATGTATGTGGAAGCTCTACAGAGGAATAAGATATTTCAGGCTTTGATACACAAACTACTCTTGTTAGTAGATTCATTGTTGGTTTTTTTGGTAACAAAGAATCTCGCCAGACTCTGATCATATGTTTAATTGTCTAACCATAACATTTTTTCTAAATCTGTTTCAGAAAGTTGTTACATCCTGATTGTCCTTCTCTTTCTTCCCTATAGGGCGGGAAAATCCCAATCCGCTGGACAGCCCCGGAGGCCATCGCCTACAGGAAGTTCTCCTCCTCCAGTGATGTATGGAGCTACGGTGTGGTCATGTGGGAGGTGATGTCCTACGGAGAGCGACCATATTGGAACCTCACCAACAGAGATGTGAGTGTTGTCTGTTGACCATAGCTAACCGATGTATTTCCATAGCAGACTCTGAAGTCTTATCCATTTTTTACTGTCCATGTGCAGGTGATCAAGTCTGTGGAAGAAGGCTACAGGCTTCCTGCTCCTATGGGCTGCCCTGCTGCTCTACACACACTCATGCTGGACTGCTGGCAGAAGGATCGCAACGAGAGGCCACGCTTTTGCCAGATAGTCACCGTTCTTGACAAGCTAATCCGCAACCCAGATAACCTGAAGTCTATTGACACGCTCTGCAGGTGGGTGGGCGGCTGAATAGATCCATTTCTGCAGCAAAGCAACATGGGTGCATTATGTCACATACTGAGGAGTTCTTTGATTTAATTTGGCTAGACTGTTCGCCAACATTTAATCAAATATTGGTTCATGTGATTAGCGGATTAAGCAGCAAATCAATGCAAGACACACCAGCGTGGGGTTGAGAAGATGATCTCCAGGACAATATATGGTGACAGACTGCTAGGCTACTAAGTAACTGTCCTGGTGTGGGAGGCAGAGTAAATCCAGTCTCATCCTGCTGCTATCAAACATGAGCGCAGTGGGATAAAGTTGCAGCCTAAAGTTTCACTCAAAGTTCTTTGGCAGATGAAGCGAGCGGTCGTGTTCGCTTTCCAATAAGCTCATCTCTGACAGACGCGCTGTGCATTAAGTAAAAGCCTCGCTATGATATTGACATTGATCCGCGGTGAATCTGGGACCAGGTTTGAGAGGACACCCAGCTGAAGCTGGACCTGTGTAAATTGCTTAGTTCAGATCCCAGGTCTTCCGAAGTCAGTGGTGCGCGGCACTGCACGTCTGTGCATCTGTGTGTGTGTGTGTGTGTGTGTGTGTGTGTGTGTGTGTGTAGTGAGGAAACGGCAGGTAGAGGAAGAGGCAGAGGAGGAGTGTAAAGGATTTCTCCCTGTATTAATCTACCCAAAGCAGTCATCCTGCAACCACAGCCGCCACCTCTTCTCTATCATTTTAACTTCTATTGATTTTCTGCCTCGGTTACTTGCACATTTCAAAGCCCCCCACCTCCCTCGACTCCTTTCCCCCCCCAACCCTTCTCCTTCCCGCTCACTTTTTGACTCTTCTTGTTTTCGTACTCCCTCCAACTAATCTTTTTGTCTTGCCATTCATCTTCCTCTCTCTCTCTCTCTCTCTCTCTCTCTCTCTCTCTGTCTATCTATGGCCATCTGTCTCTCTCACTCGGTCGCAGTTTAAACAGTCCTCCGCTGATGGACAGAGCTATTCCCGACTTCAGTAGCTGTAACTCAGTAGACGAGTGGCTGGACACCATAAAGATGGGCCGCTACAAGGACCGCTTTGCAGCAGGGGGGTACCACACTCTGGGTCACGTCATAGGCATGAACCAAGGGTATGTACTGACCATGATGGAGAGTTATAACAACTCAGAGGTGATGCTGAGCTGTTAGCTGCTGGGCTCCACCAACTCTGTGTGATATTTGTAGCTTAAAGACCCTGCAGGCTGAAAAATAACTTCAGTCTGTACTGTCTGACTGTTTGATTGACACTTTGAAATTTAGTTTCTGCATACTGTAAAAAAGCTCCCAATAAATCTCAGCCAATCAAGCTAAAATCAGTTTGGCCAGTCATTTCAGCACCACTCATTTGCTCTATTAATTAACACCTCCACAGTTCTGTCTACTGCATTTCCTCCATTGAGCTCAGTCATAAACATAATAAACCCTCCTATAGTACCTTGATATCTGTGCCAGGAGTTTCTTTTCCATCCGGCCTTCAAGAAGCACAGTGTAAAAGTTAAATATATTTCCAACACATTGTGAGTTGTGTGGAGGGATTTCAGTTACAGATAATTCTTGGCTGAAGCTTTAGATAGTTCATACTATGTTAAACAATGTATCCAAATAATGACATAGTTTCAAATAATGGTAAGTAATAATCAGCCCAATAATTTGTGCTGATCACAAACATGCTCACATGGTAACAACATCATGTCATACTCACCAATCTGTTACTCTGAGTTTCTCTTTTTTAACAGAATTACTGTTCACATTCACTTATTAATTCCAACCGTTTCTGCTTTGCTGTTTTTTTGATCGGTGTTAAGCTTCTGTCAGTGAAGCTCAACACTTACTGCAGTTATGTATTTCACATTAAAAGGCCTATCAGGGAAGGGAGGGATTACACCCTTTCTGTCTTGGAATGAAGGAATATCTGTGCAGGATAGCTGCTGTGTGTCATTCAACACTGATTGAAAGAATGGCAAAGTAGAAAGTAGGCAAAAAGTTGACTGATGGATTTAATGATGAGGAAACAATATCCAGAATTTGTAAAGACAACAGATAAAGGAAGTTTTGAGTATCAATTAACAGCGGACAGCATCAAAAGCAAGGTAAAAGGGTAGCAGATAGACAACAGGTAGATATCTTATTAATTAACACAATGAATAAATTATGAATACAGGCCTATGTCGAATACAATTCATTCAAATAGCAGACGAATTTACTGTATGTTCCAACAAAACTTTTTATGCCTAAACATGCCTAAAAAAAGCCTCCTTATTTTCCCTACAATGTAAGTCATCAGCATTATGACTGTCATGGAACGCTCTGTGTACATTTTTTGTGTCATGCAGGGATATCCAGAGGCTCGGAGTGACGCTGATGGGCCACCAGAAGAAGATCATGACCAGTGTCCAGCTGATGAGAGCACAGGTCCTGAACAAGAGTGTGCCATCAGTGCATGTATAACTCCAACGCTGAGGTTTCTGTCTGCTGAAATCTAGAAACCCAGGTTTCTATAAGGTCTAGAGGAACTCCACGGGAAACAAGATGATCAGATAAATGGGAGAAGAAGATATGTGGGAACTTTACAAGACTTTTTCCTTGAGAGACTGAAGAACAAAACGTGAAAGGTTTTAACTATGGAGCAAGTAAACATGACTTCTATGGGACAAGTCCAACCTTTCATTTTTTTTTTCCTTTCCGATTACATTTTCTGAGTTTAAATGTCTTGTTTATAAATGGAAAGACTGCCTTAATTACCACAAATTATTTTAATTTTATTGTCTACAAAGAGAAGATAATTTATCAATCATGAATTTATCAGAGTAATATGATTTACTGAACCGGACAATAGTAAGAGTATATGGAGTAATGTAGAGTGTGGGGGTGGGGGTGTGTTCAAATGTTCTGTTCTGACACTCACTGCCTCTCAACAGCTGGAATAGGATGAGGCACAGAATGACGCTTGAGTCAGAAAAAGTGGAGAAAAGTGAGATAGGGCTAACCCGAGTTGCCAGATCATCTCCACAGTGGAGAAGACCTATTTCACCCCAGGCTATTAATACCAACAACAGGCACATTTCTCCGCCGTCCAACCTTGATGAATGACCCCAGGAGAGCCCTAGAGCCCTCTGCCCAGTTTGAAGCTGCCCGGCGCACAACTACTGTACTTGGAAGACGTGTATGATTCAGTTACAGTGCACTTTATTCTACAATCTCTCTGTGTTGTAGAGGCTTTGAAGTTGTGTCACAAATCTCCTCGCAGCCATAACGTGAGCAGCAATGTTGGTCCGTTACAAAATTAACTGTTTAAAAATATAACATAGATAATTATTCATATGCAGTAACAACCAAGAAGAAAAAGAGATATTTGGAAATATTAGTATTAGAAGCCAAAGTGTCTCATCAAGATTCCTTTACAAAGTAGTCTTCACTGTGACAGCAAATTAGAAAACTATATATATATGAAATTATATATCGGTCACTTCATACATTTGCCTCTATTTCAAATGTTTTCCAAATGCACTGATATTTTAAATGTATAGAAAGTATATTTGAAATTTATTGCAACTGTTGCAAATCTAAAATATATTATTTTAAACTATTTTAAGCAGTTTAAAATGATATATATTTTAAACTGCCTAAGAATCTATTTCAAATATATTATTTAATATATTACTATATATATTTCTCAAGGCATGTCAGGCTACATGCTTTTCCTTGATTACATATATAGACATACATTATCATTTCGCTTAAAATTATTTTTGAAATGCATTTGGAAAATCCCAAATATTGGAAATGTATTAATGGCCAAAATTAACATCAGTTAACCTTAGCATTTGCTTTTTTAGTGCTGTTTGTAAGCTACAATAGGTAGCTGGCAGCAGGCTCATTTAAGCAAAGCAGCTGGTTTTAATTTCCATTGACCACTAGATGCTACAGTAACTCTAGCTTGTACATTATCTGGTGTACAACCAGAGTGAGATACTGATTTGTTAGCTAACTGTTGCTGATAATATCTAAATATAAAATGACTCAAATGTGTTTGTGAAAAAAATATCAGTAGAAAAAGGCAGCACAAAATGTATACGTCTGCTGAATTCTGTTGAAACGTTTAGGACACCCGTCTACAATGATTGTCAAGGTCTCCAACATGGCTTCCAGTGGCCTGCCAAGCACCCAGTGTTGAACTGGTTTTAGCAGACAGACAAAACCTAGTCTGTCCGATGACGTCATCATTAAGCCCAAAAAACAAAATTATCCTTGAGTGGAGCCTGATTTAGCCTATACGCCAAACCTGGGCAATTTTCAACAACATTTTTATATTTCCTTAAATAATCCCTTAAATATTAATCCTTAAAATTCCTAAATACTAATCCAATATTAATGTGTTGTGCATCTTTTTAGCTTTCAACCAAAATTAGACATATATTAGGGTTGATCGTCCATCATACCCAAAAGTTTCAATATCTTCTGAATAATATTTTGCTGGGAGGGGTGCGTTGCATCTGAAAGCCCTCTTATTCTCTTGACATTTATGAACAAAATGGTACAGAAGTTATTTAATTCAGTGGATCTCACTTTTGGGATCAACATCAGCGCTAATACAATTCAGTGCAATAATTCTGAGGACATATCCGAACACATTTTTGTGAATGCTGGGAACATAGTACACATAAGCTACGCAGACTGTAAAATAAAGTGTTACTTCTGATTAAATGTGATTACACTGTTTGCCTCAGTGTTGATGAAAAGGTGAAGACGAACATGTAAGTAGAATGTTTATATCTAAATGCTCTCAAAACGACATGATCAGCCCTAATTTATCCCTCTCCGTGCCATCAAGAGAATGTCTTTTCTTGTTCACCTTGGTAGGTTTTCCTCTCGATGGTTGATGTCAGTTTTTATTAGAGAAGAACCTCATGATATTTCTTGAATATGTATTATAGTGACATTTCACTACAGGTTTCAAACGATTTCTTTTTTTCTTTAGGATGCTTTTGAAGACACTGGACTTGAACTGAAAAACCCATATTTTATAAAGTTAGGATATGTTTTTGCTAGATGAATTGATTTATAATGTATACAGCAAGTTCAGTCACTGGAAGGAAGAGAAAAAAAAAAACAACAACCGGATTTATTCACATTTTATTATTTATTCATGCTCATTTGTTTTCCAAATAATACAAATCTGAGAGGTTTTATTACAGTTGATGAATCATCCTTATTGCTAATGATAAATCATAAATGTGCAAACTGTCCATAAATACACAATAAAGGAACGTTTGTCTGTGTGTGACTGCAACAGTGATTTTACGCCTGTTTATAAATTCCCACCGAATTCCCACCACACTTCAGTTCCACTAGCTTTCAGTTCTTACGCACACTCTAAACCTCATGGGAAATGTAGTCGTTGAATGCAAATACAAATGTTGTTTCATGTTGATGTAAAGTCGCACTAATCGAAAATTCCATGTTAACAGTGGATCACATAACTACACATAATGTGAAAGGTACCACTCGAGTGACAAACCCACAGAGAACAGAGAATTATCATCCGATCGTGCAGTTCCCTCAACATTTATTATAGGCCTGAATATAAGATGATCCACCCTCTATTTTTTCTTAGCCTTTTTTGAAGATCCGAAACACCTTGAGGCTAAACCTGCTGGGAAAGTTTCCCCAAGATACTCACAGAAAGTGCTCATCTTTGAAGCCTTTTTCCTCATATAAAGGTGAAACATGAAATACTTCCATTAAAGCAGAACGTAAATCCCACATTTGTGGTCACATACTTACACTCTCTCCTGTCAGGCTCCTGAAGCAGTCAGAATGAGTTATCATGTTTCAGTCTGTTTGAGCTCCTCACCGTGACATTCTGTGACACCAGTATGTTTTTGCTGCCTGACAGATGATTCTGTCCTCGGCCTGTTTATGCAGTATTAGGCTGTATTCAGAATAAATCAGGCAGTGCGCTGCACCGCTGCAGGGTTGAGTGGAGGTGTGTGGGGGGTGTGGGTGTGTTTGTGCTCTAGAACATAACCACTGTGAAACAATCAGCAAATAACGTTTTATTGATCTGATTTACCAGCTTTCACACTACCACCACTCCCTCTATTCATTCACTCTCTTCCTCACTCAACCACAGCTGCTCTCTCTCTCTCTCTCTCTCTCTCTCTCTCTCTCTCTCTCTCGTCTTAAAATGAGTCAGGAAGAAAAGTCTAACTTTACTTTTAACGTTATCAAATGAAGAGAAATGTCCTCCCTCCTCCTAGCAACGTCTTTGTACTCCCTCATGGCAGGGTTTTACAGCTCTGATCAGTCTGATCGCCGGCTGTGATTGGCCACCGCAGCGTGACATTGGGATGTGTGTCTCCAAAAGTTGACTCTTGATCAACTTTCTCACCGCAGACCAGTCCGGCGCCACAGTGGCCGAAACCCCTGCAGCCTGAATGCACTACCTCCTTTAAAATGAATGGGAGGACTGGTGTTTTTGCTGCACTGCCTGATTTGTCCTGAATACAGCCTTAATACATCAGGAGAAGCAGGAATTTATTTGTGCCAAGGCAGCAAAACACGAGCTGTCAAAAACTCCAATACAGTAGGTTAAAGTGGGCTTACTGAACATCTGCTAGCCTAGTAACATTAAGGCTACAAACAACCTATAGACAACACATGATGTAACACTCTCTATTCAAAAAGAATATCTGATGTTGTGAGCACATAATTATCTAGTTCTCAAATATAATATGACTTCCAACTTTTCAAATTTAATATTCAAGAAAAATGTTGTCTTACATTTGGGTCAGTACAGTAGCTCATTGTTTTGGTTTCAGGTCTGCAAATTCCACTCTGCTCGACCTTGTTTTAAGCAGCGGGCAGCTCAAAAAGACCCACAAAATGCCCTGATAAACCCACTCTACACTACCAGCTCAGCACCAAACAGCAGCGGTTAACTAAAGACAGTCAAACATATAGCAGCTAACAAGCTACATGTTTTTCTCAGGAGTTGCAGACTGAGCTAAAAGGAGAGTGAATTTGTTAGGTGGACAGAAACACCTCCCTGAATGAATGCTAAAACAAATGCTCATGTTGCTCTGTGTCTACTACATGAGTAAGTGGACAATTGTTTGCTAACAGGTTAGCTATTAAAAACTTTCTGTGTGTTATTTAGCTTTTTTCCTCTGTCTGTCTGGTTATTCATGAAATGCAAATTTTAGTTAGAATAATAATTTAGCCTAGAATATCCAGATAGACAACACGTTTCAGCCTTTCAGACAGGCTAATGGAAACCCCTCAATGAAAAAATATATTGTTTCAATGAGACGAGTGGAGCAGAATCTAGCTTAAAAAGATGTTGGGACTTTGGCTCCCTATGGTGAAAAAATAATATCTGTTTACCAAAAAACACAAGGGGTGCCTTAAATAAACTGCACTCACATCCTGATGCACTCAACCTCCCTGCATGGTATTATCTATGGATCCGTCCTGATGAAAATGAAAAACATTCTGAATGTGTCTGTCTGTCAGACCATGGAGAGAGATTTGTTGAGGGGTGGTGCATCATTGAAGCAATCACCTCACATGGTCCAAAGATCATTTGTAATGTATTTGTCCTGTGCTCAGAGAGGGCAGAGCTCAAGAAAATTCATTTAAGAATCGTCTTTGACAAAGAAAACCATCATTACTCACTCTGGTTGGTCACATACAACAAGCATATTTATATTCACCCTGAGGTGTTAGATCAGGAGTCGATCTGAACTTTGTAGTGCCATAACGCTCACTCTGCGAGACTCAGGTTGAAAACAATTGACTTTGACTTCCTTAATGCTCGTTGTTGAGTTTTTGAGTAAATTGCTTTTTTCTTCTGTGGGAATGAGCCCTGACCCAGCTCTGAAACATCATTTTGAGCTCAGTCTGAATAGGGAATGGGCCTGATGAATCTGTGTCTGAGTAATTGTCCTTTCCTTCACCTTAGGAGGGCTGTTAGGAGATAATCCTCTCCTTGGTGAAACAAGACCTAACACAACATCATTAATCTCATTACTAAGGCCGTGTTGCTTTGTTGCCACCGAGTCCCACGCCCAATTATCAGCCGCAGCCCCGTCCCCATGATGATGCCAACTCCCCCTCATCGCTGACGACCATCTACACTGTCCCCTGATTGACTTCTCTGAGAGAAGCGGTGATAGCGCTTCGTATCTGCAATCAGGAACCCTCCGAGCTTCGGCTGCGTCTGTGTCCTCATGTCCCCCTCGATGTCCCGTGGTTGACTGCGAACGGAGCGCAAAGCCGATCACGACAAGAGTGTTTTTGCTGTTTCTTATCGCCTCACAGCAGGTCCACAACATGAGGCAGCGGCAGACAATGCAGATGGATTTAAACACTCGAGCACTAATTGTCAAGTTTGTTTCTATCGTAAAGAAGCAAGAATAAAAATTCATTAACAAGCTTTCAAATCTGTGTAAATCTCTGCACAGTCATAATGAAGTCTTTGTGAACAACCTTGGAACAATGCATGTGTATAGCTTGTAGTGTTGTAATTCCACCAGTATATTTCATCAAGTAAACAATCGGTGAAGGCTGAACAAGAAGCAGTCACAAGGGATTGCCTTGTCAGTTCACTCTGCTTGGTGCTATATGGGTAGTTTTAGTTTTGTTCTTTATCATTTTTACACTGCTGTATTGGGACTTTTCACTAAACAAAACAAAAAATATCTTTCAGCTCCATTATTTCTAACCACTTTTGTTTGACAGAATGGGGAAAACGGTGAGCAAATTCATTACCAACTGGATTTTATTGGATTGACCTGCCACTGTTCTTCACAAAATGTGATTAATATGCTATAAGAGGAGAGGGAAACTCTCTGTTGAATAAGCCTAAACCCTCAGTTCAGTGTGAGGCCATCCTGCCTTCTCAAAAAGAGCAGTAACACAGAAGCCTTGTATTTTGTGCAGTAAACTAATGACTGGTTGGAAAATAGCCAGAAAATAAATATGACTTTTGCAAATGTGTCAGAGAGCTCCTCCCAGAAACAAAAGCACCTGATCAGGGGTCATGTTTGAATTAAATTACCAGTCAGTGTGTTTACATGCATTTAGCTTACTTTCTGTAGAAAAGACTTTCTGTCTTTGGTCTCATGTAAATGAGAAACCCGGTTTCCACAATCAGAGTGGAGTATTAATAAACAGTATTCCCTCAGCTGGATTTCTCCTGGAGAAAGCAGTTTTTTGGTCATGTATAACTGGGATGTCTAATCTGCTCTTTACATGTGAGCAAGTACCTAACAAAGACTTCAGACAGAGAATGTACCGCCGTGACAGCAGAGCAACAGGATGAAAGGAAGGATCATTACATGTAGCAGTACGTAACCTTGCATTCACAATTATTTAATTCAAGCACAGACTGACCCAGAAACTAATACCAAGGAGCCTCTAGAAGTCTAAATTAGATGGTTGTAAAATTCAGTCACATTCACGTTGTAAGGAAAAACAGCATGCTCTCACATAAAGCCTGTCCTCTCACTGCACTGTCCGTGTAAATCTATATTTCATGGTTCCAAAATAAAGTCAGGATTAGAGGAGAAATCTCATTACTGACCTGCTCCATATGTGTAAAAGTGGATTTACAGTAACCAGATTACTGCAGTGTTTCTTGCACTAACAAGTGAAAGTGTCAACTCAATCTAAGCGGAAGTCTGATAAGTTGGATGAGGTAGGTATTTATATCTATATATATTGACTCAGCCTGTATGTTCCTTTTTGGCAAGATCCTACACATTCATTCACAGGCAGTTTCATTTACTGTGTATCAAGCGGTTTGTAAAATTTAATTCATTATACCAGTTTTAGTCAACATGAAGACATTTTTGATGGGACAACCTGGTGGCTCTGAGGTTTGAGGCTCTGTGAATCACAATGCCTCCAGTTTGTGTCCAGCCAGGGACCTTTGTTGCATGTCACTCCCCATCACTCTCCTGCAATATCTCATGGTTTTGGTGATTTGATGTCTGGGTGTTTAGATTAAAAGTGGGCTGAAGTTTGTGAAAAAATTGTGAAGTTTTTAGACATCTGGGTTAAATGTAACCTTTATTTCAACTGCAGTTCAGTAAATATATTTCAATAAACCTGAAAATTTTTTACTGACTTTTCTCTAAATTTTGCTATTTGCTTGTGAAATACTACCTGTTTGATATCTTCAGGTCTGTAACATCTGCTCAAATGAAGTTGATGCAAAGACCAAATGATGTTGCAACACATGAATGAAAATGGATCTTTCTATATTAAAGGTACTATGCAAGACTTTCCTAAAACACAATAGACTCATACAAAAGTACCACTAATCCCTCTCAATCATCACTTATGACCCACTAGAAGTGTGTGACGCTGTATTTATCCACAGAGACACTGCCCTCTGCCTGTATTTTCTTATTTTCTTATTATTTTAGTGTTCGGGACACTTCTAGGCGTCGTAGGTATGTAGCCCCCAGCCAATAACAGCACACAGGGTGTGAGGTCAGTACCATTGGCTAAAAAAATAATGGATGTAGTCAAAGTGACGTCATCCATTGGTTTGTGGACTGCCATTTTGAAGCCTCGAGTTTAGCGATTCGACCAACACCATCTTGGATTTGACCGTCCCCATGTTTTATTTTTGGAGCCAAAAGTGACCATATTTGGACGAGAGGGTGGAGCTGACCCTAGCGCTGGCGTGATTAGCACTGGTTAGCATGGTGCATTTAAAGTCTATGGTTAACTGTGGTTTAAAACCATTAAAACAAAATGTACTTACTTGAAAAACTGAACCTTAGAGGGTCTTTTAGTACAACCAAGCACTGAACTTTTTTAGGCGACCAAAATGTCACAGTTACCTCGCATGAACTGAAAACACTGTGAAATAGCAGCAGCTACGCCTATACTCTGTGTAACTGGGGTTACGCCGTGGTTATGTTACGTTATCAACGTTGATACGCTGTGGTAGTGAGTTGTCAATCACAATGCTGCCACATCCTAAACTCATTAGGAAAGTGTTTACTGAGGTAGTAAATCAATAAATCAAGTGAGAAGTAAGGTAATTTTCTCATTGACAATCTGACTTCTTGTATGACCAGTGGAGTCGCCCCCTTCTGGCCATTAAAAAGAATGCAGGTCTTAAGTAGTTCCGCATTGGCTTCACTTCTCAGACCGGGAGCTACCTGCTTGGTCAGGACTTGTAGCGTAGCGACCCAGTGACATCGCAGTCTCTGTCTCCTCTGCTTCACTCTGCTCTCTGTCTCTGTGGAGTATAAAGAGCTGCAGGTCTGTGTGTCTGCTTGACTGAGGGCCGGGCTGAGCTACACACATGCAGAGTAGAGAGGCCACACCAGACAGGATGAAGCTCTGCATTCACACAAAATCTGTCAATGCAGCATCTTCCCGCAGGGTTGTGTGGTGGTGTGGGCGTGTTTATTTGTGCTTTAGAATGTAACTGCCATGAAACAATCAGAAAATAACGTTTTATTACTCTGATTCATTGCTTTGCTGTTGCCAGTGCTGCTCACTCTCTTCATTCACTCTATAGCTCACGCGACCACCACCTCTCTGTACTGTACAAAAAGGTGCATCAGTGTCACTATGTTATAAATTGAGAAATTACAAGAATAGGAATATCAAGTATCAATAGAAAGAAAAATAAAAAAAACAGACAAAAGTTTATTTGGTGTAACATCCACCACGTAACAGGAGAAACTGAGTTCACAGTTTCAAAAACTGTCGCAGACTGTGGATCTGAAAATATATTTTCTATGCACCATTTTACACAAACACTATTATATTGTGCATATATTCATAACTTAATGGTGCTGCTCTGAAAATAAGACATATATTATTCATGAAGTACACAGAGGCTGACAAAATAAATATAAATAAATAAATTTAAATGAAATACATACGTAAACTTAAGAATCAACATAGTGCTGAGTCCTTTGGATTTTGTTACTGTGTTGGGGGTGTAGATGTGGTCAGTTCATGGTGTTATTTCCAAAGAGTAAAAAAAGATAAAAGAATCTGTTAAATCTGTCATTCACAGCCATGACAGCTTTTCCCCATACTGAAAATCAGCTTTGTACACCCTTGTGTCTCTAAGTGTCAGCCTAAGTGTTTACCAAATAATGTATGTATGCAGACGAATGAATAATAATCACTGTGTAAATGTTTGCCACATGGTAACAGATTTAAAGCTGCAATTATTCATGTGTTTGCTCAGAATGAATCGCATTTAGTCATTATATTGACATAAAGATTTTAGTCAGCTGCTGGACAGTATTTCAAACACCAAGATGCCTGGCAGGCTGAAATACAAGTTCACTTACTGGCCACCTCTAATCATGAAGTCATTAAATTGACATCAAGATTGTCACAAACATGTCAGACTTGTTTGACTCTTGTTGTTATATTGGATAATTCATCTATCTATCCTTCTCTTATTATTTTGTTTATATTATATTCAGTTTTTAACTTGCTTTAACCATATCGGCCTTGAATTGAGCTTTGATGCACACCAGTCAATATGGATAATCAAAACAGTCTCTAACACAGTCTGAACTCTTGACAGTCCCAGAGATAATAGCCCAATTTCTAAATAAGTTTTTTAAAGACTCCCTCCAATGAAAATCAAGTTTTTAACCTTGTTCATGTGGTGTTTTTCATATGCCACAAGACATACCCTGGCTGAGCATTACCGCTTTTAAACTGCAGTGTACCAAATACAGTCAAAAACACAGTTTCAGTAAGGCAGGATTTCATACCTCACAAATCTAAGGAACCAATCATTTATAATAAAAGATAATTATATGCAAAGTCTACCTCCTTGGGTTTTACCCGACAGTTGATTCCAATCTGCACAAGTCTGGCATATTGCTATTTATCCTAGTTTACATCAGGAGAAAAACAGCAGTTCCTCATCTCCCGATGAACACTCAGTCTCAGTTGGATCAGATGCATTTGATTATCCATTGAGCGTTGACCAGAAAGAGCGATGGAATGGCTGGTCTGGTCGCATTAGCTTTTAGCTTGGCTACAGACCAGCCCGCTAACCCCTCCTCTGCTTCCATGCACACCACTTCCTCTTGCCTCTGAGCCGTTGTAGTCTACTACAGCAGTCCACTGCCGCAGGGCGTTGTGTCCTAAGGAGCTGCAGTCTGCTGAGTGCTGCTCTAAGCCTCGGTGGAAGTGAGGCGGGCGAGTTGTTGATAATGTTCAGAAGTTCGGTTGGGCTGTACCTTCTTGGCCTAGTTGCACTGGTCGTACTATCTGTACACTTACTCACATTAAGAGAAGAGTCCCTAACACTCTTTACACCATAACTGGGATCCAGAGAAACCACTGCACTGCTGCATGCCGACATGAATATATTTGCATATTCATAGATTCTGGACTTTTTAATGAGCGAGGAGTAGATGTCTTTAAGGATTTTAAAGTGGTAATTATACTTTTTTGTGGAAAAACCATATCAGACACACATTATTGTTCCAAGCAGAGTATCTTCATACGTCTTAATATATGTCTGGAGAGGATCTTTAAAAGACGCCTGCTGAGTTGTGTTTGGGTTGTGCTCAAGTCATGTAGCCATAAGGAGAAGATGTGAAGATCTGCGCTCATCAAAAGATCTTTGGCATCTCAAGAAGGGCAGTTTCAGAACTTTGATATTCATGAAACAGACGCTATACTGATGGAATGATTAAGAAGTGGTGGATGAAATCATAATTTTCCTCAGAGGTTGCAGAGTAGCTATGTATTTGAAATGTTAGAAAATAATGGACAATAGGGATGTAATGGTACACAAAATTCATGGTTCGGTATGTTTTTGGTACAGCAGAAAAAAAAGGTAGAAAATAATATTTTGGTCCTTTATTTTGAAAAATGTAAACATCCAAGAACGACTTATTGGCCAAAACTATTGGCTAAATGGTTCAGTTGTGCTGCAGTTGAAAAGGAAAACAACCTTTCTGTTTCCTGCAAGGAGTCAGGACACGTGCTGACAGCTGTTTTATGATGATTTGTGGTCTAACTGTATATAAAGTAGTTGAAACTAGCTCCACCTCCACCAGCTACAACAGTAACACGCTGCTTACACATTGATGCTTCAGTATTAATAATCTAATGATGGCATATGTAATAATATATCAGTCAGGGGGACCAAACCACTACTCTTACTGCACTATTCTTAAACTACATTTTTCTCTCTCAGAACTGGTTCTTATGACATGCTGTCTGACCACGTCAGAAATCAGATGTGTTTATAGCATGGATGTATTATAAGAGCTGGATACTGGACTAAAAATGGCACCCATTCAGTCCTATAGGAATTGCTCACCTGGTGCATACGCCAAAAAAAGTTTCTAGTTTCCGAGTTAGCTTCTGCATTGTGCGGCCCACTGAATATACGCAGTAGTGTTTCCCCCGCTGGCCCTGCCCGCGAGCTCCCACTCGGCCCATAGACTTTACATTGTGATGATGTCACAGATTTTTAAATTGCTTTTCTTGGCTCGAGGAAAGTTTTACAAACATAAAACCTCCATGGATCAAAAGTTCATAATAGAAAGAGTCATAATTGACGTTGTTTGCAGTTCGAGGGGTCCTGTCAACAGTTTTACAGGAGTCTCTTTTATAATGGTGGTCTATGGGGAAAATCCTTTTTGGGCTGCAGGGGGATTTTTTGCTGCAATACCGCGAGTGGCCACTGGGAAAAATTGGCTGCAAGGCTGAGCGGCAGCGCCCTATCCAGCTCTTATCATACATCCATGGTTTATAGTTGTTCTGAAAGGCTTCACTCAAAGGCGGAGTGAAAAGCTGACCATCACACAGAGGGGAGGGGGATGGGGAGACGCGGTATCGTTTCACTATGGAGATAACAGAGCATATTTTAATAATAGTGTTGCACTTGGTCAGTGTTATGGGTCTCTCGTATGTCCTTCTGATGGCAGCGACGCTACAGGGTAACCAGGGTAACCAGGCCACCTTGGCTAAAGCAGCTAGCATAACTACAGCTAAGTGGTGCGCTGCCAAACCGTTCCAGGAGGAACTCGTACTGTCCATACCGTGACAATTTGGGATGAATACACATACCGTTACACCCCTATTGGACAGAGAGATAATGTTCGAGCAAGAGACAATTTAATGTTGATTATGAAGATTTTAGCTTGTTAGGTTTGTTTCTGTTCATCCATCCATCCATTTTTGCAGGTCGCAGTAGCAGCAGGCTAATCAGTGTAGACTACATGTCTCCCCAGCCACAGCCTCCAGCTCCTCCTGAGGGTTCTCACGGTGTTCTGGAGTCAGCTGGAGTTTACAGTCTGATCCTATGGTTTGATCCCTCCAGCTTGTTCTGTTTGTTCCTCCCAATCAGCCTGTAATACCTTCACAGAGAGATATCTGGATGACATCTTGATCAGATGCTTAAACAACCTCAACTAGAGCGGCCATTCTACTCAAAAAGTTTTCCAAACACACAAGAAAGACTCTATATAGATTCACTGAAAGTCATGTCTTCCTCTGCATCTGGTGTTATTTATTATCCAAAGCTTATAGTTATTAGTTGGGATTTAAACATATGCTGATCAGCAGGGTTTTCAGTTTCAGCTTTTGAATTGAGTCACTTTATCTGTCAACCTGTCAGTTACTTGTGAGCAATTCCACAAGATCCTCTTTTGCTTGCCGATTACAACCAAGTTGGAGTGAGCTGAACAGAGAACCACCACACCAGACCTGTAGGTTCTAAACTCATTTATTTCACACTTGGCCTCAGTTTATGCTGGTTCAACGCTATTGCCGCAAAGAACGTTGATATTATATTTTATTGTGCAAAGCTAAAAATTATATTCAACTACAGTGTTTTTTTCACATTCAGTGCTGACAAGATGTATGTAATATAATCGAATTATACTTTTATCCATCAGTCTGCAACTACGGTGTGGTTAAAGTTAAGGAAAGATAATGGTAATGTTGGTCTGTAAGGGGACACAAACTCCTTGCTCCTGCATTAAGATCAAGCCCATTCACCACCCCGACTTCCATCCCCATACATTCTACCTTGCTACATAAAGAGCCCACAACTTCCTGTAATGCAACTGACACTAGCATTGAATGTAAATCCTACAGTACAATGAAAAATTGCCCAATATGAATCTAATTAGGATACTGAGCTGGGAGATCACAGCCTGACAAAGGCAACGCATCCTCACAAGAAAAACGACAGTATAGATCTAAATTTCAGCTGGCAAAAACAACCTATAGTTAATGTTTACACCATCTAGCAGCCATAGTAATTATGACCTGGGGCAGTGACGCAGTTCAGATGTTCAATAAGGCGGGTTGAGCGGATTTCGCTGCAGGAGACCACTGTTCATTTCACATTACTGGTGTTTACTGTTGCCATGATGAAGAAGGTTGCATAACTTTAAGAAAGTATAAAGCACATCTCAACTGATCATTTTAACCCTAACCCTAAGTGTTTTTTGTGCCTAAACATAACCAGACCTTAACCACAGCATTGTCACACCATAAGACATCATTATTTTTTCATAGTGATTTGTAACGGTTTTGGAGAGCAGTATGGCTGTAAACATAACTATAGGTTGTTTTTTGCTGGCTGAATTTTAGACCTATACTGTCATTTAATTATGAGGATGGAAGACTACAGAACTACGGTGAGCAAAGAGCAGAGACGGAAAACAGACTGAACCCTCCAAATGTCTACTGTGCCTAAAAATTCTGCCCTTTAAAATCTCAGACAAAGTCCAACACCTACTTACCAAGCTTTGGCCATCTTCAGGCAGCCTTTATTTAAATTCTTTCTATAAAAAAAATTCTGTAATGATGAGACAGGGTCATTACTCTTAGAAAAATATACATTTAAAAGAAATTAACCTATATCTGTTCACTACATTTGTTCCATGACATCAAAGAGATCTGACGGCCAGGCAGAAATTACAAACATAATTCATTATGAATTATTCAGATGATAATGAGCACTACTCTGTGGCCACTCACCGAGCAAATCAAATTATACAACAAATGGAGAAAAAAAAGTGCCTTCACCAAATATGATTACAGTACTTTGATAGGCCTAATGTGTTTTGTTTGTCACAGCAGAGTGCAGATAAAGGAGCAGCGATTGCTCCAGTCACACATGATAGTACATCAGTTAACCGGTCAAAAGCTTTGCTTGTTCCAAACAAACCCCATTCATCTAGCTTTGGAGTATGATTGTTTGAACGTCTGAAATTTCATGACCCAGTTCCCATGCAGGTTTTTCAGAAGCGGCATCAAATGAAGCCGTTCACAGGGTAATCATGTGGTGTTAGCAGACACATCAATGATTCGCCTCAACGTGCTCCACATCAAACACATCATTCATATCAGCATTAACACTGACAATGGCGGGAAATCAATTGTGTGTGTGTATGTGTGTGTACAGTCTGTGTGTTTTGGAGCAAAATCAATGTCTGAAAAAACAACTTTTAACAGTCTGTGTTGTTTTCTAACCCTGCCTGTCCTCTTCCCTGCAGCCAGGACAGCTCATCACTTCATCACACCACCGGCTGTTTCTGCACAATAACAAGAATGCTATTAACATATATGGAAATGCTGTGTGAAAACAAGAAGCTACCCCTTCCCTCATGCCCGCTGTATGCACTCGTCTGTGCGTGTGTGTATGTGCATGCCTGAGTGTGTGTTTCTGCATGTGTGCCCGCTGTGTGCACTCAGATTCTGTGTTCAGAGGGAATTGCTCGCTTTGATGTTCTCCGATGCAGGCAACTGCTGATACCCCTATTAGCTTGCACAGAGCTGATGCAAGCTACGCTATAGTGCTAGTCCCCAAAAACTGGTTCATTTCAATACTAAGTGGAGCAAGATTGAAATAAGCAACATTCAAATGCAGCCTGGGGATGTCAGCACAAAGAGACAAAACCACACACTTTATTTAGGAAGATAAGGCTCTGGAATTAACATGGTGATAATGATGATAATAAACTCGTCTTCCTGCGACACAGCCAAGGGGACAGTGCTGAATCAGAGAAGGGGGAAGGAGACGTATGTGGTTGGAGGTGAGGAGATAGGAGTCACACAGAAAGAGGAAGGAGAGAAAAAGTTCAGCAGAGATAACAGGAAGTGGAGGAAAAACTGAAGGGGAGATGGGAGCTTGAGTACAGTAGAAGGTCTGGTAGAGTTTGGGTATGTTAGACTCAAACTAGAGCTGGCCAGAAGTGAGCAAACAAAACATTTGTAATGTGTCTTTTTTAAATTATTTTTTAAGCAGTGTGTCTACACTGGTATGTATTGCCTCCTTTAATCCACAACCTTGTCCGACATTAATAAAAGCTCCACTAGCACAACCTGTTTGGGTCCAATGCCCCCTTGTGGCCTAAAAGGTACACAACAGCTAAACCTGGGCAGACAATGTTGGGATTAAGCCAGATTTTAACCCCTACTAATTTTAGAATGGAGCCAGACTTTTGATGTTCAGTTTGAGGAAGGTAGAGACAGTTGATTGATCGAACAACTAGCAATCTGGTTGTTGGACAATTAGATGTCATAGCATGATGTAGCTAACTAAAATTTAACTTCAATGCAAAACTAACAAATCATAATGTTTGCATCATGTCAGCCATCTGCAGGTACATTTTCTTCCCTTTTGGTCACTCAGTGATTCTCTGAAATGATAATATTGGTCTGTCTATTCATCACTCTGACCCAGACTGAAATGTCTTGACAACTATTGGATTGATAGGAGATTTTGTGGATATCCATGGTGCCCAGAGGACATTCATGTTGTGCTCAGGACAAATTGTAATAACTTTGGCCATACTTTTTATCTAGCGCCATCATTGGGTTAAAATTTTACTTTTTCCTATACTTTGGTTTGTGACTCAATATTTACAAAACTAATGACATTCCCATCAGCCTCAGCTGTACTTTGTATTTAGTGCTAATTAGCAAACGTTAGCATGCTAACACACTGAACTAAAGTGGTGAACAATACATTATCTGCTAAACATCAGTATATTAACATTATCACTATGAGAACTGCTGTGCCTAGATACAACCTCACAGAGCCGCTAGCATGGTTGTAGACTTTTAAACTGGATTTATACTAGTTACAATTCCTCCCTCAGCCCTGTATATATTTTTTATATTGTCCATTCTGCCTCCATCCCTGCCACACTCTCTCTTCCCTTTTGCCATTTTCCACCTGTCCACCAGACTTTCTTGCCTGGTTCTCACACCCACCTGCTCACCTGTTGCCACTCCTCAATTATCTTCGCCTGCTACTCATTATCTCAGTCCCAGTTGCTTACACACCGTTTCCTGCCAGATCATCAATTATGTTATGTTGAACACTTTTTTTTCCTCTTTCTGTGTTTTCTGCCTGCTTACCTGCCACCTGTGGTTTTGACCTGCCTGCCTTGCCCTCTGGACTTGGTTGCCTGTTTTGGACTCCCTTCCAGGTACTGACCTGAGGGGTGTACTACAAAGCGAAATTAGTGGGTTAGTGAGGTAAGTTGAGCCTAAAGCCAGGGTTTTCAATGTCACGCAGGTGGCTCTCTTTTAACCTGGCTACATCACCATGGTAACTTATGCTGCAAACTTAACCTGCCCGGAGCAGGTTATGTTCCTTGTTTCAACTTAAATCAGCAATAAAAAGCACCGCCCTTTAACTAACTACCTGATTTTCTGCCAAGTCTGTTTAACACTGCTGGTACTGCAGCTATTAGAACACCGATTAGAAAATTGATTAGTCTTTTATCATACTTACCATTGATTTGATATGTCATATTGTAAATTTGTAGTGGTGTAATGGTGCAATAGGTTAGGGTTACTTAGGGGATGGGATTTTGTTACAATATATCAAACTGTATTTCAAAATTTAAAAAAAAAACTAATAAAGACAAAAAAACTAATGAAGAAATACTTTGAACAAAAAAAATAAAATAAAATGTATTAGTCCATTGGTATTTATCACACATAATATCAAATCTATAATATTAATTTCACTTTGATTTGGCCAAAACCTAAAGTGATTTCCACTTATCCTTCATTATGGGACAGAGTCAGACCTGAGTGCACTTCCTGAGTATAATGTTTAAATCTGCTGCATCAAGTTTAAAGTTTAAGAGCTACTCTGGATGTGGGAGGCGCAGAGAGAGCATTGAGTGGTAAAATATAAGTATAATAAGTATTTTAACTAATTATGAATTAGTTTTTTAATTAACAAATTTACACAATCAGCAGTTTTCTGCCAGCATTCCTCTCTCACCTTATTTGCAGCAACAGTGTTGCTTTTTGCTGTGATAATGTATTTTTATTCTTCATAGCTCTCCGTTATAATGACCTGATCCTCCTGACTGAAGCAGGTGGCACGCAATCTGTCAATATTGTGCAGAAAAAGAGTCACATGACGCGTTAAATGCCCCCTTTCATGGGGATGCGCACAGAGCCTGAAGCAGAAAGCCTGGGCTAACAAAGAAAGTTCATAACTACCGTCGTGATACCACTTATCTCTGATCGCGAATTTAGGGTTAAGCCTGGATATGTTGAACTTGTTTCATAGTACAGCCCTCTGGGTTGGCTCTGCTAAATGTCAGTTGCTGAAAAGGGGAAGATAACTGAGCCTTTTCTCAATATACTTCATGTTGTATTCACTCTGATCAGTCTCTACCAGCATCAGAGCCAATCACAGTTGTTGTTTCTACATGGTATTTCTGTATCCACCGTAGCTCCGACATGTAGTTACAACTAAAAGGAGAAGCCAGTCAGATACAGTGTAGTCCATGGCATTGCTTCAGAGTCTTTGCACAAAGTTGTTTCAGGCAGAGCATCTCCCCCTAAAGCAGAAGTATAAATCAAGCTTTAGTCTTGTTCATACTTTCAGTTTAAAGGGTAACTTTTATTGCAGTTGGCAACAGATAGAACCAGTCAGGGATTTTATGTTTACGTGAAGCTAATCAAATAGAATGCCAAACTGTCCATGCAGAGAGAGTGATTAAAACATGTAGTATGAGTTCACACAACATACAAGATTAATGAATTGTACAGCGTTTGCCAAGCATATGACCCCAAAACCCCAAAAAGCTCAAAAACTTGAAGCATTTAATTGCATAACTTTCCCAGCACTAACTCAAATAGTGCCATGGGCCCTGCAAATTCACAAGATCTTCTTAATTTTGTTAAACAACTGCTCCCTTGTTGTTGTTGTTTTGAGTTTTTTTTTTCCTGCTTATTCTCTCTTCCCTCCTCATAGAAAAGTCCCCCAGTCAAGGCAAAGGCAGGAGCCGACCTTCCAGTCACCCCACTCTTTCCTTGGCCTTCTTTCTCTGTTGCCTTGCCATTGATGATGCCACACGTGTATCGTTAAGCTGCAGCAGAAAACTTTAGACTCAGGAGAAATAATCGAGGGGCGAAACGGCCCTGCGGAAAATAAATGGATAAACTTTGAACTTGCAACTCAGCAAGGTTTATTTGTCAGATGTAAGCCTAGAGTGCCTTTCCTGTAATAAAAAAAATACCCACAAGTTTAACTTCATGGACTAATCCAACTTGACAGCACGCTTAGTGTGATGAGAAGTTCAGATGCCCAAAGCCAACGGAAGGAAAATAAGAGAGGAAAAAAAAAAAAAAAAAGACAAGAGGTGACTTTCAAAGTTGTTTTGCTAAAAGAACAGTCAAACTGTCCGGCAAACAGTAGCACTGTATCGAGATGGGAGGTATATTAACGCCCAAAGAGTTGCAATGATGTAACCTTTCTTTTGCATTTTGGGGAAAGGTTACAGGGGATTGCTTTGAGGATTGTAGAAAGCACACAAGGAGCAAAGAACACCTCAAAAACATGAAGACTTGGCACAACCTGGCAGAAAGATTAAGCTGCAACAAAAATCGATGCAATAAACCGGGACGTAATATTGCAATGAAAAGCTGGGAGATGGATTGAGAGGACGACTCGCTCTTGTCTGTCATTTCACAATGCATCATCTACTACTGCCAGCGCTTGCAGTCATTTTAACTCGGCAGAGATTTAAAAACCTGGACGTGGAGCAACTGATAACAGCATTTATCGGTTCGAACTGCTAGAGGGTGAAATGTTAAATCTGAACACCCACACCTCCTGTGTGAAGATAAAGAGCTACTTTGCCTGAATTTACCTTCTAAATGATGTCTATTCAGCATTATTACAGCTACAGATAACACATGATGAATATAATATGAAAGGAGTCTGCATTCTAATATTCGAGCGATCACTTTTATGTTCCAGATGATACACTTTTTCAGCCATTTTTGCCAAAAGTGGTCATACAAAGACAAAGACGGCAAAGACGGCATGTTTAGTCTCACATTATACATGGAATTCTACTAGATGTGAGTAGTTCATGTTTGACAGCAGCAGTATGTTACACAGCAGCTCAAAGGCTACTGGCACTAAACTGGTTCTCCCTGCCAAGAACCTCCAGAATACAAAGTCTGCCACCACACACATACACACACACACACACACACCCAATCCTGCCCCCAGATTCAACTTTCCAGGGCTTAATGGGAAACCTGATTTTCAAGCGGTGCCAAAGGCATGTCGCCCTGACTAAACTAACTCTTTCGAGTGGGGGGAAAAAACAGGAAGGGTGAGGAGAGGATAGAGGGAGAGTTCAGAGAAGGAGAAATGAATGCATATGCAAAATGCCAGATCTCCGCAACAATGCACGAGGCTAATGAATACCAAGATGAGTTTATGAGGATTTCTAGGTCGGAACTGAACTGACTGGCACGTTTCATATTTAGCACCAGGACAGAGGAAAACAAGCTGATTTGTAATGTAGTGGAGTCGCAGCACAATCAGACGCTGGGTTTCCTTCTATTTCCTCAAGACTTGTGTATTTAATATCCACAATATCATAAAAGTTTTTATGCTCACTTGAAGGTGAAATTGTCCTTATTAAAAATTAAATCAGAAGAATAGGTCTCTTTAATAGAATAATGTAGGTTCGACTGCTTCTGACTGACCAGTTTGAAAGTGGTTTGGTCAGACTGAGGAGCTGTTTATAAAACGTCTTTCATCTCAACATCCTCGGCTGTAAGGCGCAATGGTTCATTAGACTTTTATCAATTTCTTGTCTTCAGGTTTGAGGTTTGCACAGGCTCACTTCTCTTTTGGATCCATTTTTTGAAAATGTATTTATGCATGTTGAGTTCTGGAGTCTTTTCCGCAGGTTCTTTCTATGGCATCAAAGGAATGCAATGAGGATTTGAATCTTACATGCACTGAATATATAATTTCAACATTTAATCACTACTCAATACTTAATTCTGAAAATTAATGCCACTGACTAGACTGCATCTGAATGTATGTTTTATGTTTTATATTAACTATTATTGTGCCATTTAAAAAAATGATTTATTTTTGTTAGGTTTCACAAATTCATGTCTCCAATATATTCAAGCTGTGTAAAATTAATATAAAATAAATCAAGTCAAGTCAAAATATTAAAACACTAAAATACAGACTTGAACATCCAGTCTATTAGAGACTTAACAAGCTCTTTGTGTTTTATGTTTGTGGAATTTAAGTGGTATTTAAATTTCAGCATTAAATAGTCAGTAGAGGTTAAAATCTCAGTTTCTTTTTTCCTCACATAGTTCTACTTTAGATTATGACAGATTGAAAAATTGATTTTTTTTATTTCACACTAATTTAAAAAATGTTTGATTTTCACAATTCTTTTAATTTTATAGTAATTTTTAAAAAAAAGAAATGTGAGAGGAGATGTAAGATTAATTTGTGTAGCCGTGTGTGATGTAAACATGTGTCTGACAACACAAGGCGTTCGGCTGAGCGCAGACAGGAGGAGACGGAGGCAGTGAAGAGCTGGAATCCAATAAAAGGCTTAAATAAAGGCAGGACATGTTGCCGCTACTGATAAAAGATTTTTCATGCGTGCGAGCACTGAAACCAGAAAACACAAAGCAGTACAGACACACACACACACACACACACAATATAAAAATACACACAATGTATCACAGACACATACATATTAAATATGAATAAAAATAAAAGGATTCACAGACTTTATGACACAGGTAGGCAGAATAACTTTATACAATAAATTTAACAGCCAGAAATGATTTGATGCAGAGTGAAGGAGTGTGCCTGTGTCAGCACTTTAAATATCATGTGTTAAAGCTTGCATGCAAGTTTGCAGGTGTATGAATGTTTGAATGTGTATCTGCATGTCTATGTAGCGTGTGTGTGTGTGTGTGTGTGTGTGTGTCGCGTGTTAGTCTAGCGTGGCAGTGTGTGGAATGTCCCAGTTTAACCACAGATCTTGCCAATGGTTTGTGTTCACAGCGTGACAGCACCCCTGCTGCTATCTGAGAGGAGAGTAAAGGAGAGGGAGCACGCCAAGTGGAGCAGTGTACTACACACACACACACTCACACACACACTCGCATGCAGAGCGTGGGCATGCGATACAGTACATCGATAAACTTGTATATACTTGGGTGATTTAAGAGGAATAAAAGAAAATAGCCTCCTTCCTGTAAATGGTTATTATAGTGTGAAGTGCAGTATTAAAGCATGAAACACTGTTATCCAGCAGTGGTTTGGGTTGGTTGTTGATCCGTTAGATTGAAGTCATCTTCTTTCACTCTCACATTGATTGACATTTTCACACAAGGGCTGAGAGTTTATAGAGTGCTGGATGTATTATCATTCTGTTCACATTGTTTATATTGTTAAAACATTTTTAAAATGACAGATTTTGAGAAGATATTTTGGGGGAAAAAATGAAAAAAAGCACTTAACACACAAAAGTAAATCATTAACATGCCAAGTAATCTGTTTTGGGAACATTTATAGTGATAATCAATCAAATATTGCACACGAGATGGTCATTTCTTGTGATAATCGTGGGAAACTACAAAAGTAACAGTAAACATGTTTGCTGCTACACAACCCACAAATATTTTTCTAATCAAAATCACCTCAGTACACAGAGCTGCACTAAGCCTAATTGTTGAACACAGGCCCATTTGTAGGTTGGAGAATAGATTGGTTGGTTTATTATTTTATTTATTCAGAGAACAACCTTTTTCAATTTTGAAAAAGATTTGTTGAATTGGTTATTTGTTTCATAGACCACTAAAACATGCACAGTGTGGCATTGTCTTTGTTGTTGCCTGTTCCTGTGATAAATGTAGAAATAGTGAATGCTAAAGACCATCATCTCTGTGTGGACTGATAATTCTGTCTGTTGAGTATTAAACATTTGCATGAGTGTATTCAAGAGCAAAATCCTCACTCAGACTTTGGGGGGAGCGAGTGAGAGAATAACTGTGTGAGTGTGTGTGTGTGAGTGTGTGTGTGTGTGTGTGAGGATAATGCATATGGAAGCAAATGATTGCCATAATAATTGGAAATATATCAGCAACTGAATACCACATTTTGACATTTAATCACTACTGAATACTTGATGATGAAATATAAATACCACAGAATTTATTTCACTGAAATATTTGACTTTGAAAACCATCTTTCTGAATTTTCACTTTTTGAAATTCTCAATAGTCACTTTCAGGATGTACAATTCCAAAAACGTTATTTCCAGTATATATTTATTTTAAGGTTCTTAAATTCAGATTCACATTCACGTGCCATCCATCCCTCAGATCTGAATTTTAGCATCTGAATCTCATCAGTTGTATTTGAGCAGCCAGTTTCACAGTTTTTGACCTGATTTGAATGGTTCAATCTGATTTGAGCTAATCGAGCAACTTGAATATAACTTTTGAATATTAAGGAGGTGAATTTTCTGAATTTGAGAACCCTAAAATATATACTGGAAATAAAGTTGCAAATGAGATTCCACAAAGTGAAATTCAGACCACATAAATTCAGAAAGGTGGCTTTCAAAGTCAAACATTTCAGTGCAATAAATTCAGTGGTATTTAACAACATTAAAGTATTCAGTGGTGATAAAATTTCAAAATGTGATATTCAATTGCTGATATAAATCCAATTATTATTGCAATTATTTGCTTCCATGGTTGTGTATTAGCAGCACTTCAAAAATTGTCCTGACAGATGCTGTGAAATGATGTTGGGGAATAAGTTAAAAGCCTGTGGTGATATCTGTGGGTGAGATATCAGCTTTTGTACATCTGAATAAAGATGCAAAGTGGAAAACTGTAAAGCTCTCAAAGATCCCACACTGTGTGTGACACTGAAATTACAGACTTTTAGTTGTTAAAGCAAGTCCAAAATCATGCTTTAACTTGAATATATCAGCATGTGTGATTTCAGTGTCACAGATATTGTAGGAAATTTTGAGGCTCAGATTTCTCTCACAGTTGCTGATTTTGAATCTGAACTCATATGTTCGCTATACAACCTTTTTTCTCAATCTTTAACCTCACCATTCATATATATTGTGCAAAAAATATTGTAAATTATTGACGAGCAGTGTGGAATGAGAAGCAGGAAGCAGCTCTCTTCAGTGTCAATCCTTTATTGACGTGCAGTACAGAGAATAAAAACTCAAAAAACACTGAAGTAAAATACAGGTAGGGTCAAGAAAAGTGACTTGGTTCTCTTTCTTCCCTGCTGTGTCCTGTGACTACATGCTGACTCTCCTAAATGAATTACAGCAGCAGATGCATAATAGTGAGATAAAGAAAGTGGACTTTCCTGTACAATGCTGTTCCATTTCAGTTTTGTAATTGGGATGAGTAGGGCAAACACAGAGAATGAAAAGAATCAGTGTAAATTAACCACTAGCATGTAGTTCTTTAATTGCCTTTAACTGCAAAGACATTCTTTCCCTATCTACCAATGCTATGTGATAATGAAATCATCCCAAACAATGCTGACAGTTTGTGGAACTCACTTGTCTTTTAGGCTGTTTCATAAAGAAATGCTTTATATCTGGCCAATCCTTTTCCCTAGAAACTCCCTCATAGTTGCTGAGTTGTTCTGACTGCAAGTCAAGCACTGATAGAGGAACCATACGCATAAAACTAACATTATCACACCTGCCTGTTAGGGAAATAAACAGTTTGACCCTTTACTTGCTAACTAATATATACTGAGCATACATACACATGATCACTGCAACACTGGTAGAAGCAATATTAGTGTGTTTAGAGACAGAGACCTCAGGACAACAGCTGGTGATATGAAGGTTGGCAGCTAGCCGAGTTCTACAAACTTTTTTGCCTCATCCCTGACAAACTCTGAAATAATGGACTTCAATACAACACACAACATGCTGCCAACAATATTTTTATGCAAGTGTTGTTTGAGTGATACACTGTCTTGGTGCTCACCTCAAACCCGCATCTTATCAGTTTGCTTTCTGTCTGCCTCTTTTGTGTATGCTCTTCTTTTGTTTCTTTTGTGGTACACCACCAGGTACTAGTACAATCAATGCTGCCTCCACCCAACCAAATGTAATTAAACACAGCAAAGTAACTGACAGTGTAGTTTCATGAGCTTGAACACTGGGGGGGGACGTGTCCTCCGGTCCCCTGTGGCAATTACACGTATGAGTGTATTTGTATTGACTGTTGTACTGAAATGACAACCAGTTGGCTTGCCAACAACTACCAGTAAATTCTGTGTCACAGGAATAAGAATCGATAATTTACTAGTCTATGTCTTAAAGCTTTTGCTAATCAGTATGAGCTTGTAAACAGTGGGCGAATCATGTATTTGCACATTTTCTTGTGATGAGTGACAAGTCAGCTAACGTTTCTGATATCCAATTATGATTGTATAGACTATTAACCATGTAATGCATATGTATTTGTTTCAGTTGCCTGACAAAGGAACTAACAAATCTATTGGAGTTCACTTGTTTTCATTGGCGAAGCTATTTTACGCTAGACTAGCTTGTTGTTAAGCTTAATGGTGGGCTATTGCCTAAGTTGGCTGGCTGTATTGAGCCGCTTTAATAGTGATTTAATTTCACAACAGTGACAAACAGTGCCAGGGCTTAGGCCAAACACTATCATTACCTGGCTGTCACCAATGAATGCAGGTCAGGGAGACGTGGATCACGTTGCTCTGCAGGGAACTCGATCTGCGAGCGTTAACTGTGGTGGCTGTGACAGGGAAGTGGAAGAGGAAGGGGCAGGGGCTTGTTCAGTTTTACAGAATTAAAAGTCACATGCAGTTGTCGGGCTTTTAATTGAGAATTGATGCCATGGGCCAAATTGAAAAACTAAAGTATGAAATTAGAAAAACAAATAGAAAAAAAGGCAAAAAGGGCACTTATCCAGGGCAGGTGCTTGAGCACCACCAGGGGACTATTTGTACACGTGCCTGGTGGCATTGATTAGCAAACCTTGCAAACAAATGATGGCTCTGTGCAAAGAGCCACTAAAATATTAAAGATTGCTCCTTTAAGGATGACCTCACCTCTCACCCTTTTGTTACATTTACCTTAATCTGAATCATACGGTGTTGTCCGTAGCACAATATTGTCCATTGATTGGTGAAGATTCAATGTTTTGCTGCAAATCTGCTTCTTTAAGGGAAGTGTTGCTGCAGGGCATTGTTCTTGTTTTACAGAAACTGTTTAAATTCCCAAAAGATAAGATGCTGTGCATATTCAGCTCTGCTGTATTACATTATGGAAAAGGATCAGGCTGCAGTCACATATCCAGTGTGATAGACACAAGATCAATGGTGGAGCTGGATTAATGTCATCATTAGAAGAGGAAGCAGCTTTAGAGGACAGAAAATAGAAGTTTCTGCAGTGACTCAACAGAATATGAAAAGGTATTTGGATAGACAGCATGAGAAACCCAAAGTGTTTTTGTACAGATACTTTTCAAACTTAGGTCCTACTTTGTCCCATTCATCAGGCAAATGAACTGTACCAGGCTATCAAGTCATCTGTTGATCACATGATCTGTTTGTTCATGTGTGTTTTTTAACCTTTTCTTACCCACTGAACCCCAAGAGATCAATAAGAACCACTTTAAAGCCTTTCTTTTTTTAAAGCACAGACCTTGTTGACCCATTCCTTTCATATCCTAGACTTAATTTGGAATTCAAATCAACTGTAAAAAAAAAAAAAGAAAAAGGCTTCATGCATATAATTCATACATTAAACACAAGCAGCACACCATTCTTGAGGTGTTGTGCTTTTTTTTCTAACAGCCTGAAGCTAGAGAGGGAAAATTATTCCTCTTTAGATGTATTGCATATGGATGAATGAACGAGTGCCAGGGAGATCAGGCGCTACCAATATGCAAATGGAGGGACTAATCACTCCCAAAATAAAAATGACCAACATCAGCAGGATTTCTGCCTTCCTCGAACAACACAGCTCAACACTAGAGTTGAACCAACATGAGGTTTTAAAGGCCAGTACTGGTTATTTAGTAATGAAACTGCTGATTGCCAGCGGCCTGCTTGTACTCTATGACTTAAACATCTGCTTTGCCTTGTACAAAACCTCATGCAGTGGCCTGAGGTCAAGCAGAAATGGACACAGACGGTTCACTCTAGACTAGCCTACGCTGTCACAGTCATTCATTCATTGCCATTTTCTCAAACTGTCTTATTTCAGATGCTGCCTCTCCCACCTGCCCTGCAGTAACTCCAGCCCTCCCTTCCTGCCTTCCCAGTCACCTGATTCCCCCACACCCATTGGCACACCTGTTCCCCATTCCCTCATTAGCTCCCCTGCATTTATACCAGTTCATTTCCACTTGCCCTCTGCCAGACTGTCTGTTGCGCTGTTCCAGCCATACAGCTTTCCAGCCTTTGTCCCCTTTTTGCAACCTGCCTGCCTGTTTGACCTCCTGCCTGTTTTTGGACTTTGCTTTTTGCCTGCTCACTTTGCCGTGTTTGCCTGGTTCTACTGGCTGCCTGTTGCTGATCTATGCCTACCTGCTGGCTTGGTGCCCCCCCTCCGTTCTGTCTTTTTAATAAAGGTATTGTTTGAACTTTTACACGTTGTCTGAGATTTATATTTGAGTCCAGTGTTTACCTGAGCTGTGACATACACTGACTTACCTGTATGTGCCATGCCTTTCTGTCAACTACAACTGACTTCACTATCAAAGAATCAGCCTTGGGTTATTCTTTTTCTTATTGACAACAAATCCCATGAAAAGACCGAAACCAATAATGCATTAGTCCATCTCTCTTTGTGACTTCCCTACCCTGGCACTCAGCCCTCAGCCCATTAGTTCCTTCTGAAGATGTATCTTTTAATAATAAGCCATAAATATATGGTTTAATTTTACAAAGGGCTAGGGTAATTCCCCTAAACAGCTGGTCCCTGTAGTTTTGAGAAAATGTTACTCAAACGAGGAAATAGTGCATTTGTTGGGGACTATTTTCAGCAGTGGATTAATCTACATTTTGTGTTCTAGTGAGTATTTTAGCAACAGTCAAAATAAATTACAGTGTGTGTCTCCGTGGTAATGAAGAAACAGAGTGTGGCTCATTGATGTGTTTTTAATAGTTTTTGGACAATAATGAAGCTCTATTACACATTGGAATAATTAGGCTTTGGATACACACACACACAGTACTTGTTAGTAATAATTTCATGTTGGTTTTGGTCATTATTATGTCTAAAATGCGGCTTTCTTACATCATTGTAAATTGCTTATCACTGTGACGATCCTTTCTGGACAGGATTCCCCAAACTCTCCCTGCAGGAGCCTGGCGGGAATCTCAGGTTGAGATTCAGCTCACCTGGACTGACTGATTATAAGCTGTCTTCAATTCTTTTTTCTTTTAGTTACTACAAGCTACATTCACCTATTCATCACACACACATTCATACGCTGATGGAAGAGGCTACCATGCAAGGTGCCAACCTGCTCATCAGGAGGAGTTTCTAATGCTCATTCACACACACACTGATGACACAGCTCTCGGGAGCAATTTGGAGTTCAGTATCTTGCCCAAAGACATTTTGACATGCGGACTGGAGGAGCCGGGGATCAAACCACTGATCTTCCAATTAGTGGACAACCCACTCTACCTCCTGAACCACAGCAGCCAGAGACTAACACGGATATTAAATATTTGGTTTAATATCCAGGTTAGTCTCTGCTTACTCAACGTTCTGGTAACTATTTTATTTGCTGCTCCCCCAGTATAAAAACTAGTCATTTTCAGGAAATGAAAACCATATTTGACTTTTTTTTTTTTTTTTTTTTTTTTTAGTTCAGTATCCACTGAGTAGTTTCTCCTGGTGCTTTCTACCACATCTCACAGTCTCCATCATCATTGTCATGGAAATAGTACAGTTTTCATTATGTTCATTAAGTCTGGCACTTTGATCATGTGATAACAGGTGGTTGAATGGTGAAACCTGACATGGCAAAGACCCTGGACTTTGCCATGTCATGTCTGGTGTTCATTCAGAGACTGAATGAACACCAGAAACAGAAATCATCAGCTGCCTGTGAACACCAGAACACCACCAAAACTAGTCAGAATGTCAACTGAGAGGGGGTCAAAAGTCAATGACCAGGATTCAGTAGACAGCTGGAAAAAGATCAAGGAGAGCGTCCATCCCATATGCAACCACCTGTTATTATACAATTACAGTTACATGCTACATCCGCTGATGAAGACCATGAGAATTGGTAAAAGCTTTCAAAAAAACTGGTAAGTAGACTTTGTATTACGATTATTTTGTCAAATTACCAATTCACTGATGATGAATGAAACTCCACACTAAAACTACATCATAAATTCAACTTTAAAATAAACAAAAATAAAGAATCAATTTAAATCTCCCTAAAATTCCCCCAAAGATAGAATCAAAACAGAGACTGTGGCAGACAGCTGTGCAGGCTGGTACAACCTCTCACCACACATGTAACAAGGGGCCAATGAGGTGTATGGGCTAAAAGCAGCAAATAGACAGACACCAGTTATCCTCGAGATTGTCTCATTTCTCTACAAACACAGACATATGGCATCAGAATAATTCAAAAGATGCTATCATCTCAGATAAATTCTACAGGTAGCGGCTTTAACAAAAGGTCAGTAGTCTGAACAGCATTCTTCCACAAGATGTTCTCTCATTTAGTTTCTCCAGCTTAAAATTCACTATGTGCAGCAACATTTTTGACTGACTGTGTCAGTGTGTGAGTGTGTGTGAGAGTGTGTAAGACTGTGTGTAGTGCTTCTGCCTTCAGACACGACATGGAAGCCACTTTAATCTGGGTTGATGTTGGGTTAAAGAGTGCTGCACGCAAGCACAGGCCCAGATATGTGTGTGTGTCTGTGAGTGTGTCTGTCTGCCCCTAAAACACGACATCATGACATGATGTATGGGCAGGGTTAATGAGTGATTAAAGCATATACATACGCACACACACATGGACCCACCCTGACACATGGAGGATCACATCTTTCTACACTCATCTTCCTCTACTACAACTTTCTCCTCTACTTCCTCTGCTTTTCATTTATTCATCAATTAAAAATACATGCATTCCAATGCTGGGGTGTGGTGTGTGTGTGTAAATGACTCATTCCGTGACTGGGGCATGCTTTTGACCAGCATAGAATGAAGGGGGAATGTTCATGAATGAAATATATTCCCCTATACAGAGAAGGATGAATGGAGGAACTTAACACTTTTCACATAGAGCAGGTCTAGACTGTACTCTTTATTTTAGAGACCCAACATTCCCCCATGAGCAGCACTTGGCAACAGCGGCAGGGAAAAACTCCCCTTTAATGGGAAGAAACCTCAAGCAGAACCGGACTCTAGGTGGGCGGCCATCTGGCTTGACCGGTTGGGTTGAGAGAGAAAGAAGGAGGGGGAGAGGGGAGAGAGAGACACAGAGAAGCACAATAACAACAATAATAACAATAACACTGATAGTAATAATAGAAATATGATTGATAATAATAATGATAGCAGGCATGGGTGTCACGCAGGACCACGGCAGCATGGGATCAAATGCTAAAATATTTGTATGACACAAATATTCATAAAAAAACCCACTTTTTGTGCTTTGCTAAATAACGTCTTTGTATTCAGGCACACCCCTAGTATAAAGAGATTTAAATCCTCACACATAAACACACACACACTAATGTTAGAGGCATAAGAGCATAGAGAGAGAGAGTTACTAGGAAAAAAAATGTTTTTTGAGAAATTTCATACATAGTGGTATCTCTGATCACTGGTTTTCAGATATGTACTTGTTAATCTTTACACCCCTACTTACACGTGTAAGAAGAGATTGACATGTTACTGTCCAGTAATGAAAGTGTGAGTACAATGAAAAGACACAATCTGATCAGTGCAGTGTAAGACGGTTTGGGATGGATGAACTAACAAATTAATGGAAAGAGACCCATCCATAGTTTCCTTAATCTTGTGATGAAATCAACAAAAAATTTAAACAGCAGCACTTTATTTCTACGAATAAGAGCAGCAACCATTCCATTAGGTGTAGCAGCAGTATAATTAAATGCCTGGTGACAGCCATTTAACAGTGATGACCTGGGGTCCTGATGCCTAAGTGGCAGAGCAGAGCTGTGGCGGCGGCTCATAGCGGTTCATGGCAGGTCGTAACAGGTATTGGTTTGATGCTAATTGGGGCGGCATTGAGGTGGGCAAATAAGGCAGCGCTAATTGGCGGTCAGGGACACATTTCAAGGACATCTCAAACAGAGGCATCTGCTGCACTCCTGAGCAGTTGCAAACAAACACACACATACATGCACAGCCCTTGGACAAACAGTGGCATCTGTGCTTCTCAGCAGCAGTCCAGAGCTGAGCAGAATGCCTTGTTGTTTTCTGCAACACACTATACTATCTTTCTGAAGGGAATCCACATTCACCGCAGCTTTATCTGTTGAGACGGTGAATTCATATGGGTGTCTGGGTTCATACGAGTGTGTTTGCATCACTCCAAACCTGCATGCCACAGATGAGCCACTGTCAGTGAAAGGAAAAGTTCCAGACATGTAAAGGGCAAACTCATCAAGCCCAGAAACCCGACAGGATAGAAAAACACAAAAGCCTCCATCTCTCCTCCAGACTGCTAAGAGAAGGATTAGGCCTTCTCACCACGGAACAATAGGCAAACTGTTGTGCTGATAACGTTGTGTTAATCACTAATGCTTTTTCTCCTCTTTGCCTGTTGGCATGGACTTCATACTCGCTGTTAACTGGTTGATAAACACTGGCAATGTCCATGCCATCATCCCATGTAGTGATATTCTAACAGATGGTAAGGCCAGAAGGCTCCTGAGAGCCATTGATTCCTTTCTTCACTGAAAAGCACAGAAACTGAAGGGTCAGACTGGATTTAGGTTGGTCTTTTAATTACATAGTTAACTGTGTTTACATTCTTTCATTTACTTTATGATATGGAGTGACAGTAGGAAGGTTTGCCTTGTCTAGCTATCTGCTGAAAACACATCTCTTCATAAAAGTAATCACATTTACATTATTTCATTCACTTTTTGATGAAGAGCACTAATTGCTGTGATCAAATTATTGCTGACTGTCTATCTTCAACTTCAACAATTTCCACCAGCATCTGAAAAACACAAGTCATCCAAGCTTAAGATCTTGCAGTCTCTATGTGCCATCTCCATAGTTCTGGCGTGTAGATACAGATATTATATGAGTATGCTCCATTGCTACGCCATAACAATGTATCCATTCTTGATTGTAAGCTAAATTTTGCATGAAGCACAGAAAAAAAGACGCTCACCCTCAACAACATAGCAAAAATGGGTTTGATTCTCAACTTGGCAGGCGCTCTAGTAAACACATCTGGTGGGAAGCTGTTGAGGGACTGGCCTGAAACACGACTTGTGAAAATCTTTACAGAGAGGTGAATAAGAGGTAGCTGGCAACTCCATGGGGGATGAATCTGTCCACACCCTCAAGTGCAATGTACATTCTGGGCCATCACAAGCTTCGGCTCATTTGACATTTTGTCACTTGACACAACAAAATGCGTTATACAGACATAAGAACTAGCTTTATGGTACAATAGGATGTACCTATCTGGGGAGCAAATGTGATTAAGTTGTTATTAAATTACTGCTTGAGTTGACGCACATCAACACTGGGAAATAGTCCATTGGCATATTGTGGTGATTTGATTGTGATGACACATGCCAACCCATTATGACACGTGTCAAGACGCTGCTGGTGTGCAGGCTTACATAGAAAACAACTGTTGTGGGGATTTTGACGCACTACTCACGCCAGTGTGTACTGCCTGTCAGCATGTCAACACAGGAAGTTAGCAATGACAAGGACTATAGTGTCGGAAATTGGTCAAATTGGAAATTGTAATATACAGTGAGGGAAAAAGAAGGGGTAAAGATGTAAAAACGAACAAAAAAACAAGACATTTTACAATGTGGAATTCAAGAGATATCAGTGTTAGTACTGGCCCTCAAAACTCTGTTGAGTTGAACTCTTTGCTGAACAGTAGTACAACTTAATTTCATCCTATTTATGTCTGCAGTGAGTAATATACATTAGTGGTCCATAGACTTCAGTGGTCTGACAGTTGATCCTTGTACTGTGCGTGGTAGTTGCGGGTCAAAAAGGTCTTGCAGTGCTGCATGTCTGAATGGGACAATTGCATGACTGATTTTCCAGTCTGAAAAAGTGTGTGTGTGCTCACCAACTGGTCAAGATACTCCAGTCTCTTCTCTCCTCTCTGACTGCACGCCTCACTGGGCTAACACTGTCTGGAGCTCCTCCTGTGTGTGTGTGTGTGTGTGTGTGTGTGTGTGTGTGAGCGAGACAGAGACTGTGTCTTATAGAGAGAGAGAGAGAGAGAGACAGAGAGAAAGACAGCCAGCCCCTGGGAAGTAGGATGGTGTGATAACACTCAGAAATGATAGTTTAGCCCTGGAGAGCACTTGACACGCAATATCTCAGATCGACACACACACACACGAACACACACACACACGCACACACACACACACACACACAGCTGTCACAGTGAAGGGTAAACAAGCAACGCCAAGGGCTTTGAGAGCAGGCAGGGAAAGGAGACTCGGCCTCATCTGTATGTGTGTGTGCCAGCGACGGTGCGTGGGTGGGAGTGGCGTCTGTGTGTATGTCTGTGTGAAACATAAGTAAAGTGGACCAAATTGAGTATATTGCCATTCAAACAATAGACAGTGTGAGACCAGAGGAAGAAAGTAAACAGTCAACATGCACATGCAGCTTATAGATCTCATCTCACCTCCTTTCTGAGTTCTCCCAATTCCCCTCCCACCTTTCACCAGCAGACAGTGTGATGGAACAATGGAATGTCAGACATATAGGCACATCCGTTTGGAGCCTATATGGCTCGCTATATGGGGCAGACATGAAACTTGAGAGTTTTGTACTGAGATGTTCTGAACTACCACCATTGAGCCTGCTGAACTGAAATATTGTGAAATTAGTAGGCTGTGTTTAAATGCAAATAGGAGCTCTGTGCACAAAAATCAATTTTCCCACCATGAAAGCATTACGTGAAGGAAGCATGAGAATTACCTAATTACCCAACTGGCAGAGATTTTTCTCGTTTAAGAAAAATTACTCCTGATCACTGAATCTGGGGGAAATTATTCGCTATGGTAGATATTTGGATGATTTAAAATTACTTTGAAGCAAATCACACTGCTTTCAGCTTTGACTACCCACACTAGAACATTTTCTGATGTGAGTAAAGCAAAAAGAAAGTTTTTTTCTCAGTGCAAATATCACCTGAACATTCTGGATTTGGGTCATCAAATGTAATCTGAGGTTTTATGGAATTGTCCAACACCCATTGTTCTTGTCTGGTGATACTGATGATTTTTTTTTTTGTGAGGTTTTGTTTGTCCAGTGAATCTTAAAATGGAAGTAAAACAAACAAATGTAGCTCTCCTGGAAGAGGGTTGACACTCATCAGGCACTTGAGACACATTAGCAGCTGAGCACTTTGCTGATCTTTGAAACCATCTTCACCTGAAAGATGACAGTAGGGTAATTTTTTCAAATGTTTACAATGACCTAACTTTACCTTTTCCTTACAATCAGCCTCTTAGGATCAAGCCTAACCCTAACCCATTCACTGATTAACCCGATTATCCCTATCTAACCGTAATCACGACCACAATCTTTAACCTTCAATAACCTTTACCAAGTAGTTTTTGTTGCCCAAACCTGGCAAACAACAAGTCAGAAAATCTTAATATGATTCATTTTTGTAACAAACACATGGCTCATTTTGAAAGGAACTGATAAATGACCTTTTACTGGTAAGATATGAGGACTGTATTTAGATTCACAGTAGTACAGACGCTTTAAGGGTTCGTGCAAGACAGTTACTTTTCAGTAGCAACTTTAGAAAAAAACAGTAAATAAGTTTAGACATAACCCCAGGTCAGACAAAGGATGAAGGTAGCAGAAACTTCTGAATTATTGTTCTGCAGAGGACAGAGAACCACGGGTAGAAATGAAAAATGATAGCCTATAAGCAAGAATTTTTACAAGCATCCCTTTACATTTGTCAAATTACTCTTCACCAAGGACAAATGGTACTTTGCAAACAACAAAGCAGAAAATCATTAAGAAAAGATGCACAGACAGTGAAAGCACAGAGACATATGCCTTCTGTAAAACGTGCCAGAGAACCAGTGAACAAAAATGGATGGAAGCAAAAACAAAAAAACCTTTTGAGAGCATTGTCAGCCTCAGGGCATAGTGGAGTCCTCTGTCAGGTACACACATACACCAGATGTTTGAGATTTTATGGAAGCTCATGAAAGAAGTATGAGAGACGCAAACAACCCCATACCTCAATGCAGGCAGCACATAGAACAAATCCTTAATAAGTTTAGGAAATTGTTTCTTGATGACAAATCCGTTCGAAACTAATTGACAGAATATTGAAAAAGCAGGAAACACCAGCCTTCAAATTCAAAATTCAACAGCGGCACAAGATCCGGATTTAATATCTGGACCTGGAAAATACATTTGGCTCAGTTACCACACAATCCAGTGGCCCACAATCGATTTCCTCACAGTAAAAATCTAGTTAAAGTCTATTTCCAAAACATACAGATATGCTTCACAGCTATGTAATTCACCACAGCATGGCAGCACCTGGAAATTGGTATCATGGCAGGGTGCACATCTCTCCTCTAGCATTCACTATTGCAATGGAGGAAATCATTAGGGCACCAAAATGGGTTGTGGGTGGAGAAAGGCAGCAGGGGTGGATTCACCTCCCACCCATCAGGGAACATTTAAATGACATGACATACAATAGCAGTCTGTATAAAAGGTTTTTTTGCCAAGATGAAGGATAAATCTCAAATGCAGGTGAACTTAGGCAATGAAAATCAATACACTTCAGAAGTTAGTTAAACTTGTACTTTCTTGGTTTAAAATAGCTGAATCACATGTGAACATGAAAAGACCTTTTCATTAGCCCCTCACCCACAGCTAACGCTATCCTCTAAACCCGCTCAGGCTACAAATGGAGCTTTAATGTAGCCGCCAGCCGAGTCCCTTCAACACCGACCCATAGCCGGAGAGCGCTTCAAACTTCACCACAGGGAGAGAATTTATCTCTTCTCTCCGTCGTAAGGGGTCCAGTGCGAGCGGCTGGTGTATTGTGAACGGTGAACATTATGAACTTTCCATGGGGCATGAGATGACAGAGCAATCTGCTGAGTCTGCAGCACACAGATCACAGTGGGGAGAGAACAACTCCTCTGGTGTTTGACGCACAGCAGCCACTATTGCCCACAGCTAATGTCATACAACTGCTACGAGGGAAGGAGGATTTTTCACTACTGCACTCTCAACATTTTTTTTTAAGAACTGTGTCCCAAGGCTAAAGATGAAATGGTCTTCATAACGTCAGCCAATATCAACAAGAAAACACACACACACACACACACACACACACACACACATATGCTTGAATGCGCTCAAATGCCGGTTGCCATCATCCTCTCAAACTGGTCTCGCGGGTGATCAGAATGAATTTGCATATATTCTTAAATGTAAGCGCTGAACTCTGTAATTATGTGAAGCCCTGAGTGTGTGCGATAGACTGTGCCCATAATTGTTTGTGTATGGGAAGAGAGGGCATGTTTTCACCAGCAACGAAAGGGGAGGCATCCTTGCTGAATGCAGCCCCTCAAGCAGCTGTCTAACACAGCTGTGGCAATTCATAAAAGATACACTTGCGCACACACATTACCATAAACACACGCACACACACATACGGCGTAAAATCTAGGCCTCCTGGGGACGATACCTTCCTCCTCATGTTTCCGTGACACAGGCGATGATAATTAGACTAATTCAAAGTCTCCTCGGAGTGAGGGACGGAGATGAGGCGAAGGCAGGCAGACACCCCTGAAAGCACTGCAGCAAGGTAGACACACACACACACATACACACACAGGGTTGACAGGGAGTTCATCCAGCCAACTGCCATATTGTAGCATAACATTACTGTACCAAGAGATCCATACCTTATTGCAGGCAGGATTGGGGAATAACTAGGGGCTGAATTGGGATTGGGGAGGTACTGCTTGGGGCTGCTTGATCGTGACCAGAGGAAAAGGCTGGGGGGTGAGGGAATATACAACTGACTGAAGAGCTGCAGTGTGGCCACGCTGAACTGTACTGATAGTTTCTGAAACTCCAAAGTGACGCATTTCTTCTTAGCACTGGTGCAATACACTGTATATTATATTCCATCACTACAAAAGTCAAAACTAATTAGTGTCTTTACTTTTGTTCGTGTTGGTGTAAATAAGTGGAGTTATAAAATGTAAAATTTAAGTTTTTTTTTCACACATTCAGTCTCATGCACTTGAGACATGACAGGATTTATTGTGAATGAACCTTTATAAAAAATACTGGTATCAGCCATCACTACTCAAAGACTCAGAAGGTGTCACAGGGAAGTTGAGAAGGTTCAATTTTATGAAAATGTTCACTTACACATGGGAGTTACAACCTGGCAACAACCTACTGCACTTGTTTTGAGTGGAGTGTAGAAGCGTGAATGGAATCACAAAATTGTTTTGTTCTCCACTCAACTATGCAAAAGAACTTCAACTTGGTCTTCGTCGGTCTCTACAATATAGCTTTAATGAACTACTGGGGTTTGAACAAGAAACATGGAAACAGATCATTTGGGATGTGAAATGACTTCATCGTGAACCAGTGTAGTGGTAGTGTGAGCTGCAGCCCAGTATTCCTAGAAATTCCATCCATATTGGATGATGTCCAATGCCAACATTCAGAAGGTCGCAAGTAGTGTGCCCTTTATGTATCATGGCAGAAAATAAGGATGTGGTCCTAGTGGATAGGTATGTAGCACACCTGATTTTCATGCAGAAGACTGGAGTTCATGTGCTGTGACAGACCTGCAAATAATGTATCTTTTTAAGTACCATAATATTTCCCTAGCCTGCAGAAGTGTTTTAGCTAACCCCACCTTAACCATGGTTTATTAGCCATAACCATGATCCTTCCCTAACCTTTACCATACTGAAGTTGCCATGTGCTGACATTGGAGAAAATGAGAATTTTAAAATTAGCAATTCAATTAGCATTCAATGTAAAAAGACACTGTCATTGAGTCTAATTGTCCAATAGAATTGTCCAATTTCAACACTCATCTCGTTCTTGTTGCTTTTGCTGTCTCCTCGTTTGTACAAAGACAACAGTGATGTACAGTAAATAAGGCTTGTAGTGTGTTGTTGCTTCATCTGTTGGAGTATAATGTAACTGAATCCTCTTCTAATGGGACATTAAACTGGTATAAACTGCCCTGCTGAGACTCATAACCCTCTGCTGTACATGTCTGTTAGTGTTCTAGTCTGCTGCTGTGTTACTGTTGTTGTATCGGACAAACCTCAGAGGTCATTTTATTGTAAGTATCAAATTAGTTATGGAAGAGTGTTGTAAAATTCTCTCAGTCAATTTTAACCTCTTGAGATTATGGGCTTCCACTGACACTGTTTTTTAAGGCAAATTCCAATATTTAGCCATAAAGCATTGTGACTACCACATCTCATGCTGCAGCTCTTATAGAGTTGCAAACTGGGAAGGGCCTCTGGTTGTATTTCCCCATTCTGTATTCAAATATTTCTATAAACGATCTCCTCAATGTAACAATCAGATTATATTATGACCACCAGTTTCCATTATCAACTACATTTCTGAGAAATCACGTTTTGTCAGTGATTTCGTCATGGCAGACGGCTAAGAATACTGCAGTACCCATAAGTCTCGGCTGCTGCTGCTATGGGCTGGAATCAGAGCGTATTGAATTCAAAACCCTTTGTCACAACAAAACACAGCACCATAGTTGCTGAATTCACTCAAAAGTGATTCGCCTTTGAGTGACGTCATTGGCTGTTTCTTGCTGAAATGCACATAGGGAGTTGTAGTTAACTTCGTAATTAAATCTTTATGTACACCATCTTGTACCTTTGACTTTTTACAAAAGAAACAGATATTTTTCCATCAGTTGTACTGATGATTTAACCAGGAGAGTTTCATGCTGATCCAAGCTGTAGAAGTGCTATGAGTTATGTGAAGTTATGGGAAAAATGAATTGGATTTTTACTTCCAGAACCACAGATGCCTGAAATAGGGCCAGAGACTGAAATACAAAATTCAGAAACACTTTCTCGACCAGTTACAATTGCATTTGACAAAAACATGGATGTAGGTTTTCTTGCTCATGAGAACCAGAAACCTTTAATTCTACATTAATTCTGTCATATGTTTACTCTACTGGCATGCTGAAAGTCAAATTTAGGGCTCTTTAATTTTATTTAATCAAATCAGATGTAGGATGTCTCAGGTTGGCAGGGTGAGGTAAATTCCATAGCAGCTCTTACAGACAGCCACACTGGAGTAATTTCTCTGGTCAGACACCTGGTAGAAACATAATTACAAAAACTAAAAAAGGTCACGACTAGCTGTGGTCAGGGAGGAACCTCCATCAGATGGCATCAGACGACATCTCAGATGTGACTGGATGATACCTGAGTTTCAATAACAGTCCAATATTGTTCCAATATGCTGGCCTGACCCCGTCTTCTTGGTTGTAATGAAACACAGACCAGTGACAGGATCAGCTGCAGGGTCAACTGAATTCAGGGATTCAAATCTAATAAAAGATCAGAATTTCACCTGTAACCCAAAACAGGGCTGTTGTACCAAACCATGTTATCAAAGAGAAACGCAAATAGGTTATTCAGAGATAGTCCCTATTTTATAATCATTATTTTTCTGCCAGGTAAGGAGGCTTGCAAGTGCTTTTTATGTAATGTTTTTTGATAAACACATTACAATTTAAAGAAAAAGTTCAACATGTTGCAAATATACTTATTTTCTTTCTTTCTGAGAGTGAGATAAGAAGACCAACATCAATTTTACAAATGTATGATTACAGTACAGAGCTACAGTCTGGAAGCTTAGCTTAGCTATTATGCTAATTAGCATAATGAGTGAAAGCAAACAGCAAGCCTACCAACAAAAGCTGTCTTTGTTACACAATGTGTTTTGATGTTTAACCTGTATATTAACAGAAGTGTAAAAAAAGTAACATGTTGTAACTGTTTCTTGAAGATAAAAGAGCTTGGACAGAGGCCAGCTGTTTTTTTTTTATGCTAGGTTATCCATGTCCTGGATTAAGCTCCATACTTAACGCATAAACATCAGATTGATATTGATCTTCTCATCTAACTCTTGCCAAGTGAGCAAAAGAAAAAAAATCCTTTGCTTTGATTAAACTATTAAGCAGTCAGTAGTGGTCAATCATTGGGGAATTCAAAATGCCCATGAATGTGGCTAGCTCATCGCTAAACTTGAATATATAGTGAAAACATAGTAGCAGTCCAGATAAAAGAATAAGACTTCATGGGAACAACAGAAACTGTACCCTTCCACAACCAAACAAATAGCTGTCTCACCTTAATCTAGGCCTCTTCACATTCCTCCTTTCTGTCATTGCTGGGGCAATATGGTTGGCACTGTTGGGGGAGAGGTTGTCATTCATGCGAATAGGGGACGAGTGGAGGGCTTGTCAGTCACCTTGGCTGAAGGCAGTGTTTAGGGCTACCGATAGCCATAATCATACGAATCCACACAAAACCCCCTCTGCCCAGGCTTGCTGCAGCCAAGGGCATGGATTACCACAAAAAAACCAATTTGGAGAGGCTGGGGCATGCTGCATCCATTCGAATCAGAGCGGATATGAGAGGCAGGTTCTTTGTTCTCACTGATATTTATCTGTCCAAGGCAGAGCAGAAGAGGAGATGTCACTCCCAAGAGAGGTCTCGAAAGTCGGCGGCCTGGTATTAAACAGCTCTATGCATGTATCCCAGGGAGATAACACCACACATCACAGCTTGGCTCAAAAGAACAATCTGAGGGAAAGTGGCACCCACATGCATAAAGAAGGGGTGGCAGGGTGTTGGATGGGATCACTCCCTAACACATCACTTCTTAATCAGTCATGTAGCCAAGGATAAACCCATCTACACTCTAAGCTTGGTCTGAGTTTAGCTTTCTTTTTGGGCTGACATAAATCTTATTATGAACATTTAAGTAAAATATGAGAGTATTTAAAGGACAAAACAAGCATAAATCAGTATATTTGTGATGTGCTTTCTACAATGATTGAATTACATATCCTGATAATTATTATCTCCCGATAACTAAGTTTACAGTTTGTATCGACCTTTCAACTACATTACTGCTCTTAATGCTATATGATGCACAAACTAACTGCAATTACTATTTTCCTATTGTTCCTGGTCAAGAATGTTAAAATGTGTATCCGTTAAGGCTTCCTGTGTGGGTAAAATTGAAGTCCCAGCTGCCTTTTTAGTTTCATCAGAAAGTCGTCCGCATCAATCAAACCTAAAAAAATAATTTTTCAAAGACTAGTGCGATGTGACTGTATGAAAGTGTAGACTAGCCTAGGCTGTGTGTGAAGTAGATTACCCTTGACTAGCCGCCGGTAAATCTGGACAGACTGCAGTCCCAGCCTTGCTGGCGCCAACACAGAGAAGAAGCATGTCAGCAGCAAGGTGAAAATGTAGCAATTACATAAAAGGGAGCAAGCCTGAGCGAGGCTCTCCTTGCTTCGCCCATTCTCTGCCTCCTCTGGGTTAAACCGGCGAGATCAATCCACAGCTGTGAAGTAGGGAGGGCACCTTGAAAATGCTGCTATTTATTTGTTTGAAATGTTCCTTTTCTTTCTAGTCCTCTTAAGGCCACTGGGGATTCCGCCATTGATTTCCACTTCAATAACTTGACCTCTGAACCCCGAAAGGGACGTGACGTCCCTTGGCTGGCTACTCACAGCCAGGTGTGGCGAGGGAAATCTCCAGGCCTCTATTCCTTGTTCTCACTCATTTACATGATTTAGAGTAAAGAGATTTTTTTTTTCACTTAGGTTAATTGCAGTCTCTTTTCGGGTCCACAACAAGAGAGCAATGGGAAGTCGTAGACTTGCAGCTGTTTCATATTTTTCCAAAAGCTCAAAAGGCCAGCCACCTCCATTTCAGCGGTCAACCCTCAACCAGAGAAAGAGAAAACTGGAACATTTACATGCATCTTGTAGACAGAGATAATCTTTCCGCAGCCACATATCTTAACTAACGTGTGTGTGTGTCGGTCTCCAGCCTCATATCGGCATAGACACGCCATTTCTGAGTACATGAGGGGACTTTTGCTGTTTGCAGATGGACTCCCTGTCTGTAATGAAGTCCAGACCACCTGAAGAGATGCTGTCAGCCAACGCAGAGTCAGCCACAGGATTCAGCAAGCTCTGCAATCTTTGAAAACTGTGATGGAGCATATGCAACTCAAGATCACAGCAGATTACAGAGATTGAGCGGTATACCTCATCAATCAATATTGTCCTAATTAATGCATCTCTGCTGCCATGGGATCACCCACTGAACAAAGCGCATACATTTTGTGTTTCCTTAGGGAACTACATAGATTCTAATAATAATAACAGTGATGACTTAATTTGAACAGTATTATTTTAACAAAAAGTTCCTTAGAGTCAAGAACAATAACTATGACAAAGAAACAGTTACACAAAAGATTTATGATTAATTAATTTAATATTGATAATACAGTATTTTTCTGTGACAGTAGTGTATACATAAAAAATACATGAAAAGATAACATGAAAATAGGCAAGCAGGAGTAACAATTCATACATAGATATAATTAATCATTCAAAGGCTGTATTTAATTGCTAAATAGTTTGTTTTTCTATGTTGTGGGATATATGATGAAGCCAGTATGTTTGTAATCATGGTAAGAAAACTTTGGGTTTTGTGAATTATGAACAATTTGTTTATGCATCCATGCATATATGATGTTTCATCTTATGATTCAATGCATTACATGTCTCAAAGTGTCTCTCTTTGTTTCCCTCTCTCTCTCATCCATGTGATGAACCAGGCCAGAATGTGGCAGATGGATGCAACCCAGGTATCAAAACAACCAACAGTATCTGGGCTATGCCTCCCTGTTGTCTGTCCTTATACCCAAAGACAGAATAACTGACCCAAGATGTATATAATCTGAATGTTCAGTATATATCTTCCCTTCTCCAGGTTTTTGAAGACTGATTCATTGATCAGATTCGATTAGTGCAGCATGACAATAGCAGAAGAGGCTTGCTTTGGTTTTTTGGCAACTAAGGCAGATTGGGGACAGATTGTGGTCATGGTCAAAAGAAAACAGTGTTGGCTGTTAGTAAGAGACAGGAAGTGAACAGCCGTCTTCAACAAGGCTGTGGCTACCATTAAGGACACTGAGGTCATTTTCTCAGTATTGCCTCTGGAAGTTTGGGAGTTTTAACCATCTGATGATCTGTGACTACACACAAATTACACTCAGTAATTTGTGTCCTAACTCTGATATTGTCTAGACTGACTATCTTTAAAAATGTCTTCCAGACAAGTTTTAACATAGGTTATATGAATATACTCAGTATATTAATTTGCATCTGATTTGGATTTTACACAAAAAGGTTTTGTTAATTTGTTTTTTTAAAATGGAACTATTAATTTAAAAAAAAATTAAAAAAATACATCTACTCCTTCCACCTCATTAAAAAAACAAGAATCTATGAATATACAAATCATTTTCATTTCAGAACTTTAACTGCTAGACACAAGATGTCTCCTACTTCAATGAAAAGTTCATTCTTCAATTTTCAACATCACACTCCTGTAAGCTGCCTGTTGGACCATGACTGCGTCCAAATTAGTTGTTATATCACAAATCAAGCATATAGGTTCATGCCTTAAACTCAGATTTTTGATGAGTGCAGAGAAACTTTCCCCCTTCAGCAGATGAATGTGACACACATTTTTGAGTAGAGGGGGAATTACAATTTTACTGTTTAAGGCAAAAATTTAACATGAGCAGTTAAATGAATGGATGAAATAACAAATTAAGAATGATCGGAAGAATTCATGCTTTTTGTCATTTGTTTGTTTGGATTTGGATTCATGACCTCAGTATTTCTAAAATCCTGGCTGCAAGCTTTGTACACCCAACCATCCACTCCAAATTGCTGCTAAAGAGGTTTTGCAACAATATAACCACCTCACAGTACTTCCACCTTTACTTCTGAGAGACAAGAGTAACTATTCCTGTGACTATAGCATGTCAGTTATCAGGAAAATGACATAGTAAAGTGACAGTGGTCAACCAGTGTTTTCATTTTTCTAATGAGGACAGACTCTTAAGTAATGACATTAAGTATAGAAACCTGGCATTTTCTGTTTTTGCACAATAAAGTACATATATTTTGTAGTATAGATACACTGTACTGTATGTATCTACTATTCAGAGACAATTAGCTGCCTTAAACTCTGACAGCCTACGTATACATAGACTGCAGAGGCTGAATATAGCCCTCAATAGAACAATAGCAGATTTGACCAGAATCCAGAAGGTCAGCAGAGACAATGTCATGCTATCAGTGGCAGCAATACATCTGGAAAAGCTTGGCTGTTATAATGCATCCCTCCTCTCTTCATTTTTAATTGTCAGCAAACAAAGCAGCTCACCAAAATAGGGTGTAATTGTGAGCGAGGGGGATGGGAGTCATATAGTAGACACCTGCTTTTTCTCTGCAGAATACACTGGCTCTGTCCCATCTGGCTCCAGGCTGTGGGTGTTTTACTGAGCAGGAAAAACATATTTAAAAGAATTAAAATCCTACATTCATTGGGCCTTGCCTTTCCTCCTCCAGCATCGTAGCCCATCTTCGCCTTCGCACCAGAACGTTCTACCTCGTCTAGATCTAGCCTGACCTAGATCCAGTGTGGAAGCTATGGGTATATTTCATTTCTCATCATCCTGTGTTGTCAGTTAATAACCTGCAACCTGGGAGGAAGGAAGGATTGCTACATGGCAGATAGATAGCACCAAATCACCATCATGTATGCTCAATACGGTGCCGGGGATCATTATTTCTGATCAAGTGTTTCACCAGCCAGGAAAAATGTCCAGGGAGACTTAATTTCCCAGACGAGATCCATGTCTTGAACATGAAACGTTTACCTGGACACAAAATCATTTTTACATCAGCGAGGCACCAGAGTGAGGAATAAATGACACATCTGCGTGTCAGGGCTGATGCAACAGATAGAGTATGATGAGGGGATGATGAGCAGATATTCAAGATGATGGCGGGAGATGATCCACAGGGAGAAAAGTGACATCCATAACCTCCATAATCGCCTGTGGCACAGTAGGGGGTGGAATTCAGCTGGGTCACTCAATAGACAGTTTAATCACCCAAATAAAAATCACTTAACGCGGCCCTCCACGCCTGTCCGAAAAGGACTGGAAAGGAGAAGTGAGGTAACCTGCCACTTCATTGTACCGACCACGCCTTCCACCCGCAGTCTAACCACTTGAATGCCATCTGCTTGTTGGCTCGATGGAGAGGGGTCAGTGCCGGGGCATGTGAGCAGCCAATTTCGGCACTTTAAAATGTCTCCAAGTACCAGCACTCTTTCTCGGTCATATCAGACACACACACACACACACACACACACACACACACACTGGCAGGGTAACTGAAAACTGCTAATCACCGTAGCAGGGTGCTCACTTAAGAGCCAGGCAGAGGGTACTATGTCTGTCAGTCGGAGGGGCAAGCAGGGGCCGGTCTCAGAGTCGAGAGGAAATGAGACAATGAGCCTATCCTTGTGTTTTTTCCCATCAGCCCCTGTTAAGATTGGCCAGGTTTGAAGGGTCAATCAGCCATCATCCAATCTTTTCAGAGCCACTCCACTTACATTCCGGTCCGTTGTGATGGCTGCTGTTTGAAACGTGAACACAGAAAATATTCAGCACATCAAAGGCTGTGCTCTCTCCTTCTTTCTCTCACCGTCTATCTCACATCATCTCTCGCTCTGCCTCTGTGATGTGTCTACGAATGAGTGTGTGTGAATGTGAACCCTGAGAGTGTGTGCTCACGCACAGACAACCAGAGGAGGGCCAGCGGTGTGTTGCCCCCGGGGCTCGGACCTGATCAAAGCAGAGTCTGTCAGTTTGCAGGTACACAAACAGCCAGACTGTACACACACTGCACAGAACAGAGAGGGAGAGAGATGCCGACACAGAGTGAGAGGAGGAGGTTTGGGGAGAGCTGTAGAGATCAGAGTAACATTCTGTCTTAAATCAGGGTCATGTGGAGGTCAGAAAGCCTCCGCGAGTACAGTACACTGACTGTAAGGTTGGACTTTGAAAGTGATGACAGCGATCTGCTGGGTTTTTTTATATATGTGTTTATTGATTTTTGATTCGGAAAACATTATAATTGTGTCAAAGTGACACACATCAACAAAAACAACTATTAAAAAAAGGGATAAAATCAAAACAAAACAAAACAGAACATCTTGGCTCACAGACTCACATTCAAACAGGCAAGTGACTCAGGAGCTACATAAAATGAAAATAAAGCGCTAAATAGCAGGTATCACATAGGTCTATACTACATAAACCCTCTTGTAGGAATAGCAGCGATATCTAAACTAATATATGACATAAAAGGCTCCCATGTTCTGCAAAATACATCATTTTTGTGATGTAACATGCATGTCAAATAGTCCAGTGATACAAATTCAAGTATGTATTTTGTAGAGTTTCCCTTTCTATTTAGTTGGAGACTTCTTGTCTCAATTTAGCACTTGGGACACTGGGGGGGAGGAGTCAATATTAATCTTATGTCATTGGGAGGGGGATATGTGAGCTATGTAGAAAATCTTTAGTTGAACTGCTTTTACTCTGTTACAAACACTCAAGGTTTTTGCACTCTTCCAAGCACCATTCCATTCATCATCTATAGTCTCTACATTTAGTTCCCTTTCTCATGTTTCCTTGAGGTGAAAAGTGCTTGTTCTGTCATACCTTTTGAGCATATAGAAAGAGCTTATGGGGTTGCCTAACTGTAGTAAGAAAAGCTGCCTCTCAGAGTGAGACATTTTGGTTGTCAAGGATTGTAGTGTCCCTCTTAACAAATCCCTTATCTGTAAGTAACGGGAAAAATTCCTGTTTTGAATATTGTATTTTCCGGTTAATTGACTAAAAAACATTAAAGTAGATCTCTCCAATAAGTCATTCAGATTAGAAAGCCCTTTAGTTGTCTAAACCCAGAAACCATTGTCTGTTATTTCTGGTAAGAAATCAGGGTTATCACATATTGGAGTGAAGACAGAGGTGAATCAAGATCTACCCTCTAATCTTCTAATAGTCCGCCATGCCTCAACGATGCAGACTGTAATCAGGTTATCACAGGCAGGCTTCATAGATTTAAGGTTTTTCATAAATAATATTTTTGTTAAGGGGAATTTGGACATAGAGCTTTCTATATCAAACCAAAGAGATGCAGGGTTATTTTGCACCCAGTCAGCTATAATGCACAGGTGAGCACTAAGTTGATATTTTCGAATGTCAGGGAGATCAAGACCACCCTCTGAGGATGAGAGACATAATGTAGCTATTTTGAGGCATGGCTTCTTCTTAGCCCATATGAAGGAGCTAAACCAGCAGTTTTTGATAGCCTCATGTGGGAAGATAACTTGAATCATCTGAATTGGATATAGTAACCTAGGGAGGATGTTCATCTTTAAAAGAGCAACACAACCTAACCAAGAAATAGGGAGGGCATTCCATCTCTCTAAAAAGTAATTAAATTAATTAAATTTGGTCAAAAATGGGTTTTATATATATTCCTAAATAGACAAAGCCCACTGAGGATCATTTGAAAGGGGAGGGTGATGGAGTTTAAGGTTTTTGTTTCAAACTACCTAAGGTACCTTGCTTCTGACTTGCTGAAATTTATTCTGTAACCTGAAAAAGCACTTAACTTGTTTGTCTCAATAAGAGTGGACATGGATACCTCAGGCCTAGTCACAAAGACCAGGACGTCATCAGCATAGAGCAATATTATGCTATCTATCTGCAATGGTTAGGTCAATGGTTATGGTTATGTCAGTGTTTGTCCTAACTGCCTCAGCAAGCAGCTCTATGGCTAGGGCAAACAGTAGAGGTGAGAGAGGACAGCCTTGCCTTGTACCTCTCCGAATGTGGAAGTTCGGAGATTCGGAAATCGGAGATCACAAACCGTTGGTGAGTACAGCAGAAAGATTATTATAAAGAGGATTATTATAGAAAAGTGGATTATTATAGAGTAACTTTATTCATTTAATACGTTTTTCACCTAGACCAAGTGTATGTAGCCTATGAACGTATGTTTAGTAATCTACCCATGCTTTTACATGAATTGCGAACTTTAATAAAACCAATTGGTGCTCATGAATAAGTAGAGGGAGTAAGCATTCCAATTGTGTTGCAAGTAGAGAAGTTTCAGATCCACGTCTAGCAAAGAGATGTGCCTGTAGGAGGCATAGTCCTCAGGCTGTTTGCCTCCCTTAAAGACATAGGCAGGACGCCTTTTTTTAAAGAAATCACTTAACATATTCAGCAGAGGGCCAACTAATATATTCTGGAACTCTTTATAAAACTCACTACTGCGCCTGTCTGACTCAGGTGTTTTGCCAGACTGTAGCCCCTTAATAGCATCAAGCACCTATTTCCTAGGTAGGAGCATCAAAGAGTAGATTTCTGATCGAGCTGGGGAGATAGAGGGAGGACGAAAAAGGTGTCCATTAACTCTGGTGCATCAGCATGTAGCTCTGATTTATATGTGTATTTTCATGGAGGCTCTCAAATGTATCATTAATGGTTGCAGTGTCAAAAGATTGGTTACCATGTCTGTCTGTATTGAAGAGATAGTTTGGGAGTTCGCTTTTTCTTTGTCAAATATGCTATTTCCCCGCTTTCACCATGTTTGTATAGTCTTTGTTTGGCAAATCCCTCTGCATGCTTTGGTAAAAGAGTCTAAAACAGAGCAGAGTACAGATATTTCTTTAAGTTTCCATGTACAGTAGACAGACTTTGAACATATCTTTTTCAACCAGCTTAAGTCTGGGCTCTAAGATCTCCCTTTGTTCAGCTTGCCTATGCCTCTTACTGGACATATATGATAAGACCTCTTGAAAAGGCTTTGCATGTTTCCTAAAGCAGTGATAGATCTTGTGTAGAGGTTGAATTAATAGATAGAAATGATTTAAATTCCTCTGTGAAATAAGATAAGAACTTTTGAGCCATCAGAATGGAAGGGTTAATCCTCCAGTGTCTCGTCTGAGTAACCGGGTTCCTGAGGTTATATTGAATGAAGACAGTAGCATGGTCTTACACAACTATCTATCATTTGTCACTGTTCCTTATCATTTAAGTTGGTCTCCTGCAGTAATGCTATATGTAGCCCCTCCCTGATAAGTCAAAACCTTTCTCTGGCTAACAGATGTGTGGGCGCCATTAACATTCCAGGTGCATAAATTCAATGTTGACATAGTCATGAGCTATAAAGTAAGATATTTCCAGAGCACATTCTTTTCCCATAAGTTGACACCTCATTAAAGTAAAAGAAAAGCCGAGTAACAACCAACATTCAACTATCATACATGTAACAAAAAAGCATGCACTTAAGGCATAACTTGCCTAACATTGGCATCAAAGTTAACACTATCCTTCTCTAATCTGAAGACAGCTCAAGTGAAAGGGCTCTCAAAAGGGACATCAAAACTATCTGCTCCGGACACCAAGAGGCATCACCCTTATTTTAACCTACATAGATTCATTGTAGAGAAAAAGCTTGATGATGAAACATCTTGGTGGAGCTGCAGTAAGTGAATTTGAGAGAGGCAGGGTAGACTTGCATGTACTCAGCACCGATTGACTTCAGGCGTTTCTTCATCCCGTCAAATCATTTACACTTGCAGAGAACAGCAGCTGGGAAATCCTGAAAAATCCTCACTGTGGTGTTCCCACATTTCAGTGCTTGATTCTTTTTCCCCACCCCCCACGATGCGTTCATCATACGCAGTTTATCTTGATAGTTGTAAAACCCCCGGCTTTGCCAGTCATCTAAAATATGTTGAAAGTGAAAGATGTTTTTTTCATGTTGTTGAAAAGGTGACTATTTTCAAATGTCCATCTAGGTCTGGTTTTAGTTGAAAGTGAATGTTAAAAAGACCATTTCGTACAGTTGTTTCAGTGTCTTGTAAACTACTTCATTTCAACTAAACTGGTCCTTCAACTAAATTTAAAAACCTTTTAGAAACCATGCAAACAACAGTTGACAAAGCAGTAACCATAAAATAAACATTTGACAATTAAAAACAAGTGTCACTGTTTTCAGTGTTTTTGTTATGAATGACTACAATCACGAATTGTGTATTAACTGTTCCTCTTTTTCCCCTTCAATTTACATCAGAACCTCTGCCTACTTAACACTTAATTGTGTGTTTATTTTCAAACTCCTTTATTTTCTCCATTTCTCCATCTAGTCAAATGTAAAGGCTTTGGACCACATTTTTGGGTTTCTAAATCCCACTCCCAGATCGACCAGGGTCATGCTTTAAATGGTCAGCAACAGATTGTCTTGTCAGCTGCAAAAACACAAACATGTAGGCTACTTGTTATAATAAACACACTCAAAATGATAGAAATAAAGCTTCTACAGAGGAATATAAATTATAAAATGAATGAATAATGAATAAATTAATAAAATATATTCAACCGTAAACACACAATGCTGTTCTATTTCATTTTTGGGTGAACTATTCTTTCAAATATAAATAAGTATCAATTTCTATTTCACAATATAATCATCACTCCTTAACTACAAATGAAAAGACAAGCAACTGACAAGAAATATATTCAATAACTTACAAGCATACTAAAGACAAATACCAGATTAGTATATACCATTCAAAATGGAGTACAAGGCACTGGTTTCAAACGCTCTCTTGGAACGGTGGCCCTTCATGTTGAACTTGGACACAAGACTGTTTGTAAAGACCCTGAAAGACACATAGAGGGTCCTCTTCACTGGTCAATAGAATACTGCAGTGGAAATAAGCCTTGTGATTTTAATATCCATATTAAAAAACCTTTGCATCACTACTTAGTGTCAAAATATGGCATACCTGTCCAATGATGTTGGCTGCACTGTCTTTATGTTTTTGCCTCCATTTCTGATCAACTGTTCAATCTGACAGTAAAGAGTAAATTACCAAGACTTGAAATTTTACTTCATAAACGGATATAATTTAGCATCCATTAACATCACTGTAAAATGGCTTTCAGTACAGGTATGGAAAATATTAATATCAAAAACTACAAATGCCCGAGCATTAATCAATACACAAGATATATCCCTTGTGCCATAATCAAAGGTAAGCATACATGTAGAGGGCCAAATCTAGGTTAATTGGAATGATATATTATCATGCAAAGGACCATAGAAAACATCAGGCTATACCATCATAAACAGCACCAAAAGACAGATAGCAACATTCATCAGCTCTAGTGTCAGGGTGAGTGAGTATAAGCAAATCATTTGGGTTATCAAGTGTGCAGTTTCCTTTAAAATTAGATTTCTTTCCTCAGCACTTTTGAGTTGTTCCTCCAGTCAATCAAATTCATCCGTCCTCCCCATTCTGCTGACATGATAATTGGAGTTCCTTGACTCTGCTCTCCCAACACACTTGACCTCCTCCAATATCTCCACACACTTGACCTCCTCCAATATCTCCACCTGTTTCTCTAGAATGCACTTCTGAAATTCCAAAATGTTGTCAATACATAAACAGTAACACTCATGTCTGGAGCTGGAAATGGAACATAACCTTGATGCTGATAATAAGTTGACCTTAGGGGAAACAGACAAATAACTCTCCAGCCCTCTTACGAAGTATATGATGCTGCTAAAACATACATTATCCATACCTTATTCCATTAGAGAGCAGACTATTTATTGGATCATAATAAGACCAGCATTTCTTTCCACAACGTGCCCACCAACTGCATCCTGACTTTCGCTATAGACATAGGCTGTAGATGTGTTTTGCTGGTTGACAAGAGATGGAGAGAAGAATCTGCAACGCTCTCTGCTTTCGGATCTCCCTGTCAAATTAAAGTATACTCATGAAAAACAGTCAGTAAGCTAAATGCACTATTGGTTACAAAACAACTTAAACCTGCACTGAACCAATCCTGAAACCAATGTGTGCTATGTGTAGACGATGTGGAGATTGTTTAAGATGTTACAATATAAACCAGTATCCACACAGCAGTTGTGTTGCTGTTTTCACGTATTTTCTGAATCTTGTTTTCAAAACTTGTGGAACCTAATAACAAATGCCTCCAGACCTGTACTGTTATCTAGATGTAAAGCAGAAACATAAACATTCCCTAAGCATTCTTTAAAATAATTAATGTTTAACAATCAGAAAATTACGTCTAGACACAGTGGACATTAGAAAAGAAAGATGGTAATTCTATATGAATGTATTCACCTTTGCATCTCTTCCTCTTGACAGCTGTGTCATTGTCTTCTTCTGAGGGAAATGGTCCTGTAATTACATATATTGCTACCTTTTTGTGAGATGAACAATGTGAATATTAAAAATGCAAATATATTTTTATATTTACCTTCTATATAATCCTCATATCTCTTCCTTTTGACAATTCTTTTGCCACTTGCTTCTGGGATAATGGAATCTTCATCTGTTTGTGCGGATGCATAATTGTAGTCTTCGCAAATTTTTTCCTTTTCTATTACAAAGATTACTGACACATTAAACAAGTACACTGAAAAAACAAAACAAAAACCCACAAAAAAAGACAGTGATTAATTCCTGATGTAATCTTAATTTTTACAAGATGGAAAGAGAGCCAGTCCTCTGCTGGATTTTTCCATCATTTACGTGCTGTTAGCACTTGGCTTTTTGGCACCACCTTTGTCCTCATATTTATCCAGTTGTATGAAATGACATCTTCATACTGCTTATCTCCTTCTGTCCATACAGCCCTTGCAAAGGCCATTATCTGAAAAAAGCAATAAATATCATGCTAATTTGTAATTTTGTCACATGTTCAAAATAACAAAATGAATTTAAGCATCCACTTTCATACTCAGAGATAACAGCTGAGACTGCTGTTTCCCACGGTCTCCAGTAAGACGAAAAAAAATCTGAGCAGTGTTTTGCCTGCTAATCGGAATAGAAAAAAAAGAGAAAATAATTGATTGATAGAATTCAATTAGCGTCATCATGATTGTCATGGCCATATTGCCGACATAGCGCTGCAGTCAACAATAATACTCACCACAGGTGCATCGGCATCTTGTTGTGAAAATGATACATCATCATTTACCATGGAATTGTATGTGGAACTAAACATAGCACAAAGCATCAGCTGCTACAATTGCTAAAATCTTGAAAGTGAAAAATTACTAGCTAGTAAATATCAGCGGTACCATAAGTTTGTATTTTTCCTGAAACATAAAATCATTTGTCCTCAGGTGCCGAAAAGAAACAGAAGTAGGAAAACACTAATAAGTGTGTCAACCAAAGACCTCTTGAGCGCTGGGGCCAAGTGCTTTGGCAGCGGCAGGTGAGCGCTACTGCAGGGAGTCATGGAGACAGATGACACGGACCATAGGCTAACGTTGGCTAGGCTAACGTTTGCCCGACGTTAGCCAGCTCTTGGTCCCACCCTGCTTCATTCTTATTGGTTGGTACAAGTCTGATGTGATATTGATGAGGCCTTGAGAGGAGGTTAGCTAAAGAGGCTATGGCTAACAAGACCTATGGAAAAAAAGCCACTGGCACTGTTTTTCATTTTCTCCTATGGAAAAGTTGTGCTTTCAGTTATCAAACAGCTATCAAATATCTCCGAGTAGTTACTAATTAGTATTACCGTTAAAAGATACTGCAACATTAGCCCTTCCATTTCTCCAGCAAATTAGCCTAGCAACGTCATCAAGATGATGCATGCTAACAATGTGACTAATGTGGTTACAGTTAAGGCAAAAGGAGCAGCCCATTTTTTTTGAAAAGTATAGGTGAAAATATTTTCTTTAGTTGCTAAATGCTCCACTGTGTTCACCAGCTATAGTATAACTTCTTTGTGTGTTGTTTGGTGCTGTGCAGGTAGTGTACAGTCAGTTTATCAGGACTTTTTCACACAGCTGGCTGCTGGAGACACATCAAAGTTACAGGCTCTAAAACCAAAACAATGAGCTGAAAGAAGCAAAAATTGGACCAGGGAGGAACAGCAGAGTTGAGTGCTAATTCTCTGTGGGTGCATTGGTGCCCTGGTAGTCTTTTTTAATGAAGCAAGTAACACCTTTAATGTTACATGTTTCATGTTACATTTGAGCCATTAATTATTTAAAAAATATTGATTTGTGCAGCTTTATGTTGTATAATTGTAAGTTGTATAATAGCTTCTAGACATCAGAACATTATAAATTCATGATTTTTAAATAAATTATAAATAAGTTATTTTTTTTTATAAATTATTAATAAATTATATATTTTTTCTGATCTGATAAGACTGAAAATAAATATAAATAAAATCATCACAAATATTAAAATAGTTTAAGAAAGTTGTTCTCTTTATCAGTTAAGGTCTGTTAAAAATAAATCATATTTCAGTGACGCTTTAATGAGGCATTTTCCCAATAAATTAATTATTTTGCAAATAATATAATGTAATTTTACCAATGTTTCAGTAGACTTGCTTGCATTTCTATAGTAAGATGTTATATCACAATTTAAAACTAAATGAGCTACCATCAATTTTAACAATTTAATTCATTTTGAAACTCAGCACTGCATTCTTTCATAGTGTATCCTTTTTTTCACAAAATACATAAATATTGGATAAGGTAGTATATTTTGCTAATGGAGAGTAACAATTATTCATATTATAAGGAATATCTGGGTGTCTTCTCATAGCAGTCGAGTACCATGACAGTCCTGGATCAAAACAAAGCTGACTTTGAAATAAAAATGATGTTACCTCAGCCATTGCTATAACCAGCGCTTCATTCTGACACACTATATGTGCAGGTAATCTTTCTCCTGCCCTTTTCCTTTTGTCTGCATGCCACTGTCCCATCACAGACTTAGAGAAACAACCACCAACTCCAATGTCATTGCAGACATGTCTTCAGCAGTGAGGCTGGCACGTCAATACCCTCGAAATGATACACGCTCCAGCTTTGCTCAGACTCTCAAACACAGCATTACATTTGGAGCAAGGCTAAAAGGTTGTTTAGATGAATTAAAGCATCAAGCATTCCCAACACGTAGCTGACGGCTGTGTCTCTCAGAAAAAAGAAAAATAGGGGAGAAAAAAAAATGTTAGGAACCAGAGGGGGGAAAATAGAGCACATCAAATGAGAAAGTTTGTCCCTGACGCCCCTGTCAGAATGAACGATTAAGATATCCAATATGATGTTTAAAGCTGTGGGGCAGGCAAACTGATAACGGCTCGATAAGGCCTCTCTCCTCGCTCATCCTCGTGCGCTAATTAGCTTCTTGCTTCTTTTTTGGGTGGTGGGGGGGGTTTATCTATTTAAAAAGCTTTGAAGGAAGAGAGAGGCACCTGCATCAATCATAATTATTTTACTCATACTAAAATTAGCCAAAGAGAGGAGGAACACAGTCTCCTTCAGAAAGCAGCGCAGGAAGAATGAAGGGAGGCCGGCGTGAAGGAGAGAGATAGCGTGTGTGTGTGTGTGAGAGAGAGAGAGAAAGAGGGATGAGGTGAACCGATAAATATCACTCCGGCTGATTGGACCTAATTAGAGACATAGAGAGGCATTCTGGACGAGACTGGCTGGAATTGAGTTGGCCAAGTTGTCAGAGCCAATTAGGCTGCTGTATTATTGCAGCAGAGAGAAAACACACAGAATAGATTAAGTTTTACGCTTCTGTGTGTGTGTGTGTGTGTGTGTGTGTGTGTGTGTGTGTGTGTGTGTGTGCGTGTCAGAATGATGATGCTTCCAGGGAAAACATGGCCAGGTGAGTGTAACAGTTCTCCTGTGGCGTGATAAACTGTGATACAACAACAATGATAATCACTCGCAGCTTATCATGCACACACACTGACAAACAGTCTCTCTCGCCCGTTCTCTATCACACAACACTCCAGCTGTCAGCTGCTGGGCGTGCAGCTGTGGAGAACACACTTTTAACTGTATCTCTGACTTATTGTGGGTTCAACTGTGTTTGTATGTCTGGGTATGTGTGTGAGAATGTTGGGCATGAACGCGTGCCAGCGTTTGATTCTGGTGATTGCAGTTGGAAAGTTAACACCAGTAAAGTGAAGTAATCACTTGTGTGCGGTTAATATAATGATGGAGTCCTTTGAGTCGGCACTAACGCTCCAGCAAAACCTGAGGGAAGGAATGAAAAAGCAGTCCTGAGTTCAGCCAACTTCACAGTGGAGGCATCACTCAGAGTTTGGCAGCAGTCACGGTAACAGTTGCATGAGAAAATATTGCTTTATCTTTGTCTGTTTTAGGTGGAATAGACAAAGCTCTAGTCTGTGGTCCAGCTTGACAAGTGGCGGCAAATTTAGATAATTACTCCCAAAATCCTCTGGCTGTTTTGGATTGTTTAAATGCAGTGTAGCATCAAAGATACAGTTCTGCTCTCAGCCATCTAGAAAAAAAAAAAAGAATTAGACCTCAGGAAAGTCTCACAGCAACACAAACAGGAGTGATACAAGGTAATAAATACCATGAATTTTCAGCGCTGTCTTCTCTCAATGGAAAGACTTCAAAGATCAGCAAGACAACAGAACAGATGCAGAGATGGTTTTATTTGTGATGCTGCTCAAGGCAACACTGGCGCAAGCAGCGGTGACACATCACCGCTTGAACTGTGAAAGTCTGAAGGACTTCATTCCTTTATATTCCTCTAATTGTTTGTTTGTTAGTGGCTGATGGAGGGGGAAATGGTGAAACGCTGTTTTTATTTTGGCACTGTTTTACCCATCACTGTTGAGTCCAGATTCCTCTAGACTTTGGATGGAACTCCTGATTCCAAGTTGCTTTAATATTTCACTCAAAGTGAAGTATACAGATTAAAGGGGCACTCCACTGACTCTACACGTGACAATCAATTTGCAGTACTATGGTTAGTGCTACTCAGCCTGTGAAAAGAGTTTTATAATGTCTTCTGTGGTTCTGGAGGAGCTTTGTCAAAGTCTGAGAAATTAATCCACCAATGAGGTCATTGTAGTTATCTCATTTTGGGCTTGAAATTTACAGCAGAAATTTAGTATTACAAACTGTGGGAGTGGAGCTGGAAATGTGTGTGTTTTTTTAACAGGCAGGGGGCTGTAATAAATAGATGCTATTGCATTGTATAGAACATAGGATCCATGTCTTTGGAGATTGACTTAGACTACATTTACATTAAGATGGCTAAATTCTAAAATGCAGTTTTTGTGCAAAAACGGCAAATGTCCACAGCAGTTTCATCTCATTTCTGCAAATACCTCCGTCCACATTTAAACACCAAAACAGGTAATTCTCCTCCTACTGAGCATGTGCAAAGGACAGACGAGCAAAGCCAGCCATTGAAGACTACTGTAGAAGAAACTGTATACTATTTCTGTTTCCGTGGCGACTTCTTGACATTTAGTTTATTGCTAGCAGATTACAACAGTTTCACTGAGAGAAAGGTGGTAGATAGCTACGTTTAACTCTAAACAAGCTGTCAAAGTAGACAATAGAGAACAACATTCACATGAAGCTGTCCGCCATTGTTGTTATTGTCGTGTTTTTTCTTCATCCTCCTCCACTGAAATGCCGCCCTACTGCCACCATCTGTTTTGTCACCGATATGATAGCATTTCTACAAAGCTCCATTTACCAAGATTTACACACTCTGGAGGCTGTTTTAGAAAAGCTTCATTTCTGGGGGAGATAAACGCCCTTTTAGTGTGGACGGAGGGCCAAAACGGAGAGAAAAGGATTTGTTTATGAATTTAGCTGGCTTAGTGTGGACATGGTCTCATACTAAGGACTAATACTAAGGTCAGGATAACCTCTGCTGCACTAATTTTGACCCCATCTTTATGGAGGTGGAATAAGAGCAACACACCACCAGAGCAACGCGGCTCATTTGTTGCCTGTAAATTGACGGCTGTAACACACACTGGAGGATTCATACAGACAGGAGTCCAGGTGCAGTCACCAGAATGTAGGGATCAGGGGAACAAATGTGATCAAATTGCTGTTTTTCTGGAGAAAAGTGGTGTATCCTCACATGTTGTAAGCCAGTACATTCAGAGTTCCCACAGTCATGGAAAACCTGGAAAAGTCATGGAATATTAAAATATAATTTTCCAGGCCTGGAAAAGTCATGAAAATTAAGTAAAATCATCAACAGTTTTGGTCATGGAATTTAATTTTGTTGACTGTAATGAGATTAATTACAGGGATTAAAGTTCTCCATCGTTATGATGGATTTCTGTCATTTGGGTTGAGAGAGAGAGAGAGAGAGGGAGAGAGAGGGAGTTAACTTCACATTCATTCTCCCTTGTTTGTGAACTTTGATGGTGATTGCTGTTAGTAACTGCTTGTTAGTAACTCATACACGTCTGCCTTTTTGTCTCACAGTAACATTACAGCATTTTTTATGTCCAGCAGTTAACTATCAGTTCACATCCATCAATGTTATACAATCCATCAGATTATTGTAGCTTCTTAAGAAATATGAAGTTCTTAAATGTTGACTGCTATTTGACACTTACTGTTGATAACCGGTATGTATGTTCACCATAACTGAACAATACTTAAGACCCACTCCATTTTAGAATATATTTACTCTATAGTATAGTTACTACCCTGTCTACATGAAATATGTAATATTTAAACTTTGAAACATCTTGTGTTATACTTCTGTCCATCAACAGGCCCACAGCCTGCAGCGAGGGCCAGAGCTGCATCACAGTGAGTGATGCAACATGGGACGCCTGAAGAGAGGGAAGCTTGATGCAGGACTGAAGCAGAAGCTGCAGGACATCCAGCAACTGTTCCTTAGATGAATAATATCCTTTCAGTCTGCCCAGCCAGGAGACACAGTGTGATGGTGACCTGTGTTGGTGTGTTGATGGGAGCTTCAGCTTGATCAGTATTTTCAGACAGAGGCATCCAGGGGTTGGGCTGTGGCTGATGGATATTAGTGTAATCCTTCACATGCTCCTTTTATAGAATAAAGTTTTATTCTATACAATTCCAATGAGGTGTTTTTTCCTTCATATTGTACAGAACCTGAACTTCAGTGTTGAATGTGACATGTAGAACTTATGAGTACAGTTTTGCGTAAATATGGTCGCAGAGAACCAGAACATAAATAATTTGCAACAGTTTACTGAAAATTATCCAATGCTGTTTGTGTTACCAAGTGTCCATATCAGCCAAAAATGTAATAATAATCCATGATGACAAGCCTACTGACTTTGTATTATATTGGCTTTAATGTTGTTACTGTACATTACATTCAAACAATTAGATGTGTAATATGGGGTTAACTTTTCAAATCAATACTGAGAGAAGAAGAAAGGAATCACAGTCTGCTCAGGTAACAACTACATTAATAAAATAAAATCAATAAAATATAAATGTTTCAAACTTTTGTCCTGTGACAGAGGGGACATGGACAGTAGAGGGTCTGCTGTCCAGGCCGGAGGTGCCTTCATCTCCTGCACTGTACAGAAGCTGTGGCACAGGCTGCTTCTGTAAATACAATCATGTGTAAATTAACTGTATATAGATCAGTTTGAGCTCAATATAAGAATATGTGACCTGAAATACAAAAGATAACCAACTTTCCTCCTTTGTTCAGTATGATTATTATTGTCACAATAAACTTAGCTAAAGTTCAGATAATTATTGTTCTTCATGCTGAACAGACGCTTCATTGCTCTCTGTCCTTTGACTGTCTAGTAAGTTTTGTATTTTGTTTGGTTTATATTTGAGCCAAAAAGAGGAGTGCCATCTTACCTTTGCGAGTATGACTGCGCTCTTGCAGTTTGCCAGCTTGTGAATTTTTGTAACTTTTAAACTATTTAACAATTTAACCAACTTATTAGCCAAACAAAACAAAAGGTAAGCAGGTAACCACCATAGCACCGTAGCAGGCATAGGTAGGTAACAGAGCACATTCCTCCAAAGACAGCACCCCTGTCCCAACATGCAACGCAGTGTGACGTATCTTCACATTCCCTATAGTTCCAAGTGACAGATCAAACATCGGAATTCCACATGACAGAATAACAACAGTAAGATTAATATTATTGTTGTTGAATATTCAATCAGTGAAAACGAGTTAACATAAACAATGGATAGACAGATTGCGGGTTTACTACTGGTGGTGGCTGGTCAGCTAACGTTAGCCTTGTGCTTGGCAACTCTGTTCACTAATTAGCCCTGTATTTTTTTCTTAAACAACCAAGAGCCATGATATCAAATTGGCTATACTTTGAGATGGAAGGTTTGACTCTTTTTACTGACTTAAGTCTCTTTCTCACAAAAGAGAGTCAGGTTTTTGAGTCAAGAGTCAGTCACCCAGAGCCTGCGGAATCCCCCACTGGTGAAAGAACACTCGTCTACTGATTATAGCCTACAACTCTGGCCCTGAATAGAACAAATAAATAAATCTCATGAAATGTTTTTTGTTTGATGGTTCAATACATGAATTAATAGGCTTATCTGATGCTCTAGCGTTCGCCTTAAATAATGTAATTGCTTCAACTGCACCATTGAAGAAATAAATTATTTAATACAGATTATGAATTTAAAATGATTGTATTGTTTCCACTAAAAAACTGTTGTTAGATTAATGTTACCAAACATCACGCTGTACTTAATCCCACTAAATACATGGCTCATTATAATATAAATACATTATTTTATACAAAATGTTGGTAAAAAAATATATAAATAAATAAATAACTGAAACAATTTTATTGTTTTAAAATGATTTTATTGTTTCTGTTTTGTTTTTTTTCTTTTAAAAGTCTGTCATTCTGCTTAAAAGGTAGCTAATATTCTCGAATACCTAATCTGTCTATCAGGCTATAACTAGAATGCAAATAGGTTTTGCTCTCTATGTCCATTTCAGATATGGTTGGCTTAAGGCTATAATGGCATAATCTTTTATTTAGGCTAAATTAGCTCACATTTGTGCCATAGCCTACGATTGTCTACTATCAGTTCTTTATGTTTTATTAGAGACCAATTTCAATTTGATAGCCTAATACTAGGCTTAATGGGCTATCCTACTATTACTATAAGACTGGCCCTTCTCTTAGGTTAATAATTAACGCCACAAACTGAAAATCATAGATGTAATTTCTTGACAATATAACAATATGTACAATAATGAAACAATCGAAGACAATAATTTAGCCCCACTATGTAGGATAATAAAGATGAATGAAGATCAATTAAGCAAATTCCTGGCTGCCACCTTGCTTTCCTTAGAACTTAGGCTTGAGACAATCCACCTGAAATCAACGCAATGCTCTGTAATATCTTCCCTAGACTCCTAATCTGGGGTAACAACAAGACATTTTATCCCATTGCGTGTAAATCCTACACCAAAGACGTTGGATTTGTAACTACTGGATCAGTCGAATACCATGGCTGAATCCCGGCCTTTGATTTCTAAGGACTACTTCCTCTCATAGCAAGAGTGAAATTATGCCACCAAAGGCTGTGAAAAGAGTTGAGGACTTAATCACTACTGCACAGTTACATGACCTCCTGGAACAACTGAAGTTGTTTTACAAGGATTTACTTGAACAAGAGGAGAGTACCTACAAAGGCTTTGTCTTCAACAAAAGACTAGATGGAGTCTTAAAGGAGTTATGTGACCTCACATCAAGTGTACAATACACCCTGAAGGATGTGGATGAATTGAAATCAGTTTCTGACACCTCGTCAATTCAGTGCAAAGAGTAGAACAATGACATCAAAACAGTCAACTCAAGCCTTAACAACATGAATGGTAAAGTTGATCACTTGGAAAATCAGTCTCACCGTAACAATTTGATCTTTGAAGGAATTCTGGAGACTGACCATGAGAGGCAGTCTGACTCTGAGGAAAAGGTCAAAAAAATCATAGCAGAAAATCTGAAACTTGACCACAAGCATATAGAACTAGAGTGTGTCCACTGTTCTGGGAAACGACCTGACCAAGGAGAAAAAACAAGACCAATAGTGGTTAAGTTTCTCAAATATAAGGATAGGCTTGCTGTACTGGAGAAAGTGAAGTATCTCAAAGGTACAAACATCTTTGTTAATGAAGACTTCTCAACCTGTTCAACAGAGACGCAAGGAATTGATCCCAGCAATGAACAAGGCCAGAAAAAGAGGGGACATTGCTCATCTGAGATATGATAAGCTGGCTCACCGTCCCTCTAAAACATCTAAGGAATAGGGAAGTGATTCCCCTATAGAACAACTTAGAAACTATCTTACATGCTTTTTGTTTAAAACAGTTACCTATGAATATTTACGAGTCAGAAAAAAAATGTTCAAAAGTCCAGAAGACCATGGGTTCAGGTATTCACTGTTCTCTTTTCTAAAAATCGGTTTCATTTAAACCCACTTTAAACTGTTCCTAGAATTGCATCTTGTAATTGGATTTCAGGGATCTGTGATATTTGTGCCTCAGTGTTTCCTTTCTATGCACTTAATGATGAAGAATTTCATGTATTTTTCTCTGACAGTCATTATCACTAAGCATAGGTTTACAGTCGATGACAGTATGTTATTTATTCCATTTAAACTTAACAGAGATGAAAATGAAAATGTTTGTCATAAAACAGATTTTGACCCTGATATTAACTTCTTTTCAGCTACTAACAATCTCTATTCTTGTGAATACTACAATGAATTCTAATTCAACTGCTTCATGGATTCTTTTCCAGTTGAATGTAAACTATTTTCAGTTTTGCATTTAAATATTCACAACCTCCCTAAAAATTAAGATCAGCTGCTACATTATTTATACTTCTTAAATCATGAGTTTTCTGTAATTGCTCTTACTGAAACATGGCATACTGAAGAAGGACTAGGTCATGAAATGCCATCATATAACTCTACTCACTTCATTAGACAGTCCAGGTCTGTAGAAGGAGTTTCAGTCTTTGTCCATCAAAATTTTGAATTTATTAATCGACATGACCTTTTTCTAAATTCTGATGAAGTGGAAGTTGAATTGTTTTTCATTGAAATTTTGTCTTACAAATATAACCAAACTGTGGTCATCATTAAATGACCACCAGACACTGACATTACTTGTTTTAATAATAGTCTCATTAATATTTTAGAGCTTATAAATACGGAAAATAAAACATGCCATATTATCAGGGACTTCAATATTAACCTTTTTGTAAGTGAAACTCATTTTCCAACAGATTTTCTGAACCATATGCAAGTTATTTTTATCCCACTTGTAGCAAACCTACTAAGGTAACAGACAAATCTGCTACAGTAATCAATAATGTATTATTTAATACTCTTAACTATGAAACAAAGCCAGGAATTTTATACACAGATATATCAGATCATTTCCCAATCTTTCAAATTGTCTCACTAGATGGACATAAGCTAAAAAATAATAACCCGGTAGTCACGTAGAAATTTCAATCCAAGCAATAAATCAAATTTTAAAGAAATGTTGGAGAAAGTTTCCTTTGAAAACGTGTATAGGGAGAGCAATGCAAACTCAGTTTATCAATCATTAGTGCAACTATTTAATTCAACTTTCACAAAATGTTTTCCACTGGTTACTCGTTCTGTTGATACTAGGAGAAATTATCCTTACAATCCTTGGTTTTCTGCTGGATTGAAAAAGTCCTCTATAATCAAAAACAAACTCTACAGAAAATATATTTCATCAACAACTCCCAAAAAGATAGTTGATACAAAAGTTAATCTGTTAGATTATATAAAAGGTTATTTTCCACCTTTCAGTAATTTTGATCTGCCTGACTTTAAGGAGGTGAATAATATTATATTAGAATAAAAAATCAGCTCCTGGTATTGAATTTGCACCTCCCTAATCAAAGAAGTCATGACTCCTATCACTGAGCCTTTAACATTCATCTTTGCATTATCCATGGAAACTGGCAACATACCCTCTGACCTAAATATGGCTAAAGTTATGCAATATTTAAAACAGGTGATCAAGGATCCTTTACAAATGATTGTCCAATTTCAATATTGCCATGTTTTTCAAAGATTTTGGAAAAACTTGAAGACTTGAAGTCATACAATATTCTGTATGATCATCAGTTTGGATTCTATAAAAATCATTCAACTTATATTTAGAACTTACTGATAGAATTTATTCAGCTTTAGATAATAATGAGTATGTAACAGGTATATTTTTAGGCCTTTTGAAAGTATTTGACACTGTTGACAATGCTATTTTGCTTTCAAAAATGTATAGATATGGCGTTCATAGTAATGTTTATAAGTGGCTCAGTAACTATGTTCTTAATAGAAAACAATGCATTTTTATTAATGGTCAAAATATGGTGTACCACAAGGGTCCATATTAGGACCTTTATTTCTTATTTGTATAAATGATCTTGCTGCAATATATAACACCACATTCCCTTTGCTCTTTGCAGACGACACTAACCTCTTTGTCTCAATTAGAGATTTAACAACTCTCATTAGAGCATTAAATCATGATCTTCTTAATTACTTAATATAGTTTCAAACAAATGGTTTCAAACAAATGTCAAAAAGTCTAATTGCATGTTATTTGCAGGAAATAAAAAATATGACAGTGAGCAAATTAAACTACATATTGATCAAGAAGAAATAATCAAAGTTTCATTAAGATGTGTTTTAGGTATTCTGATTGTTGGTTTTGCCTGCAGTAAGATCACCAAATGTGTTGGGATTCTGAGAAAAATAAGAGGTTTTGTACATAATACATGTTTCTTAACATCATATTATAGTTTAATTTATCCATATTTAACATTCTGTAATATTCTATGGGCAAGTACTTTCTCAACTTATCTGTACAAAATATTGCTGCTGCAATAACAGTTTATTAGATTAGCAACTTTTTCCAAAGCTGTTGTACCAAGTGCACCTTTTTTTTAAACTGCAGTTGTTGACTATTTTTTTACCTTAATATTCGTCAAATCTGTACATTTGTCTTTAAAGTGAGATGTAGATAGATAGATAGATAGATTTAATCCGAGTTTTAGATATAATTTTGTTAATAATTCACAATATCATAATTATCCAGCTAGACAGGCTAAGAATCTTCATCTTCCTTTGTATAAAATATCACGTGGTCAGTTTTCTATCAGATATCGTGGAGTTATCTTGTGGTATGAAAATGTACATTTAATGTATTCCTTTATGTACAAAAAGAGACTCTTTAACTATAATTTTACACTTATTTTAAAGTGCAATTTTTTAAACACATATATTTAAAATGTATTTATGACTTTGTATGTTTGTATTTTACCTTTTGTATGTCTTTTGGGTGTGGTTTTCATATAAGCCATTATAGGTTTCTACCTCACCCTCACACATACTTTTTATATTTCATTCATGTGTTTTATCTTTATACGTGTAAAATAAAATAAAATAAAAAAATAAATCTTGGTGGACACACGCACATTCATGTTAGCTGCCTACACAAGCTGACAGTAGATTAACACCAAAATATTGATTTACAAACATGACAAAATACCCCAAGCCCTCCAAATTACGAGTCTTGATGTCCAGCAATCAATAGCAATTTTGATAGCAATAGTATAAAGTTAATCAATATTGTATAATCAAAATCAAAGTTAACAAGGAAGGCGCGAGAAGCCACAGTTCCAGAAAGAGTGACCTGCAATCAAAGCAATCATTTTGCAATGACCCATAGCCTATCTTCCATCTGAGAGTAATCCATATGGAAAGTTTATTTCAGCAGCATAGAATTGTGACAGTTTGCAATTAGATGAGCCTGCGTGTGCACACTTATTTCTCCTCATCCATTTAGCCTGTAAAGACATCCTATTGGTTTTCATTATACAATAGGAATAGGTAATCAACTGATAGCACACACAGTACATAGCATAATTCAAGTGTAGAGCAATTGAAAGTAAATGACAGGTTACTCTATAAAGTAAATACTGTTTAATCGTGTCCTGTAGGCCTCACCCGTGTGCCCAGCAGGTGTATGAAATAGTGAGATGTAAAATGCAGGCTTGAAAAAAAAATTCAGTCAAAAGATTTTTTTTGTTGATTTAATCCCTGTGTACTTAAAGGTTATGAATGGTCTTGGAAAATTCTGAAATTTTGTTTGTGAAAATGTGTGGGAACCCTGTACATTAGTCACGTGTCAAGACACCACTAGTGTGTGGGTTTACGTAGAAAACAATGGGTGTGGGTGTGTGTTTTGACGTGTGTCATATGTTGCAAGTGTGTGTTGATCTTAAGTCTTTTAGTTTGATAGATTGGTGCACACGGGAGGAAGGAAGCGGTCAGCGCAGACGTCACACATGGGGGGACGGGTGTGACTCGTAATCTGCCACTGATGCAACACACCTGAGGATGTCAGGAGAGCAATAGGGCAGATGGTGAGCTGTGCCACACAGAGAAAATAGACTTTTTACACAGTAGACATTTTGACATATCAAAGCAGGAAAAGCACAGGTGCAATTAATAACATTATTGACAGCTAAATCCCATTTAGTTTTTCCAAATTCATTACCCTGGTGTAGTGCATGATGGTTCACCAGTGTGGCTTCCTTGGACACTTGAATGGAACTGAGCCACTGAGCATTTGACATGTTTTGGATTGTGTAACAATTTTGGAACTGTGTCATTTTACATAAAATATCGCGGGTATGTTTCATGCAGATTCAGAACACAGGATAACTGTAAACACAGTGTAGCAGTTGCACAAGTAGAGAAGAGTCATAAAGTCAGTGATGTGAACTCAGTCATGTCAGTTACACAGCAATATCTATCTACAGTTTGCTATCATTAGCTAACATTAGCCATTATAAGCTGCTGGTCATATAATAATAATAATAACAATACCAGACCAAGAACAGCTGTAGCACCAAAACTCCTGAGTGTGTTGAACTGGGCAAGGGTTTGTTTTATTGCTTATGAATTCAACCTTACATTTGTAAAAAGAAGAATCTGTTACTTCTTGTTTTAAAAATGACATATTCTTGCTTTAAAGTTACAGGAGAAGGGTTTATGGGAACTGGAGGCAGAAACTACTCAGCAGGTATTAAACATGCTTGAATCACAAATGCAAACTAAAACCGAAGAGCTTCATGAAAAGACAATCTGATTAATTTTCATGTGTGGCCTTGCAACAAGAGGCAGAGTTTACACAGACATTTGTAGTGAGGAGCAGCTCCAGACTGTGTGCTCTGCTGGCAGCGCCTGTGGAAATTGTTGTTTCTCTGAGCAAGTCTCCGATCAAAGGGGATCGATTCCGCTGACCTTGTTTGAATCAAAGGCAGAGTGTGATGGTCCCGTGCAGCTCCGCCTCACCCTCCCGTTCAGATGAGGCTTCATACACAACACTAACTGTGGTAATAATGATGAGGAATCAATAGGTGATTATGCTTTAAGCCATACTGTTTGGAGGATGGAGTGGAGTAATGCAGAGAGAAGATTGGGATAGAGCGAGACCTGAAAATCCATGCAGGACACACAGTGAATACACACACACACACACACACACACACACACAAACAGCCATGCATAAAAACAATTAGCACTTGAAATCATGCACAAATGGAAGAACATGCAAATGCCTGCTAGTATTCACGAGAACACACAATATAACTGATAAACACACACATACAAAAACAAGAACTGGCAATATTCAAACACACACACACACGGATGGCTAACTTGTCACTGCCAGTCTCACTGTTCAACTCTGTTACTAATGATCAGCCCAGCAGAAACTCTTGCAACCAAATCTTTCAATTTTTTTATTAAAGCACACTTATTTATAAGACCTTAACTAATCTTTGTAAATTCTAAATTATTTTTTTTCACTTTTAATTATTGTAAAACCTATTAATGCTCCATATAAATATGCAGAGAGCTTTCTGGAGTCAGTATACATCACTGAAAGTAATTATGGATAAGAGCTTTTTTTTCTTTTTTTTTTTTCTTCTTTTTTTTTTAAAATTGCTTAACAACTCAAATCTTGCCGGTGAGGTGTGCTGCAGTAGGAAGACAAACACTGCCCTCTTCAGCCTGTCAGCAGCAGCTCGGAGGCAGCTGGCAACGAGCCTGCTGGCATTTTCATCCCACAATAATCCATCTGAACGTCTCAATACGGCTCGCCTCTCTCTCTCTCTCTCTCCATCTCTCTATCTGCCTGTCTGTCTGTCTTCTTTGTCTCTCACGCTCCCTCCTTTCTCACTCTGATGCATTTAAATGTTTCCTTTTTATCTTGTCATCTCCACACAAATATCTCCCTCCCACATCTGAGCAGTTTTAAATGGCAGAAAATGTCTTTAAACAAGGCACATTTTCCTCTGTTTGAAGGGAGAAGGATTGCTTTTTTTTAATTTAAGTCAAAGTTGAAACAGAGGGGGAAACTTCTCAGAGGATAAACAGAGAGGAGAGCAAAATGCAAACGCTCAGAAAGTCATAGTTGAGTTTATGAAGGTCATGCATGGTTAATGTGTTTAGATTCTTAATTTCAGCCCTTTGCCAAACCCTGCTGACACAGGCCTACACCACTTAATTTGGGAATGAACAAGGGCAGAGGAACACACTCGTATACACTCTGAAGCTTTGCTTTTGCACATTTCTCCCACGTTTCTCTCTCTCTTTGGGAAACGAACAGAGCCACTTTGAGAGTCAGTGCTTGAAATAAAACATTTTCTAAGAGGTAAGTGTTTTTTTTTTTTTTTTCAGTACTTCCACAGCACTGTTCATTACCCTCATGACAGCTGCAAGATTACCGCTATGATTTCTGTTCAGGCTTGTTTCAAGATATTTAAAGAAAAGGCAGTTTCACCACATGAGGAGATAATTTTAACAGTTGAGGAAATTTTGCTCATTAAAAGATAATGTAACGTCATTGAAAACAGTGCCTGAAATGTTAAAAGCAGATTTCTTATAAGTACAGTAATCATCTTAAAGTTGTACGAGTTGTCTAAGGACTATCTTTTTATATATGCTAAATTGGAGTTGGATATCAGACTTCCTCTTGAGGTGTGAATTAAATTTTTTTTCTTCAGTGTCTCTTCTCTTGTCTAAAACATGTGTACATCCACATTCAGGTTATACTAACTTATACTTTGACAAAACGGAAAAAAAATAATTCTCAATCTTGCCATCAGTTTGGTTATTTTTTGTGTCAGACAATATGCAAATTAGTTATATCTCAATAACTATTTTAAGATATTTGTACTTGAGTATTTTCATTTTATGCTATGTTACACTACATTTCAGAGGGAATCATTGTACTTTTTACTGAATTTATCTGACAGCTTGTAGTGCCGCCGCCATGTTTTAGAAGATGTTGCCTGGCACTGGAAAACTTTAAAGGGGGGGTTGAAGCAGAAGAATGTGCAAAAAAGGCAGAACTTATTAACAAAATTATTAATGAAATAGGCAAAAATGAACTCTGCGAACAATAATAAGTTACAACTGAAGAAAAGAGAAAACGACAGCCAAAGGTTGCAGCACAGAAAGCTCCTCCTGTACACCAGCGACTGTCATTTTACCTCCTAAGCCTCAACTAGAACCAACCATCTGCTCAGGTTACCATAGGGTGAGCTTTCAAAGCATACAGAACATTGTTATGGGATTTCTCTGCTGCTGCTGCTGCTGACAATCACAATTTTCTATAGTCTCACACACACACACGCACACACACACAGTTATGAGTGCACCAAGTTTAACAGAGTATAATTTAATGATGCACACCTGTTTTAAATATCACTGATAAAGCATCACAAACACCATCACAAACAGGCATCATCGTTACAGCAGGGACTGAAGCCCTTCAACAAAACATAACCTTGTGAAATACAAATTACTCAACTGAAACTTGTGTTCAGTTATTTGTTTGACATGACTGATAAATGAACAGATAAACTCACACTCACACCCAAAAAATACTGGTTATGTTGGGAACGATGGTCTAGTGAAAAAGGAGAGGAGCAACCTTTTCACACAGCTACAGTTAGACCTACTAGTTACTTTTTGGATTTTTGCCAATAATCATGTAATTTTAGTTCAGTGGGATTTTGAATGAAGGGCTTTCACTTGTAATGGAGTATTTCTTCACTTAAGTAAAGGATCTGAATACTTCTTCCTACGCTGGTGCTGACTGGGTGTCATGACTGTATGGGTCATTAACTCCATTTAAAACTCATTATTTCAGAAATGCTTTGGCAAGTCCATCTGAGAATACTGAGCTGCTTCTCTGTGTCACTTGAAGTCTGGCCTTTCTGTAAATCAGCTGCACTTGTTCAGCATTTGGAAAATGACTTGTAATATTTTTTATGAAGGAAGTTGTTAATTTTCTCCAGCAGCTGACTAGAGGACAGGATGAGCAGAGGACAGACTGAGGTCCTGGGGCTGCTGATGGCAGTGACAAGCCTGCTGCTGCTAATCGCTGCTGCTGGAAAGGACTGTTGGAGGGTAGGAACATGGGTCTGCATCCACACACACACACACACACACACACACACATCTGCAATCTTACCCCAGTATGTAAAGAGAGTAGAGAGTAACCACTAGGCTGCACTACTGTGTCGTTTATCTGACTGCAGTGATGAACTGCTGGCTAAACCCTGAACTTTTGTGTGTGGTTACTACAAGGCAGCCACTGATGTGAAGTGTGTATTAATCATGTTATTCTATGCCAAATAACATTACCAATACATAACACTTACAGTTTAGATAGATTTACAGCACAGTCTTCCCTGACTTTAATCATTAAGTCCATGTTAGTGATCAGGCTGTTCACAACCTGTAATGTGTCTCCTGGTCCAGCAAGGAGCTAAAGACCAGCTGACCTCGGTGGGTCTGAGCTCCCGTTGTCGAGGCCTTTGGGGTGAGTGTGTTCATGACAGTCTGGTCGGGGTGAGGACATGTGATGTATCGGTGTCCTACATGGAGTATCTGCCAGGTAACCAGCACTACAATCATGGTACTATTGTGATCCAAATGCGACACCTCTAAATTGACACACACTATAACAACAAGATCTAAACCAACGTTATTGTTTTCTGATGAAGTTTGTTGCCATCAGTGTTTCATTAGCAGTAAAACAGACATGTTTCCCCTCCAGACATGTTTTGTTTACATATAAAAACACTCTACTTTGAATAATAATCTGTGACTAATATGGTTTATCCACAAAAAAGTTCCATAAACTTGTAAAAAATACTTAACATCTATTCCTTCACCCTCATTAAAAATCCAGAATTTATGAATAAACAACTGTTGTTCATTTCAAACATTTAACTGCTGGACAGGATGCCTCCTACTTCACTTGATCTTTCAAGTTACCACATCACACTTGTGTAAGTTGCATACTGGAAATACACATCATGCTACTGTACTCGCCTTTAACTCAGATTTGAGGAGAGCACTGAGAAGCTTTTCATCTTAAGCAGATTAACGTGAAAAGAGCTTTCAAGTTTTACACTCTGCACATCATTTTTGCACAATGAAGCTCAGACATCCAAGTAACAATAAGCAACACATTTTACTGTCATCTGCATCAGAATCAACTGGCATCTATACAATAAAATTTTGTACCATGGCACACTCAGTTTAAAACTGTACAAATCCAAAATATAATGTAACATCAAATTAACAAAAACTAACAAACATACAAAGTACAATAGGTGCAGTATGGTATATGAAACAGATTATGTAAAAATATGTCATTGATAGATTGATAGATTATAGAGAGTTATGATCAATTGATAAACACAGAAATGCAGATTTTTAATGAAGTTCAATCTTCCAATACTGTTTGCATAAATATATCTGTAATTTAAATTACATGCCAAAAAATTATAATTTGATTTTAAATTTTACTCAACTTTAACATTTTAATTTTTATCCAGAAACTTTCAAAAAATCAGAATGAAAGAACTGTGAGGTTTTTATATTATCTTTTTTATTTATAAAAATGTACAATATCCAAACAATTTAAAACATAATAACCAAATGCACTTGTTTTTCTTTTCTACCGTGAAAAGAAATATTCAAGTTCATGTAAGAATTTAGAAAATACTTTCATTACATTTTACTCACACTGTTAAACATTTTCACAAATTACGGAAATTAAGTAAGTAAGTATACTGATGAACCATAAGGAGTTTATTTTACTATGAAATGTGCTTAAAAAGTAATCTGGTGTATCTGTTTGTACGTGTACGTAATGTGATGAACTCTGTCACCGAGCAGGAAGACATTTGGAGCTTCCTTGTCTCTTTCATACCACAGCTGATTTGTTGGCGATGAGAGCAGGGTTGGTGGGGATGTGTTTGCTGTCTGTGGTTTCCATCTTAATCATGATACCCAGCCTGAGGTGCACAACATTAATCCCCAGCACATTGGATCAAGGCAAGCTGATGCAGATCTCTGGCGCCCTCTGTGTGTGTGGAGGTCGGTACTGCAGCTCACTCAACAGCCTTAATCAAATCCAGCCAGAAGCAGTTTGTTTGGTTTGTGGTTTTTGTAAAGCGGATGACTGCTGTAGATTCATATCATTCTCTGGTTCAAAAACATTTCCACACAATTTAGTGTGTTGTTGTTTATACTTCATGGAGTCGTAATGTTGAACTTTTGACTCATATTTGTGTATTGGTTTAAAGTGTGTTTCTCTCTCAGGTGTGTGTGGTGCAGTGGGCCTGCTTTGGTACGGTGTGGACACTTACACCAGATACAGACAGGAAGTAGGTGTCAGCACACAACACCAACAACAATGTAAATATTTTCACTGTATTGCTAATCAATTTAATCTCATCCCTTTTCCTTCAAGATGCGTGTTACTTCCATAAGTTACAACATAAACTAAGTGTGGAACTGACAACAGGTGGTGGTATTGGGGGAGGATTGTTACAGCTGTGTCTGTTAAAGGACGTTTTGAATTTACGTGATCAAAACAAAAAATTAAAAAAGTTATTAAATGCTTTATCATTAGCCCTGCACGTTATGATCCCTAATAATCACTGTAAAAGTTATCAGCATTATAGATACAAAAATGTGATTTAATTTAATTGCAGTTTTCAGAGAATAGACTTCTCAAACACAAACAAGAAAAGACATGTCTCCATTAAGTCACTTTATTCAAACAGCACATCCTGGGAAGTATGCTAACAAGCTAACAATATTTAATTAACGTGATAAGTTTAAAGCTCCTGTACTCAATATGTTTATATTAGCAATGTATAATAAATGAAATGACTCTATGTAATGTGAAAGGTGTTGCTCATAGTGACAAACCCACAGAGAATTATCACCAGACTCTTCAGTCCCTCTTGGCTTTACGAAGCATTTTAACATCTTTTAGCCTGTTGTTTTGGTTTTACAGCCACAGGTTCAATGTTTTGTATCAGTCTCACCTCTCTCATCAGCAGCCCTTTCCAGACATAGGAAGCAGCTGTTTTCAGTGAATAAAAGTTCTGATAAACACACTGTACACCTGCCTAGCACCACAGATAACAGCAGACGGGTAATGTTAGCAGCTAGCTGGTGATACTGTGTAGCATTTAGCAGCTAAAGAGCCTTCAGGAGATGGTGGACAAAAAAACAGAGCTAAAAGAAGAGTGATTATTAGATTTACAGTCGTCCAGAGGCCAGGGACACGACTCCAAATGAATGCTAATATTTCTCCATCTCTGCTGGATGTGTAAACAGGCATGTGTTTGCTAACATGTTAGCTATAGAAACTTTATAAGGTCATGTCAATGTTGACAATGTTTGCAGCTTCTTCCGCTGCCCCTAAGTGGGGGGGGGGGGGGGGGGGGGGGGGGGGGGGGAGTGGTGCATGTCTTTGGTACGAGCTTAAATTCATGATGACAAGTTTTGAAGGTTAATTTATTTGAAAATTGACAAATGTTTCTCTTTGCATAGAACTCATGATAGGACCATTATGAGTTATTATTCCATATAGTCCAGTTCTCAGCTCCTGAATCTGCTGTGTATCAGTCACAGTGTGTTTTGCTGCCAGACAGAAAATGAAGCTTGATGCCCTGCTCAGAGACAAACCTGCCAAGTCAAGCTCAAATAACTTGAAAGAGCTGCGATCCAGTTAGACACTCCGCTAACTAGTGTAGCAGGTCGGCAGAGGAATTCACAAAAAGGTGTCAAAGAGAGAGAGGATAAGTCCACAGCAAAGGTTTAGTGGTGTTCACAAATTTTTTTTTTTAGAAAATCCAGAAATTAAAATTGCAGTATCCATTTTTCTTCTTACTGAACAGACACAGGCACAGTCAAAGTAAGAAATAATGTGCTTACCTTGTTATTTCTGCATTTTCTCCTCTGACAGGTGAATCTGGAGATGCCAGGAATCACATATGAGTTTGGCCTCTCTTACTGGTTGATGGTGGGAAGTGTGTTCTGCTCTCTGACCTCAGCTGTATTGACAATCAGGAGTGTGACTCATATGAGTGATGCCATAAGGATGCAACCACGACTTTCTCAGAGTCAGTCGGCCCAAACCAACAATGTCACGTCAATCTCAAACTACAAGACTTACGTTTAAAGCTTTATTGGAACTTTCTAGTTCTATCCAATTTACAATATTAGATCTTCTGGTATTTTTTGGTATAAGAAATCACTGAGACTGTTGGAGTCAATGCTACTTTTCAATAAAGCGTTGATGTCTGCCTTCATCTTCCTCTTCAGCACACAGTGCCAGTCAAAAGTTTGACGATTCCATGATTCCATATGTGTTATTTTATAGTTTTGATTTGATTTGATTTGATAAATGATGAGGTTCACTATGCAGCATGTTATGTAGTTGTAATGATGTTTACAGTTTAGCAGTTAAGCAGATAATTTCCAGTCTCACATTCCTAAATTACCACATTGTCCAAGTCCCAATCAAACGCATGCGTAACAAATCATCCATCATTCGGAGTGCAGAAACTGGGGAAACCAATTACTGTGTTTACTATTATGATTTGGTCTCTGCTGCAAGCTTCAGTTCATCAAGTTCATTATGTAAGTAGCTGCTGCTCTCTGCGCCAACATATTCATGTACAGTAGATATGAATTTATAGATGTGTGCGAAGCTGAATGTCTCATTTTAGAAAAGATTAATCACTGATAAGAGGTACATAAATATCTCTCCACATAACTTGAGCTTAGCTGCAAAATGCAAGAGACAGATGCTGATACATCTGCTGTATGTGGATGTGAAGCCAATACATTAAATACCATAAATCACAGTTGTTGTGAAATGCTTCTGTATAGTGTAAATACAGTTGGAGCAAATGTCCACGTAGGTTTTTTTTTTTTGCATGACAGTCTAAATGGTTTGAATGACACATATCAACACTGTGGAGCAGCCTGTATAGTCATAGATGCATCCGTATATGTCAGGTGTATGTGAGATTTCACATCCATGCTCTGTTCCCACCACTGGTGTGCATTTTCTCAAACTGCCTTCTTTTACATCTTTATACAAACCTGTGGATGGTCTGCCTCTTTGGTAAAAAGATCATTTATGAGCGCAGCTTTGAAACTGAAAGAATGTTTCACCTACAAGAACCTGCATCAATTTAAAGACATTTGAAAGGTCCACATATTCTTTGAATGTTATTCTACGCTTGTGTGATTTTCTTAAGAAGAGTTTCACATGCTTTCATGTCTATTTTAATACAATACACCCATGTGTCCAGTAATTCTGCTTTTACTTAAGTAATTTTTATTTCAAGTATTGTATGTTGCTGCACTTTAAGTCACATCATTTCCAGTTTAGGAGCAAAAGTCTCATGAAAAAGTCAAAGTCAGAAATGTGCCAAATCAGCAGCTGCACCAGAGCAACCACCACTACCACTTTAAAAAATGCAACACAGTAGCATTTATTCAGAGTACATTTTAAACAACCTATATTTTTCGTTCATCTAACTCAATTTTTCACAACTAAACTTACTTTTACTTAAGTAAGAAATATTCGGCTACCTTTTATATCCCTGCCCCCTGTATGCACATTGAAAGTTAGTGGTCACTCATCCCTTCCTAACACGACTAAAATGTGACAAATTGCCTGTTGGATACTCAAAGTGACAGACTATTGTTTCTCACCAGCCTGAAACTTACAGGCGCGTTTATTGTTCAGCACATAATTGATATATTCAGCTCTGATTGGGCAGTTATTTGCTCCCACTGCCATTATACAGACTTGTAAAAAAGTTTCCTGTTTCCTGATGTGTTTCCATGATTTGTTTCCTTATTCAAGTCCTGGTACACTGTGATAAACATGTATCATTCAGAATCAGGGCACCGCTGACCGCCAAAATCAGCTTTTAACATATGTGAGGAAATCAAAATGAACGTGATTGGCTGACATTTTCAAGTTGAACCTTTTTCAGCTTTTTCAGGTCACACAGTTTCTTAATTCTTGAGTTGCTGTCAACGGCGCCAGGATGTTATTATGTGGTTCATTTCACAATGAGTGGCATCCTGTCTCCAGTGTTTGAGGGTTAAATGGGCAGGACAAAATCCAAAATCCTTGTTCCAAGCAAAAATACACACTAAAGTTTAGCTGAGGGCAGTTAGTGCAATTTAGCTGAATCAACTAACTGGGTAGGTATTGTTTTGTTTATTATATACTAACTCAGACTGCTGAAGCCTCATATTAGTTTCAGCTGAATTTTAGAGTGCATTTAGACTTTGGATTCCCTCCACCTTTGTAACTGTTGTAACATCTGGAGGGATGACTTCATGGACAAGTGAATGAATGTATTTATGGCCGTGTGAGTATTGTATTCAAACTGACTTGAACAAATCTGAACCCATTCTTTAAGAAACTTTTTGAGTTTTGCACCACTTTCACCTGCTGGAATAAAAAATATTTGATACCTGCAAAAATAACCTGCAACCACTCAGATAGACACTAAACTTTAGTTTCAAACTTTAACAAATATTTTATATATATTGAATCTCAACAAAACAAGAACATTCGAGCCTTGGTATCAGTTGTAGCAGTGGCTGAGCAAGTTAACTTTGTGAGTCCACCTTTGAGAATGTGCCACAGTCCAGTGGAGCAGAAGTGGAATTCCACGTCTGCAATTATTGAACAACAGGGTGCAAAAGAAGTATTTGAGCCAGAGAAGAGGAATGAGTGGGGGGAGTGGGTGAAAGTCAGGCAAGGGTGAAAAGTTAGGAAACAACTAATAAAGCACTGACTCATAACCAGATCCATTTTTATGTCTCTGTTTACTTTATTCTAAAAGAAACAGACAGGGGTATACTGTAAATGAGATGATACACAACATCGAGGAGGTAAATATTAGAGAAAGGAATGGCATGGTAAATAAATGCAGGCATCAGAAGGGCTTTTGAACTGTTTACACTCAGAAAACTGGCGTTCCTTAGTACAAGAGACAGCACACAGTACAGTACATCCTTCAGAGTCGACAATACAACGACTCTGTCATTCACACCAAATCATATGAATGCACTGGGTATATCCTCAATCCAGGCTACTTGGAAACAGGCACGCAGTTTCTTACAAAGAGTGGCATAAGACATTATGCTGAAGACCTATCACATGTATGTCTGTTGTTTCATAAGTGGTACTGTAGAGTAGCTTCACATTCATTTTCAGAAATCCAACAAAATGCCAACAATAGAAAAAGGCATACTGAACTGCTGGCAGAGGAACTATGGACACACATCCCTCAGATAGGATGTGATACTACAAAGAATCCATGTAGTCAAAAACATACATGTGCACAAACGTGTTATAAGGCACTGTAGTAAAACATTATATATGTAGTAAAAAAAAAAGAAAAATAAAAGAATAGGAATAGAGTAGGTGGTATATACACCCGGGCATTTTAACATGTTATAGAAAACATAACCTGAATAACTGTCTCTCCCAAAGTCAACAAAACAGACAAGACAAAGATAACATCTTTCTTAATCCCCCTGAAACAACTATTTCTAAACACATATTATCAAACCCCCCCCACCCCCCAAACAATTTCTTACTCTTCAACAAAGACTCTAATTTATGTTGCTGCAATATGCTTGAAAGGTTGCTGTTCATAAACTCTCGATAGACTTTAATGATGTCTGTCTGTTTTGAATTCCTCAGTGAGAGGGTTTTGTCTGTTGACAGAATCTAAACCATGGTAAGGCCAGAAGACTCTCCCAAACTACAAGTACTGCTCCCTTTTCTCTGGTGGGGTACTTTTAACATTTGGTCTGCAATTCAAAAGGGAAAAAAAGACACGTTTCAGTCAGAGTACAGTCACAGCGAAACAAAACAAACCCAAAAGACACATTTACAAAAAAGAAAACAATAAACCCAGAAGTCATAGGATATAAGTGAAATAATAAATCAGCGCAACAAACCACATGTTTCAACTCAGTGTTAGCTTTCAGCTAAGAATGGGACAGAGAGGGGTGTGGGAGGTGTAGTAGAGGGTTGACAGGTTGAAATGGATGAGGCCACCTCATTTCTGAAAGAGAAGGTCTGATCACATGTCCTTTAAGAGTCCATATTTACAGAAAAGGCTCAGAGGGTGGCAAAAATGGGAGAAGAAAATGCATCTTGGTTCCCATTAAAACTGATAAGGTGCAGATGTAGTACTGTGGAAAGGGAAATATTCTACTACAAGAGGTCCAAATTTGGGGTCTAAGAGGTAACAGGAAAAAAGGGAAGACAGTGGTTGGACAGTCGGACAGTCCTCGATAAAAAGGCGGGGGCTGATCAGTCAGGGAAACTAGTTTCACTCAACAACTCTGCCCTGAATTAGAGGAGAGAAGAAGACAGTCGGAGAAGAACAGGATTAGAGGACAGGAGGGGAAATAAGAGACACAACAAGACCTCTCAGATTCTCACAACAGCGATGAAGTGTTAGAAAGCCAGCAGGATGTTCAACGACTGTAAATTGTTAGTGAAAAGGGCGGAAAGTCAGTGAGTGGGAACATGGAAGATGATGCTACATGTCAGCTGGCCAGTTATCTACAAGTTAAAGAGATTACATGTTTCAAATAAATATTAACAATGATGGTAAAGGTTAAACACAGCACATGACGTCAGATTTTTCAGTCTGTATTGTAGTTAGCTGTAATTTCATCAGCACTTTAAAGGAATAGTTTGATATTTTGGAAATACAAATATTCTCTTTGTTGCAGAGAGTTAGATGAGAAGACTGATACCACTATCATGTCTGTACACTAAATATGAAAGTAGAGACAACAGTCAGTTAGCTTAGCATAAAGACTGGAAGCCGGGGCAACAGCCAAATCTACAAAGAATGGATTGCACCCATCAACTGCACAGCATTTGCACCCACAATCTGCCCCGTTTGAAGGTCCTTTTCACAAAAGATTTTGCAATAATAAACCCATAAACCACACTTGTGTCTGACTGTAGATTTCGCCCATAATATCATTCAATATCATTCAAACCTCATAAGCTTGAAGATTTGAAGAGAGAGAGAGACAGAGAGACAGAGTGAGTGTGAGTGCAGTTAACACCAACAATCTTAATAACTTCACCCTGATTGCGCGTGGCAATTAGTGGTGGTCTTGGTGAATTAGACTGTTTTTGCAACAATGCTTATGTGCATAGAAAGGGACCAATTTTGCACTGAATGTATGGATATTACCTTATTTACATACATGCAAATGGAAGAGGCGCAACATGACTATATTTGCTTGGCAGCGCAGTTTGTGGTGCATTTCACCCTTTGCGGGTGCTCTGTTAATTACACGCCATCTTTTGTCTCATTTGCACAGGTTTAGCAGCTGCAAAAGCCACGCAATCCTTTTGTGGATTTGGCCCAAAGAGTCTACAGCCACTAGCAGCTCTTTTACCAAGATCACCATCTTGGCATGCTAACATTAGCTTATTAGCACTAAACACAAAGTCCAGTTGAGGATGATGGGAACGCCATTACTTTTCCAAGTATTTGATCATAAACCAAAGTATTGGACCTGATGATGTTAGATGAAAACATGCGTCAGTCTCATGGTGGCACTAGAGGAAAAGTCAGGAGATTACCAAAATTTGGCAATCCATCCAATGGTTGTCAAGATATTTCAATCTGGACAAAATTCGTTAACTGCCCAAGTGACTGACATTGTGCTATCCCTAGAGTGGCTCAAAAACAGCCTACCAGTGCCTATAAAGTTCACTAATTAGATAGATCCTGCATCAGAGTGGTATCGATCCTCTCATCAAACTGTCAGCAAGAAAGCGAATAGGTGTATTTCCCAAAATGTTTAAGTATTCCTTTAAATGTATATTTTATTTTCTTTGGACAAAGCTTTACAGGTAGTTTTTTATCAGACTTGTTGTTGAGCAATCCCTATTGAAAGCACAGCTGCTACTGACAGACTAGTGACGCCTGACATCCCCCTTTATTTAAAGGGACCAAGGAATTTCCTATAGACCTACTCCCCCCAATCTGAGAATAAAAGAGCACTCCACAAACAAGTGTCTACCAAGAAGAGAGGCCGTATGACTGGGAAATGGGGGGACCAGAAGCAATTCTAAGAAAGGTTAATGGCTTTATTATCTGGAACAGTGATGGACCAGCTCTTTGAGAAACACAAATGAAGGCAAAGTGATGTGGGAGCATCAAGGGGGACCTCGAGAGCCAATTGAGACCCGCTGTTGAGTTTTACAGGCTTTAATGTGGAATGCTGCATATATGTAATGGAGACCATCCTACTGGAGTAGTCAGTGGTTTTCAAAATGTCTGTAATCACTATATGTAATAAATCAAATAGTGTCTTCTAGAGTGAAGTTAAATATGACATGGTTTATTTACAACTGTGATAAGCAGGGTGTTATCATATGATCCACTGTTAAATGATGTGTAATATTGTACCACTGTCTTAAAGCTTATGATTATATGATACTTATATGAGAAGTATTTGAAATAGTGTAGATCTTAGACATTGGTTCGGTTATACAAGAGATCATGAGATGAAGGAGTGAATCTGAATCTGGATTGATGGTGTTAGTAAATGGAGCGTGATGATGTGTCAATGAGAACCTCTACTTTCTCTAAGTAAAATGGTGAAATGATAATCAATGGCATTCACACTCATTACAATCTAAGCAGACACCTATTGCTAACAATTCATCTCCACTCCTGCAGGTAAGATTGTGGTTCTCATCGAGTGATTGTTGTGTAAAATGGCTGCCTCAGGCCTTGATTACATAGGACGACTGAACACACCTGCTTCTTTATTGTCATTTTGGTTGATTTAATCACACGAACAGTACTAGTCAAAAGTTTGGACACTCCTGAATGAGAGAGTGTGTCCAAACTTTTGACTGGTACTGAGGATCTTTTTAAATTTACTACTTAACAAAAAATATTTAAAAGCGGATTCAGCAGTCCCCCAACAGAATTTTATTCCTGGAGAAGACTGAAACAAAATTATTTAGATCTTCGCTTAATATAGAGATAATATAACTGAACAGGTAACTGTGTACGTAAAATATGAATAAGTGTTGAAATAGTGTTATGTGGGGGGTCAGGGAGGCTGAGTTGGACTCATGACTTCAATATTTCTAGCATTCTGACTATGGTCCTGTCCTACATGTGAATAAAGTGAACTAAACTTTATCTACATTCTTGATTTTAAAATGGGCGTCTTCCCTTTTCACCAACAAAAAACAGGCAGTTAACTTTATCTTGCCCTTTTTTAAAAACATCATTCATCTTTGTCCCTGCGGTAGCTAACTGGATAGTTGCACAGCAGTAAAACTAACTGTAAGAACTCTTGTGCCTCACTTTCTGTTTACCAGCAGCTGTGCTTTGAGCTTGAGCAGGAAAAACCAGTGTCCTCTGTGATCACGACCTAACTGACTTGTCCTGGGTGAAACTGTATAAACCAACCTCTGGTTCTTGCACAGCAGCAGAGGAGCTACTCAGTGACTTCTCCTAGTTTTTGTACAGTGGTTTGGACTCCCCCTTTACACAACTTAACTGCACAAGTGGAGTGTGAATACACAAAGCAATATGGAGGCAAAACACAGATGCAGCTCCAACCAGGAAGCATAGGACTTGCTAATATAAGTTTGGCGAGTTGTGCAGTACCACTATGTCTAGCTCCATGTCCATTCTCTCTGGGTATCTGCTGTGATACACCTTTTCTTTTGCCTTTCAATTCACCTTAACTGTAATTTTGTCTGTACCAAGAATCCAATCGATTTGTTTCAATCTCTCAGAAAATAGGTCCCACAGAGTGATTGTAATTGTAATTTTTGGAGTCAAATTTAAGCAGCTGCACTTTCAAGTAGATTAAATAATGACATTAAGGAACATGAGAGGTTTCCATTCACAACACAAGCTTATATTTGTAGCTAGATGATTGACATGTAATATGAACTGTATGTTCTGCTCACAGATAAGTTATGAAAGATTATTCATTATCAAAAGAGCATTTTTTGCCACAGTATGACATCCTAGTGGTGCATATTATGTTTGCATATAATAGTGTATATATAAGTACCTGTGTCTGTATATGCCCGTGTGAGTGCTACATAATTGTGTTCATATGTGTGCGCATGATCGTGTTTTTGTTTTTGTTTTAGCAGGCATAATCTGAATAAAGGGGGCTGGTGCCAAGCGTGTCCTCTGCTCTCTGTTTGGGTGACTGCTGGAGGGGGGTGGGGTTTACACGTACTCCCTGGCTGTGGAAGGCTGTGATTGGCGATAATATTGCTGCCCTCTCATGTCGTCTTTGGAGCAGGAGCAGCACAGCAAGGAGCCGCCCAGTACTGTCAGACTGGCCGCCGCCCAGCCCACAAATAGGGCCGAGCCAAACTCATACCTGTACAGGAGAGGAAAGAGGAAGGAAAAGTATGTAAGGAGGACAGGTAAGTATGGCTTTGTGTATCAGAGTTTGCTGGTTTCACTTCCCTTAAGATTTTTTTTATGGTTAGCTCTGACTTGCTGAAAGTTAAAAACAAGACAAGAATATTCAAGCATTTTTATCAACGAAATAGCCAAGAATATCCAAGAAAGGACCTTGTGACTTAAGTAGTTGTTACTTAAAAGTCACTTAACCTATTTGCAACCTCAAACTGTGATGATGATGTCTCAAGAGTATGCCACCACATATGTTTAGTAAGCCCACCTCCACATCAGACAAATCCTTCCGTCTTTTTGTATCACAACATGCTAAAGCTAAGACAATAGCTGATAGTGATATAAATGAACAGAATTCACTTAACTTTTAAAAAGTGATATTGAAGACTAAGTTGCTTGATTAGTGAAAATTGGCTTCTACTTTGTTGATTTAAAGTGCATCTAAAACAATATTAGCTCTGCTACCTAGCAACATAAAACAGCTAATGTATATCTACATTTGTATCAGCCATAATTAGGAACTGTTAGCTGTTAAAGCTAGCCATATTCATTTGCCATAATTAGTAACTGTTAGAAGCTAATGTTTATCATGTTTATCATTTACTCATGTCTATCAGCCATCAAACAGTTAGCAGCTAAAGCTAACCATGTGTATCATCAATAATCAGGAAATGCTAACAGTTAAAGCTAGCCCTGTTTGTTGCCTACAATACAAAGCAATACTTTCTAATCTTCCTGGAACTATAGGAAGATGTCTGCAGTGCTGAACATCAGACTGATCAAAGAGCCTCGCAAATGCTATGACTAGTTTACAGCATCTACATAGACTGCAAGCAATCAGTGTTTGTCGATAGAATCAATATTAGGAATAAGGATGGGAATTCCCTCTAATTAAAAAAAAAAAAAAAATAGCCAGTTTCAGACTGGTCTAAAAATACGAGATAAGGCTAGAGTTGTCAAATATGTCAACAAACAAGATTAAAGGAGCCTGAGAGGGAGACCAATTAATGATAGAGTGAGAGAAAGGAGAGAAAACTTCAAACTTTTAAATTGTTTCAATGTTGTCATGTAGGCTGCACACTTAGCTCGTTGTGATTTTAGAGACTTGCATCTTTCTGTCAGTTTCTTTCTTTCTCTCTTTGTTTTCAGCTTCAATTCAGACAAACATCACAGTTTTTTCTCACTATATGCAAAATGAAGTCTCAGATGAGGCCATCACTTTGTTATTTGCTTTATCTATTTAATGCTTGTCATTTTTTAGATACAGTGGAAACACAACTGCACCAAAGATTTGCTTTTGTTCCTGGGTTCTGGGACTATTTTGTGAAACAGCTCAAAAAGCAGCTTTTGTTCATTGCTGTGTACTGAACACACACTATTGTGTTTGCTTGTTCCTGTCTGACACAGCAGAAATGTTAGCCCAATAAAATATTATCTTGGCTGTTGTGCGAACTTAGTGGCAAGTAGATGCTAGCTTTATAGCGGTGGTCTCATGTTGTTTTGGGATATATATGAGATATTCTCACAGTTACACTGGTTATATTGTGACTGTTGCAACTCTTTTGAGAGTTAATTTGAGTTTTGAGTATCTTAACAACACAACAGATGAGATTAAAAATGTCTGGTGTCCCCATAGGCACCCACATCCTGTGTACGACAGTGTCCAGTGTTTCATGTGTGCACACTGTACAGTTAGCAGTTGGCAAAGAGAGGTAAACCAATTAGATTGTGTGATACTAGGTCTATGACAAAACTTCCAATTAGTTTTTTATGTGAGGCAGCTGGGAGTATTTATCTCTATTGCCTAAAAACAGGCATTATCTCAGCCAATATTAATAATAATGAGAGTGAAAGGGGTCTTTAAGAAGACCTAAATATGATAAAATATGTCTTATTTACCATCAATCATTGTTGACCTCAAAACTTGAAAACAATATCCAATATTTCTGACAGAAAGTCAAACATATTTAAAGCAAAGAACTACAAAGGAAAGGTTACACGTATAATCTCCCATCTAAGTTAGTATGTTTTACCATAATAATTCAGTGTTAAATGCCTTTCTTGAAGGCACCTACAAAACAATTGTTAGAGTAAAGAGCTTGGCAACAGGTGTTCTACATACCTGGCGTTGGGCGGTGTATTTGGGTTGAAGAACTGATAGGACACCTGAGTGGCATACCAGGACACAGACACCAGTGTACATAGACCTGCAGATGTATTGAACTGTATTAGTTCTCTGTATCAATTAAGACAGTAAACATTCACTGTATGAACTGGGGAATCCTTGTTTAGTTGATTTTCATCCCTGGGCTTGTGGTTTATGCCTGAGGTCAGCTGCTAATGCCTCTAAAATGACCACTTCCTGTTTACAGCAGGGACTCTAATTACCCAGAAAACCCCCGGTGAGAGATTCAGGCCAGAAAAATGCCGGACCACTTTTGTTAAATGCACTGATTGAAGGAGATAGAAACAACTGCAGTATAATTCTGTTTGCAAACTGAACACAACATTAATAGAACACAGCTTAGGCCTCTTGTTTTAAAAAAAACAACCAGAAATGACACCTGCAAGAAGGAAGAGAGCTCCTCCAGTCACAGCGATGCGGGTCTTGGTGGCCGGGTTGTTATCTCCCACCTTTGTACACTTCATGCCCACCACGCTGACGATCATACCGATAAAGCCCAGCAGTACTGACACCACCATCAGGGCCCGACATGTCTGGATGTGGACTAGATGGCGGACGGGAAAAGGAGGAGGGAGGGACAGCAGAATGGAGCACAGAGCAGTGAATGATAGTGATGCAACAGCAGATATGAGAGAAAGTGAGGGAGAAAACCAGAGGAAGTAAAGAAGAGGGAGAAAAGTGGTGAGGAAATGAGAAAACAAATAAAGAAGAGGCTTTAAGTTCATCACATCAATAAAACATTTCTGGACATAAAAGTGATCATTATAAGGGAATGACGTTACACACACATTGCAGGATTGATGGGAGACCACATGTATTTATGATATGTATTTATCATTAGGGAGAGTCCACCACTGTCCTATTTATTATTCCAACTTTTTCTTTATTTCCAGAGGTGAATTTCTTGGCCATGCTCTGGGACCTTAAATTATCCTCCAAAACTTCACCAAATCATTCCACAGTGGTTTTGCCTTCTGAAAAATCTAATGTGCTGCCCACACAGGCCTCAGCGCACACATAACTTAGTGGGAGGAACATATTTAACCATATTTACACACACACACACACAGACACACACACACACATACAACACACATATGTACAAATACACAATATGTGCACAGACACAGAGTTACTGTAGTAGGTGGAATAGACACAGATGAAACACACAACTCCCTCTCACACGGAGCAGCTGTAGGAGGGCCTGCTTTACATGTTTCACACAGTGGGATTAGTGTGGCTTTGTCACAAAGCAAGATTGTTTTCGCGGAGCTGTCGCCACAGCGATCAGACATAACTGCCTCAAACACAGCCGATCACAAATGTGTTAATGCAAACGCAATGTTAAGCGCTTAATGACACTGTCAAAATACTGATGGAGTGCATCTGATTTACAACAAGCGAGGGGATTGTTGAAATCCCAGCAGCGGTAGAAAACATGCTAATTCCAATATCCTGGGTCTGATATGTGACAGAGCTGACATATATGGTAATTACAGTAAACATAACTGAGCTTATCCATACAGGTTTAACAGTGAAGGTCACAGGCATTGCCTTCAAAGAACAATGACTTGAAGTGTAGGCAAGTGTTCATACATCAGAGGAGACAAACAAAACTCAAATTACATCAGAACCACAATCACTGAAAAGACTAGAGCAGAAAAACAAACTGAATAGAATAAAATGCAATAGGAAAGCTTGACAAAAAAGAATCATGCCTCAAGGTCCACTTATGAGTTTTATTTCTGGAGCTTTCAACCATATTTCATGGTCTTTAAAGCTCCAGAAAAAAGCTGGTAGATGGACCTTAATTTAAGACTCAAACTGTCACACTCTACTAGAATAGAGTAGAATAGAATAGAATAGTTTTACCATTTTACCTGAGCTTTTAACCACATCTCACAGTCTTCAATAACAGCTAGTTTGACTTTTTTTGTCAAACTACTGTTTCCTCAGTCAACAATGACTCAACTAGACGAGAATAGAATAGAAAAATTTAACAAGAAAAATCTTAAATAGTCTTTACTCAAGGTCCATTTACTAGATTTTTTTTGGCGCTTTCAACAGCATCTCATGTTTTACAGAGCTCCAGAGAAAAAGCTAGTGAGCTAGTGATCCAAGGTCAAGAATCAAATTTTATGCTAACCTAGAATTGAACAGAGTAGGACACAGTGTGATAGTACTTAAGCTTTTTACAAAGCTTTCAACCACATCTCATGGTCTTCAGAGTAAGTGGACCTTGAATTCAATTTTTTTATCAAACTACTGCTTCCAAAGTCAAGAATGACCTTTCACGCTCAACTACAATAACTACATAAATTAGAAACTGGATAACTAGAAAAACCTAAATCTTTCTGCTGGATTTCAACCACATATCATGGTTTGCAAACCTGGAAAAAAGCAAGTAAGTGAACCTTGACTGAAGGCTTTTTGTCAAATTACTGTTTTGAAGGTTGAAAACAAATTGTGTAACTATATTAAAATAGAAAGGAATGTGACTATATGTACAAGAAAAAGAAAGTCACTTCAAAAAGAGCTGTTGAGCAGCAGCCTGAGCAAGAACCTAAAGTCATCATTTGTCATTGTGACAGAAATACACACACCATCATTCATGTTACAGCAGTAAAGTAGCATTTCAGAAGCTGATCTGAAGGGACTTATGATGGGAGGAAGAGGATGGAACCATCTTTGAAGTCTGATTTATGGCTCCACAGCTCCTTTTGAAGGAGCATCTGAATGGTCTTCAACAGAGAGAGGTTTGATTTTCTTTTCTTTCATCCACTCTGGACATTCCTGTTTTCTTCTGAGAGTGTGCGGGGGTTTAGGCTGAAGCTAAATGACACTATTTTGACCAGTTCAGTCGGTGACAAACCAGAAGGGAGTTCGAGGGCCTTTGGGGTGAAGGAGAGGTTAGGGGGAAAAGGGGGAGGTGGGTGGGGGGAGGCTGGCTCACCCACTAGGCCCTCTCTTTCCAGTGCCAAGGTTGGCGGTGCCAGCCACAAGCTTTCAATGAGTGTGTGTGCTTGCTGGTGTGTGTGTAGGCACTGTAAGATCCCATTGTGAGGTCACTTGTGACTCTTTCGTACGTAATATGTGTTCACCCACTCACTACCCAACCATAAAACAAAACTTATGTTTGATTCCAGCCAAATCCAGATCCAGTTTTACACCAAATTCAAAGCACAAATAGACTAATATGATATTCTTTATCATATTACCACACTTCATTTGCCAAAAATTAAGTCTTCATTAACCAATTTCCTCTTCTTGAGTTCATGTTTAAGTATACAAAGTGGTATCACAATTATCCAAACTCTTCAAGCCAACAAATGAGACAGAAAGAAACATTTGTTCCAGTAGAGCACTGGAGTAGCTGCTACTACTGGATGCTGTGTGGGCTGATGCACATCACACCACCTCACTTGCTATTCTGAATACAAAACCATAACCTCCCATTGTATATTTGCCATCGTGATATTATAATTAAATGCCACGATTGATCCTGAGCACCAGCCCATCAGAGATACTTTTCCAGTGATAATAAGAAAGTTGAAAATTTAATATAGACAAGAAGCCCTTAAAGTGCTCAAAACGAATGGAAATTTGAACCTTTACAATTTCGTGACAACTGGGCAAACACCATCTGCTGATGAAGACCATATAATTGTTATCAAAAGCTCCAGAACAGTTACTAAATGGACCTTATCGTGAGATTGTTTTCTCAGCAAAATTGGCAGGGTCAATGTGTTTTTAATATCATGGTCATACATCTGTGGCTCTAAGAACTGTCCTTTCAGCACCACCATCCCCACTCTTCTAACAATAACAGCTAATACCTTCCCAACCGTGTCTTATCCTGATCATCATCTCCTACTTGAGCAAAATGCTCAGTAAACAAGCAGCAGATCCAACAGCTTCCACTTCTGCTGCTTGGCCGCATCAGGAGAGTGCAGCACAGTCTGGTGAACAATTACACCCACCGTCACATGCTGCTCCTGCTGTGAATGTAGCCACGTTCCTACAGAACTCTCACTGCTGCATCAAACCAACACCAGAGGAGTGTTTAATCAAGATTCAGACCTGCAGTGACTTCTCTGACCCCCGGGCACATGATTGGATGCTGATCTGCTCCATTTCTTAGCAATATGATCTGTCTGGGAAACACCTGAGTAAACCTGTGATTGATCAAGAACGCTTTGCTCAACTTCTCAGTTCTGTGTTTGTACAGACGGATATATATAGTCAACTCTTTCGAAACGTTTTCAGTGTTGGTCTTTACTCTGAATCTGTACTCGCTGGGTGTGTTAACGAACAAATGGAACAATGTGAGCGTGTGGGGAAGACAGAGCGCATTCTGGGAATATCTCTGGTGTTTGGCTCAACACTGCCCTTTTCTTCTCCTAACAGCCTCTATTCATCTGCAAGGACAATACGCTGTTCTTATTGCTGCAATGAACCAAAGGAGATGGGAGATCAGCTCCAGCACCCGTCACACAAAACGCCACAGAAAATGTTTTGATATAATGACTCACCAAGACACCAAAATGTTTGCAAAGTGCCTCATTTGTTTCTCCAAGGCAAGCGTGCCACATCAGGAAGCATAAGCAACACCACTCACCACAGAGAAAAACAGACAAATTCAAAGTGTTCAATTGTTTTGTGAAAATCACTCCTGACCGAGCCCACCCCCCTGTAGTCTTTCATTAGAATCTCTAATAGGATGATTTAAGCAGCCAGTAGATGGATGGATTCATATAATCTGTGTTCTATTAATTATGAGTCACTAGGTCCCACTTACAGATTGGAGATGACAGGAGGCTCATATTCTGAGCTAATTTATGTCTGAACCCCACATTCCTGAACCCCTCCCCACTGCTGACACATTACGTTTTATGATGTTTTGGAGTTTCAAAGGCTGATTTGAACTCCATTAAACGTGCTAACAGCAGCATTTTAATTGTGATTTACAGCTTCTAAGTTTAATGTGTCACAGATAGAGAGGGCTCAGGGAGTTGTTTTCCTTCAGTGTTTGCTGCTGATTAATACGTGCGGCCAAATTAATGGGTCAGCTTCAATAACTGTAGTGGTTTGTCATACAGCACAACAGATATTTCTTGGGAAGACTGAGTGAAGGCAGAGGTTTCCAGTGGTTCTCACTCACAAAACTCACTGCTTTATCAATAAGACTATTGTTTTTTTATGAAATAAAATTCAATGAGGGCAGCCAAGAAAGAAAGCAATTTGAGAATGTGAGAATAAAGTATTAAGAATAGAGTGTGATTAAAATAATTGGATAAACCTTTCTTGGTGATGCATTAGAAGATTATTGTCTCGCTTGAATTTTAATTGTGCTTTTCCATCATCTGACAAATTACACAATAAACATCATTTCATCAGCTACAAAGATAACCCCCCCACCCCACCCCACCCCACTAAGATTTTTCCATATTTTGTTCGTTTTGTCATGCCTCAAATATAATAATGATCATCAACTCACAATATACTTATGATGACATATAATCCCATGAGAAGAAGTTTTATCAAATAGTTGGTAGAATGTCTAGGAGGAGGGTCAGTAACACTAACAGCTAGAGAAAGTAGAAGCCACTACAAGTTAGACAGTCAGGTTTTGTCGAGCCAATTTGAAACATCGTACTCACTGTCCAGCGAGAGCATGGAGTCAAAGATCTTGCACTGCACCTGTCCTGTGCTCTGCGAGGCGCAGCTCATCCACAGCCCCTCATACAGACCCACAGCTGTGATGATGGCATCACCGGCGTACGATGACTGCTTCCACTGGGGCAAAGCGGTGGTGGAGATGATGCCGATCCAGCCACCCAATGCCAGGAAATAACCCAACAACTGGAGACCTGAGTTGGCCATCCTTCTCTAGCTCTAGTCTCTTTACTTCTGCCTGGGCTCACTTTTTCTTTTCCCTGTTTTACTTGCAGCAGCTTTTGTTCGGGTGACCCTGGTGTGTCACCCTTTCTTTGAGCAGTCTTTGAAGACAACAACACCTGCAGCAATCCTGTGAATTGTCTCACTTTTCTCTTCACTATCTGGTCCCTCTGAGCATCTCCTTCTGCCTCTCTGCTTTAACTCTCATCTGTAGAACTCCCCTCTTTCTTCTTATCTCTAGCTCTTTCTTTCTTTCTTTCTTTTTCTCCCCACGTCCTGGGCTCCTTGTTGCCCGTCAGCTGGGACGATGAGTCAGTGTCTCTCCTCAGGGTTTTCCTGTCTGATTCTTTGGTCTCTCTGGTGTTAAATCAAAGTGGAAGAAAGTCTTTCTGGTGGTCAGTGGCTCAGTTCATCAAGCATCGTCGCTGGGCTGCCTCAATCTCTGCATGGCTTCTTCCAATTCTCTCTCTTTCTCTGTTGCTCGCTTACTTTCCCCCCACTACAATCTTTCCATCTGCTCCAGGCTCAAGTGGCTCAATGAGGGGTAGAAGAAAAAAAAAAGTAAAAAGAGAAGGAAAAAAACATGTGAACACAAAAAAGTCCTTAACAGGCTGACCACGGAGGGATGGGGTAAAGGGCTTGGCTGTGATTGGACTCTTCTGTGTTGTAGGAACGCCTACTGGGAGGGAAGAGGGATGGGCTGGTTGGGAAAATAAGGACTGCTCCAAACAGGCAAAGAAGCAGCATAGGTAAAGTCATAACGACAAGTTCATTTATGAAAAAGATTCAAACATTTCTAGCAAAATTGTTCTAATCCAATTTAAGACTTTCTAATTGTATCCAAATCATTTAATCAAACCTGTCAACCGAACAACACGTCAGCATGCTGCTTTATCATCTACTGGATGTATTGATCCTTTGAAAGTTTGCCGCCCACCTGGAGGTGTGGAGGAGGTGGTGGTAAAGTGCAACAAACACACGTAAATCAGCATCTAAACAATGCCCAGCTGAAAAGGACGTGTCACATCCAGACAGGCTCTCTGGAAATTATGGGCCGCCGAGACAAGCCTCCCACATCACCATGGCAACCCCAACAAATGAAGAGAGAGAAAGAGAGAGAGTACGAGTGAGAGTTCACCCGACTGTACATCCTTGCGAGCTGTAAACGCAGACACACTCCAGTCTTTTGTGTCTGTGGAGAGAGTAGAAACCTGTTTTCCCACAGTTGCGCGCCCTGTCAGCACTCCTTTAACTCTACTCATTAAATTACCTTCAATTCACTTCAGACTAACTCAATAATTCTATTCTGCCAATTAGACCGTCAACACACTCAGTCTCAGAGACATGGCCGTTTTCTCACATCTGTAAGAGACATGTCTCACCCCCACCCTGTGCTTACACACACACACACACACACAGTCTGTCTACACAACAAGCATGTTCTTGCTGATACTCTCACAGCTGTTTTTAAAAGACTTTGGGTAAATTCACCTAAGAATGAATTGTAGAAATACAGAGAACAAGACATTCTGACAGAGGAGTAATTGGAAAAGCATAAGGGAAGAAGGCTGTTTACGGGATTGTTGTGTTTTAATGAGCAACCATTTCTCTGCACCTTTGATTTTTTTCTAACTTGGTTGCTTCTTTTCTTCTGTCTACCCTTTTGTTTCTTTTCTTACCTCTCCTACCAATTCAACCTTGAACTTCAACTTCAACTTGATCTACTACAACATCACAAAAAACACCAGAACATGTGAACATGCATGTGACCCCACTTATCCAGCAGCAAGCATGTCTTTGAAAACCCTTCACTACACACACACATACACACACACACACACACACATATATATGGATAGAAAAAGCCATACATGGAGGTCCACCTGTGGTTCGAACCAACACTGGTTTATTATCCTCTGAACTGCTCTCTTTCACACTATTCCTATTGGTTTAAATATTCAGGGTGTGTGTATGTGTGATTGTAACCATAGTGAATTGAGGTTTGCGGTGTCTAATGAAGGGCTTGACATATGGTCAAAGCACAGAGGTCAGCTGAGCCCTAGAGACGAGAAGAGATGAAAGAGCAAAAAGAGTGCTCAGGTCCAGTAGAGTGGTGGTGGGAGGCGGACTTCTAGAGGTATTTCTGATTTTGAATCATAACAACACACTGCCATTGGTGGGGATGTGGCCAAATCCAAGTAAAAAACTCAACTTTAAGGAATTCTCCCTTGAAAACTTGTGTTTGAAGTCAGAATTAATGACTGCTTGTAGGCATAAGAGCAATAAGTCCCCACACACAAACGCCAAAATAAACAGTTTTCACTGTCTTCCAACACAAGTGAATGTACTGCTTTATTTTACAGATCCTTTAATTTTATAACAAATTCCTAGAAATGCTCAATGTAATTTGCAGGTATTTAACAGTTAATTTCTAGGATGGTGCAATCTGGTACAAATTATAAGAAAAAATGGGGGAAATTATATAGTCATCATATTTTCATTATATTTTAGTATAATGAAAATATGTACTCATTATATTTGGGTTCCTAGTTGTTAATTTGCAAGCATTTCACTAAATTAGACTCTTAACAATTCTTTAACTGACAGAAAATACTTAGTTTGTGTTTGTGTTCGCATATTAGATTCTTTATGAAAAACTCTTTAATGAGTTTAATTTCCCATATACTACCAAATTACATAATTCTTTCAAAGAAATGTCTTAAGAATGAACAGTTACACAGCAACTACATTTAGGAAATTGTTGAAAACATGTTGAAAAAACTACATATGAAACTACAACTCAACCAATTTAACTTTTATTTCTGTTTTTTCTCATAATTACCAAATTGCACCATCCTTTCTGTAAAATGAACCACTGGATACCTGCAAATTACTCTGACAATTAGCATAAGGAAATTAGCATAAAATAAAGGGACCTGTAAAATAAACCATTACCCAAGTGAGTTTGTGAGGATTTTTGAACCATAGAATCCTAAGAGGTTTTGCAGCACCATATCAAAGTACTTCTGCCTCTGCTTCTCTGAGACGGTCATAATTTGCACGGCCACACGAGCGTGTCGGGAACAGTCTCCTTGAAAAGGTTTCTGTGAAAGGCTTGTTTGGATAGGACATCTATAGTCAGCATTGATTCAACAACTAGCTATTTACTTTTGCCACATGCGACTCTGTTAGCTTACTTGTTGGTTGCAAACGACAAACAGCTAACAATACTAGTGATAAATGCCGGCTGGGTATTTAGCTAAATTTTTCCAGATATTGGTGAAAATATGACTGGAATATAGTGATTACAATGATAGACAAAAGAGAAGTGGATTTTGCTTGAAGTTTGAGAGGTTTTTATGGACATTTTACATGACCAAGGTTCACTGTGGGAATCCATGATGTGAATCTTAGCTGACAACAAATACATTCCTTCATGAGGAGCAAACTAAAAACTTTTCTGACTAGAGATGGGTATCGTTAGGATTTTATCGGTACTAATACTCTTATCAATACTCCTTCAGTCTGGTTCTTTATTGATACTGTTATTTTTCATCACTAAAGAATTGGCTTTTTTTAAATTATCATTTTAAAAAGGAATAAATTCAGAATAGGATTAGAATAGATTTATATTTTAAATACAACTAAATATTGTTGCAACAGTAATGTCTCCTCAGAAAGTCACAATATAACCTCAATTATATCTCACTGGAAACAAATCTAACAAACATGTCAATAAAATAGATAATATTTCTGATTTGAAAATATTGAGTGAAGTTTTGAAGGAATGAACACAGACATCAGTCATAAACAGTCTTTCCTCCAGTCCTCCATCCTCCTCCCTCTGCTGCTGATGTGATCCACTGCTGGAGGTACCGCTGGTAGAGAGGAGGGGCTGGTTAGTCTCAGCCAGTGGCTAAGTTCACCATAATTTGCCAGATTTTAATATATGTTACAAACTAATCTAAATAGGTAGGCTACATACAGACAGCTTTCGTTTTAGCTTGTTTGTAACACTTCGCTCTAGGCCTAACCAGTGCGCAGTGGTTGTGTAAAACATACCAGCAGTGGATGGGAGGCTGCAGGCAAAGTAGATGAAAATATCAGTTTTCTACATGTTTATGCTTGTTGAACAGGTATTTTGATAAATTACTCTTTTTGGCTTTTTACCCACAAAGGTTTTATTGCACTTACAGTAACAAACAAGGTTGTCATCAACTCGAGTAAAATGTTATCTTTAACTTCACCTGGTTCACTGTCTCCACCTCTTTGCCCTGCTGTTCGCTTCGTGTGTGTGTGTGTGTGTGTGTGTGTGTGTGTGTGTGGAGGAGGAATTGAGCCCTGCCCTCAATTTCTGACACAGTGCAATGGAGGTGAATTAATTTTTGTCTATGGTGCTCACAGCATTTAAAAGTAATGTTTAAAAAGTTACTTTTTTCTCTCTCTTTTCAGAAATAGTGTCCCTGTTAACCCACAGGAACATGCCATCAATCATTTTCATGGGACTATAAAACAGTTTCTCATAGTATGATCATGGCCAGACAAGCACCAAAGGTACTGTAAGTGGGAGAAGGATCTTGTTTTGTAATATAGGTGAACCATTACTTTAAATTACTTTATTTTGTTTGTTTTAACCAAAAACTACCTACTTTCCCTACTACGTTAAACTATCTTCACTTTCCCTTCACTGGTTCAAAACAGCTGTATGTTACGTTTGGCAAAAGAAGGTGTAATTATAGATAAACCCAACAGAGAGAGTGTTTTAAATTCACATCATTGTTTTGAAATGGACAGAAGTGATATGACATTGATATCGTTCATGTTACAGTTCAGATGAAGTCATCATTTCTACTGACTTTACCCCAATGTCCCTTTATTGTCAGTCAAGGCTCCACCACTATAACAAGTTTGGATACATCCCTTCACTACTTTCGGTTCTTATCTCTTTGATATGACTCTCCCCAAACAGGAAACCAGCAAATGTGGTTAGCACAGTCTCATACCCACTCACACAATTAAGACATCAGGGGCCTATCAGATTAGCCGGTGTTGTCAGGGTTACCGGGAAGCACATGTGGACATGTAAACAGTATTGGAGGAGAATTATGTAACACAACAGGCAGGTTGTGGATTAGTCTATTTGAAGTAACACATAGAGATTATTCAGTGAAGCAGCCTCACTTTGATGTCACATGAAAGAAATTTGTATGCAGTCATACATCTGGAAGATACTATATAATTGAAATCACTTGGGATGTGGATTTGAGTTTGAGCAGAAACCTTGTAGAGACCGTGTCGAGCTCTTCAGTAAACTTGAATTACAGTACGTCAAGCCTCTCCTGTTAATGTTTTGCACCCAGGGAGCCCACATGAGAAGGTTGCGTCTGAATGAATGCTAACTAAGCGCAGAAATGAATAATGTATGTCTGGGCCCTGAGGACAGCTCCTCCGGTCGAGCTCAAGTGCCCCTGAAGAGACTGTTGGCTCTGCTCATTATAGAGTTGAACAGGGCGTCTTTTCCCCAAAGTCGATAGCAACATCGAGTGCCACACAAAAAGCAACATTGAGAATGTGCATGAAAGAAAGCTGAATCCTCATTTTGAGAGTTGAATGATTGACGACCATTATTGTTGTTGGCTGATGTCCTAATTGCCTTCATTATGTAATTTTGGATGCTTAAATCTTAAAACTACTGTGAGAGGTTTGTTGGAGCACTGTCCATGAAAGTCTCAAACATCTAATGACACACAGAGGAACTCTTTTCATCCCACTGTTTCCTAAACTCACTATGGTCGACCTTGCTTTCATGCTTGGCTTCAGTTCAGCTATTGGGTCAGCTCCTTCTAGTGACTATGGTCATGAAGCGTGCAATTGCCTGAACATTACGGAGAAAATGGAAAGTCACCTTTCCTTTCTCCATCCTCTCCACCCATTGACCCTCCAGCTCCTTATCCCCCACCAAATAACACCCATCTCCTGTTTCCCCATCTTTTCTCATCCTTTCCTCAAACCACTCACCAGAGGACACATGGTTCAATGGGTGCCATCAGTTACTCCCTCTCTCCATCATCTCTCCCCACCTCTCACCTCTCTCCCTCTCCCCAGATTTTCCAGACCCCTGCCGCACTAAGCTGAGCTTAAGAGTCAGCTGAGCTGATCAAAGACCGTAGCCATGTAGTGGCTAACAAGAGGAGAGAGTTCCCAACGACACAGGACCTCCCAGGGGTTTCCACCGCCATAGACCTACTGTAAGTAGAATCGACATGTAGGGATGGAAGCTTATGATACACACACTGCCCGCGTGACTGCATGAGTAGCCGTGTGGCAGATGTACACAAATGGCTGTTTTCCTATGAATACATATTTATTCTTGCAGAGGTTGATCTCAGGTCCATGGGATATGTTGCTGGCCCGCTCTAGTGATTTTACTTCTGTAGAGAAGCCACCCTCCATTACCCAGCATCCCCTTGGTATGGGGAAGGCCCAGGTCCTTTTTCCCACCACTACTCTCCTCCCTCTCACCCCCATCATCCCCTCCTCCTTCTCCATCTTCCACTCTTCTTGTCACGTCGACCCCTTCCAGTTGCCTCTGCATGCTCTGGCCCCCTATTATCGCTCTAATAAGCCCTAGCAGGCTTCCCTCCTCTTCCTCCTCTCTTTGTGCCCCATTTTTTTCTTTTCTCTTTTATGACCTTTTCCCTCTGTTTTCTCCATACTGCTTTTACAGTGTATACTGTTGTCCTGCTGTAGGCCATTGGTTGACTTCGGTGAGAAGGAAACCACAATCCTTTGCAGTGATGCCTGTTTGTACATGTTTGTACACATTGCTCTAGGGGGGTCACTTTGTGTTTGAATTTTAAACTATGGTCTAAAGTAGGAAAAAATTAAACATTTGATCGGTGTCAGTGGGTGTTCTTTATTCTTTTGCATGCCTTGTTGCCCTGTTGTCAGTAAACTAGGCTATTGTTTGTTTTTTGTTCACATAAAAATGGAGGAAACTAGTGACCAATGCTATTACACCAAACCATCTGAGAAGTCATGTGTGGAAGCATTTAGGATTCTACACATGGTTAAATCATGAATAAATGTAGGCTGTTTGTCAAATTGTAAAATACTGCCTTACAGTAACCACTACAATAAATCTGAGGTCACATGTTAGGTTGTCACCCAAGTGAGACATTGGGAATGAACGGAGCATCTAATTCTATGACATAGTTAGGATTAGAGCTGATACAATTAATCGTCAATCAGCAGAAAATTAATCTGCCACTATTTTGATCACTGATAAATATATATAAGTTATTTTTTCTAGCAAAAAAATCATTGGCTCTAGCTTTTCAGTTGCTAGGATTTTGTGCTTTCTGTGATTTATATCATCGTAAACTGGACTGTTGGTCAGGCAAAAACAAGATATTTAGAGACATCAGTGTGCGCTTTAGTGGTGTGACAAGCGTTTTCCACTATTTTCTGATGTTTTATAGACCGAACCAATGATCGATTATTCAATTTGAAAATAACTGTTAGTTGCAGTCCCAGTAAGGATTAGGCTACACGAGTTGCATTTATATAAATGGGAACGAATCACATGATTGTTCTTTCGGTTTCTCAATACCACAATATATGTTTAACTGAGTTTTAACTTTATGTATCTTCAGGATTTAAAAAAACAACATATATATAGTGTGCATAGAAAAATCCTTTATAACTAATAGAAAACAGGGTGAGTGAGAAAGTTTATTCTTGTCTTTGGAAACAGTATTTTAACAAAAAAGAAAAGTAAAATGAACTCAAGGTCAACTTACTAGCTTTTTTTCAGAACTTTCAACCACTTCTCACAGTCATGGATGGAATATGCTCATACTTTGCAAAAAGAACAAAGCCATGTAGCGGCTAATGAGAGGCTAAAACAGGCTGTTTGAAAAACCTCCATCCACTGAGAAAGACCATGATGTTGTTTAAAGCTCCATAGAAAGCTAGTAAGTGGACCATGAGTTAAGATTTTTCCTCTGGACTAAGACCAAATCCAGACCAAATTTTCAGTAAGATTAGAGAAGATTCAAGATTGTAACTATAAACTACTTAATTAAAAGAGCAGACATGGTTAAGAGAAAATGATTTCCCCCCGTGGTGTAAACTGTAACAAAGTTGGGGTTACTGACTGACCTGAATTTGACTCTTTCTGATAAATATTTGTTTGTCACTTTACACATGCTCTCTTTTACTCTTCTATCTTTTCCCAGTCTCCTCCCTTTTATCCACAATAGAAACATAAATTATGCACCCTATGCTACCTCACGTCTTTGTCTTCCTTAGTCACCCCCTTCCTGCCCTCTGCCTCTTGGCACCATATTACCCGCCTCCTACTGTACCATACAGTTGCTGGAACCAAATCTCTTGCACCTGTATGTTCAGGCTCTATCCAGTTCCTTGAATTCCTGAAAGCCCTGTGCTGATCTGACCCTTAAAGAAAATCAGAGATGTGAGAGGGGGGAGGGAGGAAGAAAAAAAGAGAGGGAACACAGAGGAGAGCAGGAACTCTTTTAGTGTTGCTGTAGTGCTGGTGGTAGTGTGGAGAGCTCCTCTTATGGGTGTGCATTTATCTGAAGCTTTGTTGTAGCCTACGGTTCAGCCAGGGCTCTGGAAAATGACTGCTAACAGGGTCCCCAGAAAAAGCTGGTCTGGAGTGGGCCCTCTGAGTTCTCTCTGTAACAGTACAGCTTTGTTTCACTCTTGAGTAGGCCCACCTGGTGATAAAAAGGCTGACGGATTGGGGAGCATACTGTGCTTTGAGTTCCAATCTGAGGATATTAATGCTGATTATGATGCATGAAATTAGGAAAACAAAATGGAAACGCCTAATTGTGCTAAGATTATTTCACTGTTTACAAAACGTTATTACGTTCCCTTGAGGTGGAAGAGTTATTATTGTTTAATACACGATGTGTAGAAATTGAAATAGATAGGCTAATTAAATTATACCATAGGTTTAGGTCTGTGTATACCTATCTACATTCCAGAAATAGAGTGTGCAACGTTGATCCCATATGTAAGGCAGTTCTTATCAGCTGATGGACATTGCTTCAATAAAGTCTAATGGGGAAACAAACACAGGCAGTTAGAAGATCTGGGTCTGTAAACAATTTAGTCAGATTATCTAAACCACTTAATTTGGAGTTAAACCTAAAGGGAGCACACCTGAAATGTTTTTAATAATCCCTCATTGCACAGGAAAACTGTGTGCGTAAACAACTATGGAAAGTACAGGAGGTCAAACTTGAACCAGGACGTTGGTCTGTAAACTGTGATGAATGTTTATGACAAACAGTTTGGGTGATAATTTAACCATTCACCTTCATTTTCACATCCAAATAAGTTTTACTTATCTGGGAGCTTGTGTTTGTTTTTCTTGCCCTGCCAGACCTCTTTTTACCATGTTCCCTAGTTGACTGATCTATCGAATTGATAGAGATGATGGCCAAAGAATATGAAAATGAGACCAAAGTGGTAAAAACAAAATGATCTATAACTAGATCAGTTTATAGCCATGCTAGCGGTAGGGTTCTGGGGATGGCTATGTTGGTCTGTCTGTCAGTTTTGTCAGTCAGTCTTACACTTTGGTCTAGATGGAAATATCTCAAACTATTGGATGGATTGCCGTGAAATTTGGTACAGATATGTATGGTTCCCAGAGGATGAATTCTAATGACTTTGGTGATCCCCTGACTTTTCATCTAGCAAAATCTTCTATTATATAACTATTGGACTGTCATGAAATTTGGTACACACATTCATGCCGGCCTTAGGATGACTAGTAATCACCTTGGTGATCTCTTAACTTTTCATCTAGCGCCTACATCAGACCAAAATTTGAATTTGTGCAATACTGCAGTTTATGACCAAATACCTACAAAACTCATGACATTCCTATCAAGCTCAGCAGTACTTTGCGTTTAGTGCAGATTAACCAATGTTAGCATGCTAACACACTAAATTAAGATGCTGAACATAGTAAACATTATACCTGCTTAACACCAGCATGTTAGCATTGTCGCTGTAACCTATTTAGCCAGATGACATTAGCATTTAGCTCAAACCACTGTTGGGCAGCCTGACAGAGCCACTAGCATGACTGTTAGTTTTAATTATTAGACAGAATGATGAGAATAATGTGTATGACATTAGTTTACACCAAAGAAAAACAACAACTGGTCTGATACTTATCAGTTCTTGATGTTTTTCTGATGATCAAAAAGCCAAATTTATTCACTTCATCCAAACTGAGTGAAAGCTTTAATTATTATTTCATGTGTCATGACTTTGTCACACACTCTGTTGAATTCTTTATGCTTGAGAGAGATGTTAGAAATCTGTAAAAGGAGCGAGGGCTTTCCTTGGTAATACTTTAATATGATTTTTGTCAATATAAGAAATCAAAAACCTCTCTGTGTATATGTCATAAGTTCTAGAATACCAGCTCACAAACAACACAGGATGGGAGTACAGTGTGGTAAATGTTGTGCTCAGATGACCTTCAGTCACAATCTGTGAGAAATTCACCTGAGTGATGGGGTTATGATGCGTGCATGTGCGTGTGCATGTGTGTGTGTGCGTGCGTGCGTGTGTGTATACGGCCCAACATCAACAGACAGGCAGTGGGAGGTAGAGGAGCAAAGGCCTGAGGGTGAACAGCTGAAGGTGACTATAGAGAGATTAAAAAGGGAATGTGGGACTTAATCCATTGTTATACAGCAGTTCTCTGAGTCTCCACTCACTGAGAGAGAGCAAAGAAAAGACGTGCATTCCTCCCAGCCCTCGCTACGCAGCACACAGACCAGGGGCTACAGACGCCATTCTCCTGCCATCTGGCCTTAACCAAACACTGAACAGCCCCACTGCCCCTCAAACCTCCTCTACATCCACACAGTCATGCCCTCCATCCTCCTCCTCGGCCCTCACTTCACAGCTACGTCACAAGAACAATATCATTATTACTTTAAGTTACAATGAGTAAAGAGCACGACTGATTTTTTCTTGTTCCGTGCAGGTAAATATCATCATTATTCAAAAACAGTACCCCATCCTAAATCACTCATTCATTCATTTTTATATTTTTTTTTTCTTTTGACAGAGAAATCTTAATACAAGGTCTAGGCTTTTTACCCGTATCTCATGGTTATCCTCTATGGATGGAGTTTGCGCCGTTTTCATTGAGCTGGCTCAGCTGTCATCACGTGGCTGAAGTATAGAGTCATGTGATAACAGGTGGCTATACTGTGAATAGGAGGAGCTTGTAACGCCTTTTTCTGTTCAAGGAAGGTGATGCCATTGTATGATTTCCTCCTTGATCTTTCTCGAGCCGTCCACTGGCTCCTGAGGTACCAGCAGAGATCTTATGCCAAGTGCTGACTCATTGCGAGGAGAGAGGGAGTTCCACTTGGCTTTGGTGGTCCCCCACTGATTCATCAGTGTCCATTCTGGTCTTGAGTCAGGCATTTTTCCATGTTTCTGAAATTTTTGCTTCTATATAGAAATGTCAGACAATATATTCACCATTAAGAGAAACAGAAAGTACAGAAAAAAGTAATTGTGCATGTTCAGATTGTGTTCAACTGCAGCAAGTCAGACAACATTCAATTAAAGTATTTATTATTATTAGCACCAATGGTGAAAGAAGTGTTGAGATCTTTTAATCAAGTGAAAGCCTCAATATAATAATGTGCCATTAACTATTCCATTAAAAGTCTTGCAATCCTAATTTTATTTAAGTAAAATGTATTTTAAGTATCAAAAAGTAAACATCAGAATGTCCATTGTTAGAGTGTGCCTATGCTTTGTATGTAAAATATTGATCTTAGTGACGACAGTTTTCAGATAAATTTAGTGGGGAAAAAAGTAATATTTCCCTCTAAAATGTGGTGGAGAAGTTTGGAAAGCACATAATGAAAGACATGAAGTACAAGCACCTCAGAATGTTACTGAAGAACAAAACTTGAGTAATTGTACTAGTTACTTTGTACCACTGATTAGGACCCATGCTTGACTTGCTCCCCTTATCACCCTTTTTCTCTATACTTCCTGTCTTTTCACAACATAAGAGGAGTAGGTTGAATTCCTTACTGCTCATATTCAAATATGTGCCACCTTCATGAAACCAGCACGTTTTCCCGAATCCACCAATCCCTGGTCAGACTCTGTGTTATGTGTATGGTGTAAACACTGAGGTGTTACCGCTCTGATGGGATGGCTGTGGTCTGGGTTCAATACAAATGACTATAAGGAAGTAGCAAAGTGAAACATCCAGAATGGACAAATAAAATTTGGTTTCTGATTTGTTAGCTTGCAAATACTGCAGGATAGAGGATGAGTTTATATTTTAAAATCTCATAGTTGGCCATCAGAGGTTGTATTTTTTGAGAGTTTCATGGGAAATCCTATATTTCCAGTTTTACAAATCAGTGGAAAGTGTGTTAACTTTCCCTCACGGTTTGTTTTTATTAGTTTGACTACTGTTAAAACAAAGGCATTGGAGATAATTAAGACTACACGTATAATAACTGGCTACTCCCTCCCATCTTTTTCTTCAATTTATAAAGTTTGTCTTCACAAAACCACTCTGAATATCATTAGGGATGATTCTTCTCATCCAGTATATCCACTTTTCAGAGAAAATGCTCACTAAGTCCTGCTATAGACAACTTTATTTTAAATGTCAGTGACTCTTGAATGATAAATCTCTGGCACCTTAAGTAAGGAGTTGTTTTTAACTTTATAGTCCTCTGTATGTTTTATGGTTTTTGTGTATTTTAATAGGTAATTTATATACGGGTTTATTAGTAGGCCTATGTTGTGTTGAACATTGTCATGGCTGTCCTGTGTACAGCTTTAGCTCACCAAAGCAAGTTCATATAGTAATGGCAGTAAGATTAACTCAACTCAAAAAACAGAGACAAGAAAAAAATGAACAACCATTAAAAATCTGCAAAATATTTCTTTAAAAGTTTTATAAAAAAGCATACATTTCCAATATCCATATCAAATAAAACAGTGAAACTGGTCACTTCAAAGAAAAGTGCATTTAAATTGTGGATAAATGTAAAGCAGCTCCACCCTGCCAGTGACAAGGTGTTAACACTGTCTGGGAGCATTTAGCTCAGTGTTTAGCTACTGGTGTCCACAAAACCTTTCTCACACTCTTTGCTGCCTTTTTATCAGCTGCTATTCCAAAAATGTGTCATGTACCTGCTGTCTCGTGAGGGAGGATCTCCCCCTCTCTGTCTCTTTCACTTCCCCTTTTTGCTGTCTTTTCCCATCAACTTATGCACCTTTTGTCACATATAAAAATACTTTTCCCTCTTATGCTATGTTCTATACCCTGTCCTCATGCTAACATCTTTTCCAACCTGACTTTCATCTCTCCAAATCCTTTTATTCTCCCATCTGTCTCCCTGTAAGTGGGTGGCACTGAGCCAAACATCGCCCAGCCTGCCTTCACCATAACAACTAGCGGCGACGTCTTCATTTGATGGGACAAAAGGGCCTCCAAGAATCACTGCTGTTCCCGCAGGGGCTTATGGGTGCTAGCCAGCTGCCTACAGGCTGAGAGCTGGAGATTTGGAGAGGAAGGTCCAGGTAGAAAGGAATGGGAGGTAGGGATTCCTGGAGGGAGTAGCGCTATATATCAATGTGGCGTTTAACCTAATACCCCCTAGCACTGTGAACTTGTTCCCCAAAGAGCAGATAATGCCTTCTCACGGGCTAACATAGTGCTTAGACCTACTGCTGGACCTCTGCTTTCACTCACAGTGAAATTGCACATTTGTGTGATAATGTGGAGTGCATGGAATTCATAAAGAATCATTATTTCTACACCCAGTTTTATGGTAGCCAATAAAAATGTCATTCGGCTGTTAGTGCTGTAGTTTATTCAGGCCCATTAGCTCCTCCACACTGTGCTGAGCAAACATTCAGGCTAATCTCCTGCCTGAAACACAACTTTAACCAAGTCCTCACCTGTACTGCTGAACAACTCTTTCTCATAAAGGCACAATCTGTAATCCAAATGTAAACCAAAGGATATAACCCCATCATTCCACTTTAAAACACAGAACATTAGAACATTCATCCAGATTTACTGACATGCCATTTAAAACACCTAGTAACACTATAACTATTACTTGGAATCAGTAATGTCCGTGACCACCAGTAAACCATGCTATGTTTGGAATTATGATCAATTGAAAAACACACAAAATAGTATTGCTTCAACAAACTTACATTTCTCAAAGACATAGGCGAAAAATGCCTGTAATTTATATGCTCAAAATGCTACTCTCTGGCTTTTTAAACTTTACTTGAGCATACAGGACAAGAAATATAAGAGGCAGTAATCTCTTCCTCAAGCAGTTCATGCTAACAAATGCTACAGTATATGGTGTGATAGTTGCCTTGCTTGAGAAAATTAGAACTTGTGGCAGCCTTAAAGCTAAATGGTACGGTGGAGCTAGCTTCTTTTAGCTCATTGTTTTGGTTTTTGGTTCATTCTCCCCGCTCTAACCAACCTCGTTGCCAGCTGGTTGTCCAGCAGCTGTGTTGCAGTGAAAATAAGATCTATGTGCCCTGCACCAAACAGAAGAAGTCCCACAAATTAAATGACCACATAGGTCATTTGTACCTGCACACCAGAACCACCCACTCAAGCGTAATATGCCACTTTACAAAACAGGACTGTAATATTCTGCTTTGGAGTGACAAGGCAGCGGTTAAGGTCCGTTAGGCTGAGGCACAAAACCACTTGGTTAGGGTTAGGAAAAGATCATGGTTTGGGTTCAAATGATCTTGAAACATGGTTAAACATGGCAACCGTCGTCATCATGGCAACAGTAAACACCACATTACGTTTTTTTTAAATTGTCCCAACTTGCAGTTGAAAACATGACATTCATGGTTGGAAACTGGAAGCAAACAGCAGTTTCCTGCAGCTCTTGCCACTTTTTGCCATCTAACTCTCTAGCCATCCACCCAACCCACTTCTGCCTCATGAGGAACTCACCTTATATTGACGTCATCAGAACGGCGTCACTTCCTGTCACTTACTATGGCCGCAAGATGGCTTCTGTCACTCAAACATAACCATAGGTCGTTTTGCCTACTGAATTTATTACCTAGAGTGTTGTTTTCTTGGGAGAACGGGCTCAACAGAAGAGTTAGCAATTAGCCTCAAGTAGCAGCTAAAAGGAGAGTGAGTATTGCACTTACATTCTTTGGGAGGCCCAAATGAATGTTAAGGTCGAGCTAAATAGGAAACAGTTTACTAATATTTTCGCCATAACAATGTTATAAGTTGATAAGATTTCAATGATGTGTTTAGACCTTCTTTATCATCATCTTCAAACCTTTGCCTGACTGAATGTGCCGAGCTAAAAGAGTTTATTGCCCTCTACAAGAGGGGAGGAGGCAAAATGTATTTGTCTGCACGTATAATCAAGAGCATGAATGAAGTTTTTTGCTCTTGAATTTATTAATCCGAGAGCACAAATTAATAAATCATGCACACAAATAAGTTTTTCTTAAGTTTTTTTTAATTCTACAGTACAGTACTAAAAGGTAGTGTTTTGTTTCCTGCTTTAGACAACAGTGGTATATATCAACACACTTTACTTAAGTGTTTGCACAAAAATAAATCGATGATATCTGTTTCTCACTATACTTAGAATGACCTTATATTTGAAAATTGGATTTTTTAATTTATTTATGTCAATGTCATCTTATAGTTGCATAGTAGTGCAGTTGCAAGTAATGGTTGGAGACCTGTTCTTGCAACTTAGTTGAACGGTTAAAAAATGCAAAACCACAGGTGTGGGAGTCAGGTGGTCAGTCCAAAAAGCTTAAGCTAAGAGGATCCCCTCACTGTAGGGGTCAAGCATTCAATTAATTATAAATTATTATATTAATAATAAAAGGAGTAAAAGGTGTAATTAATAGTAATAATTTATGGTGTATATAGTGTAAAGTACATGTAACTGAGTGGGCTTAAACATACAAAATTTTTAATGAAAGTGGACTGACAGTCCAGTCTGCCAGAAACTTGTTTTATCCTGTCAACAGTCCCTATCCATAGATCTACTTCCTCCACAGCTATACATGCCTGGCATCTTACTGGACCTCTGGTTCCCTCTCAGCTGTGGTCCCATGCCCAGACCGGCACGGCTGTGATCCCAGTCCTATAGGAGAATAAGGAGACAGTTCATGTTGGAGCTGAAGTCATCGACCAGGCATCCGTCAGAACAGCCACCAAAACAAAGGACCCCTCTGTCCCACTAACACAAGGTTGGTTTTAGACAAGAGGCTGGACAGTGCTGAGATGGACAGGCAGCAGCAATGGAACTGACAGCTACAGTTTGACCTTGTCTTTTACTGTAACACCTCACAGTCATCCAGTGTGAGAGGAAGCCTGTTTGATGGGTATTAGGATATCTCCTTTGGTCAATCACTTAAACATTCCCATTAAAACTTTTATATTCAGAGTCTAAAATGCCCAATTTCTATGAAAAAAAACACCCTCAGGATTGTGCTATTGCTGTACATGACTTCTCAATAAAAGGACAATACCTCACACACACACACACACACACACACACACACTCCAAGATTGCTGAGCAAGGGTTTACAGAGATAAGTGAGAGGCTGATCTTGAAAGTTGCAGCCAAAACGTTGGACAATGAAAAGTTTCCTTTGGATGTGCCGCCAGTAGCCGGAGGGGCAGAGAGACGGAGGTCATGTCAGTCCTTGATAGCCTGCTGTTTTATTCTCCTCAGTCACAGTTAATCTCAGCTCCGCGCCCTGCTGTGCTCGACCCCAACCTGCCACCACTGTCTCCATGCCCGCCACGTCACCATGGCAACAAGGAACAACCATGTGGCACACACATATATCCACACATACAGGTCTATAGCAATGCACTCACACACTTTGTGGTATTTAACAAGGAAAATCAAAGAAATTGTGATACATATGAAAGTGTACTGAAATGTGGTGTGGCTGTAGAAAGAACAGTCAGAGATGGCTGTGCCAATCACGGACTAGACCTTCGTTGTCTACTGTACTCTCAAACTCGAACCCCCTCCTCCCTTCTTTCTCCTACTCTCTTTTGGAGAAACAATGGTCAAATCCATAGGCCACAAATACACAGAAAAACAAAGTGGCCTGTGTGTCTCCCTCTTTCAATCGAACAAGAGTAAGAAGATACAAAGAAAGCACTGACAGTAAACTACACACACACACACACACACACACACACACACACACACACACACTGTTGCAGAGGGGTCCTGTTCAAGTATTCTATGCTGTAGGAGGTTGGGAGTTGGTTTATGCATGACGGCCGCTTCACATTAATCACACAGTGAGCTCAATCAAACTTACGTTGAGCAATTTCTGCATCGTGTGTGTTTGTCTGTGTGTGTGTGTGTTTACACAGACAGAATATGCATGTGTGTAGGTTGTGTGTTGGAGAACTGGTGGGTGTTGTGTGCAGATTTGCATTGCACACATGTGTTACAGAGGAAAGGTTCTGCATGCATCAGCTCTGAGTGCAGTGTTTGAACTGAGCTGAAGGAATGTTTCACTAAACATTTCACTCACACACACACTGACTTCATATGTAGGGCAGCAGTGGAAAGACACTAGAGATACCACTGTTTCATGCCTATTATTTGGGTTACCTTAATTTCTGTGTGTGTGTGTGTGTGTTAGTGGGCTAAGTTGAAGCTAACTCTGGGGTTATACCTGTCAATATACTCAGCTGCTGGTAAACAAAACTTGGCTTGGTTGTTGAAGAGCTGTAGCATTCATTTCTGACAAGCTCATACTGAGCATTCTGTTACATTCACTGCAGACAGACTGCACCGCCAGACACTGCGCTTCCAAGACGAAGTCCAATAGTCCTGGGACCCTACAACTGGACCCCGGACCTGATTTACAAAATTTACAGCGGGACAGAAAAGGTGAACCTGGTCAAACAGGTTAAAGAGTTAAAAACTCAACTCCAAAGTAAAAAGGAACACAGTTACTCTCAGTAAGCTCTCCCGCATCCTGGACTTAAATGTTACGGAAAACAAGAATCTCACGGACCAGGTTGAGTATTTGTCCAATGAGATGCACAAGAGAGACTGGAGAGAGCACGAGACCAAACTGTACCAGGCAGAGAGAGACAAAGGTCACCAGGAGTCACGGAGAACATCTGGCTTGCCAAACAACTGGAGGAAACTGAAAAAGGTGGTGTTTAAGAAGAGGGAAGTGGAAGAGCTGTTGGAGATGCTCCATGCTTCCTATGATGAGCTTTGTCATACATACTCTAATGTCTCCAAGAAATACAACGACGTCCAGCAGAGGTAGGACGCTGACCTCACGGCAGAAAAAGAGAAAAATGACAACCTTCAGCAGCAATTTGAGGCACAGATTATGTTCAATTCTAACAAGGAGTCAGGACACAAGAAGATTCAGAGGTTGAAGATAGAGAAGGGTTAGGGTTCATGAGCATGAGGCAAAAGTTGCTGCTGAAAGGGAGAAGAGCCTTCGTATGAAGTTGGAGGACCTTAAAATGAAACTCCACAAACAGACCTCAACAAGAGCGAGGCTGAGGAAAGACCTTCCACAAAAAGATTGTCCAAATCATGGAAGAGCTGAAAGATAGGGGAAGTGAGCACAGGGATAAGTCCCCTGCCGTTTTACAAGACCCAGAACTTGTGGAAGAGGAGTCCATCGCTGTGTTACAGGACTCAGAACTCCAGGAAGAAGCTGACATCAGTGAGGAGAAAGAACCCGTCACTTCCTCGGTTGAAGAAAGAAAAAGAAGAAGAGGCCAGAGGAAGAGTCCACATACGTCTGTGACTTCAACATCTGAGTGGACTTTTCCACTACAAGCGGCAATAACAGAACACAGGGTGTCATGGTGGCTCAGTGGTTAGCACTGCTGCCTCACAGACAGACCTTAGCCTGCCGGCTGGGTTCTCTCTGTGGGGTCTCTATGGTCTTCCCTGTGTCTCAGAGTACTTTACTCCAAATACATGGAGCTCAGATCAGTGGGACACTCAACTTAAAATTAAAAAAACAATGAAAATATTTCAATATAAAAGTTCTGTCTTTATCGTTGTATCTTATAGTTGTTACAGGTTGGTTGTTAAGTACAGTTGTCATCATCACAAGTTATTAGTTCTATTGATTGATTGACCACTGTCAGGAAGGTGGCTTGTATGAGCCTAATCCTAAGAAACCACAACATCATTTTTTTGGAAAAACATATTTGCATTAAATTCAATTTATAATATGGCATTTTAACTCTTTTGAGCACAACACAAAACTACAATTTTAGTCCCAGTATTGATGAAACTCAATAAAAAAAACCCAAAAAAACTCAAAAAACTCGGATATTGCGATGTATAATGAACATTGCTGGGTGTAAGGGCCACTGACAGAGTTTTAGTCTTTTAGTCTTAGATTAAGTTACATTACCGTGGTAGCCTGGAATTATTTTTGGTCATGGTCAGAGTAAGATTTGGGATGGTTTAACCTTTGTTTCTCTGAAACACTGCTCTGGTTGAGTCCACACGTTCCATTCCAGGGGTCTGTCTCACCAACGTGATCTGTGAGTGCTGCTTACACAAATGGTGGCGGCATCCCCAATTTATGAGTGTATAATCACCTGAAAATAAGAATAAGTGTGTATTCGTTACCTTAGTAGATGTTGATTTATTTCAAATATCTTAGCCAAAACAGGAGTCAAATGCGCTAACCACCCACAATACAATAGAACCACATGGTGACCAGATTCCTCTGACGTCACACTCAGGGTGGGAACCATACAGCTCCTCTGCTCCAGCTGGACTGCTGCTAATACAGCGCCACTAACACACTGCTAGCTTAGCCTGTTAGCACCTGCTACCACCAGTGTTACTAAGAAAGTTACATAAAACAGCTCGGAAGCTTATTAAATCTAAATCTACAGAACTGTGTTAATCAGGGATCCTTTCTAAGAAATCAAACAAAACCAGCAGATGCATCATCACAGACAGGCTGGAAACAAAGCTGCTAACGTTAGCTAGCCCGATTCACTCAACAGTTCATAAAAACTCTGATTTTAATCCTGCTGCTTTGGTTGTTAAACTCTCACATTCAGTCAGCCTGTCAGTCAAGCTGACAGGTTTTATCATATTTTTATGTGAGCAGCCCTCCTTCAGAAAATTACAGCAATACTAAATGTCAACATTTTTGAATAAAGGTGTAGATACAACAAGTCAGCCGGTCCTCCTGTCTGTCCAACGGACTGACACGGACCATTGACTGTACTGATCAAATTAAAATAAAATGGATAAAAAACAAGGATAAAATCTTGTGATTAAATTTTGAATAATATAGCGATTACAGTTCAAAAATAAATGACAAACAAAAAAAAAAGAAAAATATAGCTACTGTGCTCCGGGGACCAGACTGAAGAAATAAAAACATGGTGCAGGAAAGAAACATACCTCCAATTGCAATACATTCGTTTGAAAGTGGTGCAGAGTGTCACGAAAAAAATGGAAAATTTGTGTCCATGTACATGAATCTATAGATTAAATTTTATGAATATCTCACAAACTCCTGTGACATCCACATGCTAGACTACCAGTCAAAAGTTTTACACAAGCATTGATTCAGAAACAAATGGAGATTAAAAAAAAAAAAAAAATTATTTGTGAAATCAGACAGCCGGCGAATAAGGATGTTTGCATGCCATGTCTGTGAAAATAAAAGCACCATTCTCTCCTCACAATTGCTGAGATCTTTGTCATTTGGCGTTTTCACCCTCTACTCTCAACTAACCCCGCTTGCATCTACACACGTGTTTCAACGCTCACACAAACTATTCTTTAGTCAGACACATGTTGATGGGTAACACAGACTCAGTTTTGTCCGACCCCATTGTGATTATCAGAAGCAAGTGTTGACTGGAAGTCAGCATTTAATCACAGCCTCTGTTTAAATCTTGCAGTTAAACCGTTGACTGGAACACTTGCGTGATGTATACCCCATGTGGTTCACGTCCACCATCTTGATCCTCCTCCTTCCGGGAGGGACTGGTAGCCGAGCTGCTGCTAACGTTTGCTCAGCTTGTTTCTTTGATAACTTAAGATCCAGCTGTCTGATGACTAAAATCCTTCATCCAGTTCTCTGGGAGAGAAGCTGGTTGTAAAACGGTAAAAACACTGAATAAAGCAGTTTCACGTTAAAAAACAGTGTTTCTCTGACACTGTTCAGCGGGCACAGGACGTCCAGTAGGGGCTGCTACCCGAGCTGCTGCTAACGTTTGCTCAGCTTGTTTCTCTGATAACTTAAGATCCAGAGGTTCAGCAGGTTTTTACCGGGAGCCAAATTATCCACAGAAGTGTCACCTCCTCCCCAGAACAAATAGACCCAGTGACGAAAATAGGTGAAAACACTGACTAAAACAGTTTCACGTAAAAAATCAGTGTTTCTCTTACGTCTGGTAGGGGCTGTTAGCTGAGCTGTTGCTAACGTTTGCTCAGCTTGTTTCTCTAATAAATTAAGACCCAGACGTTCAGCAGGTTTCTACTGGGAGCAGAATTATCCAGAGGTCTCCTCCTCTCCAAAAATAAACATACACAGGGATTAAAACCATAAAATACTGAATAAAGCTGTTTCATGTAAAAAAAAATCAATGTTTCTCCAACAATGTTCGGCGAGCATCAGACTTCCGGAAGGGGCTGGTAGCCGAGCTGCTGCTAACATTTGCTCAGCCTGTTTCTCTGACAACTTAATGTCCAGATGTCCGATGACTAAAATTCTTCATCCGGTTAAAAGATATAGTTAAAAACAACAAAGATCTAAAAGTTTATCATAAAAATGTGGCTTAAAACTGAGTAAAAGTTCATTTATAACAGTTTTGGTCGAACAACCACAACACTGACACATTATCTTGTATGTGTATAGTCTTCGGTAGAGGCCATTGTGGCAAACAGCCACAACGCCAACGTATTATCTTGCAGGTGTATACTCTTTTGTAGACGCAACTGTAGTGGACAAACACAACGCTGACGCATGCATCTTGTACGCGTACTCTCTTCGGTAGAGGGGGTATGACGCCATTGACAGGCGACAATATGAAACAGACTGTTACCTTGATTAGAATTACAGATTTCTCTGGGTTTGAAAATTGTTGGAAACATTTAGGATAATGTAAGTACACAACACAACACATATTATAGCTTTAAGCATCATTGATTTATAATTGATATTGCTAAAGTTAATAAACTCTGTTGTGCATTTAAAGAGAAGTTTCCTGTGATTGTTTGCATACATACTGTGATAGTAGTTTGCTGACGGGGTCAGTGCTCAAATTCAAATCTTCACTGTTCATCCTATAACCTTATTATTTTTCAGATGTTGACAGTCTTGGATGAACACCACATTTTGAGACTGTTTTCACTGTTCATATTCATAATTTGATTTACTTTTAATAATTAATAATTATCGTTGGTAATTATTAACTATTGCTGATAACCAAACCTGCTCCTGAGTCCCAACAGCTGCCTAGACAGTGTCTCATTACAACAGATAACACAGAAATATTTGAAGGGACCACATTTACTAATGTGAAATAGAAAAAAGAGCATATACTGTGTGTACTGTGCTGTGGTTGAATGATAAATTAAGTTCAGTTGTGATTACACTTTGATTATATCATTTAGACACGGACATCTCATGAAGCTTTGATGGAGATGATAATTCACGGATAAATGTCTAAACTGACTCATTAAATTCAGAATCCAGTTCAGGATTCTTGTGATAATTTTTTTACCACTCTGCATGTTTAGACACCTGACTGCATTACTGCACTGCTGCAGCTCTCTGAGGTCTCCTGATCAGGTCTATTGGATTTTCCCATAGACTGTATATAAAGATGATATTATATTTATATACAGTCTATGGTTGTTCCCCACTCCAGGAACCACACTTTGATACTTTCTCACGATCAGATCTGTGGAGACTGTTTCAACATGAGTTTTGTTCAGTTTAATTTATTATGTTTCTTCAATCTGTTATGGTATGGGTAATTACTAGGGGTGGGAATCTCACGAATCAAATTGATTCCAATTCTTTGGTGTCTGATTCGATTCATAATCAATTGAATGAATAGAAAAGGGGGCACAATTTTCAGTCTCTTGCTCAAGTATGCTGTGTGCCAAACCAGGCTGTGGACTGCCTTTTTATTTAAAAACTGCAATAATTTATTCATTAATTCATTTGAAAGCATCTTAGTCTCCTGCCTGTAGGAGAATAACAAAATGAGGGGGAGGCGGAGTGCTCTGCTGTGTTAGTATTAATGTTATGTCTCCAGCAGTGGAGAGCAGCCTCTCTGCTGCACTGTTAGCTCTGGGGAAAGACATCACTGCACAAGACGCTGAGCGGCTGCAGGGTTTTTGAAGTGAAACAGACTGAGCACAGAGTTATTCTCTTCACTTCAGAGTTGGTTTAAGTTGTTTAATGCTGCAGTGTGTGTTGGTCAGCCGGTCTTGTTTCTTACTGCTGGAGTTTGCTGCTCTTCTCCACTAACATTAGTCTCTGAGTGACGGTGTAGAAAGTTCACAATATACTTCATGTTTGTCTCGCAAAGGTAATTGTTTAGTTATGTAATCAAAAATGCTTGCAACTGCTGCCTATTTTTAAGATGAACTGCCAAGATAACTAGTGTGTGTGCGCTGTAGACTGTCTGGGTGCTGCGCTGCCTTTTTGTTCAACATCACGTTATTAACTAACATTTAGAAAATCTATTTTTGACATTTGTGAATCGATGCAGAATCGTCCACGTCTGCATCGTGATGCATCTAATAATCTTCTCCCCACCCCCACCCCCTAGTAATTAGCAAGCAGATTTAAATTTAATATAGTCAAATTTGGTTGGTCTAGTCCAAATAGTCTCTGAGTACCTGAGACAAACGAAAAAAGTGTTGCAACCATCCCCAGTCTCCCCTACTTTAGTAAATATATTTGGTTATATGAGTTACTTTCCACCACTGGAGAGGGACCATTAAGGATTTGCTTTCTACCAGTTGTGACTCTGTGGTTAAAATGGGGGAGTAGGTAGAGATGGAGAAAAAGGTGACATATCCTTTATGAAAGAGTAGAAATCTGAATGTCAATAGCAGTAGTTAGTTTTCCAAGGCAGGCCCTGAGATATAAAAAAAAAGATTAAAAAGAGAGACAGTGTTGAAATCTGCTTAGCTTCAAAGACGTCAAGTAATAATAGAACAATGAACATCTGGGCTTTGAATTATTCAGGTTTCAAACTAATCACAGCAGGACAGCAGCAGGATTTCCTTGAACCTCGGAGTTCACTACCTGAGGATTTGTCATGGATCACTACTACAGTAAGTGTGTGTGACAAATTACTGAATAATGCTTCTATCCTGCCACCCAGTGTTAGCATGGAGAACAGCATGATCTTATTCTTTTTATTAAAAAAAAAAAAAATCACCACAATTTAGAAACGTCACTTTTATTTCACAAGTTTCCACAGTTGGCTTGAGTCCCCTCCCCCCTTCCCCACCTCCCTTTTAACCCTCCTGTGCCTGGTTTCACAACTGACATCACAAATAAAAGAAATCAGCTGAAGAAAAGTCAGGTTGACATGAGATGAAACTATGTACACACGCACAAAGCTTTGGATGCAGAGTAAAGATGCTTACAGTGATTTGGGAGACATTAGCAGATTGTCAGCAACAGTATGAAAGTAGTCGAGTGAGGATTCGAGTGTTACAGCAGTCCCTTGGTTTTTCCACTAATGGCTGAGTTTTCAAAAAATAATAACTTGGGTCCTCCATAACCAATGACTCAAAAGGCAAAGTACCACATCCTTTCATTCAGCACACCCACAGAGAACATCTTGTAGAAAACACTAGAAAACAGACACCACATAGAGAGAGTCACAGTCGCTGTCTGATCACAGCTCGTCCTTGCCGTTCTGAGAGTCTGAGTCGGGAGTTTTAGCTTTTTTGGAATCCTTTTTGACAGCTCCTTTCGCTGTCTTTTTTGCAGCTGATTTTGCATCCTTTTTGTCTACCTGCTTGGCTTGTGTTTTGACCGTCTGCTTTCCATCTGTTTTAGCAGCAGGTTTCACTTTGTCTGTCTTGGCTTTTGCTTGGTCTCCAGCTTTGGCCTTTGCTTTGGGAGCGGCTTTGGCTTTAGTGGCTTTAGTGGCTTTAGTGCCTGTTGTTGTTCCGCTGGCGGTTTTCGCCTCCGCTTTGTCCGTCTTCGTCTCCGCTTTGTCCGTCTTCGTGTCGGCTGCTTTGTCATCCTGCGAGTCGGCCGGTACGTCCTGCTTCTGCTCTGTCGGTTTATCGTCTTGTTTATTATCTGCTTTCCCCTGGTCGGCCTGCGGGGGAGGCTCCGGTGTTGCCGACCGGGGTTCTGAGCTATCTGTTTTGCTGAACTCTGCATTCACGGGGGTAGAAAACATATTCAGCATATCCTCAGCTTGGATTCTCTCCTGCAGAACAAAAGGAAATAGTAGAGAAAAAAAGAGAAAGCAAAATGACCCAATTAGGAATCAAAATACCAGGATCAGAGACGAACAAAAGCTCTAATGACACTAGATCAGTTATGCAGAATGGAGGTTCTTTCATTTTAGTTTATATTTCTGTATGTATCCCCAGAAAACTAGTTATGCAGCATTAACAGTTTCATTTTCCTCAAATATCTGCTGACAGTCAAAAAGTAAAACACCATTATCTACACCTGTGTTTATTGAACAATTACCAGGCCTAATACTACTCTTATTCTACATAGATGGTCTGTACCTTTTCCTCGTGAGCAGGATCCAGGGTGAACCACAGCGCTACAGCACACCTCTGACCCTTGGTGACAGCTCTGACGCCGTGAGGGTTTTCTTTTCCCGCTCCAAACCCGACCACGCGGCCGCACTGTGGACGCACCTCAGCCTGGGGGAGTCCGAGAATACAGTATATAATGTGCCATATCAGACAATTTCATAGCTTTAAATGTACAACTGTTGTACTGACGCGGGCTGTGAGTGCGGATGAAAGCATGGCTGAATATTTACCGTGACAGTTTTTGCATCCAACTCTGTGAAAATGAAATCTCCTCCTTCAAAGTCGTCGTTTAGATAAAGGATGGCACTGGAGGGGGAGACACATCGGGATGTTATGGAGCTGCTTGTCATCAACACACTCTGTAACCACTGTAGTGTGTGTGTGTGTGTGTGTGCGCTCACCTGTAGTCTCTGTGTGTGTATGCAGGAGGCTCTTTTATGCACTCGTTAAGCTCAGACACCAGCAGACAGTTGTCCACGTGAACAGGGTGACTCAGGTCCTCACGGTCCTTCTTCTCTGAATAACCAGCAGTACAGAGAGAGGACGAACATTTCAGGCTGTGATCACACTCATCTGATCTCATTTTAGTCAAACTAAAGGGATTTATTACAGCTGCACTAATCAATATATTTTATATTTACAGCAGATCTAATAATAATGTGTAATGTGAAAGGTGTCACTTTTATTAACAAACCCACAGAGAATTATCACCCTTTGTGTTTGAAGCTTTTTAGTGTCTTTTAGCTCATTGTTTTTGTTTTCTGAGAGATTATGTACTTTTCAGTTTGGTGTGGCGGAGAGCTCTAAATACTACAATACCCATGAGCCTCTGCAGCTTATTTAGAAGAAGCTAGTCAGAGCTGTGCATCAGAGTTATAGTTGTTTTGTTTGTTGTTGCAGTTGCTAAATTCATCCAAAACTAACTGAGAATCTGAGAGTGGATTCATTTAAGCTGCTAATTGTATTATACACAGAATTTTAAGCTCTGATTTTAAACTGTGATTGAATGATTTTTATCGAAATGCACCTTGGGAGTCGTAGTTAACTTCTTTTTATGTACACAGACTTGCACCTTTGACTTTTTATCAAAGAACTGGATATTTTCTTATGGAATTGTTGATCTTTTGTACTTATAATTCAACCAGGAGAAGTTCATGCCGATCCAAGTCATAGAAGAGCTCCAAGTCACGTAAGATTGTCTATGAGAAAAATAAGTGGGACTTTTACTCCCCAAACCAGCAGTGCCCTAAATAGCTCCTCCCACTCTATTAACATACAGTGTCCTATTTTAACCATGCAAGTGCAACAACAAACGCAAAGTGGTAGGTCTTAGTCGCACAGACTATATATGGGCGTCTCCATGTGCACCTGCTATTTTGGTTCATGTATGTGCAGCAGCGCAACTTGTAAAAAAAACTGAGTGAAGGTGAATACAGATCATGGATGTATAAAGACAACTGGATACAGCGTGGAAGGCAGGGCTCCGTTCATTCCTATGAAAGTTGCTCAGTGGTGCATGAAGCAAAAAAAGTTTAACTTCCGGGTATAAAATTACCCAGATCTTCCGGGATCATTGGGCCCATAGAGCATGCGCACTAGTGACTTTTGCTGGCCGAGCCGGCTACGTCCAGTTTAGCCCTCCGCTAACTGGAATGGGGATAAAACAATTCAATGTGCAGCTCTTCTAGACTGTCGGAATGTGATCAGACCGAATGGATCAAATTCTGATAGTGAGACGAGTCATTTTGCGGGGGTTGTGATGCTCAAAAAAAATTATCTGCTGATTTACAGACGTGTCTTTCACAATGTAAGTCTATGGGAAAAAGTATTTTTGGGCCCAATAGCATCACATGACGTTGTAATTACACAGTTGGCCACTGTGTCAAATTGGCTTCACAGCCCGGCGCTGTTCCTGGAGGCTTGATATAAATCAACAGGTGTAGTGATTATTAAATACTAGTCACATCACTGCTCTCATAGCTCTGAAACAGCTGAGCCAATCACAGTTTAATGTGATAACGACGGCTCAATAAAAGGAAAGCTGTTCATCAGGAAAAGACAGTTCAGAGCGCCACGACATGAACACACATCACCACAAATCTGCAGCCAAAGAAGTAGTAGTTTTTTTCATCAGTTAGTTACTATAATAACGATAGAAATAAAAAATAAAAAAATGTATTTGCTATTTCAGCAATGATTGTAACCTATCTCACCCTGTACATGGTTGCATAGTTTAGTTTGACCAAATTTCAACTAAAGTACAACTTTGTCTTTGCACCGCTTCATTTGAATGAACCTTCCACCTGTCTGCGCCTCTCCTCCCACCTGTGCACCGTGCACTCTGTCACCAAAATAACTCACAAACACGCAAAGCGAGTTTCAAGGTCAGGAAAATACCAAACAGTCGGAGCGCTGCTTGCGCTGGTCGTTGCACCTCCATGAAGATACAGCCCACGATTTTCCATAAATGATGCACTCCTCTCTGAGCCAATCCCTAACATGTCATGTGCTGTATGAAAACCTCTTTCACTGAGTTTTTACTCAGTTGTCCTTTCTAAATGTCTCTTCTGTGTGCTCACAAGCCCGGAGACTCACTCACAGTGTCTTTCTGTCAGCATCTCTGCCTTGTGTGCTCTCAGGTTTGCCTGCATGCTTGCTCAACAGTTTTGTTACAATGTTCCACAAGTCCCAATTAGAAAAGTAGAGTGAGTCATTTCTGATGTTGGTTGTTTTTTTCTTTGTGTGATAATAATTTCTCTACAAAATATCATTCATGTGCTGGCTACAGATCTTTTTCTGTGTTCAAAATGTCCTATTGCACACTCAGGAATGAGGCACAACTACAACTACATAATAGTGAGCTGACTCTGACGTGTCAATAGCAACAGTCACTTAGTCTCATGTCTAATGAAGTATTTAGAGTCATTTGCCATGCCAGACTTACAGAAAACAAACCATCTCTCAGAAACAAAGTTGAAATATTTAGAAGCTATAGTGAATTATCCAGTAGACTAGTATGTTGCTGTGTTGTAGAACATTGAGGTTATTATCAGAGACAACTTTCATACCCTGTTGTATGCTCTTTGTCTGACTAGACACAGCTGCATCCTCTTTATCCAATCATCTTTTCATTGTATTTATGTATTCATTATTATAATACCAGCATCGTGTCACTGTCTGACTTACCATCGATGGCGGAGCGACAGACCAGGTGGGAGTAGGAGAAGTAGAGCGGAGTTTCCAAACGGAAGTGCGACACCAAAACCTTCCTCACCTTCTCGCTTAGGTTGAAGAACAAACGAGCGCTCTTCAGCGGAACCTTCCCCTCCTGTCCCAGCTGTGGGAGGAGGAAACGGGATTCAACAGCAGGTACAGGATTAAAGCAATGTAGGTAATATGTGTGTAGCTGGCTATTTACTAAGCAGCAGAAATACAGACCTTGACAGCCTTCAGGACAGTGACTCCCTGGAACATCTCACTGGGGGAGTGGGGGGAAGGACGCCCCCTGTAGCCATCACCTTTCAGAGCAGCAGTCTGGGAAATATGCACAACATCAACACTCTGACATGATGGGCTGAGACACACAATGGAAAACCCAACAGAGGCAGGACACAAACAGACATGAGAGAGTTCCTTTGTGTAGAGAGGTATTTGTGTATTTTTAATATTTCTATTCATATGATGGTTTAATTACCTGTCCTGTCCGTTCTGCTGCAATACCAAAGTAAGTTCCTAACGTTTGTTGTAAGTGCAGTAAAGTGAACTCACTAAGTTGTGAGCGACTCCATTCTTTAGATAACTCACATTGGAGAGGTGCTGCAGCTCCCTGCAGTCATCGTCAGTGATCACCCCATCCAGCAGCACCCGCTGAGAGCCGTTCAGCTGGGCGGACGTCATGGTCACCTTGATGTCATCATATGTTGGAGCGCCACCTAGAGGAGAAAGGTCACAGTCAAGACTTAAACACACAATACCAGCCAAGGATATTAAAAGTTTGGCTGCGGAAGACGTAATTTTGACTTTGCTTGGAGGTCGTGTTCTTTTTTTTTTTTTTTTTAAATCAATACTGTAATCTAGTTGGATGGTGAAAAGACGCTTCATTTTCATTTGTTATAAATGGATTTTTAAGTCAATCATGTGGACGTTTGGATTATTTCAAACTTTTAGGGAGAAGTATTCACCTTCCTGTGGTGCAATGATCTTGGTCAAGTCTGAAGAGTCCTTCTTCTTCTCCTCAACCAGGGTTTCAATCTCTTTCATCAGGTTTCCTATTTCCTCCGTGATCCTCGCTGCAGCCTCTTTCTCCGCCCTGAGACGCAACGAGGATAAAATGACGGATTAACATCACTTTAACCACAAATTTATACACACACTGCACAAACGTCTGTGTGTCTGTGTGTGTGTGTGTGTGTGTGTGTGTGTGTGTGTGGAATCTTACTTCTGCTTTTCTCTCAGTTTCTTAGGCATGACATCTTCAGGAGTCCACGTGTCCTGGATACAAAATGATGTGGCGTTAATTCAAATGTCCTCCATTTATTTTTCAGCACGGCATGAAATGAGAAGAAGGTGATGGATAACAAATGGTTTATTCACTCACTGGATCTACAAAGGTGATTCCAAAGGCTTCATATCCAAAGTACAGCAGCTCTTTCTCCAGCATGGACTGCCGAATATAATCTTTCACCACCTGGGAGTTCAAAACAAAGCATTTGTTTTACTTTAATTGTTGAAATTCCTGCAAAAAAAAGTATATTCAGAAGGTACAAAATAAAGGTGCCAAGCTTTAAGTTGAGGTTAATGCTAAAAAACATTGAATTAATCTCCTCATCATCTGTCTTATTAAAAACCTAAACCAACAATGTGTAGTTTTTCTCTCAATAAGTTCCAACTTTCCCAGTCTGTTTGTGGCTCTCAGCCTCAAGCCCACTGGTTCCTACTGAAATTTTAGGAAATGTTAAAGATTCCCTCCAGACATTTCTTTGTTTATAAAATACTGTCTGATATGTTTTTTTCTACAAAAAAAAGTTAAATTAGCACAATAAAATCCTTCAAATGACACCCACTCCTTCTCCCTCATTGAAAAATCCAGAATCTTTGAATATGCAAATATTTTTCATCTCAAAAGTTTAAGTGCTGGACACAAAATGACTCTTACTTCACACAGAGAAGCTCAGACATCTGAGAGAAGGAAACAATAAGCTAAACATGTTTTTTTTAGGAGGGGTGGAGGGGTGTAAGTGATTTCTAAAACAGCTGGCCACTGTAGTTTTAAGTTAATGTTACCCAGCAGGAGTATACAGTGCATTTGTTGGGGACTATTTTCAGCTGTGGATTAATACACATTTGCTGCTCTAGTGAGTAATTACATGGTAATGAAGGAAGACTTGTTAATGGGATCAATTTAGTTGGTTCTGATTTTTTTCATGAGATTCCTTGACAATAAAACAACATCGCCAGACTTGTTCTTGAAGTATCAGGTCTCTACCAGTCAAGCTCAGTGTGATGTTAAGTTATTTTAGAACATTAATAATAAAGGTAGAATTGAATTAATGTAAAGGAAAATATGAAAATGCAGCATTATGGATTATTAAAGGATATGTCTGGTGCTATTTTATATTTCTCCTACATATCATTACTAATTATTTTGTTAGGTAAACATTAGCATCCAGCATTAACATATTTCTTTGTGATGGACTACTTCTGAAACCAAATCTACCCCTTTGAAGAATATATCCAAAGCTGAACACAAGCTGGGGAGCGAGTTCACTAGTGAAAGCCAGAAATCTAAGCACCCCGGGACAGAATCACTTAGTCATTAGTATTGATCAACAACCCTGTTAAGCTGCAGTAAATGCTGTATAATATGGACATTAAAAGTCTTATTTATTGCACCATTTAAACGCAGCAAATGTTGAAGCGCTTTAGATTACCATCAGTGCTTTTTTAATGCTGTTTTTGTACATTTGAGTGCTTTTTTTTCCTCTCACTGCTAATTCACTGCTAATCTTTCTGCACTCACAGTGAGGTTGTTTGGATGGAAGCCTTTACTAAAGAGGTTCGACCTACTGTACCTGTCTGGCTGATATGGTTTCTGCCTTGTCTTCCCCCAACACGGCAGAATAATAAGCCAGGTTCTGCTTCATCACTTGGTCATTAGGGTGGAACAACAGGAAGGTCTTGGCACACTCGATGGCCTGCTCATACTTCTCACCTGGAGTCAGGAGACAGAAGCAGGAGGGTGAAGAGTAGGGATAAAGTCTGAAACAGCTATTCTAAAGAAAGAGTTGCATTATGGAACCAGAGTACCCCTTTAATGAAAGGAAGAGTTTCAAGACTCCCCGCAGGGATCATTTCAAACGCTTTCTCTCTTGTATACTTCAAAGGAGCTGCCATGAAACTCACCCTTTTACTATTTTGGAAACCCCCTCTTTAATAAGCCTCTTTATTCTGATGTCACACTAAAAATCGCAGTCTGCATAATTTCTTTCTTAACTTGGTCACTGAGCGAGTGATTTACTCAAATTTACTTGAAACTAGGTTTAAACAGGCCACAAGAGGAGTGATTATCCATATTACTACTATAGTCATACAACTGTCAGGCTCTGATTATCTTCAAAATAAATATATTGAAATCCACTATGTTTAGATGTGATTTTTAGCTTCTTTCAAATTAAAATTAGAGAAACAGAAAAAATTGGGTAATCCCTGTAGAATCGATGGAATAGATTTGATCTTTTTCTTTGATGGTGTCATGGTTTGGAAACCAATCTTTAAAGAACAGAAACTCTCTGAATCAAATTGTTAAAAGGTCTTGTAGGCTGATCGGCGTCTGTGTACACCAGAAAGTTACAGTGGATAACCAGCTCGGTTTTAAATGACGACTCTCATCCTTCACACAGTGAATTCCAGCTTCTTCCCTCAGGACATACAGGCTTATAGTCCCAACAAAACGGCATAAAAATAGCTTTGTTGCAGCAGTCATCACTCAGATGAACAAGACGTAGCAACATTGCACAGATGCTATAGAAGCAACGCTTATTTATTTATTTTTACCTACATTTTACCTTATCTATTTTAATAGCTATTTATATTAGTGATTTTTATTGTTATTTATCCCTTTTTAAGTCCTAATTATTGGAGCCTTATATCTGTCTACTGTCTGTGCTGTTTGTAAAACGTGTGTCGAGGTGGATTCCTCGTCTACTGCAAACCAAATCTACCTACTGGTACAAATAAAGTAACTTGAACCTGAACCTGGAAAAATTCTTTTTGGTGGTTTATGGCTCCGAAAGAGAAAATGCAGAAATCAAATCTGACTGGAGGTATTACTGGGCGTTTTGGTGTTTTTCTTAAATACTTTGAACTCCAGGCTTTTTTTGCTCAGTTCTCATTCCCTTTACTTACAGGCTTACATGTCATTGCCGGACATGCCATATATTATTTTTAGAATAAGTTGGGCTACTCAGAAATGCCAGTTTCAAGTTGCATGTGAGTTGTACTACACATGATTTTAGAGCAGGGTTTTGAGAAAAGTTGTTGTTGTGCCATTTAGTTCATCACAAGGATGTATAAAGGAGAGTGTCAGTGTTCCAGGGACATAAGAACCATGTTGATGAGACATTTTAAGCCTTAATAATGTCATAAAAAAACAATAATGCAAACCGAAAAAAGTATAATATATTAATAACAATATGAAGATGTAGTGGGCTACACCTGGGTCCTGTTTCTTTAGCCTATATTTGTTTAAAGTTCGGGAGACTGTCACCATGAAAAGTCCTGCTGAATGAACTATTAGCACTTCCTGTTTGCACTGTGACCATGAACGTACAGACAACTCTCACTGGATCACTTTGATACTGCAGAAAACTCAAAACATGATGATTAGAAGGCAACATCTGCAGGTGAGGAGCATCTTTTTAAAAATTGACTTCAAAGCTAATTTATGGGTGTTAATCTGTCACCAGGATGTCAGAGATTCCTGGGATTTTTTATAACCCCCAAAAATGTCTGAATCTGAATCTAACAACATGTATATCATGTCTGTGCGTTCTGGTATCATCGGATCCAAAGGGTTAACTGTGATACGGGAGGAACCTCCTTCACATCAGAGGAGAAAATTGGTAATTTCTTTTTTTTTCATAAGGCCAACATTTTTCAGCAAGCTATATCTGACCCTATGCATAATCAGCGATGCCGTAAATCACTGCAGATTTAGGGATTAACTGCATTATGATCAGGGGCATTAGCTAAAGCCATGTACACCACAGAGTACAGGCTGTGAGACTCACTGTTGTAGTAGGAGAACTGCAGGTAGTTGAACTGCGCGGGGAGGTAGTCCTCAAAGGGCTTGTCTCTTCCAGCAGTTGAAGCCAGCTCCACAGAGCAGTGCTGCTTACAGTTCAGTACCTGCATGTAGTGATCTGACACACACACACAAACACATTTACACAAAGGAATAAGATCATCGAATTTCCAATTTTCATACATCTTTTTGGCACAATAACCACGGATGTACTGTGTCACCTGTCATGGTCTGGAACAGGTCGGCACTGTATTCCATGTAGTTGTATCCGTCATAGTTGTAGGATCCCTCGCACAGCGCTCTGCACTCCTTATCGGCCTTGAAGTGCTCATCTAAAGCCGCTTCGAAGTGTTCAGCCGCCAGACCGAAAGAATCGTCGCTGTAGTAACTCTTCCCCTTCAGGAACTCAGCCTGAGGAGAGAGCAAGTGGACACCCTGTTAGATAGTTTCAATCCCTTTTATAAAAGCAATGTTAGGAGTGCAATGTGATATTCTATTTGACATGTTATTGGCTCTCTAACAGCAGTAACAGAAAAGCTTTGACACTAGATGCTTAAAACAATTTGTCTGGGTTGAGTTTTACTTTTAGAGCATAAAGGTTTTATATAGTGATTACCCCACAGGAAAAACACAGGGATGTCACAGTCAGAAAATGTTACCGCACTAAACGGATCATGTGATAAAATGTCAATTTCTGAAATAAACGGAACAATAAAATAACTCAAATGTGAGGAAAACAATTTAGACTCGAAGGCTTTCCTAAGAAGACTAAGAGGTCAAAGAAGTTTGCACTCACCATATGTGGCCTGGCCTCCAGATCTTTGAAGTCTTCCTCCTTTACTCCTGCCATCATCCTGTAGTAGTCCAGGTTCTGTTTCATCTCCATGTGATCCGGGTTGGCCTGGAAGAACGTGTTGGCTGCTGCCACCGCCTTGTCCAGCATATTTATCTGAAAACACATAGAAGCTCAACTCATCCTGTCTAGACTGAAGGTGTGTTAATCAGATCACCTGGGAGGAAAAACTACAGACTAATTCACTATGACAGGATTGTTCACTGCTGCACTGTGATATTTTATAATGTGTTTGCTTCTATGTGCTTCTCAAACTGGGTTTAGTCTATCCTAACCTCAAGGTAAAGCAGCGTCCATTGATTGTTTGGCTACTGACATTTTATCATATTATAAAGATCTTATGATTAACATGTTAGCCAACTTATAATTTATTTACACAGTAGACACACAGCAACATTAGCACTAATTGTGAAGTAGTGTTTCTGTCCAACTGGCTAATTTTAGTCCAATATTCACTCTCTTTTAGCTCTGTTTTTGCTCTCTACCAACTCCTGAGAAAAATATCTGACCCTCTAGCTGCTAAATGCTCCACTAAGTTATTAACTTTATCTGTTTGCTGTTTGGTGCTGGGCAGATAGGTAGTGTACGAACTTTTCAGCTGAAATCAGCTGTGGCTAAAAAGCTACGCTACTGAACCAAAACTGTAACGTTGATTGCCATAAAATCAAAACATTGAGCCTGAAAATCATTAAAAAGCTCTGTAGAGTTCAGGGGAACTGCAGAATTTCATGATATTTCTTTGTGGGTTTGTTAATATGAGTGACATCTTTTTACAATTACACATAGTCATTTGAACCATCGCTAAAAATATTGATTAGTGCAGCTTTAATAAACAGGGCTGACAGGAACAAGCTGTCATTCTGAATCTTTCTCTAACTGACCAACCTCTCATCAGTTTGGTTTTAAATCACTCCTTACTTCAAAATAATCAGCTGTGTTGTTGCTAGTAACTAATGTTAAAGAGGAAATCTGTAGCTTGTAGGCTCTTTTCTGGTGACCTGTAGGAATTGGAGCAACTTATTTCTAACTAACCACGGAAACTCCCACCCATAATGGCCTGTAATTAAAATAACAACATGTCATTTTCACAAAAGAGGCCAATAAAATATTTAAAGCTGCATCATGTGATTCAGTAAGACTGATGATAAAGAGCTTTTGTCCCCCAACACCTGGTGTCAGACTTCTGAAAGTCATAAATTTAAGCTTAATGGCTGAATCATAACTAGTTAACAACTCTGTCATACTGAAAATGTGTCCGTTGTCATTTTGTACTGTGAGGTCTGAATTCTGAATGTTTCAAAATTCATAGGAATTGTTATAGAAATACATAAAAATACATTATCAAGGCTGATTAAACTTCTGCACTATTTTTTTCATTATTCTGCTGCTTTAAAAAGTCTTACTTCCTAGTAAACCCACAAAAAAAAGAAAATTGTGGATATAAAAGTTGTTCAGTTGACAAAAATAGTTGAATGTTTAAGCTGATAAAACATCTACCTATCTTGACCAATCTTTTACAGATAAAAGCACTCTTGTCTAGCAAGTACGAGTTTATTGTGAGCATTTGAAAGCAGCATTTAGGCCTTTAAACAGCTGTATCCAAAAAAGTCTACGTCCTAACGTCAGACTCCTCAGAGGCTGACTCCACCTTAAGACGTGGCATGGTTGTCTTGGTTTTGAGGGGGTTGGGACATTTACAGTAGTCAACTACATCCTAACTCTGATGGAAAGCCTGAATGAATGTAAACTAAAGCCAGTGAAAGCGTTTCATAATGTATGGCCTGCATGTTTACATGCAGCTGCAATGGAAAAACATTATCTCTGATGCATTTTATTAAAGAACAGCAGTGATTTCAGTCAAGGCTTCATACTTATACTTTGGAGCTTTATACCTTAAAGTAGGCGACTTGTAAGTAATTATAAGGGGTCCTTTTCTTGAATTCCAACTCCACTTCTGCAGTGACTTGATGCATAGTTGGTGTCCCAAGTTTCTCAGTTTCACAGGAGTTGACACAATCCGCCCGTTTCAGGATTTTCTGGAAGAAGCCCAGGTCTTCCACAGACCCGGCCCCCGGTATCGGGACTCCCAAGCCGGCCAGAGGCTCGCCGAAAGCGGTGTGGTTGGCGCAGTTGAGCCGGCATTGAGCCTTAACCTTGCGGACTGTAGCTTTGTTCCTGAGCGCCTTCTCCATATTCAGGATAACAGTGAGCCAGTCGCTTTTATAGTAGGCTTCCACGGCCGTGTCGAAGAGGAAATCAAAGGGCTCCAAAACGACGTGGTTGTTCAAGTTAGTGTCGGACGTGCACAGCGGCAACAAAAGGCTCAGAAAGGGAAGCGCATAACGGAGCTCCATGATGCGGAAAGTCAGCGCTCTGCGGCGGGATACGAGCCTGGACCAGAGACCGAGGGGCCGGACCGGCACAGAGAGGATGTGTAACTTCTGTCCCCGGCAGTAACTTGTCTGGAGGTGGGGTTTGAATAGTTGAGCCCCCGGTAGCACCCCCCTCTCCCCACCGCCCCCTTCCACACACACAGACGCAGAAATCATAACGCTATAGGACGGTCCCATTGTGAACCTACAATGTACAAAACAAATCATTTCTAGTTAATCGAAAACCCCATAAAACCATCTGAGAAAAATCTACAGTATCATCATCATCATCATCATCATCATCATCATCATCATCACTGCCTCCAAACCCCATTTGCTTTACACTTCAAAGTGGATTCAACATTAAAAATAAATAAATAAAATAGTTGTCACCTAATTTATGGAAATTTATTAAGACAACATTGAACCAGTGAAAACGAAAAATGTAAGAGTACATTTTGCACTGTATTTTAATGTTATGATGGGCTTTTTATTTTCTTTATATGACAAAATATTAAGTTAGACTCATTTGATATAATAAGAAACGTATCAACGTACGTATGTGATAAAGACCAACTTATTTTGTAAGAACAAGAAATGTTTTTGTTCTGTGGAGGAAAATGATTTAACCTGCACGTGTTCAAGCTGTTGGTCTGCAACATTAAGTGTCTTCATCAAGTCTCATCATTCATCAGGTCTCTGAACTCTGTTAGAGGGATGAACAGCATTTATTTAAGATATTGCCTCATTTGGTGTTTTTGATGATGGTGATGGAGAGCGCTGTCTAACAAGTTGCTCCAAAATCTTCCACAGCTGTATAGTTGGTTTGAAGTCTGGTGACGATGAAGACCAAAGAACACAATTAACATTTTAATACTCATCACAGTGAGCCCTGGCAGAATGTCATTGTGTTTTACTGAATCATGTAGGTGTCACTGTCAGTTTGTCTGATGTTCTTATGTCTCCTTGTTTACCTTTAAGTGAATATTTTTCCTCCTTAAAACAACATGACAATTTCTTGTCATAATAACATAATTAACTTATTTAGTTTTATCTACCTTGTTAAGTTCCATGTTATGACAAAATAAGTTGGTATGTAGTATTGTTATGACAAATGTGTCGCAATGAAAGCATCTTGTTAATAATAGTAAAACAAATTCTCTCATAATAGAGAAACTGTGCAGATTTATTTTCTCATAATGGCAGCAATTTATAATAGAGCTTACTCAGATCACCCAAAAATGAAAAAAAAAAACGCGCAAGAAATACTTATATAAAGAGAAAATATCTACTATTACCATCACTTTTTGAGAAGAAAACTTGTGTAAGTGTGCACCCAGTGAATCATGGGAGAAATAGTATTTAGTAGGAGGAACCAGACAGACAGTCAAAAAGCAATAACACTGCAGCAGTTCAAGGCGTTACATGTAGTATACCCTAACGTACACCTCGGTGGTTTTATGGTTGGTTTGAAGCTGCTTATGTGAAAGACATATCACAGCTACTGTTTAATGTGGTCATATCCCGACTTTTTCCTGTCTATAAAAATATATTTCTCACTAGTGACACATCTTCGCTTGTTTAAATGTTCTGTGGTGAGGCTGCTTTGTTGGTGACGTGCCTGAAAAGAAAGACTAGTCATAATGAGAATAAAATATACCATATACAGTATAAAACATTTTTTTTAATGTCAACGTGGAAATAAAATTACATTTCAAAAAAACCTGAATTCGTAAACGTAGTAAAACAGCAATGAAGAGATTTGTTTTTAAGTATTTTATGCAGGCACACATAAGGGCCACCATTATAGGCAAAATGGGGCGGAGATTTAAGACCCCTTGACGCCTCCGGTGTTTTTAGTCAACTGCAGTTATAAAATCAGCAGCTGGACATAGGAGGTGGCCAGGTGCGACTGAAATCACCGGTGAAACGAGTTTATAACGAGAACTGATACTGGAGAACATGGACAGGACCGTCAGCCTCCCCAACCAGCCCGACAAAACCACCACAGGTAACAAACGTGCTGTAAACTTCGTGTCAGACCTTGCTAACATTACCATACTGAACAATATCGAGATTTTTAAAGTTATCCGACAAAGAACACAGTCAGTGTCAATATCGTTAGGTGTATTTGTCTTAAGTCAGCTACATGTAACCCTGCGTACGCTAAACCAGTCTGTGACAGTGGAAACGTGACTGTGCGAGTAGCTGTGATGTAACGACAGTACAATGTAATTCAATATTAAGTTTGAACTTGCACAACATCGCAACTGCACTGTTGTTGATAGCATTTGCCAGAGTAATTGCTGCTGTATATATGTAGATTTAAGCAATTGTTTTGTTCATTGGTTGTTGAACTGTACGTGCTCGAGACGAGAGTGTAACTTAAAGTTAGTCTAGTTAAGATTTTTGTCTTTAGAAGTCATTACATTACATTAATGTTACATTTCTACGTGTGTGAAATGTGACTAATTTGATAGTAGCTAAAGCAACAGTGGTAGTAACAGTAGTTGATGCAGAAACAACAGTAGTAGTAGTTACATCAGTGGCAGTGGTACAGCAATATTTGCAGTAGTATTCCTGCTGATGGCTGTGTTACATGTGTGAGATCAGTGTGATGTAACTCCACCTGGATGCCTTACAGTGACTCTGGTTGAGAGCAGCAGCACCCCCGGTGGGCTGGAACTGGTCAGTTCATACCAGACCAACAGAGTAGGAGACCCCTCAGACCTGGTGGCCCTGGCAGCTCAAGTACAGAAGGTTTGGACTAAGATTTTTTATATGTATTTATTTTAAATCATATTTAAACTCTTTGATTGGCAAACTCTACACTTCAGCACTTCTTGATGCAAATGGATACAACAGTCCTGACAGTATCTTAACTGTTTTTTTTTTTTTTTTTAGGGAGATGATTTCATAAAAGCCAATGCTTGCAACAGGCTGACAGTCATTGCTGACCAGATCAGATACCTACAGGAGCAGGCGAGAAAGGTAAGACTATCAGCAAAAACACCAGTACACTCACTGAACGGACTAGATAATACTGCACTTATACACAAATGCTGCAGCTACTCTTGTTGTTTTAAAATACTACAGCAACCTTTTTTTAGCTGGTCATGCCAGGATGCATAAACCGGGCAGATTTAAACCATCTATATTGGATTTTTGTGGAATGTGATCCGTCAAACAAGACCAGATCCCAAGGTGGTCATGGTTATGTAATCATAATGGGATCAAAATCTGATTTTGAAATGTTCAGCTCTGCCGAGGTTTTGTATTCTGGAATTTTTTAATTACAAAAGGCTATATGAAGAAAAAAATAAACTTTCAGGCAGAGGTAAATTTACATGCTGGCGTAAAAGTATACCAGACATCAAGAAAGGAGAAAAGACATACTTTCATCCCAGCACATACTTTTGTTTTCTTCTCTCTCTGCAGGTTTTAGAAGAGGCCAAAAGAGATGCTGACCTCCACCATGCTGCCTGTAACATTGTGAAAAAACCAGGCAACATGTATTATCTCTACGAACGGCCATCTGGACAGAAATACTTCTCCATCATTTCTCCTAAGGTTTGCATTATACTGATAGATACTACTGTAAATAGATCTTATGTCACCCAGCATTGAGGAAATGTTGCATCATGCCAGCACAGTGTCTGTTACCTAACATCCGTTCAGGGAGAGTCTTGTGAAGATGACGCACGTGACAGCCTAACCTAACACCTGCAAGTGTGTGTATGTAACTGGAGAGTTGGAGGTGTGTGGTGTTCAAAGTTCATGAAGCTCTGGGGGGAGGTGCTAGTGACCAGACGGTCAAAACACATCTGGTCAAAACACAGGCAGTTTAAGTTGGATTTGGCTGGTTAGTGTTAGCTATGTGCGCTTTGCAAGGCTTCCAGGCAGGATTTTTAACGGTCATGGAATTTCTTGAATTTTTTGTTTTCCCGCACATATTTGCTTCAGTGAAGAGGCCTTAAGACATTTTTCTCTAGAGTTAAACGCAGGTTGCTTACTCTTTAAGGACATTTATTAACTGGAAACTGAACAGAATAAGGGTGCTTATTCTCATTTTTGATTGTCCTGCCAATTATTTTTGATTGGTCTATAAAATGGCAAAAAAGGTGACTTCTTCCAATTGTGTTTTATGTCTCACCATCAGTTCAAAACCTAAAGATATTCAGTTTATGGCCAGTTAAGATTAAGAAAATACTCAGTTAAGAGGCATTTTTAATCAAAATAGCTGCAGATCATATGTTTTGTCAGTAGTCTAATTGATTGATCCACAAATCATTTCAGCTCTAGAACAAAAAACTGATAAATGTTTGATCTGAAAGTTTGCTAAGGTTAGAGAAGTCATAGCATTTTAAATTAGGAAGGAATTTCTCTGTAAACTGATTCTAAAATAGAAAATAGTTTTTTTCTACTCTGTAATGCAAACATCTCATTATAATATTCTTTCTCTCTCCTCTCCTCTGAAAGGAATGGGGCCCAAGTTGCCCTCACCAGTTTGTCGGTGCGTTCAAACTTCAGCATGACATGTCCTGGACCCCCATAGACGAGGTGCAGAAGCGGGATGCGGAGATCGCCATCATGGACAAACTTCTCAGCCAGCAGACCGCCTTACCACCTTACACAGAGCCCAACTTCAAGGGCCTCTCTGATTAAAGGGCTGAACTGGAACAAAGGACTGGGATTTTATAAAGGACACATGGTGAAAGCTAACTGTAGTTTTAATGGATATCAGTATGAACTGGCAAAAATCCACACATGGGTAGGAGTTGCTGATATGAAAGCATCTGTCACACAGTGTTTTGATGACTTTCATACACTGCCTTAACTGCATAATGCATTACTATTAGTTTTTGTTTGTAGTCATCATCTTTGCAACCTCGCCATCATCAAAACAGCAAATGAGGGAATGTTTCTCCAAAACTGAAAATATCAATTTAGCCTGTTCTGGCAAGCATGTGCATAGACACGTTTTGCTTCATAGGCTTTATAAAAAGCGTTTCACTTCAGATTTAGTTGATCACACCAACAACCATCACGCAAATTCATTTTAAATGTGCAGTTTTCTTGCATTGTAAACAAACAAAAGTTACGTTCACATTCAGTGGTACTCCTCGTGATCTAACAGATGTGAAGAATGCTTTTCCGTCCTCAGAAAACATCTGGCTGGTATTCCAGAAAGCAGGTTTAGTTAAAACTCTGAGTTTGTTAATCCTCAGATGAGGGAGACTCTGGATTTTTTAGTTCCAGAAAGAGGGGTAACTTAAACTCGGGTCAGTTACCATGGTAACTTACTCTGTGAAGCTAACCTGCTCGCTGGCCGATTTCTTCAACAAACCCTGGGTTTCTGTCTGTCTCCTGCCTCTTACAGAGCCAGACACACTGTTTCATTTCCTCATTTAGTCAAAGTGCATATTGAAGTAGCAGAGGTTTACTGTCTGTCAGAATCAAAATCCAGGTTGGATATTAGATTGTTTCTCAAGGACTTTCTAAAGTCATGACACAGCGTGTTAATTCAGCTTCAGCTGAGAATAAAACCTCTGCACGTCCTTTTTACATGTGAAAGTTGTTTTTTTTTTTTTATAACACTGTGACTGTGTGTACGCAAGACAGCTGTCAGTTTGTTAGAGCAGTTTCTGCATTGAAATGCATAGAACACATTATATTACATATAATGTGTTCTATATTTTAATATTATGTGTAACCTCAGTTTAAATTTTACAAAATCAGTATGAAGCTTTAGACAAGTAGGTAGGATCACTGAATGCTGTTAAAGCTTGGCAGCGATGTCTCTGTCTTTGATTTATATATATTTTTTTTAAATCTTTAACTACATTTTTCATCTGAAGTTTCCTCCTGTGTTTGTTCCCTGTCAGGTCAAAGCTGAAGACATATATTTCAAATGTAATGTAGGCTACAGCCTGATACAGTCAGATACCACTTATCATTGTTAAGAAAATGAAAGTCTGGTAAATGATGAATTTATGGACAACACTGAATAAAACTTTGTGTTAACTTATTGACACTTTTCCCACTCTGACTCTGGCTCTTTTTTTTTTTTTTTTAAGATAAATGTGCAGAGTCCACATACACATGCATTAATATCTCTACATCCACTGGATTAAAATGGAGGCTCTGCCTTTTATTTACCCGTTTTCATGGTGAGTGGTAGTATTGGTGCTCCATCGATGGTGGCTTTTTTCAATCACCATGCATGCTTTAGTCAGAGTGAACACACTCAGAGTTGATTGATCTGACTCTGATCAGCTGTTCTGGCAGCCAGAACCCAAGCTTTAATAGAAAGGCAGTTGTAGTTAATTCAGTGGTCTGTCCAGTCTGTAAACTGACCATGGTCACTAACACCAATCACTGGTTTATACCACTAGGGGCGCTGAAGCCAGTGGTCTGGATATTTTCTACAGTCTGTGAGTATCGTAGTAGTATAGTAGTGAGTGGTCTGTGGATTGGTCCTAATCCACCTTCTCTGGCAACACTGTTAGCAGAATAAATGTCAGAGATCATGATCCTTTGTCTATTAAATATATTCTTATTGTTGCGTTGTGTATTGCAGTTTGTGTGGTTTTACTTAGATAATTTATTACTATCTATATATATTAATGCATAGCATGTGAGTAGCTATTTCATTTAACTGTTTATAAATATGAACCAGTGGTCTATATGGTCCTTGTGGTCTGGACCGGTTGCTCAGTGGTCTGACGAGGTGTTTTTTGGTCCTTCTTGGACCTCTCCCTTCTCTCTCTTGGCCGTGTGGCACTCCCTCATAGGGACTGCCCATCAGTCCGAAGGCCTATTATTCCCAAACCGCAATAGTTTGAAAAATATCCCAGCAAATATCATAATCACGATTATTTTGGTCAATATTGAGATTCCGATTATTTAACACATTATTGTCTCAGGAGAAATGTTTCCATTTTATTAAATGTATCAATCCACACAGACTCTGAGACGCATGGAGACCGCCCAATGCTTTTTAAGCTCCCAGTCTATTTCTGCACAGACAACTGTTTAAATCACACAAATATCCCACTGTATATGTGTTTTGAACCTATTAACAGTATACGTTGATTGATCAAAGCTCCCAGTCTGTCTGTGGGCTGCCTGTTTCACTACAAGCACACTCCCCTCACTCGCTACAGTGGGCGGGGAATTAAAATCAATGAATCAATAAACACAAACACTGTTGATTTCTTTCCGCAGAGCCGATATGAAAACTATTTGTGTTCAGTAAATTTCTGTTGTGAGTCAGCCTGGTGAAGACAGTTTGTCTGGCTGTTGTCCTCTCAGCTCTACAGGAGCTGCTGCTGACAGACGGCCGTTTCTGTAGACAGAGACGCTGAACAGATAGACCGAGCTTACACGCCGCTCACGTCTCACTTACTATGTGGATTCCCGGTCAGAGTGAGTTTGGGCCTTTAACGAAAGGGCTGCGCTGGATTTATAACGCAAGATAAAACAAGATCATCGTTGCGAAATAGAATGTGGCACAATAATCGTTTTATCTTGATTATCTTGTTTTCGTAATCATTGGAAGCGTTGAAATCATAATAGAAAATAAAATTCAATTAATCGCCCAGTCGGTGTGTATGATGCAAGAAAACATGGACCACTTGTTTAAACATTGCTCTGTAGTACCACTAGTAGCCACTAGTAGTCAAAAACTACACAGTGTACCTTTAATGTGTCCTACAGACCACATGCAAGTTTGTTCTTTGATTTTTTTTACCTTTTTTATTTTTTGATGTTGGGAGAATACAACTTCTGAGCCATTTATCAGTGACATCTTGTGCAACTCATCAAATAAATTATGTTGCATTCTATTTGTAGAAAATAACCAATGTCACGTCAATAGTTATGGCTGGATTTGGTTAATAAATTACAAAATATTTCATGTTACACACTTGTTTAACTTCAGGTCAAGAAAATTAAAGTGCAATCATTTTATTTTAAATCAACTGTCTTCTATAATATCATTTTAAGTACATTTGAATTATTAAAGCGCTGACAAACAACGGATGATTTTTGGTAAAAGTCAGCTATTTAATTTTAAAAACAAGCTGGTAAGATGCATCATGGTCATCTGTCTTCCTGCGAGGATGTAACAGTCAGTAGAAAAGAGCTCGTGTGAGGCAGAAGCTGCCAGTTATCTGTGGCGATATTGAAGTGAACAGCATCCTCCTTGGACCTGATCTTCAGCAGCATATGAGAGCGCGGGGGGAGGAAGAAAAGCACTTTGAATTCTTCTTCATGGGACGGATCTGATATAAGGTAGGGGAGGAAGTGTTTTTCCAACAAGGCCCCAAGAGCTGCCTCCTCCAGCTGGCAACAAAACAGACTGGTAGTGCAGTCGGCCTGATCCTTCTCCCCGCTCTCTGAGCAGATTTCATCCCACAGTCCCTCGAACACGTTCAATTTGCTGCCTGTTCCCCAAGTTGTGGGAGCAGGCAAAGGCATGAAGGCCTGCTGGAAAGACACATGGACGTCTGGCAGGAGGGTGTGCCAGGAGAGCCCGTCCTGGGTGGTGAAGATGGCGCTGGCGTGGAGGGTGGTGGGGTAAGGCCGCCTTGGTTTCAGTCTCAGTTTCACCACGGGTGACGGCCTCTCTCTGAACAGACAGGGCACACTGATGTCGCAGAGTTCTTCATAGTGGTCGTCTGTGAGGGTGAAGTGCAGGCGGATGCTGAAGAGCTGATCGAAGCGAGAGTCGTGAGCGTCAGTGTGAGTCAGCTGGTAGTGTAAGGTGATCTCTGAGGGGAAGCCAGGGTGGTGGAACTGGGCTCTGTAGGCTTCCGCTGCTGCGCTCGCCTCACCTGGACATTTCTGCGTCTCATTTGTGTTCAAGTCACTTTCGTGATTGGTCTGTTTTTCTTCTCGTAGCTCAGAATCATCCAGCTCAACCAGCCTGAATATCGGTTTCTCCGTCTGGTGAACGGTTAGCACGCCTGTCAGCCCCTCGCTCTCAGCCATGATGCAGGACAGAGACCGCTTCTTGACCTGCCGCCCTCCCTCGCTTGCTCCCTGCGCCAACACCCCGGCCAGCTTCTCCCTGGACAGAGTGGTGAGAAGGGTGTAGTAGAGGCGGGCGTGGTCCTGGATGTCTGTGTCTCCGTAGCGACAGGCGAGATGCTGCAGGATGTCGGCAAGAGGTATGAGCAGCGAGTCCAGGGTGGGGTGTACCAGCAGGCGCTGGCAAACCCCCAGAACACTGTTCCCTAGGCGCCAGTCACCGCTCACGCACAGCGAGGAGGAAGAAGGAGTGATGATGCTGGACAGGAAGTTGAGGGTGCTGCACTGAGGGATTTCTCCTTCCTCTGCCACTCGAGACAGCATCTTGAGGTGCCAGCTGAAGTCTTGCAAGGTAAGCTGGGCGAGCGGGGCCTCTGTGATGACCCCCTGCAGGGCCCGGAGGAGCTCGACAGCCCAGTTAGACTCTGAGAGCCTGTCCTGGGTCTGGTCGGCCAGGTTGATGAGGTGCAGGGCCAGGTGGGTGTGTCGGAGGTAGAGCTCACACAGCTTCTCGGTCAGGCCTTTGGAGTAGCTCTCCACCTGGCAGAAGTAGTAGAGAAAGAGGAAGGCAGCTCTGAAGAAGGTGACGACAATCTCTCTGCTGCCTCCGTTCTCCACGATGCGGAGCAGCGAGGTGAGGTGTTCGTAGAGGTAGGCCAGCCCCTTGCCTTCCTCCCCATCCCCCTCCCCCTCCCCCTCCTCCAGGTAGACCAGAGACAGCAGGTTGAGGCGGGCCAGCATGGTGGCGCTGTCGTTGAATACAGTAGGCAGCAGAGCGGAGGATAGTTGGGGAGTCAGCAGCACGGGGAGGGACTCATCGCCATCGCCACAGCTGATTGGTCGGTTCTCAGGAAAGTGCAGGATGCAGTCCATGTAGAAAAGCTTCTCGGGTGTACTCAGCAGTGGGTGCTGCGAGAGGACGACCAGCCGTTTGAGGATGAAAGCTTCGTCCTCTGCACTAAACAGGCTGTCAGTGAACGCACACTTCATCAGTAGAGTGCTGTGAAGGAGGCAAACCTGAGAAGAGATAAAAAAAACAACAACTTTGAAGTCATAAACTTTCATTATGTCAAGACTGTGGTGGTTAACTTAATGTTTAGCAGGGCTGTGTGATATGATCACAATCTCATATCATTAGATAGCTATATAGATAGAAAACTTTATTAATCCCCGAAGGGAAATTACATTGTCATAGCAGCCATGACACATGACAAAAATATATGAAAACACCAGTAAGACATTAAAACACAATAAAAACACAACAGACACAGACACAGAGGCTAAAAGCAGGTGACTGAGTGAATAAATAGATAAATATTCATCAAGTTAGGAGTCAGGTTAAAGTGAATCCACAGACAGTGTGATGTCAGCGGGCCTGGCAAAGTCAGATGAATTGTAAAGTCTGACAGCACTTGGCAGGAATGATCCCCAGTGCTGCTCCCTGGGGCACGGGGGTTGAGTCAGCCTGGTGCTGATACTCAGGCTGCTTCTTAGCCTGGCTGTCATGTCATAGAGGGGGTGGGAGGTGTTGGCCATGATCACCAGCAGTTTTGCCAGCAGTCTTTCCTCCACCATAAGTTGTTTCTAGGGATGTCAACGGTTAACTGTTCATCGGTTAACCGCCAAGAATAGTTTTGATTGGTTATGCATATCAGTCTAATTTTCATACACACTCTGCTAACGGCTAGACAATTACGTGTTCACAACGTAAGATCTTCTTTTTGGATGGATAAAGTAGTGTAAAACCAACTCCTACACACAGTGTTGCATTATGGGTTGTTTGTAGCCGTAATGTTGTTAGGCTAGCGAGTGTCTTAAAGTCTGTTTATAGTGAGTGTGTTAGAGTCGGTCTGCACTGAAAGTGTTTGGTTAGTCCAGTTTAACCTGCAGGAGTTTCTGAAGGCTTGTGTAATGTGTTTTTCTGCCACGGAGGAAATAAATTCATGACGAGTGAAAACGAGTCCAAAGCTTCTTTCGACATCTCTACTGTAGAAACAGAATATGTCAAGCTGCCAAATATCACCGTCACAGATGATGAGGAGTTCCAAAATACAAACAGGCAGTCATGTAAATGCTAACTGCTAGAGAAAATAATTTTTGACTGCTTCCAAGAGCCTGGTAGGAGAGTGTGTGAGTATGTAACTATACTATGATGTAAGTTACATTCAAAAAGTAACGTTATTTTTCCAAAAGTAGCTGTTGGAAAAGAGAGGATCGTCTTATAATCAGGGTCGCTTTATGTTTGTAATATTATTTATATTCGTACCTCGAGCCCGAGTATGTTGTGCCATCTAGAGCTACTGTCACTAAACGCATTGAAAAACACTTTGATGAGAAGAAGGATGAGCTAAAAGTAAAGCTAGCTCTGACCAACTATATTCCATTTATGTAAAACTACACTTTTTTAGCAGCCGATATCTATTGAAATCAAACTGAAAGTGAAAGGGTTCACCCTATTACAAAAAAAAATAATCTGTCTTATTTCTGGTGAAAACATGCAGATATTTTTCAGTTGTATGTGCTGAGGTTTCAGAGATATCTCTGGTATTAAACATGTGGTGCTCACAGCATAGAAAAGTTACATTTTAAAAATTCATGAACAACATGACTTTCAAGAGATAAAGTTATGGCTACTCTGGATAATTCACAAACCTCTGTGGATAGTTTTTCAAAGGGACTACTTTCTACCAAAGAAATAATCCCGATGAAAACAGCTGATAGTGTGATCTGTGGATTATCCAGAATAACATGGACACTGAAAGATTTAACACATAAACCTTGCACTGCTTTCTACTTCATTCCATTTGAAACAAACCTCGCTTGTGCCCAGCAGTCGCAGCAGTTGAGCTCTGAAGATGGCAGGCGGGACACCAGGCACCATGGCGACCACCTCTATCAATCTATGTAGCAGTGCAGCTTGACATAGAGGAGTGAGGAGGTAGGACTCCTCCAGGAGGGAGGACAGGACTGAGCGTAACTCCTTGCAGTCAGGCCCAGTCTGGAGAGTGGGGGCTGTACTCATTGGGCCCAGGATGAGGGAAGACAGTATGGATGAGTCCTTGTTATTCATCAGGTCTGAGTCCTGCTCTGCTTCCCATGCAACAGATGTATTTCCTCCTAGAAGAGCTTTAAGATGATCAGCACCTGCTCCTGTTTCCTGGGCAAGCTGATACACAGCGTTTCTTATCACCAGAGTGTGAAGTCCTGCATAGGCCTGGTGGAGCTTGGAGGTTTCTTTGTGCCGAAGCCCACCCAAGAGCTCGAGGCGCTGTGAGAGAAGGCCGGGGCAGCAGGCCTCCAGCTCCCGCAGGCAGTCACACGCCGTAGCTCGCAGAGAGCGCAGAGCCCCGTCACCGTGGAGGTCACCGGTGTCCTGGGCTATCTGGAGGAGTAGGTCCAGGAAGTCTTGAGATGCACGGGAGCGGCCATTCACACAGGAAGTGCAGACGAGGACAGAAGTAAGAGCTAGGAGGAGGTGACAATGAAACTGGACGGATTTGGGACACTGGGGACACTGGGTGAACACTGACATGAGCTCCAGCGCCGTCTCCTCTCCCACAGAGTCTGAGGGACACAGCAGGGTCGGGTGCTCGCAGAGCGGGGACAGCAAGAGGACCTGAGGTGGACGAAATATGGAGTCATCACTGATCACAACACTAGAAACATGATCTCATCTTAAGATTGCATGAAATGTTTTGTGCAACAAACAGTCCAAAAGACAAAGAAGAGTTTTTTTAGGAGCTGGGTTCAGTGGGAATTTTTGCTGTAAAAAATGCTTCTGTTTATCAAAACTGCTATTTCTATTGACTAATCGATGAATCAACTAATTGTTTCAGCTCTTATCAGTACATCTTCCTGGATTTAGACACATTTCGACCCAGTAAATTGTTCGTGATTGTGTTCAGAGTGCAACATACCAAAGTCCGTTTAAAATTTTGGCAATTTAGTGTTACGGCTATGACGAGATTTTACAGTTGATGTAACAACACGAAGCATGGTGTTAATCACTAAAACTTGTTATATCTACCACCATGAAGTAAGACGTTTAGACCAGAGTAACGTTACATTTCAGTTCACTATTTTAAACACTAGTTTCTGGATAACTCATACCGGAAATGTGTTTGTTCTTCGACAAGCAGTGAAACAGATTTCTGAAGCATAGCTGAGGTGACCGGGTGTTAACTTACTAACGTTATATATCTATGTTGTTTACCTTGACACTGTAGCTGGCTCTGTCATCCCGGAGCTCACGGAGCAGCTCGGCAAGGAAAGCCTCCGCTGTAGTCCCGGAGAGGAAGCGGGACGGACTGCGGGAGAAAGCAGAAGTCCTCTCGGCCCAGCTCACCGCCATTATCGCTCAAATATCAAACTCAATAACTCTTTCCAAAGTCATTGCACGCAGTAAACGTTAAATTTAAAATTAATGTTCTTCTCGCGGACATCCAACATCCAGCTGCACACCAGCGAGTTCCGTGTTGTGTCACATGACATGAAAAGCTCGAGTTGCTTCATTGTCGCCCTCTGCTGCTCCGGAGTGTGAACACAAATCCATATTTATCCATATGAATGGCTTGACTATATGATCAATATACAGTATGTCGTGATTTAGCCCAGAGACTCAACTCCAGGCATAAAACGTAACATGTAGAGTGAAACACTTAAGAGATAAAAGGCAACCCTGGAATAACCACGTTTCATTAGAAGGATACAATAATACTTTACATAAGTAATTTATATAATTTATATAATTTAAATGGTTCTCACTTGCTGGAGACACACCAACAGATAATAATATGCTTCATAAAAAGAACAACCGAGCAATCTGTGCACTCTTACAATGGGAATTTGTGTTGGTTCCTTCAAGTTTGTTTGTTTTTATTCCATTATTTGCAAGGAAAAGGTGGGGTTATTACCTTACCAAATATATGAATATATATGTTTCAATTAACTCTAAGGGCTCTAATAAGACCAACACTTTGTTATTGTGGAACTGTCAAGTGTTAGAAGGAAAAAAGAAAAATGTGTTTAGCTTTTTGACAAGAACATTATGGACTACTTTTACCTGATGAATTTTGTCATATTTTGTCTCGTTTTAAATTTCACTTTGGCCAGGACAAATTTAAAACTAGGCCTGTATTTCTCTCATTGCTTAATGTGAACAAAAACGCAAAAAAAGTTGTTTGTTAGTATAACTGTAAAATAGCTGCTGTTTTATGCTCTTAACATAATGCTATATGTTGTTAAACACTTTTGTTCTTTTGTTCTCTATTCATGAATAAACCTTGTTTAGTGAAAGACCGGCCTAACATACACATTTATCCAAGCAGCATGAAGGGGATATATGTTTTACACATAGACTATATAGTTGGTGAGGTGGAGGGCGCTGCTGAGTCATGTACCATCTAATACACAACAGAAGAAGAACAAAAAGACCAATCAGATGCTCTGTCTAGAAATCGACAAGGAAGGCGCCAATTTTTGTAATTTCTCCGTCCATGGATATATGGTCCCGTCGAAATAGTTGGTTTGTTTTCAGTTTGTTGCGACAATGGGTGAAAACACATTCCCTGTGTACACTGCGGACGCGATAACGAACTTTTACAGAACAGAAGTTCTCGTCGGCCAAGAATCGAAACACTTCACAAAGGGCGACCTGACTCCCGTTCCCAAGGTAACGTTAACGTTAACGTTAATGCCTTTGTCTCTTGCTGATGTCGTTGTTGGTCTTTCTTTGGCTGTTTGTACGTTCACAAAAAGTAAAGAGAGAACAGTCATTGTAACGTTAACGTTAACAATGACTGTATAACGGACACTGCTGGACATCCTCTGTCTTGATAAGGATTTTTCGTTAACGTTAAGGCCTTTGTCTCTTGCTGATGTCGTTGTTTATAAAATTCGCATACGGGCAGACATGTGAGTAATGTATTAAGAGATTTGGAAAAATCTGAACCAATCCTTTTAATAAAGTTCCCAATTTTACACCCTGGGAATCGGGTTGGAAACAGCTGTAGATGACGTCTTGCTGAGCGACTGAGGTGACGGCACGTACTGGACACGGTGGTCGTCGGTCCTCTCTGGTCAGATAAACTAACAGAACATTAACACAACGCTCAATTCTTGTCTTACAGCCAGAGGCGGTTCAGATGCTATACATGAGAGTGTTGCATCTCCTGTATCGCTTCAGACCTGAGTGTCACTCCATGGTAAATACTGCATTTGATGAAATATGTAACGAGAATACTAATCATCACCTCATACAGCTACTTGTTGTCTTTACATTTAGTTGAGGGCTTGATTGTCATTTTCATCGTCCAACAGGTTCCACTGCTGGAGAACATTCAGTATCCAGAGTATCATGAGGGGGCGGCTGCTATCATGAGCGTCTACGTGCGCATGTAGGTTTTCATTCTATCTCTCTTGGATATTATGAAAGATATATATTTTTAATTTATTTAACAATATTGTGCATCATCTTCTTAGGCGGCAGTTTCTGCCAATGTGCTTGGTGTATGACTTTTCACTGAATGACCTTCTGGCACCAAGTAAGTAGTGTTTTGTTTTGAAATTTAATCTTTCCAAATATGTCATAAAACCTCCACATATTCCACTGGCTAATAAAGTGATAATAATGTAATTATGCTCTTGCTCTTCCTTTTCAGAGAAACAGAGAACTCTGACTGTTCTAAGCGCCATCATGAACTTTCTTCACTTCAGGAAGCAGAGGATGGATGTGATCTCAGAGAAACAGGCTAAATTAGTATGTTCTGTTTGTACATGTGGGTATAGTGGTGGGTAAGATGTAGTTGTGGAGCAGCTGCTGAAATGAATGATGTCAGGATGCGGCAGGATTCAGCAAAGTCTAGTAGTGTGAATATACTGATTACTTTTCACCTAAACCATGTTAACTAACTGATGAAATTATCATTATGAGTTGTAGAAATCCAAGATGACATCAAATAGCTTCAAAGAACTGCAGGACAGAGCGCAAATAGATTTTTAATAATATCCTCTAATATTGTGCATATATCTCCAAGTATAACGGACACTGCTGGACATCTTCTGTCTTGATAAGGATTTTTATAACCACACGCTTGTTTTTCTGACAAGGTAGAAACCACTTTACAGGTTTCTGGAGTTGCATGATGTTGTAAATGTGACTCTTTGTGTTGTTAGAGGGCAGACATGGACAGGCTGCAGACTTACACCAAAGGCAACCTGGAGGCAGAAAAGAAGATTGAGATGCTGACGTAAGTCTTGAATTAAACATGTGATTATTTTTTATTTGTTTGTTTAGTAAATAGCTTTAAAATGCTCTATGGTTATATCAGCTATCTGAAAAAGTGTCTCATGGTCACAGGAGGATAGAGAGGATGTGTAAAGTGATTTTATTTATTTATTTTTTAATTCTATTTTATTTTTTAATATTTTTCATCTGGACATAAAGCGTTGAAACAGTTTTCTTTATTCACAGGAATAATTATTTTGTCAGCTAATTTCAGTTGTGGTGAAACATTTAGTTGAATTGATTAGCTGATCCACAATAATCGATTACTCATGTAAGTTATTTGTTAAAGTTTCAGTAAATGACATTCAGCCCCACTCCATGTCATCAAACAACTATTTGCTACGTCAGGATATAGTGAAGTGATGGCGACCTGGAAGACAATGAAGTCACACTCCCTGTGTGTGCGTGCATGCGCATGTTAGTGAATGTGAGTGTGCATGTTAGTGCATGTGAACGTGCATGTTAGTGCATGTGAGTCCCTCTGTGTCCGTTTCCAACATGGTGGCTGCGTCACAAACTTCCTCACATTACAGCTAAACGGTACACTAAAATATGTTTCTGAAAAGCTTTGAGGTGAGAAACAGGCAACGCAGCAAGAGAGTCTAGATCCATATTTGATCAGCACTGACTAGTTTGACAGTGTGATCGGAGTTTGGTGAGCTGTCTTCACAGACCACTTTCTTTTTTTTCCCCCCAACTTTATTAAGTAAACAACGGGCACATTTGTTTTGGTCTGGGATGCTGGTGCTAGTGCGACATCTAGTGGGGCTGACTGTCACATATTGCAACCTTCAACACTTCAGATGTGAGGATTAGCTGCATTTTTGATGTTTTGTGTCATTTTGAACAGAATATTTTGGGGATTTGGCTTGTTGGACAAAACAAGCAAATTTGAAGACACTATCACAGACTCTGGGAGCTTTCAGTGGATATTTTTGATTGTTTTCCAGCTTTTTATAGACCAAAAAATTACTTGATTAATCAAAACAAATTGTCAGATCAATCAGGAATGAAAATAATCCATAGTAGGATAACAAATGTTGTAAAGACAGATGAAAGTGGTACTTGACTTTGCACAGTCAGATGTACACATGTTTTTCTTGTCCTTGTTCAGGACCATCCCACCCGAGCAGCAGGCTGAGTCTGACGAGCTGGCAGCCGCTCTCTCTGAACTGCAGGCCACCACCGTGCATGAATACCAGGAAGTGGTAGGTGGTGATGAAATACAGTCCAAATAATAAAACCTGTTCTTGTGTGTGCTTTCAGTCAAGTTGAAAGTAACCTAATCTTCTTTCAGAACGCAAAAAACGACAGCATCGCAGAGCTGAAAACAAAAATCGCAGAGAAGACTCAGAAACTGGTACGTGTCTGTAAATGATTATGCAGTACTTTAGTCTGACGTCCTAAACTGCTGAAAAAAGGATGAATTAAAAACGTGTGTGTGTGTGTGTGTGTTTCAGGCCCAGGTTAAGGTGGACGTCAGCAACCTGAAAGAAGACATCACCAAACTCAAGTCTCAGATCGTGGAGTCTCCAGAGGAGCTGAAGAGCCAGATGGAGAAGATGAGGGAGAACGTCAAGAACATCAAGAACTCCATCGTGAGTAGAAAAAGAAAAAGGGGGAGACCTTCGGCTCCAAAGCTGCCGTCCGCTGATTGAGTCGGAGCGATGTATGGGACCAGTTATTTCCCCTCACATGTGTGATACGTTTTTGATTCATTTCAGGAAGAAACAGATGAGCGAGTGGTGGAGCTGCAGAGCATGGTGCAAAATGTGACCCACACTGAGGCGGAGATCCAGCAGACGTTCACCCTGCTGCAGGAGCTGGAGAGCAGCATGATCAACACCAAGCAGCAACAGGAGGAGGTATGGATCTCTTAAAAAACAAAACCTCAGCCGATGCGTTTTGTGCCGCTGAGCAGTAAAAACAAATGTAAATCCTTTTTAACCATCAAAATAACCAATGAAGTCTCCTTTTTAAAAAATATTTCTAAAGGTTTGCTCAGACTCACATTATTTAACATAGACTTAAATAAAGCACAGAGTAAGTGAACTAGATCCACAATCATTGTGTAAGTATTTACAACCCATAGCAACAAATATCCCATTTCCACTGCTGGAACTTTTCAAGGAGCCCAAGAACCATCAAGGAACAGCAACTGACAATTATTTCCATTGATTAATCTGCCAGTTATTTATTAAGGAATTGGTTAACTTTTTATACTGCAAAATGCCAGAAAATTGTGAAAAATGGTACAATAACAATTTCCCAGAGGCCAAGGTTACATCTTCAAATGTCTTTTGTCTAACTGAAGACATTCAATTTACAATCGTATTGTAAATTGCCTCTCAACTGTCAGCTATTCCTAACAATTGAGAGGTTGGAACTAGGGAACTGTAGCCGACTTTCTGTTAAATCCACTAATCGTTTCATCCGTCCTAGAAATCTTACCTGTGTTTCCACCAGAGTAGTAGTACTTTCCAATGACCCAGGAAATATTGGAGTATGCAGGGCTGAACATCATTCACTAGTCAATAATAAGATGAGTACATTTCTAATGTTTACTGACATTAAAATAAAAGTTGAAGCTGACTTTTCATCAAGAGAGCAAGTGTACAACAAGTTAGAGCACTAGTAAGACAGAAAGATCAGCAATCAAGAGAACAAGACGAACAAAACTGAATTTAACATCCCATTATGATCCTCCAATAAAGTCTCATTAAAATGTCAGATTTGATCAAAAAAAAGGATTCATTATGACTACTTTTAAAGAAAAAGCTGCATTTTTATTATATTTAAATACACAACACAGGAACCTCCACTAGTCTACATAGTGTTGGAGCACGTAGACTCAACAGTGAATTGTGACTGACTGTCGATCTGAGCTGAATGTATTGATGAGTGGTTTTATTTCTAGTAGTTCATATTGAATGTCAGTCAGAGAAGGCATGACGGTTCTGCGTAGGGTTTACCCTCTTAGAATGAACTTCCTCCAAACATGTTTAGTAGAAACACAGCATGTATGTATTTGTGTGTGTGTGTGTGTTTCATGTAGGTCCAGGAACTGACAGCCCAGTATGAGAAGAGTCAGAAGGAGCTGAAGAACCTGTGCTTTGAGGAAGGCCAGTTGAAGAGAGTTCTGGGCATGAAGCAGGATAAAGAGTCCAAACAGAAACTCCGCAGACAGAAGAAGAGGGAGATGAAGGAGCAACACGTTCAAGACATGTTGGGGTATTTAAACACCTCACCTCACACACTCATCATGGAATTAGTATGAACATTTTCTAATTGTTTTGGGGTCCTCTAATACGCCTACCAACATGGATAAACTTATGTTTTGACAGCAGGAAGTGAAGCTCTGGTGCCCTCTTAACATGTTTGTGAATGAAACTTGCCCACAAACTGAGCAGAACAGTTTGCCTTTATGGCAATTGTAGGGGTGTTAATGATAAAATATCATAAATATTCATTCATCAGGCTGATTTACAACAAGCCTGTGTAGTTAAGAGAGTCTGTTGAATCCGACTCAGAACACTTGTATGAGTAAAACCCCACAGGAGAAGAATAGGAAAATGTTCTTATGAGGCCCATTGTGTTAAATATATAACTATCCTTCAGGCAGTGTAACCAGATCCATCATAAGCGTGAGGAGATGGTTGACAAAATCCAACAGATCTCCGGGGAGACGCAGCAGCTGAAAGCTAAGATCCAGAGTCTGAAGGACGTCTGCAGCAGAGAGACAGAGAAAGCTCAGGTACGACCACGAGAGAGAGAACTGATCTCCAGCATGTCTTCTTTTTCCTCTCTATTTGTTTCATTCATAGTTTGAGACTAACATCATTTGCTTGACTGTGTCCAGGTTCTGTATGACACTCTTTCAACTTCGATGGACGAGTTGCACAGTAGAATCGAGATGCAGACAGTGGACCTGAAACAAGTTGTCACCAAGATGTCTGAAAACTTCTAAATCATTTTCACCTTTTATATTACTGTGTGTTGTCAGTACTTTGTTGTTGTTTTGTATGTGTTCTAACCTTTTGTTGCCTTTTGATCTTTACTATTTAAATGTTTGAGTTGTATATTAAAAGTATATGTTGTAATCTTTGACACAATAAATCTGTTCAGTCCTGTGTATATATAACTGAAAGGATTTGATGATTCAGTAAGTAAGCAGCTCTTTATGGCCTCATGATGTGCAAATTAGCAGTTTTATATTCAGAGACAGCGCAGCAGTAGCCATCATTCTAACACTGTTACCTTTGTCATGCTTTGCCCATTTGTTCCATGACTCAGCTTCTTTTTAAAACAAGGTTCCCATGGATCCTTAGACAGTCTTAAATTAGATTTTCAGAATTTAAGGTCATAAAATGTCTTATTTTAGATTATGGTAGGTCTTAAATTTTGAGGTGATGCATAGTTGTACTAGAAATATCTCCCCACAGGATTCACTAATTTAAATATAGTTTGGTCTTCAGTCATGACTCAGTCCAGCTCTTTCTTTTCTTTTTCTGGTAATGTTTGAATTGGTTCTCCACAGACCGTCTGCTCTCACCAAGGTAAACAGTACAGATGATGCTCAGCTAAAGACTGTTATATGGAGATACAAAATAATCCAGAAACATATCCCTATTAATATTTGTCAAGTTGATTTCTAGCAAAGCTCATGTGAATTCATTTTGCTGTTGAAATATCTGTCGAGGTTTTAAGCATTACATTTGATTTCAAAGTGTGCAGCAACCCTGCAAACCTTTACAGCACAATAAAACAACTTCACTAAATTGCAAAGACAGTCATGATTTTATATGTCTGTATAACAGCTGATATAGAGAAGTAAGAGCTGATAAGAAGGAGGGTTGATTTTTGAACTGTTTGTGTGTAAAGTCCTTTTTTATTCTTTCCACAACACAAGACTAAATTGCCTTTAAAGGACCATATCAGCATTTTACACGTTTTAGCCCATTTACTACAAATCACTGCAACTTAACATCACAGCTGCCCACTTTGTGAACCATAACTTACATTCATTTGTTCAATATGAAAATCAATTAGAAATTTGTAGTTTTGCAAGTTTTCTAATGCATTAATTTTCATGGTTAATTGTTTGCAATGCAGTTCAGACTCTTCTTCAGTCTGTACTTATCACACAGTTCTAATGTAACATACACGAAGGAATGCAGATTTTTTGGGAATGTGATGGTTTATGCAGCATAAGCAAGTTTCAAGGGTTTCATTGACTGTCACACAGAACAGATATGAATGGGAACCAATGATTGCCTAATAGAAATACAGCAGAAATACAGCCAAACATCTAAAGCTCTAGCATACATTCAAAAATGGTCAGCAAATATATAACATATGCTTAAATTCTACTTAAAAGGTTAATCCCAAAACAGTGATAATCATGTGCCTGATGTGTATTAATAAGTAATAATTTTACATGTTCATGTTGACTTTAAAAACTGAATTACTCTCTTTATTTGAAGACCAAATTTAGAAAACCAAACAGAATCCTCTGAACTACTGCTGGAGTTTATTATTATCAATAATCAAACATTGTGAGGGGTTAAACGGGTTTAAAACAATGTTTAAATCAGCTGGTCTTCTTGCTAAATACTATATGTTTTAAAAAAACAACCTTTAAACTCATTCCAGAGAGTGCTTATTAAGTTTAAGTCAAAATAATATTTTTCTAAATATCAAATCTTGCTGTTCATGGTGATGCCTTAAAGGAGAACTCCACTGATTTTGATGATCAAAGTCTGTATAAAAGTGAAGAAAAGTAGTATAAAGCCTTTTGTGTCTCCAGACGGAGATGCATGATAAATTGACTCAAGTGATGTCACTTGAGTCAGCATCAGTTGGGGCTGAAGACTGTTATGTCGTTGAGTAACATTACAGGAGTGAAATGCTAAATCGGTGGAGTACCTCTAAGATTTCTCTCGGCACAGCTGCCACAGACGTGTTCAATGAGGTCAGCTGCTCTCTGATTTGGATTTAGTCTTGCGGGTTGACGTCCTCATGTGTGGGCTCCTTTTTGGGTCCTTCCTCTGAGTTGGGTCGTGACTTGTTGGACTTCTTGAAAATGGCCAGCTGAGCTTTGTATTCTTTAACCTGAGTCCTCGCCAGACGCAGCTCCTTACGCAGCTCATTGATCTCAGTAATCAGAGTCACATTCTCCTGCAGAGTAGTCAACGGTCACTGTTAAAATATCATTTACTCAGCAAAACTGTGCTCAGATCTGCACCGCAGGAAGAATGCGGCTTTGGCCTTGACATGCTGGAGAGAGCTTGGAAACTATTTCTGCACAAGAAATAAAAAATAAGACTTGTATTATTAACGACTGTGAGTGATTTACCTTCATGATCTTGACGTAGACTTTCTCGTGCTCTTCTGCAGATTTGGCCAGCCTTGTCTTAAGACTAGCAACAGTCCTCTCCAGGTGATCGCGCTGGCGATGAAACGCCCTCTGAATTTCATTGTCAGCACTACTATTCTCCACCTTGGGAACACACACATACAGCTAGAATGAAACCCTGCCCTCTTACAGTGTCATATTGTTGGTGCCACAACCTCCTCGACATCCAATCAGCTGTAAGGGATCTGTATGAGCCACTCACCCCATCAGTCTGAACATACTGGGCATAGATCATCTGTATGCTGTCCTTCAGTTTCCTCGGCTCCTGGATGAAGCCGGCGCAATTATGGAGGTCTGACTTGAGCCGCTGAAGATGTGTCTCCAAATCTTTTACCTGACCAGAGAAAAGATACAAGTGTAAAGCTGGTGAAAGTAGTACAGTGTTGAGTATGTTTTGAATTTAGAAGACTAATGGAATCATCCACATTCTTCAAAGATCATGAAAAATGTTGTGTGTTGTGTAACTGTCAGACGGTAAAATTAATACATAGATTTACAGTGTTATAGTGACTTCATATGGTACACACTCACTTTCTGCATCTCCTTGTACATCTCTTTATCTCTGGTCCTCAGCTTGAGCTTCAGGTCAGAGACGGTGAGCTTCAGCTGAGTGTTGCTCTTGTCCATTTGCACCAGCTCCTCCTCCAGCTGTCAAACAGGACAGACAGCACATCACCGCACACACTGTTTATCCCGACAACTCTGCCAATACGTCCCCAAAACAGTTCACTGAGGTATCATCCTGTCATGTAGTAGTCAAACCTAAGACTCAAATATCAACTATTACCCCAGCAAACATGCCCATGTGGGCCCACTGTGGGTATGTGTGGGTTTACTGAGGGGAAGTGTGGGCAGGGCAACCCCACACTAATCCCACGTGGACCCCATGTAAGCAAGCCTATATGGGGCCCCTCTGTGGGATAGTGAAATGTGGGGCCCCAGTGGGGCCCACACAGCCCACCTGGGCCCACTGGGGCATGTTGCAGGCCCACAGTGGGCCCCCCCTGTGGGACTCATTTTATTCCCACAGTGGCCCCACATGGGTCCCAAAGCGGTATGTTTGCTGGAACAGTGATACCAGTTGTGTCCAAGAAAAGTCAACTCGCTTTACACCTTCATACCACTGAAGTTCCACTTTTTAAGATGCTGTCATTTGTTTTAATAAAATGATCGTTGTTTTTTTTTTAAAAAAAACAGTGAAAAATCTGGATTACCATCTTTGAGCTGACTGAAAATAAAATAAAAACATTACCTCTTCAAATGGATATATACTGTACATGAACTGATTTGTTGCAGTATTCACTGTATTAGTGACTTGTAATGAAATTTGACATACTGTATCTACACAACTGTGGAACTTTTAGCTTTAAATAACTTTACCCCCACCCCCCATATACACTCGCTCACACACACACACACACACCTGATGGATCCTCTCCTTCTTCCCTTTAATGTTATCTTGTTGAGGCTCAGTCTGCTTCTTCAACTCATTCAACTGGAAATCAAGAACAAACCTCAGCTTCTCCAGTTCCTGGTTCTTCCTCTTCAGCCCAGAAATGGTCCTATCCTGAGGAGGGAATTTAGTCAAAGAGGGTATCCAGAGTTATCTTGAGTTTACTTCATTTACTTACTCCCTGCTGTGCTGAACTTGGTGCTGCCTTGTACTGTAGGGAGTGACAGGGACAAGCTGAAGCCTCAAACCAAACCTCCCCACAACGAGCAGATGTATTTGAAACATGAAAAAAATGCAGGCAATAAAAAATGTAACAAATGAAGGAATCAAACTATTGGTAAGCCCTGATCTCAGCCACCTTGTCCTGGTTGGTCTTTTCATGTCCAGAGATCTGCCTCTTCAGGTCCCCGATGTCGCTCTCCAGTGAGCGGATCAACCCTAGCAGCCTCTGCCGCTCCTGCTTTAGCTGGTTTATATCTGTGCATCTCTCATCGATCTGTCGCTGCAGACTGTAGAACTGTAATCACAGCACCGTCCACCAACGAGGAAGAAGAAACAGAGGGTGGGAGATTACATGAGAGACAGTCTAGAAGAAAGAAATAAAAAACATGTTGAATAAGAGATTTGGTCACCTTTTGCGTCATGATACCAGTTTCTCCCTTCAGAGTGGCGTTGGTCTCTTTCTCTGTGTGAAGTTTCTTCTCATACTTGAGTTGGATGTCATGGATCTTCCTCTCCTCATCCTCCTCTACTTGCCTTATGATCTCTTTAAACTCACTGATCTGCTGCTGTGCTTCCTCCTGGCACTGCATGAAATAAAAACGCAGCTATGACTAAATTTAATCGGACACAAGAACTTCACTTGAAACCAGTCTGGTCACTAAAGCGCTGCCACCTCCTCGTGCTCCTCTGTCCTGACTGACCTGAGCCAGCAGCTGAGTCTTGTCCTGCAGTCTGGCCTCGTAGTGCTGTGTGAGCTCCTCCACTGCTTGGCTTTTGCTTTCTGCTGCATCCTTCAGCTGCTTCTCATAGTCCTCCTGCATTCTTTGATATTGTTGCTGCAGTTCCTGGTATCTCTCGTGCTCCACAATCAGCTTCTGGCTGTAGGATAACTCTGCATTTGATTGATGGATAGAAGGACAGACAGATCAGATGATCTGTGTAGAAACAAAGACACAAACCGTGTCTGGATTGTACTGACGTTGATTGTGTCCTCTTACCTAAATCCTTCACTTCTTTTGAGTGTGTCATAGTGACCTCTGAAGATTTCTGCTGGTGCTCATGTGCCTGCTTTTCCATCTCTGTCTTCATGACCTATAATCACAGTAAATGTTATAAATAGACAATAAAGGCCTTAATTATTCCAAAGGCAAAAGCATCCACTGTTCTGAAGCATGGAAGCATGCAAACCCTGAAAATAAAGAGTATATTACTTTTTTATTTCTACAAAAACATACCACTGACAGTAAGGCTTGTTCCAGTGCAGTTTAATGCAAGAATGTGAGTCATAGTAATGAAATACAGGCACTGTTTGTTTTTGGTGAGGCTGTACTAGAGCTAAATGCTCACATCAGCATGCTAACAGGCTCATAAAGCTAATGCTAGCATGTTGATGTTTAGCATGTACTGTTGTTAGTTTTGCAGGTATTTTGTCATGAACTAAAATGAAATGAAAAACAAAAAATGAAATGAAATCTTGATCGATGGCACTAGATGAAAAGTCAGGAGATCAAAGTTTTTACAATTCATCATCTGGGGACCATGAATGTATGAACCAAATTTCACTGAAATCCATCTGGTAGTTGTCAAGATATTTCAATAAAGAACTGAGAAATCCACCTCATGGTGGCACTAGAGGAAAAGTTAGGTCAAGCCTGTAGGATTCATCCTCTTGGGACCATAGTTGTCTTTACAAAGTTGGCCTCAAGATTGTATGAAATTTATAGCATAGCAATCTGTCAAGTAGGTGTTGAGATATTCTAGTCTGGACCAAAGTGGTGGACTGTAGTGCTGTGACTCTGGATAGCGAGTACACAGTAAACAGAGTCTGATAGGTGGCCGGGCCAGAGGACCTGTTGTGTTGTTTTCAGAGCATCTATTTGCTGGGTAAACTTGTCAGAAAGCTCCTTCATCTTCTCATTGTAGTTCATGTCCTTCAGGCTGAGCTGGTACTCGTTCTCCATCTGCAGCTCCTCCAGACGCATCTTCAGCTCCAGCATGTTCTGGGTCTGAATCACACACAAGAGCATATGATGTTAAATGTCACTGTATGTTACTGGCTGATTATTAGAACGTGATTATTGGCTAATTTTATTCCATGTCAGTGGTGTTACTGGTTTTTTTCTCAATGAGATCAGCTGATATGAAATGAACAATTGATTTGAACATTGTTATCTGTATATTATATCATATTTACTGTATATAAATGTATATATGCACAATACACACACACACACATACACACAGGCACCCATGCATTCAGGTTTGACAGTTAGATTGTTTATCCTATGTTATGCTTGATGCTTTATTATGCATACAGTAAATACATTATCTCAAATAAACTCTACGTACTATGTCAATTTGAACTGGAATATCTGGAAACTAAACCACTTGTTTTGCATATACATGTTATATATACACACTGGTCGAGGGTAATGCACTGTATACACCACAGTTTTCTAACTTGATTTAACCTGATTTATTTGTTATTTGTATGTATTGTATTTTTTCACTTATCTGCACACTGTCTGAGCTGCTGTTTCTGCTGCTGCTGTAATGCTACATTTCTCCTGATGATCAATAAAGTTATATTACTTATATTTACATTAGTGGCCTTAACAGGATATTTGTTTTTTAGTCACAGCATGTGCCAACTCTCCCAAGATGTTTCCCTATACTCTGTGTGTATGAGAAAAATGGCAATAAATAAATATATAATATTATAGAAATAATAAATAAATACAAATAAATGTTTTTTAAATTCATGTTGATATACTCTCTGCAACTTAGGGGTTGGGGTTAGCCTAATGATATCAAGTGGAGTTAAAATTCCAATATTACACATGTAGTTGTTTTTTTTAAGGCTGATTCTGGTATTTGTTTGATTCTGTTTAGTATCTTAAACATTAAAAAATGAATAAATTAAAAGAAATTTATTTTTTTTAAATACTCAGAAAATTTTGGTTGGTAGCTGGTGTGTTGGGGGTATTTGGACTCTTTGCAGTATTTTTACAATCCTCTGGTTTCTTCCACATAATAACATAGTAAGTAATGATTTCTATGTCTATCTACATTTTATTTAGCTGTAGCTAATGGCTGTGATGGTTTGATCCATAATAAGAAGCCTTGTATTGCAATAATGTTCATGCAAAGGGTGTAGGCTTTTATCAATATATGAGTCATGACTCAGCTAGATTTCAGTCATACTGGTGCAACCAATAAAAATTAAAGTGACACTGCAGATTTCAAGCATATGTAGAGTACATAGGTTAAATGTTGGCAGTCTGGAGCCCTGATGCAGAAAAACAGACAGACCTTCTCCTCAAGGTCCGACTTAGTGATGAGGATCTCTTCAGTGTGGATGATCTGCTTGTGGCTCTTCAGGCCTCGGCCCTCCTTATCGATGATCTTCCACATCGACAGGCAGCCGTCTTCAGACACTGTCAGCAGGAACTGATCGTCGAATGTGATCGCCATCTGAGGACACAAAGTTAGCCGACTGACTTTTGCAGTTTCTTATCATTGTCATATAGTGGTTGATGATAGGACAATTCATTTCTTGCTATCAAAAAATCCAATAGAATTAGATAACATATTCAGTATTTTCCACGTGAATGTGAATGTGGACCTGGCATATGGGGACCCCTGATACTCCAAAAGTATAAAAGCATTTAGTCCTACTCCAGTTAATCTAACTCCTTTTCGCTCATGTGGAGATGATAACAGTACTGTAACTTCTGTGTAAAAATATGTTATACTATAAATGAAATAAAATTACAAGAAAGCCACACAAAGCCTGAAATGTTATTACTAGATAGAACACATAGACATTAGTCACTAACATTAGCATTTTAACATTAGCAAGGTGAGGCAAAAAACCATATTCCAACTTAATGCTAACTCTGAACGTTAGTCAGCTAAAGTGCTGTTATAGATTAGCTTGTTGTATACGGTGATTTTGTGTTTGCCAATGAAATACCGTTACTTTTTCATCCTTCGTGGGAAAGGGTTACAAAATATTGGGAAATATGTTATGTTTAAATATTTTGGGGAGTATTTTATACTGTTTTAAGCTAGTAATAATAGGGAGATGACAGGAAACGAGGGGAGAGCATTGGGGAATTGGAGCTAAACTACAGACGTTGCAGTTGTGTAACATGCATAGGCTATCAGGATGCCCCATGTTTCTATATTTCATTTATACCTTTTGAAGACAGTATGAGTTTAAGCACACATAATTCACTGAAATCAAACAGTGACATTGACAACAGAGCATATACTGTATATTATATTAGAATCTGTTTCACGTGGTTTTAGAGGGCTAGCATAAGTGTTAGCTGTCCAACAGGCTACGATCACCTGTATTTCATATTTCTTTCACACTTTACATACTACAAGAAAGAATATTTAGCTTGTTTTTTAGTGACAAAAACATTATGTTAACGCTACTTAAAGTTTCTAACAGGGAAACATAAGCATTTTCAAATCTGGTTAAATAAAAGAAAAAAAGACCACTGATGAGAGTGATCTCATTTTTGGGAACCCCAAAAAAAGCGATACACCTCATGTCTGGGGACCACACACTGTTCTCAGACCCTTCTTTTATTTTCTGCTCTAATATTCAGTATAAAAACACAGTAATGTCATTAAAATCTGTCTCAGATACCATACAGGTTTCTGCTTCTCTGTCAGTGTAGGACAAGACAGTGAGCTGTGCATCTGACGTCCATACCCACCTTGGAGACAGGGCCACAGTGGGCCTGGTACATGATCCACTCCTTCTGGATGGGTAACGGGTATTTAATGGCCCTGATGGTACCACTGGAGGTCCCGGTGAAGACGACCCTACCAGAGTGAGACACTGCCACAGCTGTGTGAGCTACATCATCAGCAGGGACCTCCCTCAGGATCTGTGGAACCAGATGATCACCTGAACTCTTTAATTAAATTATCTCAAAAAGACATTGACAGATATTTATATTTCATATTTAATGCAGTATGTACCATAAAATGTAACATATACCATATTATTCCAAATCATATATCAGAACGTCTAATATTTAGTCATCTAAATGTAGCCCACAATATTTGTTGACTTAAGGTGTCACATTAACCTACTTGGTAACCACTTTAGGAGACATTTAATTGGTTTCTTTCTGTTTTGAAATGCATTTATTTTAACATTTGCATTTACTTTACCTCATATTTAAAACCATTTCGTTCCATTTAGATCATACTCACATATGCAACATATCACATATGTTCTTATTTTTGATGCTGTTTACTTCCATGTTTCATTAACATTTTTTGTTTGTATTTGTATACAGTTTGTGTATACATACTTGTTTTTCTCACTTTTATTAATTGTTACTTGTTAATTAATTCCCTATCTTGGTAGTTTTGTGCAAATGATTATTTTATTTTGTCTGCATTGTCTGTCATTGTCTATATTTGTGTGCTATTCTAAGATGACATGAGTTTTATTTATGTTAATTGGTACAGGGACAAGTAAATAGTATGAACTTATGCCACATATCACAGCATTCATAGCCTAAGCTAGTTTGCAATGCCCGTCCCTAGATGGGTTTTTTAAAAATACATCAGTAAAATACATATGAAACTGCACAAGACTCAACAATACACATACAAACATATACAGTTGAACTGAATTAGTCACATACTAAACCTGCCTTGAACCTTCTCGCTTTATAGCAATAGATACATTTGGCCGGTGTGTATTTTGTGTGATGTTGCAGAATTGTTGGCAACTATTGGTAATTGTTGGTTTGGATTGTTTAATTCAAATACTGAAAAGCTTGAAACAGATTTAAGCAACTAGCAATTCAGCTTCTTGAAACTAAACTTTTTTGCAAAGTAATAGTAGGCTCAACTCTGCCCATTGTAAATTTTTATACGTTTTCTGGTTGAGAGTTTACAGAAAGTCTAATGAAAACTCTTTCAGGAAGTGATTTGACAACTGCTTTTAAAAAGTCTTGAACAATTCAATACACTTTTGCTCTAGGTGGAAACTCAACAGGACAGATACAGTAGTGTGCTGATGACCAATGACCTGACAGTCTTGGATTTCCTTCAAGGTGAGGTCTGTTCCCACAGCCAGGATGGTCCTGCAGTCTGAAGAGAAGGCAACATCTGTGTAGCTGCAGGACTTGAGGACACTCTCTGATCCTCGCTTGCCGGTCTGTGTGTTCCACTCGTACACCGCGCCATCCATCCCACATGACACCAGCCGGCTGTCGTCCAGGCTCCATTCAATGGCACGCACCTAAAACACGGAAACAAAACATCCTGTTCAGCAATGTGAGGGACAAATATTAGCAGAGTTAGGTTTTAGTGAGGTGGAGCCTGACTCACCTTTCCATTGTGCCCCTTCAGATTGAGGATGTTCTCAAAAGAGGTGACGGAGTAGATGTGAATGACGTTTCCATTAACAGCTGCAAACATGTGGCCGCCGTGGCTGAAAGCACACTAGGGGTGTGGAGAGACAGAAAGAGATAATGAGTGCTGTAGTTTCAACGATTTAATCAACACACACTCAGTATACCCCACCTCTCTACAGCCGCGCACAGTGAACTCCTTGAAGGTGCGGATGTCATCGATAAGCAGGTTCATGAGCCTGAGTTTGTCTGAAAAGCCCACCATTATGAAGAGGCCAGTGGGGTGCAGAGCCACGCTGTACGCCTCCTCCTGGAACTCTTTGTACAGCTCCAAAACTCTGGTGATGCAACGGCAACAAAGAAACACAGTAGTAATGCATACATGACATTGAAACCAGGTCTTGATAAGTCACTTTGCTAAATCAAGTTTTAATACCAGCAGTGTTCAAAGGTTACTGCTCCTCTACAAGCAGAACCAGGCATGTAGGTTTAGTTTCAGAAGTGAATGAGCCAATCATGTTTAGTTTCCTTGATAGAGGCCTGATACTTAAAGGCAGGATGAGTAGGATTTATCGGTTACAGTTTGTAAACACAACATTCAAAGTCGTCCCCTCCTCCCCAGCTCAATGACACCAGAAGTGCTACACTGCAGTGCAGCGCTATGTTGCCTCATAGAGTCCCAACCTCACACCCTGCGTGCTGCCACTGGCTGGGGGCTACACACCCACTGCCAAAAGATTGATGCCTAGAAATCCCGAACACAGCAAAATAAGAAAATACAGGCAGAGGGCAGGGTCTCTGCAGATGCAGACACCACCACACACTTCTAGTGGGTCATAAGTGATTGATTGAGAGGGAATATTTTTGTATGAGTCTATGTTTTTTAGGAAAATCCTACTTATTCTGCCTTTAATAACATTATATTTGCATATTCACTAGAAAGAGCGATGTCTGTCTCTGCCTTATCTTTCACTGATTCGATAGTTACATTTTTGTGTCTAAATAAAAATATTTAAAAGCATTCTGAGAAGGTGTTTTTTTAAGCCCTGAGTGCTGTCTGCAGGCTTCCTCTCTTGCTGCACACAGTCGAAACAATCTCCAGCCACCCATTTGCCTCTAGCAAAAACCTGTATGTAGCCTGAGAGGTGAAACTCAGGGCACATAAAGTTCTCGCTGTACCACCCACACACCCGCCAGATGAACATTGTACATCATCTTGATTATGTCAGCTGGACAGTAAGAGGATAAAGTTCAGAGAGGTTTTACTGAGGAAATTAACCTGAAACTATAAAAGGAAATGACGCCTTTGAGCATAACTATGACACTTCCAGGTTATGACTCCCTCATTCAGCAATATACATAGAAACCTGTTGGATTTGCATCGGTATGACTGCAACAACCATACCTTAGACTGCATAAGGCAATAAAGAGAACACATCACTCGACATGGACATAAGAACAAAGGGCTTGGGTGTGATTTTGTCTCTTACTTTGTTTCGTAGTTCCAGATGCGGACAGAGTGGTCCAGAGAGCTGGTGGCTACGAAGGGCTTCCGAATGCAGACAGACAAACCCGTGATGGACTTCGAGTGGAAGGACTGGGACAGGAACTCAAAATGTAGCTGTTCCTTCTGGTAGAAAAGTTCAAAAAATTCAGAGTCAACCTAAGAATCTATCTGAGTGACATGAAGGGGAAGTGAATGATAATTAAAGAAAGAAAGAAAGACAGAAATGGCTTATTGCTGGAAGGAAAACTGCTCTGACTTTATTGTTTGGTTTAGTGTTGACTGTACCTTGTTCATTTCAGTTAAGAACAGGCTGATGCTGTACAGCTGTCCTCTGTCTGTGCTGATGGCCAGCATCTCCTCTGCTGGACTGATGCACATGGTGTCAATCTCCTGGCATTCTGCCGGGGTCAACTCATTGTTGCATGGGTCTGGAGGGATCTGACACAAATTCATGCATGCACATACATATGATTACTTTGAAAGATACACTATTCCTACAGTGCCACTGTTCCCTGTATGCATAAACACTTACCTGTATCTCCCTGCTCTTTCTATAACTGTCCTCCTCTGTCTTTTCAAACAGACAGACTGAGCCAGGACCCATAGAACATGCGAAGCCCTTGGAGTAGGACAGAATGGCTGTGATGCGAGACACAGCGGGGCCCTCATCCATGTCTGTGTCTTTGATCTTCTTCATCTCAACTTGCCTATGCAGTGAAGTAATGAAATATATGACAGGCAGATTCAGCAAAAACATACTGATCAGTCAAGGATGCACCAAAACCATGATGATAACTCACATGAAGTAAAGTTGGCTAGGCCCAACATTATCATTGTTTTGTGTGTTATATCATCATTATTTTCAGTCAAATGTTTCCATTAATTTGTTAGGTATTTTTTAATAATTGAATACATTGGTTGTTATGTGTGGTTTGTTCTGGTTTACAGGTTTATGATCTGTTAGAAGGATCAGCCACTCTATATGTTGTCAGTTGATCTGTCTGGGTTGTTGGGGGTAGATCAGCTGCTCAATTACGAAGAGTGGAAGCAGGGGCGCATTCAGTCTGAAAACCACGTGCACTGTTTTGCTACAGTTTGCAGGTTGAACAACATGTTTCCTCGAAACGGTGTGAAATGGCGAGCAATGGGCTTTAAGGTATGTTTTCTCTCGTTTGGCGGATGTGTCACCCAGCCAATCAGCAGCGCCGTGTATAAACCCCGCCATATTAAAAAGGCGTAAATAAATGTTTTGCTATGTTTTGTCAGGGCTGAATGCACCTCTGGTTTGCATCATCAGCTCCTCTTAGCAGTGAGGGACTGGGCATTGTTAGGATGAGGGGAAGTAAAACTGTTCTGTAGTAAATGACATTTGTGCACTTATGAATAATTTGTGTGCTTATAGTGGATTGTGACTGTCAACAGTAACATAAAAATAAAAATAAAGTGTTGTGTGATGTTCTGTATGCTTTGAAAGCCTACTATCAGGGTAGCTCACCCCCATACTTACCTGAGCAGGTGGTTTGCTCCATTTAGGTGAGGAGGAGGAGAAGGTAACATACCATTCAGTGGCCAATCAAGAAGAGAGTAGGTGGCAGCGTGCTGTGAGGCTGCAGATTTTATTTGTTTGTTCCTATGGCTTAAGTTATTTTTCCTGGGATTCATTTTACTGTTTAATTAATATTTTTGTTAATAAATATCACTATTTGTACACATACTCTGCTTTTTTGAATGATTTTTAAAATTGTAGTTATTACTTTCAAATAAAGTCATAATATTTTGAAAGCAAATTTATATTTACTAATATTTTGCATGTTGCAGTTGTTTATGTGTTGACCACAGGAGTTTTTAATGTCTTTACCTCCAAAAGTGAAAATCCAAGTTGACATCTTTTGTCCATGTTTTAGTCTGCGCTGTCAGATTGATTCAAGTCATATTTGCTGAAGTTAAACAGCTGATTTGTTGCACACTTTTTTATGATATGTTTTTCATGTTTGGGCTTGGGGAGGATATACAGTCATTGCAAGTCTAAAGGCTAAAAGCTAAGTGAGGTCACACGTTATTGGTGTTTAAGTCAAAAGAAAGTTGCGAGACTTGTTTGATTTCGTCACGTCTAAAGTCTTCCGATCATCTGATTTGAGTCCAGTCTTGTAAGTAGAAAGCTTGTTAGTGGGATCAATTCATTGGATTTGTTGAGAACAAGAAAAATAAAGAATCACCAGCCTTATTATTTATGTAAACTGAGACATACATATGTTGATACAGTATCAATGTGGTTCAACTTCTGACCTGTCAGAGTGCCCCTGCTCGGGCTTAGTGGCCGTTTTAATCTCTCTTCGCAGGTCTCCAGACTCAAACACCAGCAGCCTGCCTGTGTCCGTCCCAGCGATCACCCGCTCTGCAGTCATCCAGGTGTGGCACAGGAAGTTGATAGACTCCACCTTTGGGAAGCTGCACTGTTTCAGGGCTCCCTCTGAGTAACGGAACAACTTGAACACACCAGTTCCACTCACACAGAGCTGCATGTTGTTGTAAGGGTTGAAGCTGACCTGATGGGAAATCATTAAAATGATCTAATAAATGCACGTTCAAGTGTTGGAGGGTGCACTGACACCACATGAATGACTCACCTGAGTAACAGGATTATACGGGTTACTGGTCTTCACTGTGGCCAGGACTTTCTGTTTTTCCCAAAGCCAGAAGATCAGCATCCACTCTGAACCACCCGTTTGGCCAATCAGGTACTTGGAATCAGGAGAGAAAGCCATGCATACAAACTCTTCAACAAGCATGTCTCCTGCAGTCAGAACTTTTTTCCTTCTGCCCTGTGCATGCTGCAGGTCAAAGACTGTGATGCTGGCTTTCTCTCCACACTCTGACACTGCCAGGTAACGCCTGTTGGCACTGATGGCCAGAGCACGCATGCCCTGGCTTTTCTCTGAACCTGGAGAGACAACACAAACGGCAATAAACAACAGAACATTATAAAAATAAAATGAGATACCACATGGCATAAACAGGAACTAACCGATGAATACAACATTAGCAAGGTTCCTTAAAAGAAGTTTGACTGTTTCAAAACCATTTCATTATTGCAAAGACGAAGTCAAACACTTAATAGTAAGTCAACCTACCTGGAATGAACCTTTGACATCTTTGGACGGTGTTGTAGCACACACAGTTGTTTCCACTGGGAAAGACCACAGTCTGCTCATCGAAAAAACATAAATTGTTTGTAACACCTGTCCGTAGACCGAAGATGAAGTGGGACTGAGCAACTACTGTGGCCATTTTTGTGGAGTTTTGAGTTGTTTTTAATCTGCGAACAGACTTACAAACCTACAAAGACTTTTCACACATAACGAATACCTCTACCAATATACATTTATTTAGTTCTGAAAGCCAGAAAGGAGCACATGCGACCAAGTAAAGAAGACACTGGAAAAGGTATGCCACTGTGCTATGAGTCACGTCGCTAGGCAACCCCGGAAATCCCGCGAGAACCTGGCAACTCGTTTAAAGTTTCCTCTCTTGCAGACCTTTCTGTCGTCCTTGTAATTCACGTCCCATTTAATTTTTCATTTTTTTCCTCCGTTTATTTATCATTTCCCTGCCACCTATAGCATAAATTAGCAGGTAAACTGTTTTTGAAGGAAGCGTGTTTCTGTTTTAATGACGCGAATGACCTCGCGGGATTTCGGAGGTTGCTTAGCAACGCAACTCTCCTGGTGGGACTATTAGCTACTAGCAGTAGTGACATTATGAATCTAGAATAAGACTTCATTGTCCCAGAGGGAAATGTGTCTTTGCATTGTGTCCAAGGCAAATTTCCCTCTGGGACAATAAAGTCTTATGTTATCCTAAACAGTCGTACTTGTGTGTGACCTGGTCAGTGGAAATAGTGATAGAGCAAGCATACGGTAACAGTCAAAAGTTTGGAAACATTTTCTCGTTCAAGGGAATGGGAAGGTGTGTCCAAATTTTTGACTGGCACTGTATATGCCAGGCAAAGACTGGACTTATTGTAGGGAAGCGAGGGGCAGAGACAATGAGCCAATGATCTGATAAATTTACATCACCACCACATTTGAGATTGGAATATATTGGTAATGTTAGGACATGGTCATGAGTATGACTGTGGGCATGCACAGGATCCATGCATTGAAAGATTAATCAAGTCAATTAGATTCAAAAACTCACTTTGAATGACAGCAAATGGGAATATTGACATAAGAAAATAGCACAGACAGTAAATCAGTAACTCCATTAATAAAGGGTTGTTAAATTTAGGAGGAGGAAATGAGTGCACAATCCACTTGACAGCAGAGCAGAGGTTCAAAGCTTGAATATTCATCAGGAGATAAAATTCTGCAATTAAAATAATTACTGAAACAACACTGCAACCTCCGAACAGAACAGAACAGAAGGGAGTAAAGATATTTGTGGTTTGCAGATCTATTGTCTCTTGATCTCAGCCAGGTTTCAGTAAGAAAAGAAAAGTTGAAGTTTTAAACAATGACTTATTAGAAAATGATGTAACACAAACAGGAACATTCTGTATTTTGTGATTGAAAACTAGTAGTAAAGAGCAAGTGCAAGGATTCATCCATAAACAAATCACAGCAATCCAGACCGTGTATGTCAAAGGCTTTAATGGCATAGCTCACCAACACCAGTGAGTGGTTTTGCATCTAAGGCCCTCTTTTCAAGACACCAATGACAATGCAACTCATCCAACTGATATGAACAAGTTTCATGTTTCAGAATGAGCATTTTATTAGAAGTAAATCTGCTTTATTATGTTGAAAAATATGTGTGAGGTGGCAACCAGGTACACTTACAGTAGACACTGCTGTTAATATTGTAATATAATTAGTGCACTAGTGTGGGCCAGAGCTGCAAGCTTTAACCATTCTGTCACCAGCCATGACTCAACCTGTGTGTTCTACTTTAATGGGAAACACACATAAGACATTTCATCTACTCTATGAAAGCTAAAAACTACCTTCTCTAATAAAACAAATGACAAACTGTTATTTGATTAATTTAATGTGAACCATGAATGTGTGTCCTTGCAGGCCCTGAATACCTGGTTTAAGCCTGCACATCTCCTCCCCACTAGAGAAGGTCTAGCTTCACAGAGACTAGTGATGCAGTCAACCCTTGTCAACTCTAATGTTAAAAAATTTTCAAGTTTAGAACTGTTAAGTGTCAGTGGTAAACTGGTACAAGTAAGTTAGGTTGAGTTAAAGCAGCATTGACTTCATTTGGCCACCTGGTGGTAGTGAAACAAATTGTAAACTTAACATTGACAAATCATTTCATGTCAGCAAAGAGATGCCTGTTTACACATCCAGCAGACATGGATCAGATTACTGAACACCTGATAAAATATCCAAAATTCACTCTCCTTTTAACTCTGTTCTAGTCTCTACCAACCCCTTAGGGGAAATATCTGGCTCTATAGTTAAATGCTTCACTATGTTCACCAGCTAGCTGCTAACTTTGTTTGTCTTTGGTACTGGAAAGGTAATGTAGAGTGGAATTTTTAAGAGCTTTTTTTTACTGAAAACAACTGCCTGCTGCTGCTGGAAATTAGGTTGATGAGAACTGAACGAGTAAGGCTGTGAGCTGTAAAACCAAAACAATGCTGAAAGACACTAAAATGCTCCGTATGGTGGAGGGGAAATGCGGAATTGGGTGATAATTGTCTGTGGTTCCAGCACTATAAGCAAATCCTTTCACATCACACATAGTCATTGGAATCATTGTTAATATTAATTAGTGCAGTTTTAACTTTCAACTTCAACATATCATGGACAAACAGTGTAGCAGGTTAATGGTGAATATACTGTACTTAGATAACCTGATATTACCTCTAACAGCTTACAGGCTCCCAACAAGAAGAAGTTTACACCTGGCTTTCTGTATTTACAACTTGCAGGGGCTTTTTTATTGGTCTCATTCATGTGGTGCATTTACCAATAACAGATGAGCACCTTAATGCAAATACCTGGGAAATACAACATGGTTCCACGTTACTTCCTAACATTACAAGTTAATGAGGACCACCTGAATGCACCATTAAACAAGATTGAGGCTTACTGAGGGCTGCAAGGTACGCGCCAGTTGTGACCTCCAAATTTGGTCAAAAGTAGGCTATCATGAGAGACCCTCTTCGACCTGTTACAACATGTGACCTTGAAATGACTTAGACAGATGAAGCCCCTGCAATGGGATGCAGATTCCTTTAAGTTCTATCAGGGATGTTTCAGCTCCAATTGTTGACCAGTGGAGGTCGATCAATTTCACAGATTACTTAAAGACCTTTTGAAGTTTAGCTTATTACAACATTTTCACATTCAGAACTCTGTTGTGACAAAATAAAAACATCCATATTGAATCATAAAAGAGTTGTGTGCAATGAAAGCTCTTGAAAAAACATGTATAAGCAAGTATTTTCTTTATATGTATTTAAAAAGTCCTTTCCTACAATAATTAACATTCTAGCCTTGAGGAAGAAGGAGGAAGTAATTTCCCTTTGTGGATATTATGAGTACATAAGCTACAGTATAATACACTATATACATCAATCAGCCTGCTTCTTGATCACTGATAAGCTTCCAGTGTCCTCTAAAACAGCTGTTCACTTCCACACAGATGTGCAGAAGGGTCCTGGGCCCAGCAGGAGGCAGTCTTGTTTAGCAGGAGATCATGAGGGCGTTCAAAGACTGCTGGCTTTGTGTTCGCTCCAAAGGTCCACCAGTAGACAGAATCTCGCAGGCAGCCAGTTCATGATAGAGAGCGTTGAGCACCTCCAAGATGTGGGCTTTCCCTGTGCAAAAATGTAACAGATGTGAGCGCTGAGGGAATCGTATTACAGACGAACTGACAAGAACTTAATTTCATTTCCTGCCCTGATAACTGTAAATTTTGATTATGACATTTCACAAGGCTTGTATTGATTTAATTGGGAGTGTGAGTTCTACTTACCATGTTGCGGGTCGCTGCAAGACTCCAAAGTGCTGAGCAAGATTTTCCCAAGAGACCTCCGGGAGACATTCTAAAACAAGAGAGGGCTATTCTCAGATGGCTATCAGGCAATTAACAGGCACTTTAACGGGCAATCTGACTCTTGTGACCACAAAACCTTTCACACGTGTTCAACAAGTGAAATGAATTAGCTCTGAGCTCTCTAATCACTGTCACACTGTCAGGGCTGGACCACAAAAAAATGTACAAAAACACAAGTAAGACATCTGTATGCTGATTCAACAGGGCAAAGTGGACATTTAATTTCAAAATTTGATATAAGTAAGGTATGTCCGTATGGAGGTTTGTACTTGCACAGTGCTAGTGAATAATTTGATTTTGTTTTTCTTTCAGATGTCTGACCAGAAATATCATTCCAGTGAAGCGTGGGCGGATTTCATTTAACTGCCAACCCAGCAAAATGATTTTCATTATTTTGAGTTTCAGTGGAGTTCTAGTTCACATGATTGTCTAACTGCTGTTTACAAGATGTGTGAAGACTCACAAAAATGTGTTTGAGCCTTAAAACAGTAAAAAGATGTTCAATATTTGCGCAAATCCTCGGCAATCAGTCGCTTTAATCCTAAAATGATTGGTATCAGAACTGACCTGCAGTTGAACTGTACTGTAATTGTGACTAACCAGGTCTCTGAGTTGCTGGAGGAGCTGCAGAATGTCCACAAGTTTCTCTTCTACCAGGGACAGACGAACCCTCTCTGTCTCCAACATCTGCAGCTCCATCTGAAGCAACTCCGTCTCCTCGGCTTTCTGCTGCAGCTCCTGCACCAGAGAGTCCTTCATCTGGAGGACAAGGCACAAACCAGTTAATCTACAGGGCAGCCAGTACAGTACTGTGTAGACTGCTTTGTCTGATAGTTAGTTGGCAGGACATTTTTTTTTAAATTAAATTTATCTGGAAAGTTAGCAGAGATCCGGTCTTGGGTCAAAGTCTGTTTCCCTCTCGAATAGTGTTTCCCGCTCCTTCAAATAGTCTTTCCCGTCCTGTTAACATCTGTGGTTGGGGTTAGTGCTGAGAGTGAACTGGTTGGGGAAAAGTTGGATGAAGGTTATGTATTGCAGACTGTTTGGGGTTGTGGATACATTTGGGTTCAAGTTGAGGTAAGGGGAAACAGAAATTGATTTGAAAACTGACTGTCACCTGAGTGTCATGAGACTCAGTCCACTCAAAAAAAAGGGTTACATCACAAATAGATAGTAAACAGAAAAAATATATTCTAAAAGACAAGGCTGGTGTTATTCTATATTTTTGTTATTTTAAACAAATCCAATAAAAAGTGTGTTAGTGTGTCCCTCAATACTTTCTGACCTCCCTACCCTGTCTGTGTCACACTGCCACAAGCCCAATTAGTTCCTGCTGAAAATGTAAATCTTTAAAAATGTGTCACAAATACATGGCTTTGGTTGTTTTTTTTAAATATATTTTGGGGTATTTTATGCATTTATTAGATAGGGACAGTAGAGAGAGATGACAGGAAACAGGGAGAGAGAGATGGGGAATGACATGCAACAAAAGTCTACTGCCAGTATCAACCACAGACGTTATGTGGCATCACCAGTAGTCTACTAGGGTGAGTCATATGGAGCCTCATTTTTAAAAAAAGGCTCAATAATTTCCTAAAACAGCTGGGCACTGTAGTTTTTAGCAAGGGTTACTCAAACAGGGGTCAACAGTGCATTTGTTGGGGACTATTTTCAGCCGTGGATGAATACACATTTGAGGCTAGTGAGTATTTCTAGCAGTAGGATGGTGTATGTGAGATTACATCAAAATAAATTGAGTGTGTGTGTTCATGGTAATAAAGGAGCATTTCACCCAGTTCAACAGTGTGACTCGCTGATGTGTTTTTAATAGTTTGTGGACAATTTAGCTCTATAGCATAGATTAATATATTTCAGGTTTTAGATAAATACGCAATACTGTTAGTAGATAAATTCATTGTTGGTCTTTTCATGAGATTTTTTGAAAATAAAGAAAATACAGAATATCATCAGTCTTATCCTTTAAGACCAAACACAGATTAAATAACTTGGAAAGATGTATTTTTGAGCTGTACGTAATTTGACAAGCTTATAATAGTAGCTAGATATGTCATTTTTGAAAATGTAACATTTTTGCATTGTAGGCCTCCTAAATATCTTAATACAAAATAAATATCCCAATATAAATCCATGTCAAATGTTGAAAATGTTGAGGTTAGAGTAGGTTTTCAACCCTCAGTGTACTGTAGGCTCGCCTGCCAAAAACACTGGAAATCCCTGCAGTGCACCTTTACATCATAGCGTATTGAAGGACAAGGGTCTCACCCCACACATCCTGCACATAAACAAAGCCTCACAGTCATGACTTTGTTTAGTTTTAACTTTTCCTCTCTGAGTGCTGAGACGTTCTGGGAACACATTACATCACGGTTCCCCTTCTGCCTGTCTTCCTGTGTTGTGAAAATACTACTCGACTGTAACAAGAGAGCTTTAATTTACGATATTCCTTAGTGTCATGCGGGACAAGGGGGGAGTGTTTCTGTGGTCAGCTCCAGTGAGAAACAGCTGCAAACACACCCACCCACACACACACACACACACACACACACACACACAGAGGGAGGGTCTGTAGCTGCTGCTAGTGGTTTGGTTAGGTGGAAGCTGCAGGATCACGCCACACTAGCTGTGGTTTTCCCTTTGAAGGCCTCCACTTTCATAACAACCTTCAGCAGTCCTCTCTAATCTAGTTTAACACCATACACACAACGTATGATGTAAAGCGAGGCAGAACACTGTCCAGAAAGAACAGTTTGATGTAAATGGATCCTATTGAGGATAGTGTAGTAGCCCACCCTGGTGTGATGGAGGTCAGTGGTGGTTTGTACCTGGTCCATGTTTATCTCTGCCTGACTCTCCTTCAGCTGCAGTTGCTTATGCAACTTGGTCACCCTCTCCAGGAGCTCCACCACAGCGCTGCAGCTCTCCTCACTCCTTGAGCTCCCGAAATTAGACATCAGCTTCTTGAATGCTTTGTCTTCGCACCTGATCAAGGACACATAGAAGAAGAGCGAAGGTCTATCAAGCTCTGAGCTACAGTAGCTGTCATATTGGTTCAGAGATTGACATGATGTCACTTTTTTGGCTGTCTGTGTTGGGTTGGCTGAGCAACAATACATTGGCAGTGGTTTTCTGTATATTTAGTCCTTATTTAATTTCTATGACATGTCGCAGACACACTTTTAAACACACTAGCATTGTTAGAATATGTTGCTCTGTTCCACAGTCATCCCTTTTAAATATTTCAGATATTTCTCCAATGTATTTTGCATTAAGCTTTGACATCTGTGTATGTTTTTGGCAAAGTGTATCATATAAATATTTTATGTGACACTTTATTTGCCTGGATGTGTCAAACTGTATGTAAATGTGTTTGTCTTGCTACAGTATACAGCCTTATGATAGATTAGCAGCCTGTCCAGAGTATCCTGCCTCTCATCCAGTGCTGTTGGTATTTTAATAAGTTTAATGCAGTTTAAGGCATGGATAATTTATGTCACTGGTATCATCAATGTTGTTATTATTATTTTTAGCAAATGTATTCTGATTTGTGTTAACCCATCTGTACATCACTGTTTTCCCTTATTAGAGGCAGATTCCACCATACCTGCATCACCTGACTTTGGCATACAGGAACCACACTAAATAAGAAAATCTTAAAAATGACATGTAATGCTCCAATTAAAGCAGCAAAGGTTTTTATATTAACAATGAATTAGATTAATATGTGTAATGTGAAAGTAGTCACTTGGAGTGATAAACTGATGCTCAGTGCTTTGGTTTTACAGTACATTTAATGCATGTATAATTTATTAATTAATCATTTATTTGCTTTTGTTTTTTTTAAGCAGATGCTTTACTTCTTTCTGTAAATGCACCTCTGTATCACAATTTTCCCTAACTGATGTCAGATTCCACCATACCTGCACAAAATTTAAATACACTTTGGCATAAAGGAGCCACACAAAGTAAGAAAATCATCATAAGCTTACCCTATCTTTGTTTTTCACATTAACAATGAATCAAATTTATGTGTGTAATTTGAAAGTGGTCACTGGGAGTGACAAACACCCAATGCTGCAGCGCTACGGGGCTATTTAGCCTCTTTTAGCATATTCTTTTGGTTTTAAGGACCATTTACTATGTCGTTCACTCTAATTGCTCTTATTAACCTCATTGTCAGTGGCAAAAGGCACCTGTTGTTGTTGTTAATATATAATATATCAAGGCCGTGTCTCTCAGTTTGTTTTGGAGTCCTTCTTCTGTTTTAAGAATTATTTGTTACATATTGTATCCTGTTCCACATTTCACTTTGCTCAAATAAACAAAACTATATGTAAACAAAATGTACACATGGTGTTTTACACTGTGCTCCATTGTAGACAGTAAACAAAAGCAAACAACTAAATCTTGTCAGTTGTGTCACTAGCTTCCTGTAAGCTGCTTTATGAGACAGTGATGATATGAATGTGCTGTACCTTTCCCCACAGCAGGACAGCCTGGTCAAAATCCTCTTCACCTCGTCCACCTGCCGCTGCTGATCTCCAGTCCACTTGTCCTCTTCCTCGTCGGAGGCTGCCTGGCCCTCCACTGAACGAAACAGCTGCTCCTCCACTAAACGCCACAACACACCATCATCATTAATACAATCATTGTCATGGTAGGTAGAAGTCAGAGCTGTAGGGGAGAAAAGGACTGTGACTATACTACAATTGAATATTGAGACTGGTACTGGAGACTGGAAATTAGTGAACCCTCATCTGTTGCAGTGCAGTTACTCCCAACAGCCAACAGTACTATTGATGTATTATACAAAAACAATAATGTTTTCTAATAATTATCCTCATCCCTATTTAATCATGGCTTAGACATCCAGCATTGCCTTCTGTGCTTTTAGGAAAAAGGCGTCTTACTTTTGTCCGGGGTTGTCACAGCACGCCCTGTCGGGGAACAGCGATCGTGCTGGGAGCCCGAGCAACATCTCTGGCCCGGCCTGCTGCTGACACTCAGCTGCTGCTCTGCCCTGGAGCTGCTTGGAAGTTGGAGTTTGGACACCTCTGACCTGAAAGAGAGCACAGTCGGGTCTATACGCATGTTCTGTGCAAATACGCGTCCTGTTTGTGCTGCTGTGTATCTCTCTGTACATAAACTGACACTGAAGAGGCTAAAACCGCTCTTCAAATTTGCACAGATGAGAACAGCTCAGTCCGAACCAATTGCAAACATCAAAGAGAACATATCAAGTAACGCAAGGCAATGCATATTAAGCCACATCTACAACCGCCATGATAATTTTATAAAGGCCTGTGATGTTGTATGCCAAATCTGGGTGGGGTAATTGAAGCCAGACATTGTATCTTTAAGGCATTTTTACAGTAAAGTGGGTCAATGGTAGAATGGAGCTATTAGTGTGCAACATGTGAGGAGAGAGCACACAGGCTGACACTGGATGGAACAAAATTGGAGCATTTTTAAGTACACAAACAGTTTTCTGCACGTCTTTTTCATCTGTAGGAAAGAGACATGTAACATCTATAGTCTACAGCATATGTTTTGTTTTTCCTTGTGTCATGGATACATTCAAACATTTGTAACTGAAAAAAAAGACTGAGACTGCAGTTTGTGCGGATCAATCGTTCTGTAATGGTTTGAATTTTCTAGGTTTCTCCTGCTGTCTGCTCTTTTGTGTTGGGGGAAATCCGATAGGGGGCTTCGTAAATCACAGAATAAGTGTTTCCAGATGATGATGTCTTGCAGAAAAAAAAAAAAGAGAAAATCTCGAAAAAGGTTTTCAACAGCCTGACTCTCTGAAAAAAGAAAAAAAAAGTCACGGAGCACTCATGCTTATATCCTGTTGGCACGAGGCAGGCTCTGCTGTAAGACAACATTATACTCTGCATCTGTGTACTACTTTAGGTTTCTTTGTGTGGGGAGAAACGACTGACTTCACTGAAAGTCAATAATTGCAGCATGATTTCAGGCAATCAATCAGAGAGTCATGTTTAAGTTACTGGGGGGCCACATTGGAGGAGAGAAGGAGTTGTGTAGTTCACGAGGACCGGCAGCTGCAGCCGGACCAACATGCAACTGGTGCATGGACGTGAACACACACAAAACTTTACTGGTTGCTGTGGAGACACTCTGACTCTGGAATGAACTGGTGGAGGGCTTTTTTCAAATGCAGGCTTTGGTGTGACTAATTGCACTTTAATTGACAGTTGTTGTAGAGAGGCTGCAGCCTGTGTCCAGTGAATACTGTAGCAAGGCTTTTGATATGCATAGAGGTTAAAAAAAAAAAACGGCTATGTGTCTCGAAAGACAAAAAAAGAAAGACTTTCCGATTGTTAGCTCAGTTTTAAACTTGTTTTTGACCGTGCAAGAGATTTATACTGTTTAAGGAAGGTTCCTGATCACATGGTTTGACTGTGATGAGGTACCCTGAAGTGTTAGGTGGTGGTGCTGAGCATGGGAATTCCAACAAGATGAGAAGAGAAACCTGAAAGTAGTCCAGACAGACATCTTGGAAAGTGGTCAGACTGTGGGATACAGCAGACAGAGACTAAATCTGATCAGCGTTTCATTAGACAGGCACCATAACTCTCGCCAATGTACCAAACGCAAAAGCAGCATGGGTGGGTTTGACTTGCCAAAATGAAAATATCCATTCATTTAACATATTTTGCTGAGAGAGAGAGAGAGAGAGAGAGAGAGAGAGAGAGAGAGAGAGAAAGTATATATTGCAGACTTCAAAGTGTAATGTGTGTAAGCCTGTAGTTTTTTATTTTCTTTTTGCATATTGAGCCAATGAGTGATAATTTGTGAAGATTATGCCACCAATTTTGCATTGCACTTCTGTAAAATTGTCAGACACACAGTGGAAAAAAAGGATCAACATCGATGCAGCAGAACCAGAGATATTGTCTTTTTTATTCCACACATTATTTTTCCTAGTTAAAACCTGACGCCTACATTACCCACATTGCAACTCGACCTGGAGAGTTCATATATGTTGTTTTTACACATACAGCAGTACGATAACAATGGATCAATTGACTATATGTAATGTGAAAGGGGTCAATCGCAGCGACTCTACAGCTCCTCTACAGCTCCTCTGCAGAGCTTTTTAGCATCTTTCAGCTCAGTGTTTTTGATTTTCTGGCACACAACTTTACTGTTTTGGTTCAGTCTCATTGCTTTCATTAATTTTGTTTCCAACAGCAGTTAGCAACTGTTTTCTGCTCAGCACCAAAAAGCAGACACTGGTTAGCAGATATCTAGAGAGCAGTGACCAAAACAGGGTTAAAAGGACAGTGAATATTGGACTTACATCCATCAGGTGGCCAGAAACACGACCCCAAATTAGAGTTAATGTTGCATTGTGTCTGCTGGGCGTGTAAATAGGCAAGTGTTTGCTAATACTTTTGCCATAACAACTTTATAGGGCGAGAATATGTAAATGTGCGTATAGTTTGTTCTGCTGCCCCTAAATTTTGGAGTTTTAATCCTTCAGGTTTCAATCCTGGCAAAACCAACTACCAACTGCAAGTGCTCAGGAAAGGAGGACACTACACAAAGAGACAATTAGAGACAGAATGCAAATACATGAAGTGTCTATTGCTGAAAATATTCTGGCCATAAAATCTTATTATTATCTTATAAATATAAGAACATTTTTGCAGTTTGTGCTGTTTGCCTGTGGTCCCATTCAGAAGATAAACACTGAAATAAACACATTTTTCTGATGGTCATGATTTTTAGAGGGTTTAAAAGGTTTTTTAGAAGGAATCAAGGCAGAATTTACCCTTGAAGTTTGAAACAGACCTCATTGTTTAGAAGGAAATACTACTCAAATTGAACAGATAGATGATCAATTTAACATTTCCTGAACTGTCTACAGTATCTGGCTTTTCCCACTGGCTTATCAGACTCCTCAAAGGCACCTCTTGGCTAATCTCTAGACAGAATTACTGTCAATTGAGACTTGGAATGCCCTTAAACTTTGAGAATAACATTAAAGTCTCCGCTGTAAACTTACTAGAAATTCGAGTATGTACATTACTTTCTCTATAATACATGTGATTATATATTATATTATTCTTGAGGGAAAGAGCTGGAAGCACTTTGTAGCCTATATAATGTAGAGTTAATTACTGCTACATCCCTAAAGGCACACACAGAAGAGTGAAATTATACATGAAGAGCTCCGTTGTGCTGTGTCAGGGCATTTCTAATTAATAGTATCCTGTATTCTGCCCTATTAGCAAAAGTCTGAAGCCGTTCTTAAGGCCAGTGGGGGGTAGTCCAGCTGTTTGTTGTTAGAGCCAGGACACTCTGAGTCCTCCCTGTGTTTATCACAGCGCAGCGCTGAAGTGAACTTTCCATCAACACTACCCCCCCCTCATCACTGTTTCCCCTCCTCCATTCTCTGAAGAGCAGTTTCCTCTTTCAGGTGTCATCAGTCAATGACAGTCTCCTTTTTTTTTGCAGGGGTTACAAATGAGGGCACACTGTAAACCTGAGCTTGAACTTGAAGTTCACCGCTTGTTGGTGTCCTGCAGCATGACGGAGACGGGTGAGGGGTCGTGTTTACATAGCTGATGGTTATCAATCAAGTCTTCTTGGGTTGTGCTCGTACATATGAGGTGGTTTCTGGGATACAAATAAAGCAGCTTCAGAGATGTGATTATTGTTTAGCACCAGCTGAGGACTTAATCCAAAAACCGATGTCTGTAACATTTACAGAGGGTGTTTAAGCTTTCCTTAGCAAGAAAAGTGCAAAGAAACCCCCAAAGTCAAACAAACTAGGGTATTAAAAGCGGAGGGAAATATACGGGGAGAGAAGTCCAGCAAGGGTGGGTGGCATAAGTTTATAGATATTTTGTGTGTGATGTATTTCTGCTGATGTCAGCATACCTCCAAACCAGAGAGAGGGAGAGTGGGGCAGCGGTTCAATGTGAAAACGAGCCCACTTGGCAGTGCAGGTTTTTGAAGGCTGTTCAAGAACAACAAGTAAGGCAGCAGCAGAATGCCATGGGTCCTAGACATCCCTCGAGTGTGTCCTTTGGACATTATTTAAAGGGTAAGAATGCCATGGCAGCACCTGCTCCACACAATGCTGCTCTTGCGCAGAGGCAGATAAATGGTCTGCTAGACCCTCCTCTCCCCTCCGCTCTTAGGCGCCATGCAGAGAGCATGAAAAGGCTGGGAGATTATGCCTCCCCTGGGGCCTGCCTTCAGAGGGCCAGGGGTTAGAGGCATACAGAGAAGAAGCCTGCAGGCGTGCCGTTAAAACGAAAAGTGAGTTTTAAACTTGCAGCACTTAGGATATATGTGCTTGGGTATGCTCTCTAGAAATCCCTGGACTATATAAACAGAGACATTTGGAATCAAGAGGATGATACAACCAAAAAGTTGTAGACGAAAGACGACTAGAGTTCTTTGAATGAGTGATTTTGTTTCCCCACTCTGTTTTCTTCGAAGCACAAAAAGAAGATGGAAAGCTGAAGGGAGCTGTTCCTCTCCTGTGGGCCTTGCAAAACATGTCCGTCATTTCATGAACAAACAGTTGAGTGTTTGCCTCTTCCTCCAGATGGTAGGCTTTTCCTCCCCCTCATGTCTTTTTGTTCCTCTCGATGTGCTTCCTATTGTCTAATCCCTCTGGCCCACACAAAGCTTTATAGGCCAGAGTGACTGATTTAGACTCCTTTTACCTTCTGCTGCTCAAGAAACAGAGCTAAAAGTGCCACTTTTAGACAATCACGGCCATACAATGACTTTTCTGTACTCATTAACTCCTGTTGAGGTCTCGGCCTCTGCTCCGTTCTAGCATAGAATCCAAACAAATCACAGACATGTTATGCAACAACACCCACACATCTTAGGTTTCATACTGATGACCACATTTTTTTAAACAGACTTGTGCTGCGATTCTGATAGAAAGTTTAACAGGGATTTACTAGATGAGAAAATGGTACTTCATCAAATGTTAAAAAACACAAAAAAAAGGGAATCAAGATGAAACACATGTTCACTTCAAAGAACAGTTCCACATTTTTGGAAAAAATGCTTATTCGCTTACTTTCTTTTGAGGTTAGATGAGATGATTGATACCACTCTCACATGCGGGTAGTATATTGATCTTCTCATCTAACTCAGCAGCAACTAAGTGTATTTTGTTGCTTTAAACATTCTGGATGCAAAAATATTCTTAGTGGTCCACTAGGCCAGGTAAAATGGGCTGCTATCCTGGCGGGATAGGGCTCACACTAGGGGCTTTCAACATCATAAGGATCCATTAAGCATTGTCTATCCTCATCTTTATTATCACAGCGCTTAAGTGGAATCCACCGCGGAGAAGCAGTGCCAGCACTCGCCCCCCCACCCCCCAGCCCTGTAACTCTGTATCGCTGAGATCCAGCAGCATCTGAGTTAATCTCATTATTTGTCACAGCAGTTTAGAAATAAGCCGCAGGGATAAAGTTACGGTCGATCATTTCAACAGACCCCTTGACACACTACTGCATCTCTAAACCTCGCTACATATGATCCCAGACATTTGATACTGGAACAGCATGTTGACAGAGTAATGACTTCATCTTAAGTTTGTGCCATACAGTTTAAGGGACAAAAAAGACACCTCAAAACACCTCAACTGGCACCTTTCTCTCTTAACTGTGTCCTTAAAAGACGTGACCGAGCGAGGACTGAGGTTTTCAGTGGGAATACTCGTGGAGCCTGGTTGCTAAGATCCATAGGACGGGGGTGCCTATGTGGTATTGTTCATTTGGGAGTGCAGTGAAAGAAGTGAACGGAGATTGATGAGAATGGTTAGTCTGCTGAGGCTCTCACTCAATGGAGCTCCCTCTTGGCAAGTCAGAGCCTTTGTGGTGTTGAATTATTCGCTATTAGGGTATCAATGGAAGGGCAGTGAAAAGACTTTGGGACACAGCCTGCATAGATTAGTGGAGTTTAGTGTTAAAGGAAAGGAATTGTGTTGGCTAAATTTGTTATTTTGAATCACCTAAAGGCAGGTAGCAGTGAAGACTTTAATCATATGAGTCGGTTGTGCTTTAGAGCCCATAATAACAGCATTATATAGATATTACAACCATTTAGAGACATCTGCTATCTAAGAAAGCCAGACCTGCAGACACTGATTACATGGTTGGAGCAGGGACAACATACACAGAGATAAACATTAAACCAACGGCTTTGTACTTTAAAAGTCCAATTACACCCTTACTTCCACCAAAATGAGTAGTTCCTAACAGTAGTGGAGCTCAGGCAGGACCAACCTGCCACACACGATGCCTGTTAAATAAAGTAAAACACAACAAGGCTGAAAAGTGGAATAGTAAACCACATCAAACCTTCATAAATAGCATGGCAGCGTTTTCCAGGCATGCAGCCAGAAGTAAACAGAGTCATTTTATTCTAGGAGAACTTACAATTCATGACGGTTCATTCAATCCAAAAAGGCCTTGATAACGCGATAACTTGCCCAAACAAACCCCTTCTTTTTCATGACATGATGAACAGCCAGACACTTGTTCTGCACTGGATTTGACAGCTGATTAGATCTAATGGAGAGGTAAAAAGGATACTCCAAACTCCCTTCTCTATGACCTCAGGGGAGTATTTGTTTATTTTTTTACTGCATCTACCCGCCTTTAAAGTCAAATCAAGGGAAAAATTGAAGAAACATCTTTATTTCTTGGGTAAAAAGAATGAAATTGTCATATCAGAATTTACAGTATATTGCAAAGAGTGTGTTGCAATTGCATCACTCTTGGAATTCTGCACTCTGCACTCAGTTTTAACTGTTGAGTTACTGTATATCGTCTGTAAATTTTATTTCACATAATTACTGGAAAAATACAGAAAGCATGACCTCACTGTCCTCAATGGCCCTACCTTCCAGTTAATGCCTCAGCATGCTGCAAATGAGTAGGTCCCCAGATGTGTTGTTGATCCACATCTTAAGGTAATTGTGTCTATACACACACACACACACACACACACACACACACACACACACACACACACACATATATATATATATACAACTGCACATGTTCCAAAAGGCCACACTCAAAAGCAGAGGTGTAAAGCCTGCCACCAAACTGTCTCACCAATCTCTCTTGAAGAACGAAGTCTTTTGCCTATTTTTATAATCTCATCACTATCATATCACTATTTATAATCATACTGCTGTGAATTTGATTACATCATCTTGGCTTTAGGGAACTGTTACAGACATTTTTCACTGTTTTCTGGCCCAAACAATTAATTGAGAAAATAATAAGCAGATTAATCGATAATGAAAATAATTGTTAGCTGCAGTCCTATTTGGATGAGATGAAGTTGTTATATGTCAACGTATAGAAATAACAACTCTAAAATTGATATATTTTACATAGTTTGGGGGGTGTCATGGAGAAAACAAAGCATAAATAATTTGACATGCCAATCCAAATAAATGTAAATGTTTGTGCCCTCACAGAGTAACAACTTCCTGTTTTGTCAAGATAGTCCAGTGATTGTATAGGATGCAGTCTTATCCTGAGTCATTTATTGATTAATTCCTGAGCTGTGGTAATATCTTATTATACTTCTGGCTTAACATTGATGTAGTAGAGTTTTGTTGTTCTAAAATGCTAGATGTGACACAGTTCCCAGTGTTATTACCTGTAGTAGAGGAGCTCTGATTCCAGCTGGAGGATGTGTCTCTGCAGCGCCGGCACATGACTGGCTTTAGCTTCCAGTTCCTTCACCTTCCCCAGGCCGCTAAGCAGCGCCTGCCTGGCCTCCTCCACCTTCCTCCTCATGCCCACCTGCTCCTTCTTCAGGACTCGGTTGCAGTCCTCCAGTGCCGCCACAGTTTCTTTAGAGCTCCACAGTTCCTGCTCCAGTCTCTGATTACACAGCATGGCTTCCTCTACTTGTTGGTCTCTGGAGTTCTGCAGCAGCTCTATCTCGTGGATAATGTTCTGCAGGCTCTTCAGGTTGCTGTAGGTGCTGTTTTTCAGGTTGGAATTGCTCATACTTTTCTGGGCTGCTTGTTTCTGGTGGGCAACAAAGCAGCCTTCTTCTGATTTATGCTTGGAGTGGCTTTTCCATAGTCCTACCTGGAGAGAGCAACAGTAGGTAACAGATGAACAACACGGGACCAGAAGATCTTGGAAGATATTCCCTAAAATACCTGGAATGTACCAGCAGGTGCAATTTTGCCAGCACCTATCTACAAACCTTTTGAGAGTTTATACGTTGTAACTAAAGGCTTTAATAATGGGTAATACATCATTTACTGATGCTTTATAGATCACTAATAAGCCATTAAAGCTGCAACTAGCAACTGATAAAATGAGTGTAATGTAAGTCAGTGATAATAACAAACCTACAGAGAATTATCATCCCACTCTACATTTTCTCTCAGCTCCACAGACGTTTTAGTGTCTTTCAGTCTTTGTTTTGATTTTATGGCCCATAACTTTTTAAGAGTTTTGGTTCAGTCTCGCTACTCACATCAGCCTGGTTTCCAGACACAGCAGATAGACAGTTTTAGTGAAAAATCTCTGCTAAATCCACAGAAACATGACACCAAATTTGTGCAAATGTCTGCTGGATGTGTAAATAATAGGCGTGTTTGCTAGAATGTTCACCACAACAATTTTGACAAAGGTGACAACACATCAGTATTGTGTGTGTACAGCTTGTTACGCTACCTTAAAGTGGCCAAAAACATATTCCATAAAAAACGGATTATTGCTGCTTTAATGAGAACTTTTGGGTTGCTATGTTGTGGAAAAACCTCTCTTGCTGATGAGTCATAAACAATTGATGGAGGTAAGTTTTCTAGATGTCCAATAATGTATGTGCAGAGTTTGACACTAGGAGGCTGTTTTCATATTCATCTGCTGAAAGTGGAAAGTTTCTCTGAGTTCATTGAAAATCCGATTTTAAGGGGCGGACCTATGAGCATGATATGTGACGTCACAACTAGTTTGGAGTCTATCCTGGTCCAGTATTCAGTTTACATAAGTGTGATGTGGAAACTTGAACAGTGCACAAACACTGAGAATAAACTTTACAGTGAAGGAGACATCTTGTATCTAGTAGTTAAACGTTTTAAATGAAATATATTTGCATACTCAGAGATTCAGGAATTTTAAATGAGAAAGAAGGAGTAGATGTAATTTTAAGGGTTTTACAAGATAATTGAACTTTTTTTGTGGAAAAGCCATTTCAGACAATTTATTCTTCAAAGTAGAGTATTTAAATACATCTTAAAACATGTCTGGAAGGGATCTTTAAGTTTGCAGTTAGAAAGTTTAGTAAGACATAAATAAGGGGTAATGGGATTCTCACTTTCTAATTTTACTGCAGATCAATTCTGTTATTCTGCATTTTAATAGTCATTAAGGGTCAACATTTTCTTACTGTCTCATAAGCCAAAAAGCAAAAGTTAAGTCATCTGCAAATAAATATTTACAGCTGGAGTTGGAAATGTTAATAAGTTCTAAATGGATTTATTAGACTGACTTTGGTCCAGATGCTCTGCAGTTGTGTCCCATAACATAAACATGAAAGTGAACACTGTGCTTGAATGTTCATTATTGCATTGCAAATTGTATTTTGACAACAAACCTTAGCACAAGGTCAGTACACTGGAACTTTTCCAGCTCAGTGTCTACTGTAGATTTTAGCTACATCATATGGATTATCAGGGACTCCATTTGGAGGACTTTATTTTGTGTCATTAAACAAAAGGTTGCCTTGTAAGAAAATGGTACCACAGTTTTGAGAGGTGGGGGCAGCGTTTGCTTGGGGCCCAAAGCAAATAGAGGCAAGTTTGGTGAGCAGCACCCCTGTTCCCTAAAATTGTTCCCTAAGACTGCTGCTTGTATCCACCCTAATGAAATCATGACTAGGCTACTTTCTAAAAAAAATATGGACATCATCATCCAACTCAAACCCTTGGCATGATTTTATTAGTTTAGCCCTCCTGAATATTCTCGTATCATTACATACCAGCATATCACACGCACTCACCTGCAGAGCCAAACAGCGGGCATCACTGCTCTGAAGTGCGGCTCGCATGTCTTCAATCAGCTCCCTCAGACTTGCATTCTCATCTTCCAGTTTTGATATTCGGTCCTCTGCTTCCTCCAGTGCCACTATCTCCTCATAACACTCCCTGGTGCAGGAGCCGAGCCTGCAGCCGGAGGCGTGCCGTCCCTCCGGGGACGGCGAGGACCCGCCGCTCACTCCCACACACAGCAGCTTCTCTCGCCGCTTCAGTGGGCTTCTCAGGCGGATCTGAGTCTCTATATGCTCGCTGTCCTTCCCGACCAGCAGCCGGCCGTTCTCATACTGACACCCCGCCTTTGTGCTGAAGTACCCGCACAGTTTGGCGTGAAAGTGTCTGAAAGAGAGCTCGCTGGGTAAAACACCGGCGCATTCAGAATCCTCCAAGTCTTTGTTCAGTCCCAGAATGTCACACAAGATGTTAAAGTCCTCCACAGGGATTTTGCCTCCACCTTGGTAGTCCATATGATGGAAAATCTCCTGTAGGTATTGATCTAGCCCGGTGGCTAGAACTATAATTTCGTTCTCCACTCCCCGGTCCAGTCCGTAATGGTAAGCCAGAGTGCTGACTATCCATTGTGTCCTGCGCGCTGGTCGGCTGTATGGATCAATGGAGTCTATCGCATCCATCATTTCTACTGAGCAACATCATATTTCCATAAACTTAACAGAGTTACTTTGTTTCTTCCAAAATCCGCCAGCGCACGCAGCACATTCATCCTCTCAGCAGACTGTGGGCAGACTGGCGGAGCTAGAATGAGGCGTGTGTTAAAACGGAGCAGATTTGAATTTAGCACTGCCCCCCAAACCCAAAACCAGGGGTCCCAACCAGGAGTCAGTAACATGGCCCTACTATGCATAACGGTCTCAAACTGCTTTTTTGTTTGAGTATAATTGCCACCAGGTGTGTAAACTTTTGTCATTCACTTGGGTTAGACTTTGCTAAGATGTAAGATGCCCAAGAGACTAACAGGCTGTGCAGCAGAGGTAGAGAGTCTTTATTCAACTGAAGAATTTTTACAGCATGCTGTATGCAGGGTTAAAACGCACGCCTATTTATTTATTTATTTGCACAGATTGCACCTTACTTTGTGCCCTGCTGTCATACATGATCTTGTTTATATGCAGAAAAGGTTTTTTCATCACTTATTGTAGATATCCTATTCTGATACACAGTATATAATGTATATCAATGTGTGTCTAGATTTTTATTTATGTCTTTATTAGGCTAGTAGATCTTTCTTTGAGTTTTCATAGCCTATGTGTAATCTAGCCTATATATATAGTCCAGTGGTTCCCAACCTAGGGGTCGGGCCCCTCCAAAGGGTCACCAGATAAATCCGAGGGGTCGTGAGATGATTAATGGGAGAGAAAGAAGAAAAAATAAAGTTCTGATACACAAATCTGTTTTCAGTTTTTGGACTTTTTTCTAATCTTTGATTTTTGGTGAAATATTGGATCATTTGAACTTTTATTGAAATGAAACCATGTGAGAAGTTTAGAGAGAAAAATCAGGTGGTGGTCAATTTGGTGGAGCTGTTAACAACTCATAGACATCTGAAATGTGAGCCCGACTACACACTGCTTTTTGTAAGACGTCAAAAGCCAAAAAGGTTGGAAACCACTGGTTTTATCTTTAACAATGTGTTGTATTTTAAAAGCTTGTTATATTATCCATCGTGCCAAATCTTCATCTGAAAAGTAACTAAAGCTGTTAAATAAATGTAGTGGAGTAGAAGTATAAAGTAGCATCAGATGGAAATACTCAAGTACAGTAGTACCTCAAAATTGTACTTAAGTACAGTACTTGAGTAAACGTATTAAGTTACTTTCCACTACTGTTCTAATGACGTTCATGCAAATAAAGCTTGTTAAATTGAACTGAATTAAAACAAATTCCGATAGTCTCACAGCACATGAGGGCAGCGACACACCTCACTTCCTTCACTACACTGGTTGCCATGGCGACGCGTTACACTCAGTAAATTAGGTTGTGGTTAGGTTGAAGGTTATGTGACAACTTCACTACTGCACTTAACATTTGATACGTGTAAGTAAAGCGAGTTAACAGCTTGGGAACTACTAGTCCAGGTGAAGTGACGAGAAGTAGAGAGGTGTGTTTGATTAAATGACACGACCTGCTTCAAACTGAATTCTTCCAGAAGAGTCTTCACATCCGGACCAACAGGAGCTGAGGTGGGCACAACAGAAAGAGGGAAAAAGCAAAGTATTAGCCTATTATTTAATTATTAATATTTGCACTAAAACAAGACAGCTACTTGTGCGGGGAATTGTAGTGTTTTCTCTTATTTAATTGCACTTCCAGAATGAGCTCACTTAGCCTATTTTGTTAATGACAAAGCACAGCACCAGGTAGAGCTAACGTTAGCTTATTTATAGCTGGCAAGATTTAACATAAAACTGACTGTCAAAGTGTCATTTTGAACTATATCCTTTTTATGAGATTTTTTCCCCATAAAATTCCTTCAATCAATCAATTAGTGATGATGTAATTGAGATATTTTAATAGAATTTAAGGGCACTATTAATAAATAAATTCATGCATTGTTGTATATTGGGGTATCTATACAAATTAAGGGGTACCTGTAATGTTATTTTGTAAATTTTAAGGGTGTTTGACTCCTTTAACACTCCTTACTCCATACAGACGACCCATTAAAAACACTTAATATACTGCATTACAGTCAATTCATCCATTATTTTACCCCAAATCTAAACCTGAATACTGAATAAAGACCCCTTTAAATGATCATTAATTTGCACCTGAAAATATTTAAGACCTGTAAATATCAATCATTAATAACACCTTCAATTGATAATTATTGTCAAATATCTCAAATTAAGTTGTAAATTAATGAAATTGACACATGTTGAATATTTACATGTTTTGGAAGGTTAAATTGTGACTAACTGTCTTTTCTTACAGTGATTTTCATGGAAAGTATTACAGTGGAGTCAGACCTCATGGCCAACATGTCAGAGACGGGTCAGTGTGATGATGGAGTGGATACAGGACAGGATGAAGGACAGGAAGATGCCCTTGTCCTTCAGAGTGATTTGTCATCCACGGAGCATGGGTTGGAAAACAGGTCAGGTTCAACTGAGGATATTACAACAAACACAGATGACAGCTCCTATGACGTCACATGGACAGTTCACATTGCTCTAGCTGTTCCAAGAGGTAGGTTTGTCACACAGAATATATAAAATATCAATATAAGCTCCACATGGTTATTGAATAGTACTCTGACAGTCAGTAGGATGAGTTGGTGTATGAATCTTGTACTACAAATCAAAATTATAACATAAGAAACAGAGATTACAGATTTCTTTCATCCTTGATCTCATTCACAAACACATGTCGCTTTTTAGGAGAAGAGGCGGATGTCCAGGAAGCTGCTGAAAAGGCCAAGAAAATGAAGAAGGACTCATCTACTCTCTTGGTCAAAGCTCATAAAGCTCAGGGCTGCTATCATATCGAATACAAGTTGTTGCCAGGTGATACAGAGACGGTCAAAGTGGACCTGGTTATGTTTGGGCCAGTAGCAAAACTGTACAAAGAAGATGAGATCAAGGTAACCCTCATCTGATTCCTGTGTGTGTGTTTCCCCTTCATCAACAATTCATGAACATCCTGAATGAACGAAAATAAAGTAGCAACATAGTCTAGAGTTACAGTAAAATAACCCATCACTGTACATGGATTATTATTGTCAGCATAGCAATTATAATTTCTGGCAACAAACACACGTAAAAACCTCCTGCTGCTGTTGAATAAAATGTAAAATAGTAAATGCAAAATATGTCAAAAGATTAATGTGTAAATTTTGGAACAGATTTTGAGAACATGGCATGAGGGAGACCAGACATGGGTTGGTTGGAACCAGAGTTTCAACGTCAAAGTCAACAGGGACATGGTGATCAGTCTACTTTCTCATAAGATCAGGCTTCAGATATGGAACAGTAAAGACAAACTGTCCAGCCAGGCTCGCTATGAACGACTCAAAGTGTTCAGGCCACCACAGGAACATGCTGAAGATGCAACAGACATGTGTGGTGAGCATCAATTTCAACTTGCCCCCAAATGACTGAAAAAATTTTACATATGGTTTAAACTGTCTTATCATGGAAAAACTGTATAATTAAAATGATATCTTCACTCTAAGGTGGTGTCAAGTCTACGGTAAACAGACTGAGAATCTTATGTGAGAAGAGGTCACACACATCTAAAAAGCACAAAAAGGATATAATGTTTAATTCCAATCCAGAGATGCACCCAGACACAGGTGAGAAAAAGTAAAAAATATTGCCACTTTTGTACAGAACTTGAAGTTCTTTCACCGCAATGATTAATGTACAGTATGCATGCTGGTTTATATATTTAGCAAACATCATACTGACACAAATTCATGTAAGCCATGATGATAAATATATTTTCCATAACCCTTGTTATAAATAATGTCTTACCTATACCGAAATAGGTTTTCAAAAACCCACAACTGATGCTTTCAACCTCGAGGATATACAAAAGATTGACACTGCTTCAGTTGAAATCAGTCCCATTCGTTTGTTGGCAGGTGAGTCAAACTTTTATTTACACAAATAGCCACTAAAACAGTGGCTCCCACCATTTTTGGCTTGTGGCCACTTTAAAGAGCACCCTACTGATTTAGCATTAAAGCTATGATGCAGAGACGAGGAGCTACGGAGGTCTGGTAACCTCACTTCTTTCTAACTTCACACCTCCAGATTTTTTTCATTTTCAAACTTGTAGTCTTCAGACCCAGCCAACACTGACTCAAGTGACATCACTTGAGGCAATTTATCAGATTTCACACAGCTCCCTCTGGAGACACAAAAGGCTTTACACTACTTTTCTCACATATGCAGTATTACTCCTCAACGCCTGTAAATAAATGTTGATGTGTAAAATTGGTGGATTTCCCCTTTAAAACAAAGCAGAACCTATTTGCAACCCCCTCAAAGATGAAAAAATTAACAGCATTATATATGTGGCAGAAATAGCCTGTGTTTTTTCTGGCTCCTGCCTGTCAGTCATCTGGCTAAATATAAAGGAATTCTGGTCATATGATGGCAAAAATGTGGACTAATGCACTTACTGTTCAAGTGAAATTATTAGGTATGACTTGTTTTATCATGAGGTTATAGCTATGCCAGGCTGTACTTAGGCACAGTGGTGCTTTGAGCTTAAATGTTAACATCAGCATGCTAACATGCTCACATGCAATGATTACCATTTTCACCATCTTATTTTAGGGTGTTAGCATGTGTACATTTTCTACATTTGCTGTGGCTGATTGGCATATCATTAGTTTGCAAGTATTTGGTCAAAAAGTATTAGACAAATTGAAATTTTGAGGATTTTGCTAAATCAAAATTCAGGGGATAACCAAAGTTATTAGAATTCATCTTCTGGGCATGATGAATGTCATGTCAATACATTTTAAATTTCAGACACTGATGAAATTAAACTATGTAGTCTCTTATTTTTGTGTCTATCCACCAGGTGAGGCCTCACTGGATGACTGCTTCCCAGTCCGTTCAGCTGGTGTATTTGAGGTGATGTGTAACATCTCTCTGGACAGGCTGTTAATATCTGACCAACTGAAGGCTGTACTCAATCCACTGGTCATCACCATTTTGTCAGCCACTTCAATGCCTTCAACCCCGACCCCTTTCCATGTCCTAGAGGTGTGACGTCCATCTCATTTGATATTTATTCACAAAGATGAATACATTTCAGTACAATAGCTTTGAATTACAAGCTTTACATTCAGCGGTGACCTTTGAGATAAGGCTAAAGTTGAAAATTTCTCTTTCCCAGGAAAAATGTGTGCCTGTTTATTGCCAGTATAAGTTCCATAACTTGAATATGCACAGAACCAGTTATCAAAAGCATGGTACTGACATCTACTTCAGAGATGTGAATGTGATCCTGACTGGCTTGATGACTCCTGGAGAACTCCAGGAATTCTTCTCTGGTCCACCTCTGGAGATAGAGGTTCATGATCGTGACAGAAAGTTGGAAGAAACACCAAAAATTCAAGCAATGTTTGGGTCAGATGATGACACGCAGAGCAATGCAGCACCATTCAAAGAGAAGATGATGGTTCTTAACTCTCATGGTATTGTGTGCCTCAATCTCTCTGAGCTGTTACTTGGGAAGAGAAGTCTGAAGCTGCGCCTGCCAATCAAATGCTGCCCTCCACCTCCACTGTCGGACAGGGAGAGAAGTGCTTGGGGCAGGAAGATGAAACAAACAGGAGCTAGCAGAGAGCCCATGCCACAGGGCCATTACTTTGATGCCAATTCTCAACTCAAAGTCGATGTTGAAATAGCTTGCCCACTCAATGAAACAGGCACCTGTGATGGTCTGTTTGGACGGATCATCTACCTCTTTGGATGCAACAACCTCCCTGTGATGACCAAACTGAGGACAGAGATCCTCCGAATCAATGCGGCAGCTTTTGACCTGGGCTCGCGCTCACTGGAAACCATAGAGAGAGCCCTAACAAATTACATAATTAATTTCAAGCATGATGAGAGCAAGGATCTGGATTTTGTTACAGGATTTCACGTTCTAGATATGAGGACACACATCTTTGTTCTTGAAGGGCTGAAACATAAAGCAGTAAAGAGACTTTGGGAGGCTGTTCCTATGAAGTAAGTCCATGAACACTATCTTGCCCTTACAGCTAATGTTAACAGTTTTCAGCTGTGCTGTCTATTTGGATAGAGTGTTTAAATTCCACTGACAATCCTACAGTTTGTGTGATGTTTTGCAGACTAAGTGGGAGTGAGGAAGAGCAGGTGATAGTCCTCTACAATTCAAACCTGGGTTTCTTCAAACGCATCTATGACTCACTGGATGTGGGTCTGAGTCCTATCTGTCTTTCTGAGCCACTAGAGACCATCATGAGAATGCCTCTGGTCTACATAAGAGGAATGATCCCCCATTCCTGCTTCCAGGCTTTGTCAAGGTACAAATATAATAATACTACAGTGGCCTTTAAAGACTCTACCTGTGATTTTGCATATTTTACCCTATTTACTACAAATCATGTATACTGTACATCACAACAAACCATGCTATTGTGTTTAAAGTAGCATTAACTGAATTTTTGGGCCACTTGGTGGCAGCGGGACAAGCTGTAAAAACAACATGGACGTATCACAGTATGAAGGCCACAAATTCCTGCAGACATGGAGCAACATTTGCATTCATTTTGTGTAGTGTTTCTGGCAAATGTGATGTTATCTAGTGGATGTAAGTCTGATATTTACTCTCCTTTTAGCTCAATTTTAGTGTCCACCAACTCACAAAGGAGATATCTGGCTCTTTAGCTGCTAAATGCTCCTCTATGTTCACCAGCTGGTCATTAACTTTGTCTTTCTGCCATTTAGTGCTGGCTAGTAGCATACAGTGAATTTATAAGAGCTTCTTCACTGAAAACAGCTGCTGACTGGAGACAAAGCTGATGACAGCAATGAACCAAACATTTAAGTTGCAAACCATGAGCTGAAAGATGCTAAAATGCACTGTGGAGCTGAGGGGAGCTGCAGATTTGTTTTATTTATTTACATGTGAAGTGAAATGATTATATGGTTAGCAGAAGGGATAAAAGTCAATTAGCGATGGCAGCTGACTATACATAGAAATGTCCCAAAAGTTGGGTGAGCATGTTGAATGGTGTTGACCTACCATTAGGCCCTGCTGTGGGTATCAGGCTGTGCTGTCATAAATCTACTTAGCCCTCTTGACAGGTGACACCATTCTCTAGCTCTGGCCTAATGTACCTTAAAACTGCCTTTGAACCTTACTCTTATCCAAGAAAAGAGCGGATACTCAGTGGCTTTACTGGGCCTTATATCTACATTGTACCTGCTTAGGCTGGACCCACTGGCTTGATAGGCAGTATCATCCAAAAAAAACTATTTTTCTTCTTACAAATGAAAAGTAAGCAGTGAACTATGGAGCCACTAAGGGGACATAGGCAAAAAAGGAGATATGAGCAAACAAGAAAAATCTTAAAATTTCTGGTGTGCATGGATTACTATCTGGTGCAGATACTATAGCTGTAATGTCCTTATAATGAAGTCCAAGGTTAAAATATAGCTCAACTAATTCCTGTACTGTTATTTCCACACAGAAACATAGCAGGCCGAAATGCTCTGGTTGGTCTCCTTGTGTCCTATCTTCCAACAGATATCCCATGCACACTACATACTTCCTCGTGAGCACGGAAACCAGATAGTAATCTGTTTGCACCAGAAACTTTGAGATTTTTTTTTTGCCCATGTCCTGGCCCATGTTCCATGTTCAATGTAGTGGATTATTCAACCCAAGTAAGTTCCAAAAATTTGCTAACTGATTCTCATACTGTGTGGAAACTAATGTAAACCAATTGCTACTAAAATCTAAAACAATACAGCAGATGTGTGACAAAATAATCTCAACTCAAATCTTTGATTGAGATTATTTTGTCACACAGACTGTTGCCAAGGTCAACCATACAGTTGATGATCTTCATCAACAATGAACATCCATTCTAATGTGCAGCACACGTTTCAAAATAGTCAGCACAAATGATAAGTAAACATTTAGTGCAAAAGTTCGTTGTTGAAAAAAAATGGGTTTCTTTTTTTCTCTGTAGCTTTCAACTGCATCTCACAGTCTTTATCAGTAGAGGGAATTTTCCCAGCTGTCCAGTTTGTTCAAAAGTTACAATAAGATTGTGAGATACGATCAAAAGTGTAAATGATGTGTAGTTAAGCTAGAGCTACCTGTTGACATGAAGTGTGCAATGAATGACATAATAGACTTCACCATTGTAACTACCTATTATATTCTTAAAAGGATGTTTTGTATTTGCAGGTTAAGCCAGCTTTGTCAAGTAAGGCAACTCAAAGATGTGGTGCAGTACAACCTCTTCCCCTCAGCTGACATGATTCTCAGCATGAGCAAGGAATATGGCACATATTCTGAGCAGTGGGAACAAAATACTAAAGCAAAAACTGAGATGGATGCGTCCTCTTTGCCTGTTCGCATGAAAAGACACGCACCCCTCGACACATACAACAACAAGTACATTAAATGGAAACACAACATCCAGCAGAGGCCGCTCAAACTGCGCAAGGATTTCATCCAGGTCTGTAGGATCTAAATTGCTCTGTGGAATCTGATTTATTAACAGAGCCAGTCATGCATTTCATTATATTTCAGGAAAATATTAAAAAGGTGCAAGAAGACAGTGAGCAGTTGCAGAAGCCAGAGGCTGCTGTATTAAAGATGGACCAGGCTGCAGGCAGTGCAGCACACATCTACAGCATCCAGACCTTCAACTCAAATGAGCAAGCCAAGGAACTGCTCTGCAAAGTGATGGCCAAGGTTTGACGAGCGTGGGATATAATGTACAGTGCTATGTTTTATATATATATATATATAAATATATGGTGCATTTTAATGTATCAGCATAGCTTGGTGGCTCATGGTGGCACCTCAGACATAAAAAGACATACCTGTTTGTGTGTGAAGTCGCCAAAGGTTTCCTTTGGTATCCCAAATACATACAAATCTGGTAAATTGTCTGCAATTGTCTTTAAAAAACCATACCAATGCTTGGCATATTTTATCACAAATACTACTATTTACTTGTAGTTTACAGTACATTACAGCTAACTATTTTGCTGTTATTTAAATATTATGGTACTGGGTTTTAGAAATTCAAATTAAATTTTCCACCTTCCGTTGGTTTCTATTCATTTCCTTATGATATGAAACTCATCAAGTAGCATCATTTTTGTCATTTTTGAGTTACATAATCTTTTTGAGGTAACACAGTTAAGGCTGTTCAAATCAATCTGCACTGAAACTGCACTACCACATAATGATAATGTAACTTACAAAATGATTGCATTTTTATTGTGATGGATAAAACAACTCAAATTCAAGAGTGTACTAATAGATGTTTGGACCATACAGAAATGAATGTAAACCAATGGCTGTCTGGAAGATAAGGACAAATGCATCTAAAAATCTAAACCTGCATTCAGGTTTGATCAGCACAACTATAAAGTTGAAAAGTAAGACTGGTGTTTTAAAAATATTTTTCTTATTGTTAAATCCCATGAAAAGTCCAACAATGTGTCAGTGTCTCCAATACTTTCTGATCTCCTTCAGTCTTTCTGTGACACTCAGCACCAAGCCCATTCTTACTACAATATATAAATCTAAAAAAAACACTCACAAATACATAGCTTCATCTTTAAAAAAGACTCAGTAATTTCCTTAAACATCTGGGTATTGTAGTTTTCAGTAAACATTACTCAGGAAGAAATAGCACATTTGTTTTCAGCCATGGATTAATACATATTTGGTGCTTTAGTGAGTATTTACAGCAGCAGGGTGGTGTATGTGGGATTAACTCAAAATAAACTCCATTGACTGTGTTCATGGTAATGAAGCAACATGTCACCCAGTTCAACAGTGTGGCTCATTGACGTGCTTTAATAGTTTTTGGACAATAATTAGGAAAAAGATAAATTTAGGCTTTGGCTACACAGGCAAGATTTGTTAGTAGCATCACTTCATTGTTGGTTTTGGTCTTTTCATAGGATTTATTGATGATAAAAAAATATATAATATCACCAGCCTAATCCTTTAAGCTAATAGAGAAGATAAGTGAACATAAATGCTGCTCTGTCCATCTCCTCAGTTTCCAGGGCGGAGGTTCACCTACAGTCAGCAGTATCTCAGTGCTACACTGGAACCGAGATATGTGACTTCTAAAAATGACTCCAACACTCCCTCTACTATTTGGTTCACAAGCATGAGCAATGACAAGTCCAAAGTGCACCCCAGACACCCAGATGAGGCCCGGGTGGAAGAGCTTAGGAAGGTGATGTCATTCTTCATCCTCCTGCAGTGTGGGGTTTCATCAAAGTTCCCAAACAGGAATGTTCTGTTTATTGGCATTCCTGTGAATCTTAGCACAGGGATAAAGTTTTTATGGCTGTTTTCTTACTCGGTCTCCTTTTCTATAACCTACTATGTTTAGATAACATATAGAGTAGCATATAATGTGACATGACTAATAACATTAACCTTGCTGTTGGTTTCAGTTGTCTTGGCCATATAATAATTTATTGTCTCCACGACAGCAAAAGCAACATTGGGAGCATCTGGTTATTCTCCAGAGGTATCTAATGATAGCATGTGTTTGTAACAGTAGAGGGTTAAGCTGATAATACTACTGTTTGCTATGCTTCCAGCCATGGAGAGAGAACATCCTACATGCCAACACGTTGAAACCCACACTTTCACGGGACATACTGGCCTGGAGCCAACGCTATGAGGACTTTCAGCTCTACAGTAAACCTCCCCCTTTCTTCAACACACCTCCTGTCACCATTCACCTGGCTGGTATGGACTTTATTATGTTGCATTAATATACAACACTTTTAACTTCTTGCAGTGTTACACATTTCATGTACAGTATAGGTCCACTTTTCCCATGAGTAACTGGCCGAATGTTAACAACCAGATGTCACATTGAGATATTTTCTTTGTAGCATTCTAAGAAATCAGCTGTATGCCAGGATTTGGTGTCAGTCCATCAGAATCAAAGAGTGAGGCCTTCCTTGTAGACTCACCATTTTTTACTGTTATTCAGTTCAGCAGGCAAACAAGGACAAATCAATCATAGGGGAGATAGAAATTTCTCCACCAACAGCTGCCTCAATTTACTAGAATGTCATGCAACCACAAGGTGTCACTTACTGCAAGCCACATAACAAGCTGTGGTTCATGGCTTCAATATGGTTTTTCCATATTTGTTTTATCCCACAGTGGTGGAAAAACCAACATTATCTAAGAATAAGTGGTAAGTGACCCATTTCTACTTAGGTTGAAGTCTTAAAGCTCTTCTTTTTTGACCTTAGACATAAGAGTTACTTGTAGTGATTCAGATACAATGGATACATCCCAGCAGGTTGTCGAACAGAAATAAACAGCAGCAAATGGAGCCTGTTAGTCTAACAAAAACCACAACACAGCACTCAAAACTTGTTTTAAACATTCACAACAGAGTGCAACATCTTTATTATATTTTCAATGTTTGATTTTCTTTTCAGACCTCAGTTTCATAGAACTCTTTTGCTATTGTACAAAGGTTCTCAATAGGTTTGTGATCTGTCCAGCTAACAAAATCCAGTGCGTTTCTGTTAAGCACCATGATCTTGCAAATAAAAGTCCAGTAAAATTGGGAACTAGTTTGAAACCCCTAAAAGTAAATTGCTAATGCATCAGTTAGAATTTGAAAGGGAGAAGATGAGCAAGAGAGACAATGTGTAGGAGAAGATGGGGGGTTAAGCCAAGGAGTTTGACTAGGGACACACGTCTGGTTACACGAAACTTGTTGAATTTTATGAGTTAAGTTTTACATGTTTTCTTCAGTGAAGATATTTAAAATCAGGCAGTTTGCTGACCACCACCCCTCTTAAAAAAAAAGTCTATTGGGGAAAAAGTTTGAAGTTGATATCATCACTCCCCAATTCCTGCTGTACAGAGCTTGTCAAGGCCACACCCTAGATGGCAAATATCAACTCTCTACATAGTCTGCATTCACATAATTCTCTCCAAATGAGGTGACTTGCTGCTATGTAAATATCAGGTAGGTCAATATATTAAACTGCTGCCTATTTGGCTAAGTAAAACCATTTAAGTTTAAAATTTGTAAGTTTGGATTCAGCCATACCAAGTCATGTTAAACATTTGTCTGCCTCTGTTGGTTTCTTGCTACACAAGCTGTGTGGGCATTTCATTTTCAGTATGGAAATAACTTGATAAAAATGAACATCAACATGGGAAGACACAGTGTGTGATGAATAGGAAAGATTAGGCTGTAACTAGCATGAGCAATGCACTCTATCCAAAAGTGGATTTTTTCCTATAACTGTCTGGACTGTAAGTGTTTTTTTCAGTATGGAGGGCCAATATTGATATGTTTTGATTGAAGCTCCAGATGGCGGATATTTGGGCCAGTATCAATCTTGGCTGCTGAGTAACACACTCCCACACCACACTGGAGAATAAATTTGGTGTGGGAGGAACCTCAATGGTATTAGCATTGAATAAAAAAATTGTTAATATCTGTTATTGTAAATGTCCAACCCTCCTGTGAAGTATAAACATCTCTTGTGCGCTCAGTTTATCCGTTATATGAACAGTAAAACAGTGACTGTACTGAGCACTTAATCCACAGTCTTAAGTGGGTGTGATCTCCATCCTCAGGGGACCCTCTGCAGCAGGAGCAGCTCCATGCTGCCAGAGCTCAGTACAGTCGCTGGCTGAAGAAGATGCTTCCTGGCAGCAGCAACACCAAGCCACAAGGCAACGGTTCAGTCCCCGAATTCAAGTGTCACATGAGAGGAAACTCAGGAAAGATTCAGAATATACTGAAAGATGAGCCCCAGAAGTATTCACTGAGGAAACCAGGCATGATGCTGAGGGTATGTTCAGTTGACATGATTAACTTTTGGACAAAAATTTGAGGAATATTTGGACAGTGGCACATTTTCTGAAGAAGTTTTTGTCCTAATGTTGAATGATTTCTAGAAATCTGCAGATTATCCTATATTGCTGTCATTATACTGTAATTGTTTAATATTAATAGTTCAGACCAAATAATACTGGCTGGATTACCAACTCCTGAACTCCAGGGACCTCCAGCAGCTTCAGGATTATTGAGTGTCAACTAGTTTGTGGTACTTTGATTGAAAATGAGTTTGGTAATATGTGCTTAAGTAATAATTCTCAAAGTGGGGTCGGGGGACCCCCAGGGGTCCTTCAGGGGGTTCCAGGAGGTCCCCAGCAAAAAGGGGAGTCATTCGTTTTCACCATAATTCCATCCTTAAGTAACACAGTGACAGAATGTGTGACTATTCTGGTCATGGGTTTCACACATGTTCTGTAATAAAGCATCTAAAAGCAAAAATCTTATCAGATGAAGGATCCTGAGACAAAGTCTTATCAAATGAGGGTCTGTGGTCTAATTTGTGTCAGTTTAGAGGTCCTGGACATGAAAAAGTCCAATCAACTGACGGGAAAGCTTTTAAGTGGTTCTTGCTTTATTAACTGATCTTGAGGCTCTGTCTTGAAGGTCTGTGTGTCTGAATTAAGTTTCAAAAAAATTTTTACCTACATGGTGCATATTCCTAAATTAAAGCCCCTAAAAACACGATTTCAAAACTTGAGCTATTGGGTGTGGGTGTAGTTTGAGATTTGGTTCAGATTTGATTTGATTTGACCCAACAAACTGTCATCAGGTTCTGAGTCAAGTGTTGCTAAATCTTGACTGGCGTGTGGAAGTGTGTGATGTCAACTTTTTTCAAATGAGCCGCACCCATTTCAAATCAGAAAAAAAAGGAAAAAAACTACAGAAATCTCTAATGTGACAGTGGTGTGTTCATAATACTTGAACACACTTCTTACTTATAGCAAGAAGCTGAGAAGAAATATTTTTTTAAGGACTTAAATTTGTGTTTTATCAATATTTTGGCACAGAAAAATGGTAGACTATGCAGAGAAGGGGATGGATGGGGGGGTAATAGGGGCCCAGTAGCTCATTTTTGTTTCAGGACCCCCAAGAAAGTCAATCTGACCATCACTGTTGTTCATAAACAAGAATTTGTGAAGATCTCAAAGCTGCACTGACCAATACAAATGCAATGGATCAGATGACTACATGTAATGTAAAAGGAGTCGCACATAGTGAATCTTCCCCTAACCATGTAGTTATGGAGCCTTGAAGCATCTTTAAGCTCATTATTTTGGTTTTACAGCCTGCAACTTAAGTTCACACTTATTTACCTTGTTTCCAGCATTAACAGGCAGCACTTTTAAGTGAAAAAGCTCTAATAAACCACCTGTACACCACTTGCTCAGCACCAAACAGCATAAAAAGTGGACTAGCTGACAAAGATGACTCTCTGGTGAACATCGTAAAAACATTTTTCTCAGGAGTTTGGTGGAGACCAAAATAGAGCTAAAAGGAGAGTGAATATTAGACATATTTTTTTACTGTGCTTGCTTTACTTCAGTGCTTGTTTTTGGAGTTTGTCATGTTTCTGGTAGCATTTTACTGCAAAATCTGGGTGAAACAACAGCAGTGTTTTGTGTTGCAGCCTTTGCCTCAGCTGTCTGTGATGAACCTGGGTAAGGACAAAGCAGAAGAAAAGGAGAGCGTGGCTCTGGCTCCAGGCCCCTGTATGGACTGCAGCCTCAGCAGCAAAGACAATGCCATCCCCAGACACACGTCTCTGTACAACAAGCACCACTACATGTTGGTTCAAATAAAACCTTTATTTAAAAGAAAGACCTCAGGAGAAATTAGAGAAAAACTAAAACTGAATGTTTGTGTTAACGTGATGTGTTCCATTGCTTCTTACAGGGGATTCTGCAAGCAGCGTTCATTCCTGTACAAGCGGACGGCCTTGCCTCTGACAGATGAGGAAAAGAGTATCTTCACTTTTCAGGAGTGTGCACCCGATATGAAAACACCGTCATCAGCTGTCCAGCCATTCAGGAATATTGTAGAAGCCAAACCCCACAAAGACTGCCCCTTGTATACCAAATAGCCTCACAAGCAATAAAACTAGCATCTTTAACACATGAGTAGTTGTGCAATATTTCATTACAGCCCTGAAGATAAGGAGCACTTTGGATAGAACTTTATATAATGCTTCACCATCCAATAATCTCTATCTTTGAAGCCCTGTCTGATAAAATAAACTAACTAATGTAAATTAATCAAATTATTATTATCATTATTATCAACCAAATGTACAAATAACGTTAAAGATGTACTGCTTTCAAACAAAATTGATACTGATACAAATCACTGTGAATTGGACCCACCCATACTGTCCAATCAGAATATAGGAGTCATAATATTATGGTCGGATGGGAGTAGCTCAGTATGTTCTTTCTAGAGGGTGAGAGCAGATGTAAGCTCTGTTCTCCAAGACCTCCCTGGCGATTTTCTTGATGTTGGCATCGTTGTTCTCAGGAGAGTCTGGAACGGATTGAAATTTGAATTACAAACGAGCCGCTTTCATTCATTAAATGCAAAACGCAACATTCTCATCTGTCTGGATCATGTCACAGGGTAATGCTGGATTACATGTAGGTAATTTAAAAAATGCGCACAGTGTGAAAATCAAAAGCAGCGGGGGGTTTGAGTGTTGGTATGTGGGGTTCAGCGGGGAAATTCCGCAACACATGCAAGTCTTTTGTACTGAGATGCAGTTAAAAAAAAAAAAAAAAAGGCATGGGGCTGTTCTCAATTACCGTTTTGTGTTGTACTTACGCTTTTGCAACTGAGTCATCAAGTAATTGTTCTTGAAGTAAGCTTCGCTGCAGAAGGTGTTTGCGAGCAGCACCTAGAAAAATGAACATTCATCAAAACCTTTCTAACGAGAATCCGACTGTAAATCACAGCCGAAAGAAATGAAAACTAAAAAAACGATACAGGCAGCAGCTGAAAGTACAAAACATCACGACGTAATCAAATGTGAAGTGTGACAATTACATCCATTTGTTGGCTCTACTTTCATCTGCAAACAACACAACTGGAAACATCACAGACACTGTTAGAACTTACCCATATGTATTGTTTTACAATAATATGTCAGATTAGCACTTTCTCTCATCATGGAAATAATTCAGATGGTAGACAAGCAAACATGGAGAAACAAGTCGAAAAGATCACAGTGGAACTAAACTGGATGAAAGCTTGATGATTGAAGACACATTTGCTTTGAAATAATTAGAACTCAGTCTGAACCTCAGGCGCAGTTTCAAATCAGCGACTATCTTCGCAGGACTGTTAGCAGGATCTCTACAGTCTGTGTGTGTGTGCTTCAAATAAAATGCAAAGGTGGCCACTGCATGTTTTCTGACATTTTAGGCCTGAAGCTACAGTGGAGAGAACCGGGAGGAGCACAGGGCTTCCCATGTGAAACACAGCGGAGTGTTGCAAAAGAGGATAATACAAAGCATTCACTGCCTTCTTTAATGTCTCTCTGTGGAGTATTTGTTTTGCTCTACATCACTGTTTCTGATTACACACAGGACCATCCAATAGTTAGTGTTTACCGCTCCGCCAATCCTGTGTCCTTGTCCACCTAAATCTGCTCCGATAAGAACTGTTTAGCGAATATGGAGGAGTGAGGGTTATGAACACTGAAAACACATCTGCAAATGTACCACAGTGATTAAAAGTGGAGAACAAATGGCATACAATAACTGGAAAATATTACATAATTTAAGTAGCTGCTTATTATGTTGGTAACAGGTCAAAGCACACGCAGATAAGAAACATGGCTGCCGCAAAAAACAAAAAAAGCAAACATAATTAGAGGTGACAACATGTTGTGACATGCTGCTGCTTTAATTGCTTGCAGGAGACTTCCTGCACTGAAAGAAAGCAGCCAAATCTAATTAGATAAGAATGTGTGTTCTATTTAGCCTGATAAATATACACTCATCTTAATCAAGATCTGACCTCTCTTCTGGATAATTACACTGTAATTAAATTGAGCTGCTGTGTATGGCTATACTATTAACACCAAAGTGTGACTGTAATACATCTCCAGAGCATATATACAGTAAGATATTCATGTACTTTTATAGATCCGACCACAAAACACACATCAAGCGGGTGGGAGGAGCTTCAGATTGTAATATGGACTGACAGTGTATTGGTGTGTGGTGGGGGGATGGTAAATAGTGGCAAATGTGCAAAATGTGGCCTGAATTTTATTGTGTGAAATGGATCGGTGTGAACATGTATGATGATGTTTTGTAAGTTGCATACCCACACAGATTGCTAAGTTCTGTTCCTTATGATGTATGGCCCAAATAAAGTATTCATTCATTTAAATTAAATATAACCACATCCATCCTCTCACTGCACACTTGGTGGTTTGGCCACTAGAGTTGAAATATTAGTTTTGGTGTGAGCTGGGCTACTGCACATAAGCTGTACTAACAATTCAAACATTAACCAAACAGCTTTTCATTTCTAAGTGAGCTTGAAAAATTCTAATGACTATACTTTAACACATTGGAGCACCAATAATAGTGTTCAAAAAAGACTAAATGAGCCTAAATGCCGACCTTGATTTGTCATGCAACTATAGGAATGATGTGTGTAAGACTGTAAAACTGATTTAATTATGAAAAACTGAGACCTAGATTCAAGATGCAAGTTAATCCCAGCTGTAAACGAGGCTTACTGCCTTTAAACATACGAGTAAGGACACACTCCTCTACTCTCCTTCTTTGGAACCTCTTTGGAATAATGTTCACTTTACATGTTATTTAATAAACAGGTCCATAATGGTTAAAAGATTACAATCAGATCATGCTTTCTTCTCGATTCTGCTTGGCCCAATTTGTAGGTCTCGGTCAAAGCTTTGGTGTGTGTGTGTGTGTGTGTGTGTCTGTGGTACAGGATGTATATACACATACCTCGTGGTCGTGATTCCTGAGGCCGATGCTGATGGAGCGGCTGGCTCTGGACAGGACAGCTGTCATAGCGTAGAGGTTGATCAGCACATCTGCTACTCTCTTCAAGACGAGTTGTTCATCCACTATTGTCTGACAACATCAACAGATACAAATCAGGACGCTTCAATCATCGATCATTTCCAACCTCAGAAATGTCTTGAGTAATCTTTGCTGCTAAAGAAAATAATTGTGAATCATTTTGTAATTTATCAAATCCTTTTCCTCTAAACCCAGACATCATCATCATCAAAGAAGCTCATCTGTTCTTGGCTGATCTTCCTGTGTAGATGATGTTGGTGGTTGATGTCTAAAAGACCGTAACAGGAAATTTGGACTTTGATTACATAAATTCACATAATGTGAAATCATTGTATGTGGATGGACGTCATCACTGCTGAGTCCACTTTTCTGAGGATGGAACACCTACTCACTGCTGCTTAGAAGACAGTTCGGATTTTACTCTTAAGTTGTGATTAATGACTTCCTGTGTTTGGAGATGTCCTGACAGTGCCCATATCAACACCAGAACTTCATTTGGGCCAGCATAAAGACTATAATGTTTAAGTTAGTGGGAAACGGATGATCTTCTCTGGCAGGTTTAAATCTTTAAGTCTCTTAAGATCAAAATGGACCTCTCAGTGGGAGGAGTTTAGTGTTAGTATCCAGTCTAAATAAAATACTGTGGCCAAAACTATGAAAATACGACCCATGCTGTAATAAACCAGAACTATTCTTTAAGGCTGAGATGACTTATCAATGAATACCTATAATGCAGTGAAACCATTCAGTTCAAATAAACTGTTCTTTTTAAAGATTTTTATTGGCATTTTGCCTTTATTTGGCAGTTGAAAGTGTAAGAGTATACAGGAAGAGAGATATGGATGTGACACGTGACAAAGGCCCCCAGCTGGAACTGAACCTGGGGTGCTGCAGCCACCAAAACACCCTACATTATTGCTCCCTTACAATTATGCATTAAACATATTGTTACAGTGACATTCAGGAGCAAATGTAACTCTGGAACTATTGCTTGCTGGAACTATTGCTTGGTCCAGTACATTTTTGGCATTTTATGCCTTTATTAGAGAGTTGATAGTAGGGAGATGACAGGAAACGAGAGGAGGGAACCTGAGCCAGTAATGAGCCACAGAGACACTGAGCTGTAGCAGCATTGCTAGCAGTTGGCATCAGGTGAACCTAGATGTAGACCTATTTGAATATTAAGGTGTTACAGCAGCAATCTTTACTGACAATCGTGTCCCAGTTTCCTTAAAAAAACGTTGTACTGTCTCAGCCCGTTTTGTTAATGCAACGGTTTGCATGCGCTGTTTACCATTAATCTTCTTATCATTATTAGTGAACTGATAACGGTCTTGCTCTCCGGATGAAATATGCAGTGTGATTAAAGCCCTCTTGGGACACTTCTCATGAATTGGATCAAAAAGGAGTCAACTGATAACATGAAGTGGGGATTGTGAAAACTGACTCGCCTCCCAAGAGGTTTATAGCGTCTTTGGAAAAGCTGTGGTTATAAAAGCTCAGTCAAGTAGAATGATAGAAATAGAGCACACTTTGGAGCAACTGTCTAACCCATAAACACCACTTAGGAAACACTGAATGGAAGATATGAAATGATCCCTGCCACCAGTGAGGAACATCTTGTACATTCAGCCATTTGTGACAAATGGGAATTTTGTTCAAAAGAATGGGAAACACTTGACCAGGAAAATCCTACAGCTGTTTTTTTTTTTCTTTTTCCAGAATGTAAAATAAATCAAATGTTACCTTTCCATATCTGTACAGCAGGCTCTCCACAGTCGATCCAAAAAAGTTAACGTTCTGTTCAAAATTCTTTGCACTCTCCTGTAAACAGAAAACAGTTGAGCCGCTAGAAAAAAAGCTAATGTGTTATATCTATGTGCTCAAAATATATCTTATAAGAGTTAAGAGAAAGTTCTTACCGCCAAGCTGGGATGCACCACTCCGTCTTTTCCGGTCAAGCCAAGGTCCACTGAACCTCCGACTGAGCTCCTCAGTTTTTTACCTAACATGCCCATAGCCAGACCGATATTTCCCTTCTTCATCTCCCTGGAGGCAGAGCAGAGACAACACTGAGACACTAAAGAGTGACCAAAGACCATCCTGGAAGTTTTTAATAAATTACACAACCTTGTGATGAAATTCTAGGGAAAACTATTCACACACAAGAAAATCAATAATGTCGATATCATGGCCAGACAGATTCACAGGTACTTTTAGATGAAAGTGATGAAGCTTTAAAGAACATTAAAACAACATTAAAGCTACAGTATGTACTTTCCTTTCTCAGGTTTTTAAGTAAGCCTCACCCTTCCAACCAATCAGAGAAGGCCAAAAATCAGGGGTGGTAGCTCATGGTCATCAATCAATACAAGAACTTCTGATCTAATACTCTTCTTGTATTGAGGCTCCAAGTTAACATCTAAGTTATCTTACTGCTATGCAAATTAGGGAAAAAGATCAATGAATTATTATTCACAAAAAAAAGAAATCCCAGCTCTACATGATTTGAATATTCTTACTTTATTTTCCCTGTGAGGACTTTGCCAGCATATTGCATTCCAGTGAGAGCGATGTACATCCTCAGAATTTCATTGGTCCCCTGAAAACAGACGAGAAGCTATAAATATCATGTTTACGATTTCACATTTATTATACTACGAGTGGCAATGCAGCCTATGAAGAACACTCTGCGCTGTGTGTTATAATAGGACACTACATTTTGATGTTAGATATTTACAAGAGTTCAAAAATTCCAAATCAATAAAGGCATCAGAGGGAGGATATGAATTTAAATAAATAATAAATGATTTAGATTATGATTGATAGACACTTTATGACACGCATAAAAACTGTTTAAATGGCTGATAAACTGCAAGTCTGCTCAGTTCTTTAATTCCAAATACAGACAGAAACCAAAAACCTCACCAAGTTAATCCAGGGAAGACATTTCATTCCAAAGTCAATTGTGCCCCCTGGTGGCCAGTTATGGTCTAAATTTTTACAGAGCTCTCCCTAAACCTCTTTTATTATAATCTATTCATTTTTTGTTTAATTTTGAGATCTACAAAATCTCAGAATCAGTTTTAAAAAACCCAACACGGGTAATATGAGCGTAACTAAACAATATAAACTCCTTTTCATTGATAAAAACTCTCAGAATATGACTGAGGATCTGACCTTGGTGTTCTCAGTGGTGCTTTAATGATTGAATAATTATTAGAGTACCTCAAAGATAGGCAGGATGCGACAGTCCCTGACGTAGCGCTCGAAAGGGTAGTTCTTTGTATAACCCAGACCTCCGAAGACCTGAAGAGCTTCACTGACACAAATCCAGCCTCCTTCTGAGCTGAACACCTGCACAGACGATACAGAATACACATCATTAAACATTTTGTTTTATACTGGTTTGACATGAACATGGTTTGATGACAACCGTGTCTAACCTTGACCATGGCGGCCTCTACAGAACAGTCTGGAAGCCCCGGTTTGTCCATCATTCCTGCCGTCAGGTACGCCATGCTCTCCATCACGAAGGCATTAAGGGCCATCACTGCAAACTTCTCCTACAGCACAGAGGCAAACACACACCTTATTCACTTCTGAACAGACTGAGTGGTGGTGATTATTCACTAGACTCTGATGAGGGGAACGTGGAACGTACCTGAATCATGCCGAATTCACTCAGGCTTTTGTTAAACTGCTTCCTGGTTGCAGCGTACTCAGCCGTCAATCCTACAGCGAGCCAGAAAAAGAAGATGTCAAACTGAAGAAATTCCAAAAAACTCACCCTCACAACTCTTAATCAGTTATCTCAGCTGCTCTATGGGGTTTTTACCTATCAGTTTTTTTATCATTCCAGCTGAAGAACTGCCCATACTGAACCTCCCTGAGTTGAGGATGTTCATGGCGATCTGTCCGACACAAAGCAAAAGCTTGGTGTAAAAACCAACATAACCTTATAGATACAGTCATGTACAATAGTTTGTGTTGAGGACAGGATAAAACTTACCTTAAACCCACCACCTACTTCTCCGATTACATTCTCCAGTGGCACTGGGACGTTGTCAAAGGACACTTCACAAGCTGAAAAAAGTCAAAGTTTAATTACAAATGACATGAAAGGACACAAACTCTACCAAGACCACTCCGTTTGTTCATCCTGTCATCCAAACCCATGAAAGACTTACTATTGGAGCCCCGGATGCCCAGTTTGTCCTCAGGCTTGCCGCTAGTGATTCCCCCGAAAGCCCTCTCCACGATAAACGCCGAAATCTTATCCTTCTTCACGCCATCTACGACAACCTCTGTCCTTGCAAACACCGTCATAACATCTGCCATCCCTCCATTTGAAATCCAAATCTGATGACACAAATAGAAAGACATGGGATTTTTTTTTTTAGAGTTTAAGGCAAATCAAATAATGTCAGAGGATTTATTGATGTACATTTGAAGCCTAGATCAAACATTTGCAAACTTGATTCTTCTCACCTTAGAGCCGTTGATGAGGTAATGTGTACCGTCATCTGACAGGGTTGCTCGGGTCTGAATAGAGGCTGCATCGCTTCCACTGAAATGATCACACTGAATGTAAGTGACGCTAAACCACCCCTATACTGAGACATAAAGTATAGATGCTGTCACAATTTCAACCTGGCAATGGAGAGTGCTAATTTCTGACTGGCTGGCGGGCGTCCTTTAAGATCTTATAACTGGACTACTCAAAATTTAACCTCTGTTAGGATGTTAGGATACAGTACCTATAAGAAGTTCCTTTCATTTCTTAGTGATTGTACTTTTCAATCACTTTTTTGCTGAGCTGCTTGGAGTGTTTCTTTCTGTTGGAGGTTTTGCCACAATACTGACTCAAAGGTTAGACTTTACACATACAAGTGTGTCATAATTACACACAGGTGATCTCCATTAAAAAAAACCAAACAAACAGTTGGCTACAACAGTGATGTTTTACATGTGTCCTATGAAAGGGAGTAAATGCTTGTAATTTGTACTCTATATCTGTAATTAATTTACATCATTTCAGGCTGGCAATCACAGATGTAGATGATGCAGAGTCTCAGATATGAAAAAAAAAGCTTGAAAATGTTTTGAGTAAAGAGAATGTATTCAATATGTTTAAAGGCCTCAGGGAGATGCATAATGTGTGTCATGATTCTGAAAGTCAATATTTATTCACTTTATTTCTTGTTGACATACTTGAACCTTTGTTCAAACTAAACCATAGGTAAACCGACCTACAGCTTGTAGTGCTGTCCACATGTCTCTGGCATCAAAGGGGACACTGTAATGAAGATGTGAATGAAGTTTTAGTGTCTTTACCTTCCAGGCTCTGTCAGACAGAAAGCTGCTACATGTTCTCCTGAGGCCAGTTTGGGCAAATACTTCTCCTTCTGTGCGTCATTCCCTGCTATCAGAATCCCCTGAAACACCAAACAGCTGTTAGCAAATCACACAAAACCTCCCTGCATGTCATCATACCAATCATGTTACCATAGATTTAAACTTGTAGGAGTGATATTCCTCATCAGCCATGTACATCTGGCTTACACTATTTTATTTTTACCTTCAGTCCAATGGCCTGATGTGCAGCCAGTGTTACAGCAATAGAACCGTCTAATGAGATGATCTCTGCCAGTCGTGCATACATGGTGTTGGACAATCCCAGACCCCCTGAGATGAAAAAAAACAAAGATCTTCTCACTGACTGCCTTTACACTGAGACACACGACTAATAGTGGTGTTGGCAGGGATGTACAGAGAAACCGCAATATGATCCATGCATAGCTCATGTTGCGTGAGTTAAAATGTATATATCATCCTAAGAATTATCCTGTTATTTGAGACAGGCTGTCTCAGTCACATGACCTGCAGTCACCCTGTGCGCATGAGGAGGCCATACATAGTCCTGCCAATGGTTTCACACTGTTCCATTCATCTACAGGAGGCACTGATACACTAGCCAAGATAGCAAAGAGGACTACAAGCTAGTAGGGCAGGAGCTGATCAATGACATATAATAACGAGAGGAAGACAAACAATGGCAATGGCATTTAAACGGGCCAGAAGTCATTTTGCATTTCACAGCAGCTCTTTATCTCTCTGACTGTCTGTTCCTGCAGTTATCAGCTGGTAAAATCTTGTTTTAAAACCTTAAATCACGGTGTAACTGGACCCGTTACTGAACCTGTCCGACCGCAGCTCTGCTCCCCAGCCAACAGGTTCAGCTGACAGACAGGACAGACAGTTTCGGCAGAGCACTGGTTACTAGGGGTGCATGATTCAGGAAATCTCACGATTCAATTCAAAATCGATTCGATTCTTGATTCATAATCAGTTCTCAATTCAATACATTCATAGATTTGATTCTAGATTGATGTGCTGAGTATCTCTTTCCATTCAACTGCAGTAGACACTTTTATAGGTCTCAAAGAAAAAAAAATTACACTGAATCAAATGTAAACATTTGCTACTCAATGTCAACCTGAGTCAGATTTATTTACTTTTAGTCCACTCAGTCAACAGGAAACCAAGGCAGCCCTGAGACAAAGGCTCAAATGAATACTTAATACAAAAATAAAAATGATTGCAAAGATAAACTGCAAAGTGCAAAACTTCAAATAATAATTTAAATTCATACTTCAAATAACAAAATTATACAAACAATAGTTGCCTGCTACATTTAGCTGCAAAGGTATTCAGCTGGCAGGCTGGTGTGTTGTGTGTTAAGCTGCGGGGGAGGAGGCCGCAGGGGTCGCAGAAAGAAAGTTGAACCACAATCAACTTTTGGAGAAACGCAACCTGTAACGCTGTACAACCCTGCCATGAGGGAGGACAAAAACATTACTAGGAAGAGGGGAGGACATTTGTCTTTGTTTGATAATGTTTAAAGTAAAGTTAGGCTTTACTGACGGCTTCTCGACTCATTTTAAAAAAGAAAGAAAAGAGAGAGAGAGAAGCAGTGGTCGAGCGAGCTAGAGAGTGGATGAGGAGAGCGAGCAGTGGTGGCGAGAAAACCGGTGTTACAAATCAACTGGTTTTCCTGTTAACTATATGCCATATGCCATCTAACATAAACCCCAAACATTTGACTGTTTGTTAAATTCAGACACATTCATGCTGTGAGGAAGAGCTCCGCTTTGTCTCTCTCTATTTGGACTTTAAAAAAAATGTCAGTAGTAATGTTATGAATAGTTATCATTCATCATCATTATAGTAAATGTGCTAAACATGGAATAGCATCGTTACAGTTCTTAATTACAGTTGTTTGCAGTTTATTTAACTGTATGCTTACATCTACTGTAATATCTACAATCTACAGATGACATGTTAAGTGTTTTTGATAACAACTAAACTGTGTGTATGTTGGAGATCTTTAACATCTTACCATACTCCTCAGGAATCTGGATTCCAAACAGCCCAAGCTCTTTCAACCCATTCAGGGTCTCTGGAGGGATTTTAGCTTCTTGGTCAATCTTCGCTGAGTCAACTGAAATCACAAACACCAGCCTTTCCTCATCAGTCCATCCAATCACTGAGCGGCAACAGACTGCAATTCACCCAAATTAACCCTTGTGTTTTGTTGACATTGGTTTTACTTCTCTATGTATGCATTTGTATACGTTTATTTTTTTCTTCAAAAACTTTTCTTCTGACCTTTAAAGTCAATATATGAAGAGTATTGAAGTGGTAACCCTCCCCTTTACTCCAAACTGAACCAAATACGAAAATGAGCATAAGACATTGTTATTACACCACATAAAGAAATAGCTGATATGCTATGTGGTCAAATGCAAACAAATATTGTATAACATTGTTAGTGTGCAGCAGGTTGACAAGTGCTGTACTCTTTAAACCTTCAGCATCTCTCTCACCCTCCTCATTGAAGAATTTTTCCACCGGTGCAACGAGCTGATTGATCTCCTCCACCTCTTCATTTCCAATTTCTGGATAAGGGAAGACCTCAGCCTGGAGAGAAAAAACATAAATAACCAACTCTTTACAGCCAATACAGACGCTCTACTTGTGTGTTCAGATGCAACAATCCAGTCTAATCAATGAAAAGAAATACACAGGACACTGGAACAAGAACATGGGTTTTCAGGGGCTGATGTTTTGTTGATGTAACCAGGCAGCCTGAAGCCACTCATTGCTGCAGCATCAAAGTAAATAAACATCTTGATTTTTCACTTAGTTTAACAGACAAAAATGACTTTCACCAGCAGCTGCTTGGGTTTTTAATGCTCTCCAGTGCATCATCCATCATCCATATTAGGGGTGTGCCCGAATACAAATACATTATTCGGCAAAGCACAAATAATGTTTTTTTTTTTTATGAATATTTGTTTCATACAAATATTTTAAAAAATATTTGTTAGTTAGAGGTCTGTCTGCAATGAGGCGATGAGTAAAGTTTTAGCTCAGTAATCAGCGCAGTCGTCTATGATCTGGGAGATGTGATGTGGGGACCTCCTTCATAAGGTAGTTTATTTATGAACACTTATTGTAACACTTTCATTTTCTAAAATTAAAAGAGTAATAAAAACAAAAACAGGATTTTTGAGCCTCTTTCCACTTTCATTCGAATACAAATACAGATACAAATAATTTTGCTGCCTCAACAAATACAGATACAAACACAAATACAAATACTGGGATTTCTGCACATCCCTAGTATATATCCATCAACTGCATACATAAATAAATAAATAATCCCTAAAACCATGTTGATACCATATTGAATGTGGAAAATTTCATAACAAATTGCATTCAGATATCTGTCACGTAAATGTCACCTTCCGTAACTGATAGAATCTTGATTCGATTCTTAAAACATGGAGGTTATTTTTCCATTTCAGTGACCTTTAAGGCAGCCCTTGATAGAATTACAGCTTTCATAATTCCTGCTGTCCACCACCATGTCGCAGCCTGTAGAATATGACTGTAACAAAAGCAGACGAACAATCCACAAAGACTGATACTTGTCTGCAATATGTACTTTGTGTAATACTTTGTGGTAATGAATGGACAGATGAGGTCAAACATTTACACATTGTAACAGCCCTTATCTTGGTTGAGCAGAGACACAGAGTCCCAAACATCTCATGCACCATCGAAAATGGTCTCAATGTACTACAAATAAACAATTGGAGATAAAAAAAAAGGAATCTTTTTGTTTAACAAAATTTAATTTATTCCTTTTTTTTTTTTTACTAGTCAACGTAGCCACTGTTTGCATTCTTTCTAAAATGAAAATCAAATATTGTTAAGAAAGTTCAATAAAGTTCTTCCCACAAATGATTGCACTGTCAGGTTGCTTTGCTTTCACCCTTCTGTCCAGTTAATCCCAAACCAGCTTGATAGCTGTGCTGGTCTCATGATTTGAAGCCTATCATCTTGTTCTTTTGACAGTCTGGATGTTTGTTTTGGGTCATTATCTTGCTGTAGAATAAACCTCTGACCAGGTAGGGTTAGACCACAGGGGACTGCATGGCTCTACAGGATGCTGTGGTGGTCTTTTCGGTCCAGAGTGCCAATCACTGTGTGCAAGTCACCAACTCTGGATCCAGCAAAAGAGCCCCAGACCATCACGCTTCCTCCTCCATGCCTTTATACAGACAGATGGTTTGGAAGTAATCAACTGTAGGAATGGTTTTGCATCAACTTTCAAGGCTTAAATTACTTTCTGCAGAGAAGCTGTGAGTTGTTAACTTGTTACTTTATCCAATTTTATAACTCCCAAATGTACTTTATTTTCTAGTTTCTGGTAACCTAATCATTTCTTTTTATGGTTTACCTTTGTTCCACTTAAGGCATCCACTGGACCTGAACTGCTTAAATTTTAATTAAAACTGGAAAAATGGGGGTGTTCCAATGTGGAATGTTCTAGTTCTCACTGGCCTGAACCACATTCATGCTCCGGAATGTGACATGTAGCTGGCAGTGTCTACATCAGTGTTTAATCTCAAAACTCAACAGTTCTTCAAGGTAGAAATTCAAGCTCTTAGTTTAAGAGTTCCCTTGTTTGAAAAAGAAACGGTTAGCCTAAGACAACATGTCTGTTTTCATACAAATTAAGCTGACTGTTGATGTCACTCAAGGTAACGAGGGGACGAGGACAACATGGACAAAAGAGATGCTGAAATGTCGCCCTCCACACGTTCTTCCTCTGTGACTGCAGCACAGGAGGAGGAAAGTCTACCTGAGACGTCTCTCTCAGACGGGATGGGTTTCACAGTTTGAACACAAAATGAGCAGGTCTCCGGGTCTAAAGTGTGCAATGTAAGTTTTATAAGTAGAATTGAAATAAATGTTGGATCATAAAACGCAGTCAGGAGGAAATCACGTCAAAAGGTGAAAGTCTCATACTGGTAATAACTGCACTTGAATACAGATATGATCTGAGATGTAAAGGCATCACAGACACTCCTGTACAGATGATCCAATTACCTGGATAATGTTACAGTCATATCAAATTCCCTCTTTGTGTTTCCTCAGACAGTGTTTCCCTGTTGTACAGTAACAAAAAGAGGGACTTTGGCACTAAAAAGACTGTAATGTTGAAAGATATCTACTTGATTTGACTCATCTGGATGCTGAAGCTTCATATTAGCTTCAGATACACTTTTAAATACATTTTTGCTCCCTATCACTTACAATGTAAGTACATTATGAAGGGATCTTCTGATGAACAGAAGGAATAATTACAGTGATAAATTGTATTTGGTGACCCATCAGATTCTGTGACCTGCAGTGTTGGTTAGGCTGTTAGGGTAAGAATATCAGGGCAGGTCACACAATTTGATGGGTCACCAAATACAGTGTAACAACGGTGTTGTTTAAGGACAGACTTGAAAAATTGTGAACCTGTCCTTTAATAACCAGGTTATGTTCGAGATCATATCCTGAATATGATTCAAATCAGAAAAATGCATAAGAGGAACTGGTGCGTATGTGAAGGTAATAAAAACAGGAGTGGCAGAGTTACATTTAAAATAATAACTATGTCATAACATCGTAAACATCAACAGGAAGTTCCCCAGAGGTGTCATATCTCTGATGTAACGCGGCCGTGGTGCCTGCGTTACATCAACACATCTTCAGACTTTAGATACGTTACCTTATTCACCTGACCGAGGAACAAATCCTTGGCATAAGCGAGGTTCCTGGACTGAGTTTTAAAGCACCTCCGCTGCTGAAGACGTAGCACTTCTTTCACAGCTTGCGTCGTGTTACAGACGTCCAGCCGCTTTCCAAGTTGAACAAATTTCGACAAAGCGGTAAATCTGTTGACGTTCATCATTCTGCCAGCATCAGTGTTTTCTATATAACTACATAACCAGGCAACCTTTCACCGATATATGGCCCACAATGATGACGTACAGACGCTTAGACAACACCTTCAAAGACCATCGTAAACGGCAAATTCCACATTAACAATACAATACAAACAGGCTGGCTTTCACAGTTTCAACACAGTAAACATAGATAAATGGACTTTGACTGACTAAACACTTCCTGGTCCGCCGTATGCTGATGGTATATGAATGTAAAGAATAATCTTGTTTTTATATTTTAAAGGCTCCCCAGAAAATATGAGAACTTCGAGAGTCAAAAATGCGCAGGAGACTTATTTGTTAGTTTAGAGAAAGAATATTTGTAACAAAATCATTTTTTCTCAATCTTTCTCTTAATAGGCTGTATGTGATGTAATGCAGCTCTACATCACTGTAGCCCATACACTCCACAGAAGACGAGCAGGTGGATTACGGGGTTTTTATTCACAATCTCCTGCAACACAATATGCCAGTGGAATAACGACGGGAAATTAGTTTTGGTTTCAGGATTAACAGTCACGGTGAAATCCTCATCAGTCTGTGTATATCAGTAAACAAAAATACATAAATCTGGTATTGCAAAATAAAACAGAAATGATCGTAACTTGGTGTGATGTATAGTGTATATTATCTTGTGTATTCTGGTAGCTGACATGACATGACACAATACATCTCCATATGCACTGGCATTACACTGGTGCAAACTCCAAAATAAGCCATTTTAGAATATAATAAAAGATTGTAAACACATCCACCATTTAGCATGAGGCGAGTATAAAACACAGTTCACATACACATTGTGTATGTGGTTAACGAACAGGCTGCTACACTAAACTACGAGCTAGCCAAACTAACGTGAGCTATTTAAATGCACAGGTAAAAAGGCGGCTCACAAAGACAGCAAGATTAGGCAATAAAACGTCATGAAACGAACACAAAGAGATGCATAATATATTATGTGCAACACAGTATGCCAGTAGAATGATGAGGGGAAATCAACTTTGGTCTCAGGATTAATGGTCTGAATAACACACACATGAAACAGGTTGCTCCTCCTCTATTTTTTTAGAGGCAAGAGGGAGATCAAAATATAAAAAAGAATATTTGGTTTAAATAAACCATTACCAAATCTCAGGATTATTTATAAAATATATTTTCTCTCTTCTTTGGAAAAAATCCATTATTGAAATTCTGATTAAAATGCTTCAATAGCGACACCTGCAGGCAGGAGGAGAAAGAGCAGTGTGTGTGAAGTGGTGGTGGGGGGCAGTGGAGGAGGAGGGGACAGAGGAGGGCGTGTGCCTGCTGTCCTCCGCAGGGCGGGATCTCTTACATCAATTTAATGTACTTCATTTTTTTTCATGCTAATCTGTGATTGGCCATGACACGTAAAATGACGCTCTAAGGGAGGATGTCCTTTCTCACCAATCAACAACCAGAATGCAATATTGACATTGCGTTGGTCCAATGATAGTTTCCAGATTTCATCTTCAATTCTCTCCACTGTTAGGCAGAGTAGCACAGTGGATAATGAGCAGTAGATAGCGCCTTGCGTTAGCCAACGCAACGGTTAGCTTGTTGTAACAGCCTGAAGGACTCTTTATACATCCACGGAGGGACTGTTAAGGACTGTTGTAAAACTAACGGTGATAATGGATTTGGACAGTGCGGCGCAGCAGCGGCAGGACGCCACCGGGGAGGCTGGAAAGAGAAGCAACCAGAGAAACAACCAGGAGAGTTAGCTTGTTTGTCATTGTTGCTAATGATATCAGACTCGTTAAGCAGCAGCCACAAAGGTCTGTTAACTAACAAAAAAGATGACCAACAGCTACAAATGCACGCTATGACATGGATACTTCATCTCCATGAAAGAAAGAAGAAGACGTCAGATAACGTGAGTCAGATACAGCTTCTCTCTCTCTGTCTCCTTGAGACAGAGAGAGAGCTTTGTAGACTATATTTTATATATTGTACATATAGATATATGTAAGTCATGTATTTGATACATGCATTAATACTTTCTGATGTGAACCTACACTTTTAGATCTGTGAATGTTTTTAGTGTTTAATCTTTCTAGTATTCAGCACTGATCTGAACCTGTATCACATTATAAGCTTTGTGCTACTTTATATATTTCTGTATACTAAGAAAATACATAGGAAACACGTGTAAATCATGTGATATGTTGTCTGTTTTTGATGAGAACATAAATTTGTTGTCACAGTACAACAATACTATAAATCTGAATTTCACTTTGTTGGTAAAATGACACATCCTGAACCACTCTAGGGCTAAAACGAGCACTTCTTTGTTTAGAAACAATATGTATATGCTAAATGTCTTTAAATAAGCAGCCTTTTCACCACTCAGGGGTTTTTGTTTTTGAAAGTAAATTGTTTTATTGGCATATAAAATTGCCCCCCACCCCTCCGATTTCATCGGGTTGGACAATGATATAGTTTGATACAGTTTCCATGTTGGTTTTCCTCCCGTCCTCCCTACTTTTTTGAGTCACCAGCCACCACTATACATACATATATACATATATATGTATATATATATATAAACCGCAGTGGTAACCCTGTCTAATTGTCGGGGATCACAGAAAACCCCAGGTGTCCTAGCAGGTTGTTTATGTCATTTCTCGCTTCTCTCATGCTCGCTTTGCTGTTGCGATATTTCCAACAGCACCTGAACATAGCATAGCAACGCCGCGATCCTACCACTTGGAGGCGCAATGTACAAAGAAACTATTAAACTGTGAAGGCAAACTAAATGAAAATTGTATCAAAATGAGGGAGAAGTTAGTTTATTTTGTGTAAAATATGTAGACTAATTTCAGCCACCAATAAAAAACATTACAAAGCTGTAAATACAAATGAAAACATCAGGCTGTCTACAAACAGAAATAATAAAAAACAGCAGCTCTGTGTAATTATCACTGAATGTTCAGTTCTACAGTGCAAAGCATCCTTTGCTGGCAAAGGAAACAAAGCCCTGTGCTCAGTCCTTCCCAGCCGCATGATGACGTTGTCATGCTGACTCTGAGGATGTGGCCCTCAATGCTGGGATCTATTTTTAGCTCCACAACCTCAAGGGCCGGACAGACAAACAGGGCAAACTGTCACTCAGACCACCTGCCACAGTCAGGCGGGCAGCCAGGCATGTTTGTTGTGCAGGACTAAGAAAATAATTGGTGTACTGCTGTTATGACCTTCATCAGCAGTTAAAACTCCCAGAGCATTTTGTTCAAGTTCATACAAATGCCCCAGTGTCCCTACAGAAGGCCTCTGTGTTGATGAATAGCTAAGGGAGGAGTAAAATACAAACGTGTTTGTATCACTTCTGGACAGGGCTATTAGCTAGTACTGAGGACACAGAGGTCATGTCCTCAGAAGTGTTCCTGAGAATGTGGGGGTTGTAAAGGGGAATTACACCAATTTCACTCATAAATTGTCTATTTACGAGTCATGGTTAGCTGTTCTCAGCCTGTGAAAGCAGCTGTATAATGTCTTCTGTGACTCTGGAAGAACTTGGTCAAGCCTGAAGAATTATCCCTGGTGATGTCATGGTGATGTCTGTAGGGTTGTTTCACATTGGGCTTGGAGACTACAAATATACAGAGAGTCTGTTGATGAACTAGAAGTATTGAGTTTGAGGGTGTGGGTTTCCACTCAAGGTTTTGAAGGCTGATTTTTTTGACTCTGAATCTTTTACATTGACTTTTAAGGCAATAACAAACTAAATGAATCAACTAAGTAAAAGGTAAACTAAATAGATTTTGTGTTTCTCCAACAAAAATACATTCCTGGTTCTGGTCCTATTATTAATAATACTGGGAGATAAAATCGACAGAAAGCACAATTGATCAATTCAGTGAATCGAAAAAAATATATATAGAAAGTTTTCTGAATGTTTGTTTGGATTTTCAAGCATTTCTTAGAAGGATGAGATTGCTTTGGGGGACCATGGTCTCATGATCTGGGGATTTCTAAAATGTAGGCTGCAGCCATGCTTTTGGGGACATTGCATCCATTTACATTACTGTAATTCACTGGAGGAATAACCATAACCAAAAAAAATTAAAAAAAAAGACAGAAACTACTTCAGATTGTGCTGAATGCAAAAACTGAAACTGGTTGCATGGTGTGATATACGTAGGTCAGACCTACTCCTAGCAGACCTAAACCTACTGTCCTAGTCTAGTTCTATCCTGGTGGCTGTGGCTCATGTGGTCCAGTAATCACAGAGTCGGTGGTTTGAACCTCGGCTCATCCTGTACTTGAGCATCACTGAAGCCCAAATTGCATGTGACAGCCAAGCAAAGGCACTGCAAAGCATTTCGTCCCACTAAGGAAATAAAGTACTATATAGTGCAGTCCAAGGACTCCAGGACCACTTAAACTTTTTATGTAGTAAAAGTTACATAAGTGTGGTTCTAAGACTCTAGGACCTTGTAGTAAAACCTATATAAATATGGTTCTAGGACTTCAGGACCACTTATGTTTTTAGGGAGTAAAACCCATGTAAGTGTTGCTCTAGGACTCTAGAACCACCTACAGTAGCCCAAGAGTCCCAGTCCACTCAGTCATTCAATAGCAAAAAGCATTCTCCTACAAAGCAGAGACACTCAGACGCAGCTCAGGTTTTACAGTATATTGTTTTATTTTGCGTTCTCAACATCGTCACAGTACTAGTTTTACATCAATAGGGTTTTTGTCTACTTAGAAACAGAATGCATAATAAAATAAGAGCACTCCTGCCTTCCCTTTGACTTCAAAAGTGGGCTGTGAGTGTGAGAGAACAGGAGCATCTCAGGAAATAAGTCAGAAGCATATTAACTGTGTAACAGTTGGCTGTTCGTCTCTAGATCCTATGATAATTCAGTCCTGTCCGAGGCAGAGAGAAGCAGTTTGATGATTATGTAAAGATCAGAGGGGAGCAGGAATGCACCTTCAATGTAACTGCAGACATTGAGTAGTAGTAGTAATAATAATAATAATAATAATAATAATAATAATAATAATAATAATAATAATAATAATTTACAGACTATTTACATATGTTTCTTATTTCTCCTCTCTTTACTACCCACCAAACCCTTGAAATGTTTCCTCCCTTTCAGACCCTTTTTTACTTCATCAAGTTACATTAGATTTCCCCAGATGGATTTGCTATTTACACTCAGCAGTATACTGCCATGTCTTTATACTGTACAACAGAAATACAGGTGAAATGCATGCTGGAGAAGAATGACACTGAGCTTTAAATGAAGAGACACACTAGCAGGCCAGAAATCATATAAATGTAAACAAGCATCAATCGGAGAAATCAAAGCTACACTGAAACATTTAGGGTCTATTCAAGCCTGCTGCTCGATAGAATAACACTTAAAAAAAAAAAAAAAAAAGACAGAAAGAAAAGAAAAAAAGAAAACGGTAGGCATCAATGGCATGCAACAAAGCACCTCACACGGAATCTGGACAGGTTTTTTATAATAGATTAGTCTTCTGAAGGAACTGGAGGGTGGTGACTGACAACACTTTATTATATTATGGAGAACCATCAATATTGAATAAAGCTAAGTTTCTTCTTGGCTGGTTTCTTTCACATTGTTCCATAACAAGTAGATCAGAAGTCTGGAGAGAGAAGTTGTGATTAGTCAGATGTGGTGGTAATGGTGGGTCAATTCAAACTGGTCCCCAATGTACCTGGTGTAAAACTGATTTAAAATGTTATGACCATGTTATATTGGCACTTTCCTGACTCTGCAGAACATAAAGTATGCTGGATGAAATGCTGTAGGCGCTGTATTTCTTAATATACCAGAGCCAAATATTCTAACATAAATAATATTTTAGAGTAGCCTACAGTACATAGAGCCTGGATCATGAGAAATATTTTAGTACCACTTTATAATAAGGCATGCTTTATAAATGATTTACAGGTTACAACTAATAGCTTCATTAATGGTTATTAAATACTCTACTAATGCTTTATAGATTGCATAAATCATTAATAAGAACAACATTCGGGTTGCCAGGTTGTGAAAAATGTCTTTGGCCGGTGTTCCTCTCCCAGTATCCTCTCATAGCACAGGAAACTGTTTAGCAGAGGTAGTAATCCACCCAGATCCTGACACATCTCTTCTTAGTAAAAAAAACGTATTCTGCAGCCTAAACAACAACCACACTCAATAAATAATTGTGCTGTGTCAAATAGTATCTATGCTACTCTCCATTTTTATTGTCTGACCACTTAAAAGATCCTGTGTTTCTCATCATAATGTCAAAAGCACTCATCGCATTGTCTCTTTCTCTTTGAACATTTCCAAAGCCAAGCGAGCATAGATGTTCGCCGGCCCGCAGTCTTCTTCTTCACTACCTTTGCGAGCACATTGATAAGCTTCTTTGAGCGTCACTGCCACCAGCTTTACAACTGCAGACTTGATGGATGATTGGAAATACAATTTTAATGACCACGTAACATTTATAACTTTTTTGCCTAGAAGATTCTCAGAACTTGGCAACTCAAAAGTTCATATTAGTGGCTTTTTACTAATACATAAACCATTAGTAAATTATTTAATAGCCATCAGTTAAGCTATAAGTTACAATTGATAAACTCTTTATAAAAGGTGTAGTATTAAAAAGTGGTACCTTGAAAACTGGAACCTTGGGAAATAAGTATTTAAGAATACTGATCTACTCACTTGTCAACAGTAATGTGTGAGCCATTGACAGAGACATATGATAAATATGGAGATAGAGTTCCATTCGCTGTTCTCATCGCCGTCTGTCCATTATCACACAAAGACATTTTCCTCTCATAGCCGCGATTCCATCCAGCTTCAACTAAGATCTGATAAACTACTGTATGTGGATCAGGAAGCGATACAGATTTGGTTATCCTTTGGATTGACACAAATACATGGGTGACTTCAGTTAGCTGTAATTGAAGAAGTCAAAGCTATTCTACCATTCATTTTCAACAACTGTCGACTGTAACACTGATATAGTTTGGGAATACACAATAGTTAGAAAATAGCCTCATAATACATTGTTACATGCAATTATTTTACTTTGACATTCTTTATAAACGCGAAAGGTCCAGTCCCTCCAAATCCATGTGGATACTTGCACTTCACTGAAATATGGGAAATATAGGAAGAAATGACATAGGACGTTGGGAGGAGAAAAAAAAAACCTAACAGAACTAATGAAACAGAATAACCACCAGATTGCGATTGCTCTTGGACAAAAAAGTAAATACATATTGCACATACAAGTAAAAAAAAAAAAAATCCATCTCATAGTCTTTAAGCAGATACAGACTAACTTCTGCCACTGATATCAACTAAGTAGAACAAGTGCCATATCTATTGCTGCACCCCGCAACAGAAAATATGCTCCAGCACACCAGCCCCCCCCCCCCCCCCCCCCCTGCCTCCACTCTAACACACACCACAGATACTGTGTGCACAGGATGGCTGGGAGGTACAACCAGCCGTCCTATAATATGTCTAGAATGATGATTGATATAAAATTTGCGGTGAGTGAAGCATGAGAGCGCCGACGCCGTCACAGAATGATAATTATTGATTTTTATACTGTGTTCGTCCGTGCGGCTCTGAGGGAAGAAAAAAAAAGTCAGATGGAGGGAGTAAACAGCACTGCACCGCGCACACTCTCGCTGCTCAAGAGAGACGCACGGTGAAACCGAAAGAGAGGGACAGGGCACACTCAGCCAGCTGAGAGCTTCCACGTCAGGAGAGACACTTGGACAGTCATGTTGCTGTTTCCCTTCTGCACAGTTTCGACTCCTTCCACTTCCCACAAACAAAATTTAAAAAAAAAAAAATACACTTCCTCCTCCTGCGGATCGGGCTTGTAGAATCCTACCAGGCTGCAGGACAACATACAAAGCATTTGATAATGTTTATTAGACTCTGAAAAAGTAGTTAGAAAAATAAAATGACGAGCGGACGAGCAGCTTAGTACTGAAGGGGGCGGACATTCGGATGAATCTGTTTTGCTCAGCAGCTCGCCGTGGCTACTTTTTCCACGGCGGAGACAGAGACGCGACTGTGAACCGATGACGAGTGTAAGTGGATGAAGGTATACGCAGGCCGTTTGTGCAGGTCTTCGCCGGCCTTCAGCGATCTTAACAGAGTTCTAACTCAAAGGCAACCGTCTACAGTAGTATTCCAGTGTACTGCGTTGCCTAATGAAAGCTTTGATTGGTCTCTTAACAGTGAAACTACGGCCCCTATGTGCGAGTATAATACTGAGATTTGTAATTGATGCCATTTGTTCTGTAATAATAATTATAACAGTTGATATTATTTTACAAAATACTATGCACAATATACATAAAGCAATTTTTGTGACTAAATTAGTAAATGCTTCGATAATTGGCACATTTATCACTGCTAACAGAGATATCACAGTGCACTGTGAGCTACCGCTACATTAAATACTCGTACAGCTACTGCTGAGGCTGACCGTCTGTCTGTCTGTCTGTCTGTCTGTCTGTTCAGCCAAACCATCCTAGTTAAAATCACTTTGTAGACATTAAAGTCGAGATTACTATTTACTTCTTCTGTAAAGTACTAGTAAGCGAGATATTTGATCATGTTCCTTTAATTTACTGAGGAGAAACAGTAGGTGTGGTCTTTGTGCATGCTCTTGCGTTGTCGTCTGTTGCTCCTGAGGCATGAATTATGATCTGAAATGAGCAACCGGAAAAGAACTGTGTTGAATAAACTGCCCTCTAAGAAAAAAAAAAAACGCTGAAGGAGGCACACAATCTCGTCTAGCTTCACATCTCCCTGGAGAAGCAGACCAGCGATGCACAGTGCGACCGTATCATCAGCTGAGAGCCTCGGAGTAAAATCAAAGTTCAGTCAGTGAGCCCGGAGAGAGGCTCCCTCGCGCCTCACACCACCGTACTGATGCCGCTGTGCTTGGGCTTGGTGCTGCCGGGGGCCTGGGACGGCGCTGACGGCTGGCCGTGGTGGTGAGGGCCGTGCGTCGGGTGGGAGGAGTGTGCCGGGTGGGTCGGGTGGCTCCCGTGGCTGTGCTGCGTGTGAGAGTGAGGCGGGAACGGGGGCTGCTGGCCGTGAGAAGGGGGCGGGTGGTACTGGTGCGGCGGGTGCTGCAAGTGGGCCGGCGGGTGGTAGTGGTGGTGGTGGTGGTAAGGCGGGGGGTTCTGGGTCATGTGGCAGAACTGGGCGTGGTGCGGGTGCATGGTGACGGGAGCGTCCGTCTCCACCCGGGCTGTGTGGTGCAGGTTGGTGGGATGCGGGGTGTGGGAGATGAGGGTAGGGTGTGGGGTCTGAGGGGTGGGGCTGGGAGACTTCACCCGCCTGGTGCCGAACAGAGAACCCAGAAGTGAGGAGGAGTTGGGCAGAGACTGGCCGCTGTGGCGCGACGGGCAGTCTCGGCTGGAGGGAGTTCTCCGCCGCATGTGAGGACTGCTAATGATGGACCCCTGCAGGAGAGAGGACAGTCAGATCATGCCAGACAAACAGAAGAAAGTGTGCTTCAACCTGCAGATATTATACTGACGCCGTCCGGTGAGGTGCAACAGATAAAGTGAAGGTATACTTGCTACGGATTCAAATTTTGTAAATTCTACACAGAAAAGAGTGGATGTGGAGACACAGTGGTTTTGGCTTCTGCAGTGTGCACAGGCTCGTTGAATTCCTCACACAGCAGCACCGACTGCATGACCAGCTATAGCTGATCACAAATCTCACACGATTGGCTTTTGTTGCCTCGTGGAAAAAGTGTCTCCATTTCTTTTTCCTGGTTGACTGCCTTTGTTTGTCTATCCATGCTAACATCTCACGGTTGACTCACCCTAAATGGTTTGGAGGCTCAGCTTGCTGAGCTTGTCAGAGCCTGCAGCATCTGCACTGTCATGAACACACAGACAGCTTCTAAGTCTTCAGATTCCCTCTCTTGACTGCAGACACTGTTGAGTTTTCTGTCACTATTATATCTGGTTCCCAAGGTTACAGTATCCTCTTTCATTTTCATATGCCCCAAGTTTGGAGGTTGCAGCCTGTATAGAGTACACACATCTGTATGTATTAGCCTTTTCTACTGACAAATTCAGGTTCGCTGTGAGTGCACTGACTTAACTGATGTTTTGATGTTTCTAAATTCCCACTTAGCCGGACAAACAAAACCTTCATAGGAATACTTTATAAGGACTCAAAGCACAGTAACACAGAATAACATCAAAACAAATGTTTGTGTTAGAAGAAATGAAGCAGATCTTTCAGAGCCATGCATGACATGCAAATTAAACTATTCACCAATGACGTCATAAGTCTAAAAGATTCAAAGTCTTGAGTTATGATGTGATTATCTCTTTTTATAAATCTTTTTGCATAATTGATAAAGCAGTCTGACCTCTGCAATGAATTTGGACATAATGTTTTCTGGATTCAGCTGTATGGTATAATATTTGGGTTATTTCTGTGACAGTTTTTCAAGGAACCACGATGACCAAAAGGATTAGACTATAATTTATCGATACACGAGTTAAATGTTCATATTTATGTAGCTTTTCATAGCAGTCGGTGAAAATTCTACATAGTGTTAGTGTCTCGCGGCCAGAACAGCAGTAATTGGTAAAAAGTTAAATGAGAAAAACCCTTGATAGGTTTTCTGACCAAAACCAATATGGAGCACAAATTGAATATTGATAAATGACCTGACCTGGTCTGAAAAGCTGGATGACACTGGGACCAGAGCCTTGTTCTTCTTCTTACGTGGCTAAACGAGTCTAAGGCTAACATGATGCTAGCCATCTAACAAATAGCTTAATTTTGCTGAGATAATTACACAAATCTTGATGATTTTTCAATAAGCTAGAGGAGACTGTATGTTTCCGGAAATTACTGAGCCTTTTTTAAAAAAAAAAAAGGATTTGTGACTTTGTAAATTTTCATCTTCAATGGAAACTAATAGGATTTGTAGACAACAAGTAAAATATAGAATAATGCCAGGCTTTTCCTTTAAAGGTGTAGTGTGTAGGATTTAGTGGTATCTAGCGGTGAGGTGGCATCTAGCCCCCCTCTCCCGCCGCCGCCGCCGCCGCCCCCCCCCCCCAGCGTGCAGGAAAACCTATGGTGGCTGTGAAACTCGCAAAAAAAATCCAGTGTTTGGTTTGTCCGTTCTGGGCCACTGTAGTAACATGGTGGTGCAACATGGTGGGCTCTCTGGAAGAGGACCCACTCCCTCTGTAGATATAAAGGACTCATTCTAAGGTAACAAAAACACAACGATTCTTATTTTCAGGTGATTATACACTAATTAAAATGATTATGAAATAATTAAAATATAACTATGAATATTAAATTCCATTTCTGCCAAGTCCGTTCTGCTAGATGCCACTAAATTCTACACACTGCACCTTTAAGGTCTTATTGCTCTGACAACAGCTCCAGATAAACGTCAACTGAAAACTTCAGGCTCGTGTCAAATTGTTCACAGTCAAATCAAGCTAATTCAGTTAGCCGCAAACAAAAAAACATGTTGAATGAATGTTATGAATTAACAGTTTAAGATCTGTTCATTCATGGTATGGACCTTTTCGCTGCAATAAATTGCTAGCTAAGTATAAAGACAAAAATGGAAGGGGGAGAACTTAACGTCAAGGCCAGGGGTCAGTGACAGAGAGTAGTGTTTAGAGTCGATCACTGCAAACTGTGAGAGCATGCAGTAGCAACTGACAGAGCACGGCCAGGTCCACTTCGAGTGAACAAAGGACAAAATTCAGGAATTGGGTAAAAACTAACCCACTACACATGACAGGAGGACTCAAAGGGAAGTTTAACACAGCAGGCCGAATGTGAGTCAGGAGTATTATTAGTCGTGTCATGCTGTGTACATGAAGGGTTAACATGTGTCAGCCACAGCGGGTCATTCCCGTTCAGCCCCATGCATGCACGGCAAACAAGGTGCTCACAACAAAAAACACCACCAAAACAGAAAATAGCTTGTCAAACTACAAAGAAACATAAACACAGAGACTTGCGTGTTCAGAGTGAACAACATAAAGTCAGAGGACAGCTCAGCATCAGTTGCATCCTACTTACTTCCATATTGCTGTCTAGTGATCCTGCACTGCTGCGTCTCCCACGCTTGCCTGCCCAGAACATGTAACATGACAGATTAGACACGCCCGGTTAAGACGTGGAGGTGTATATCCCTTCTGTGTATGGGGGGGGAGCTAGCACCCTACGGTGACGAAGGTGGCACAGGTTTAGCTAGCAGCAGACTCTCAGTATGGCAGGGGGAGGCTATCGGGGACTAAAGGGAAGGGGAGAAGCCAGTCACTGCTCTAACAACTCCACAACAAGGTCAGCCACCAGGAGATTTCTTCAGGTGTCTACAGCAACTTAAGGTACAGCTGGCAGGAGACCTTTAGTAAAATACTTGCAATCAAAGTTGGCTGTATTAAAGGGGACTCCAGCAATTTAGTATTGCACTTCCATGAAGTTGAGGGAGTCACAAGATACAGATTAAAAGAAGTATGGTCAGAATTGAAGCAATAGAGACCGCAATATCCAGATTTTTAAAACTTAGTAGTGGTAAAGGTCCAAAAACACTGGATTCTACATTTCCCATAATGCAATCTGCAGCATCTTTGCCTGCCTTATCAATGCCATCTTTCAAACATCTTTCAAGCTCCACACTTTCTGTTTTTAACCCAGGCTTTCTATTAAAAATGTAGTCTCTAAACCCAAGATAAGTTTACCCTGATGACATCATCAGAGTTATTTTCAGAGTCCCAGAAGACATTGTACAACCCCATGCCTGGTAAATTGAACTTGTGTAAACTTATGTGTAAAATGCAAAAGTTCCCTTTTGAGGGTAAAGGAAGTGGTATTAATTTGAGTCATGTGAACCAAAGTGAACCGCAAATGTTGCAAATGTTTTAATTTTAGTGATACGGAGTGATTCACAAACATCTCCTGAGAAAAATATATGTCTCAAAAATATCCAATCTTTTGGGCTCTGTAAAACTGCTATTAAAACGGACTGTCTCTCAAAAATCTTCAAAAGCACTGATTGAAAAAACAAGAACAACAACAAAAAAAGCGCTCTGCTCTCTGATGTTGCTTAATTAGTCCGAACCTAGTGTTGAGGTCACTGAGTTAGGTTTGTGCAGAGCAGCTCTGTAGTATGGAGGCAACTGTCGAAGCTCCGTCTGAATCAACCACACCACATTAATTCCTCTTACTGCTAAGACGCTCAAATTGATCACAGTGACCTACATAGCTCTGCCTCCTCCCCCACCGGTGATGCAGGATTATTAGTTGATGGCCTCCAGTAAATTACGCCTGGGCCCATTAGCAAACACACCCATCTCTTATCTCCTTGCTTCACCGGCTTCACCGCTCAAGGGAAAGTTTTCTCTTAAGAGACTCTGCATTGGTAAGTCAGTTGCAGTGGCTACCACCCAAATCAAAACTGTACAGGAACAGAAAGCTTTTTCCAAGTTTCCAAATCAATTAACATCCAGGAGTGAATAGTATCATGCCAGCATCCAGCTTGGGTACACGCTCTACTTTGTTTAGCAGAGGGATGAGACATGAGAAGGTGGGTTACCAAGGCAACCTTTAATTTTACCTGCATCTGAGAGGTCACGCAGGGAGCTGCTAAGGGCGCTCCTCTTCAAACCTTCACCGATGGCATAGCTGTCGTCGAGGCTTGCTCGACTCAGGTTGCCGTTGCCCGTTTCCTTCTTTAACCCCGAACTCTGGGACATGCTGGGCCTCACCACCCCCTTCTGTTTTTCCAGCTCAGCTGTGTGGGGGACACATATACAAAGTTGACACTGATACAGATCTCTTACTTTTATTATTTTATATTTCAACTGATGTGAGACTACAGTCTGGTTATCTTTGTTGAGAATAGATATCTAGAGAAAAACACATCATTTTTGCTCACATTCTATTCGGTACTTCTCCATCTCTTGGACTTCAGCAATAGATTCACGCAAATCATCAGTAAACTTTTTGCGGTCCTGAGGGTTGGGAGCATTGAAGTTGATGAGGACTTTGATGTCAGCTCCAGGAATGGCTGAGGTCAGCCGGACTCCATTGGGATAATCTAAGGAGTGAAGATATCATCACTTTAATCCGTGTCCACACAAAATAGACAGATCAGTAGGGGAGTTGACATAAATTAGAGTTGTTTCAATAACAGACAAAACTTCTGCTATCATTAAGATGTCAGTATGTTTCAAACAGGGAGCTTGTAGGATCGTTGTACAGTATCTGAACCCCCCTTCTCACCCAACACACCTTTGCCACATCTGAGTTGAGGGGCAATCTACGTCCAACAATTTTTGTAGTTTTATGAAACCGACAATCTGACAAGCATGGCCACTTCACAAAGCGATTGACGAAGTGTGCAGGATTGATCTTCTCTGTCAAACTCTCTTTTTTCTCTCTTCATACAACTACTGCCCAGCTTCAAATTCCTGGGCACCCACATCTCCAAGGACCTCAATGTGGACAACCAACACCACCTCTGGTGAAAAAGGCACAGAAGTGGCTCTAGTTCCTAAGGACATTGAGGTAGACCAACCTGTCAGAGCAGCTCCTGGTGTCTTTCTATCACTGCTCCACAGAAAGCATACTCACCTACTGCGTCTCAGTGTGGTATGCCAGCTGTTCTGCGGCTGACAAGAAGTCTCTCCAGAGAGTTGTCAAATCAGCCCAGAAAATCACCAACACACACCTGCCTACATTGCAGGACATCTACAGCACCCGGCGAAGGCACTGTAGACAGTTTTTACCCCATAGCCATCAGAGCGCTGAATTCTGCTCTGCAGAGACCCCTCCCCCCCACCAACCCCCCAACACACACCATCTTTATGTTTTATGTGCAATACTGACCAATCCAATAATAAACCTATCAACCTAGCTACAGTCTGTTAATATCTGTAAGTTAACTAGCAATGCTAGTTTATTTTTACTTGATGTGTATGCATGCAACTAGTACTTAGTATGTACATACACGTGTGCATATGGGTGTAAGTACACAAGAACTGATGTGTGAATGTACAATGTGTAATGGAAGTTGCACCTTCAATTTCACTGTACTGCCGTGCAATGACAATGACAAAGGCATTCTTTCCATTCTTTTCTACTTCTGTTGCTTTTTGTGGTTAACACCACAATTGCCTTCAAAAAGAGACCGTCCAAAAGTGTGCACCACTATACCCATTTCATAATTCATTGTGTAGCACCCCTCTCTATGATGGCAGGGTTCAAATGGGTTCAAGCCACCTTCAAGTATGGACATTCCCAACAGCCAAAACACTTGTGCCTTTAGACATGGTCTTTATACAAACTACTTTGTTTGAATTATACTGACACCTTGAGCAAAAGCCTACATAAATGTCTCAATGGTACTTACACTGATTCTCGAAGAGCAGCACTTGCATGCCATAAAGTGAGAAGGACTGCCGAAAACTGTACGTCACAGAGTTCTTTTTCTTCTGGAAAATTTTAGTAACCTTTGAAAACACACAGAATATACTGCATTGTAGACTCTTTCAGTGACATTCCCAGGAGGGCTTCCAATGTGCTGGAAGAATAAAGACTGCCGTACCACTAGCAGGTCATTAAAGAGGAAGATCTCTCTTTGGTGCAGACCCAACTTTTGTGGTTTGTTGGGGTCTGGCACTTCAAAAAGCCTGCAGTAACAGACCAGCCTCCGGTGGGGAAGGGATAGTACCTGCATACACAAAACAACATAATTTCTGAGTCAGTCTCTTGTTGTCTCACAGAAAGCTTTCAATGTACAAAATAGAAAAAATATAACTTTATACATTTCACAGTGTTTACATCTGTTCCATAGAGCCTCTGGTTATTGTACAAATAGATGACAGAAAGAGTAATACTTACGCAGCCCAGACCATGGTGTAAAGAGCCAATCTGTGGAGCGAGAGATACATACAGGAGACATTTTACAGGGATTAGTGATCAGATCAGTTATCATCACAGAACAGACATTCTATGTAATGTTCAACAAGAAATATGGGCCAAATTTTAATTCAGGAGTGCTACTTTTCTGGGTCACAGGGAAAACACGCATGTGTCCCGCATAGGATTCAATACCCTCCTCCTTCACTACATTGTGTGTCCAGTTTGTGTCAGCCTTTCTGGTCATGATGGATGAGAATCAATAGACTGAAAGGAAAGGTGGGATTTCAAATAAACACCTTCAAGATCACTGGGTGTGAGGTTGTTTATCTCAGTTATTATTACAAAGCAGTCAGAAGGCACTTTTCATCGCCAGCACTTGAGGCAAAAGACATATTACGGCCATTCAGCATGAAAGTCTCTGGTCCTGAATTGATGTGTCACAGTGAAGAAAGTATGCTCTAGTAAAGAAAAATCTTGTATGAATGTACAAGAATGTAGGCCATGAATAAGCTAGTGCTCTCTGCAACAGCTCAGAGGGGGTAATTTGGTTCTGCACACTCTTGCTAGATTCAGCTCCTGAGTGTAGAGGAAGATAGAAGAAATACTCCAAGTAACCCAATGGTGAATTCAAACTCACCGGCTTTTTCCCTACAATAAGTTTCTCCACTTTCTGAACCTGGGACACATGATCTTCATTAGTCTTGAGCTCCCGCTTTCGAATCCGCTCATATATCCCTACCAGCATCTCTCGAGGGATGTCCTCCCCATCATCCACTCCTGTCAGAGGATAAGAGAGAAAAGACAGAGAGAAAAAAAGAGAAGGATTAATGATTAATTCAAAGATTTATGAGAGTTGATGAACCTCAGAATTTGCTTACATATTGCTGCGCTGCATATATATCACACAGAACAGACAGAAATGTCCTTCAGAGCTCTCTAAGGACATGCATTTCTCCTCCACTCAATACTGTACTTTAATTACTCGCACTCCAATAGGCAGAGAAATGAATTAGCTATGCCACAAAGCCGTCGCTAATACCCTCAAAATCTGTTGAGGGCAACTTAAAAGTGCTTTGCCTCACCAGCAAAGCTTTCTTGGCCATGACTTACGAAAAAAAAAAAACAACTTATGGACATGGCTATTAATCAAAGCAAAATGCATGGACAAAACTCAATTTGAGGTGAATATTTATCCTTGGAGCTTCACAGTAACGTCTCAAGGACAATAAGCCGGATGCGATGCAGGGAAGAAGAACAAAGTACCTCGAAGGTTCTTAACAAAGTCCTCCAGCTTCATCTTCCTCTCAGGCTTGACGTTGGGGCTGTACATGTCGGTGTTAAGTAGGATGATGGCAAAGGCCAGGATGAAGATGGTGTCTGGGTTCCTGAACTGGCGTACCACACCAGGGTTGCAGATGCAGTAGCGTTGGCTGTGAAGAGGATGTTGAACACAGAAACTTTTAAGTCGAACTGAAATTAAAATTCAGTTTTGCTAAGAAATCAATACAATACATATCTCCTTGATGTTTGTTTTGACTACTTATGGCTAACGCAATTCTTTCCATAATGCAGGTGAACACAGTGCTGAATGTGCTGGAGCAGTGAATGATTCAGCAGGTACATGAACAATAAGTAACATCTAGTGGGAGTCAAAACAAATGTTACCAAGCTAGGCTAACTAGCTTCCAATGGTCTTCCCAGATGTTTAATGTTATAAAGGCAAAGGGAAAAATGGTCTGTATTGTTCATGTTGTTTTCAGTCAGTAGCACACCAAGGAAGTTGACAGTGTGTTTCTTATCAAAGCTGGCTCTCTGTTGTCTGTCAACTGATGTCATGGGAAATGTCTATCCAGAGGCTAAATGCTTAAGATGCTGTTTACACAAATATATCCCCCCAACATTTTAAACTGGCACTAGTATTATACTCTGTACTTTCTTGCACAAAAGTCAGGAAAACTCAAAATTCTGTTTGATTGAGAAGTTAAAAGTTTGAAAAAATCTGGGCATACTGGAGCATGTTGCTTATATTAGATCTGACTATGCATAAAGACTTCCCTTCAAGACAAAATAAATCAGTAAGCTTCCCTGTCAGTGATTAGTTCCACTTATGGACAGGGGTATCCATATTGATATTGATATTGATATTGATATTGCACACTATTCTGTAATCATACACAGTCAAATAATGCTCCATAGTCTCAATTCAAAATAAATGAGCCAGTATGATTGAAGACTGTCAGTACCGCCTACAGCCATCAGACAAGGCCGTTTAACATCTTTCTTTGTCACCATAAGCAACTTCATGATCATATGTGGACTAGGCTGCAGGCGAGCGCCAGATGATCAGTTATCATTATTTCTCCAGTGTAACAGTGACTGCAGTGTTTACTGAGGCCGAAACGTCCTTGCTCAGTGCTGATCGAAGCAAATTCTCTGTGGCCATTAGAGCACCTTCCCACCAGACGTTTGGAGAAAATAAACGAGGGACAAACAACATCCGTCAGCAGCCCTGAGGGAGGTTTTCTCTACTTTTTGAACAAATTTTTTTGAAATTATTTTCTGCAATGATCTGATAGAACAAAGTCTGGATTTGAAATTGCACTGCTGTAGTTATGTCTGCGAGTGTTAAAGGAAGACACTGGTGTCACCTCTGTTTTAGAGAGGGTAATGGTGTTTTTGAAATGGTGCAAAGCTAGTTTTTTTACATCCATTAATCATACACGCTGTGTTGGTGGTAAATACTAGACATGGCAATGAACCCAGTAATGACCATCTTGTCAAATATTCCTCAGTTGGTCTCAGTTGATAAAAGACCCTATTTGCAAAAATGTCACTTAATTCCTTCAGTCTGGGGACGATGACTCGAGGTGATCAATTCTATGATCTGGCAATCATTAAGTCTAAGCTAGTTTGGGAGAGGAAGCGGTACTGTCATGTACTGTGTCCCTAACTGTCAGAGGAATTTTTTACCTGTAGGCCTCTATCAGCCGCTCAACCTTCTGCGCCTCTCCCTGGACTCTGATGTGTGCCTGGAATTTCCTGAGCGCCTCATCCAGCTCCATACCTGAGAAGTCCATTTCATCCACCACACAGCTGGTGAGAAACACACAGTTAGCAGTGGTAAGTGGGAAGATCAGTTTGGATAGGAAAATACACATGATCCTTTAAAACAGGAATAATATGATTGTTTGAGGTTTGTTCATGCATAAACTACATTAATCTGACAGCTAAAGTTCCTTGCTAATTTTTACGTTCAACATGAGATAAATATGACTGCTGTCAGCTACAAATGACAAAAATCTATACTTTTTAGGACAACAGCCCTGTTTCAACTTGATAACACAATTCATTTTTAGATATTATCTAAAGAGTTTTAGTAAATTTTCTCAACCTGAAGACTTCTTATTTTCCCTTTTTTCTTCCTTCATTCTCAAAAAAAACTTCCTAGAAGTGGAAATCCAAGGCTTTCATCCCCACCAGTGAAACTTTCTGTAGCCTATTTCAACTTTTGATACTTGATTAGTTTGACTTCCAATACATTTACTTAAAGCAGCACTAATCAGTTTTTTTGTCGACTTGGTAGAAGAAAAACCCAATATTCACTCCCCAGAGAAAACTATATCTTTAGCTGCTAAATGCTCCGCTATATTAACTGGCTAGTCGCTAACATTCTCTGTAGTTTGTTGCCGAGCAAGTAGTGTATCAGAGTGATCAGAGCTTTTTAGCTAAAAATAGCTGACTACTGCTGTAAATGAGGTTGATGAGAGCAGTGAGATTGAACAAAGCAACAACAGTAAGTTGCAGGCTGTAAAAGGAAAAACAATTACCTAAGAGATGTTGAAATGTTCAGTAGAGCTGATGGGAACTGCAGAGTTTGGTGTTAGTTCTTTCTAGGTTTGTCACTACAAACAACCCCTTTCCAACAACCCCAATGGTGATTGGCCCACTATAGATAAATGCAGCTTTAAAACAGGACCTATGCGTACAATGGAGTTTTTTTCCATTTAGATGTTGACACTTCTCCTTAGATTAAGGTCCTGACAAAGGTCCTGACACTTCTGTCTCAGCTGAAGTAAGGATTGTGACGCTGTGATACCTTGCATGTCAGGATTTATAGACATCTTCTCCAGAAGCCCTTTCGATATGCCTTTCAAACTGACACTGATGGCCCTTTCCTGGCCTTATCCTCAACTGCATCTCAATGAGCTCTGATAGAGCTGGTGTATTTCAAGCACAAGCTTTTACTTGGTATCTCTAAGTCTGTCTGGTCTAAAGCATAAAGAAGGGGCTCTATTTGACTGATGCAAAAAATCATTACTGGAAAATACGAGATCTTTATGACTTCCCTTCTCTAATAAAAGGATTGTAGAATATAAATGGAGTCCTTATGTTTATCTGAGCATCACAACAATTTCCTGAGTGGATTCTATTTCGGTTTATTTCCTGGATGTAACTCGGGTCATTAGGTGGTACTCAGAAACTCCAAAGACTGTTTGAATAAGTGTAGATTGCAAACTGGCAACCCTATTTGCAAGTAAATGATCTTCCATGCTTATATTCCTGGGAGGCAGATAAAAATAAATTCTGTGCAAAGGCATAGGTGGCAAGTTAAATCAAAAGCATGTTTTGAGAATCTCGAGGTTTTCAGGGTTGAGACAAAATTATCCATCTACATAAACAAATGCGTCAAAGAGTACATAGACACGAATCGCTTAAAACTCACTCAAGGACATCTCGGTTGAACTGTTTCTGCCTGTTACCCAGGAACTCTCCAATCATCTGTCTACTCAAGCCCTTCCTCTGGAGCAGGAAGTGGGCCACACCCACCGGAGTGTCTGGAACAAAGTTTCGCTCTATCAGATACTGGATGCCTTTTTCTGGTTTCCTGGAGACACAGGAGAGACAAAAAGGGAAGGAGTGAGGACACAATCCAAATCTGTGATTATCCCACTGCACTTCTGCCCCTGGCCAGATGTGTGTCAGATGAGGGACAGGATTTAGGGAAGATGGGAGGGAGGGAGGTGGTGGAAAGAGATGAGGGCTGAGAGTAGGGAGGAGGAAAGCCACTTTCCTCTGCGGTGTTGATCACAAATGATTAAAAGGAACTTAATGGCTGGCTCTGAAAGAAACCAAATCCACAATCATCTATGATTAAATGGAATCACACAGGCTCAAATGAACCGCTCTGCATGAAGTGGAGCAGAATCAGTCCTGGGTTTGTTTTCATTCGAAGTGTAACAGGCAGATAGGTGCATTTCAATCATCATCACTGCATATTTATGGTACATAAGAGCTTCATGCTGGGTTCTTCAACAAAAAACATTCTCCAAGTCATAAGTAATGGACTGGATCTAATTTACATTGTCTCTTCTACCCCTCATTGGGTATGTAATATGTGATTGTGTAATTTAGAGGTTAAAAGGTCCAAGGATTATATAATAATGTGTCTGGCATTGTGTGGGCAGTGTGTTAATGGACATAATGCACCGGAGTGTACATACTTGTTGAAGAGGTTGAGGCCGATGCGGTAGTGCCTCTTGCGGATGATATCATTGCTGAATGCAGGCGAGTCCCAGCTGTTGCGAGTCTCTTTGTGGTACGTCTGCTTGCTGAGTGTCTGCTCCCTCAGACTGTCTCTGGATGAGGACTCGGAGCTGCAGTTGATGGTGTCGTTCGAGTTCGATGTGCTGTTGATGCTGTCGTTGTCACCATCAGAGAAATCAGACTCTGACTTACTCTGGCGGTTTGCAGTGCCATTGATGGCCAGGTGGGCCTCCAGTTGTCGTGGCCGATGGCGAGTGCTGTCGTCTTCTCTGGAAGGCCCTCGGGGTGGCAGGCTGTGGCTGATGTGTTTGGGGCTGCTCTGTTGGTTGCTGATGCTCCGTTCATAGGCATTTTGTCTCTTCAAAGAGCTTCGGTCAGAGCGATCGCTCAGCTCTACAGAGCTGTCGCTGGGGGGCTCGATGGTCAGTAAGGGTAGGTGGTCTACCCGCAAACGCTGCTCTTGGCACTCCAGGGACGGTGTACTGCGGCAGCTGGTGTCCGTGTCCCCTTTCTCATCCTTATGGGCCAGGGACCAGTAGTCCTGGGAGGAGTTGAGGGAACGCTGACGCAAGTCTGATTCTGTGCTGGAGGGTCGGTCTACAGACTGAGACAGAGGCAGGGGTGGTGACAGCTCCTCTTCATCGATGTAAAGGGTGACATCGCTGTAAGATGCTGTCATTTCGTCTAGTTTTCGGTGTTCTGAGGCGCTGTGGGAGGGTTTCACCGGGCAACTAACCTCCCTGTCCATATCCTGGTGGCCTCTACCTGGCTCAGACTGGCTATCGTCACCATGTAGGCTGCGACAGTTTAGAGCGTCATCTATGGACTCAGCTAGAGATTTGACCTGCCTAGAGAAGGCATCTTCTAGTTCTGTGATAGCGTCTGTGAAGTCACTCTGTGTCGTGGGGGTCTTAGCCTGTACCCCCATCTCCTCACCATGCTCTGACTGCACCAGTGTGCCGATTTTGGTGCCATCATCTGTTAGTGAGACCTGCTTTCCCTCGAAGTAGGAGCTGTGGACTTTTTCAGGTCCTTCGAAGGAAAACTGCATTCTCATATTGGATAGGACGATCCGTCTGGACATACGGTTCTCAGACATAGAACTTCTAAGACGCTCAAAGTTCTTGTTCATCTGGTACTGGCGGAAAGCTGTCTGGATGGTGCGGGCTGCATGCCGAGTTATAAAGCGGCCACCATATTTACGCTCTAGCATCTCCACCTGCACAAAGAGAGGGAAAGTTAGTGCTATAAATACTTCTGAGACACAACTGGGAAAACTTTGTCTAAATAGTTCAATGGCTGCAATTCAACCTTGAAAATGTTCTCTGTCATGGGACAACTCGTGATAGTGAATCATCAATATCATCACAGTTGAAGGATAGAATTAAATGCTCACTCTCTGTAGGCTTCAGAGTTGGCTGAAAAATTGAATGGGAAAGTTCGTTTCTGACCGTAGGTCCACTTACTAGATTGTTCTAGAACTTTCAACCAAATCTCACAGTTTTCATCAGCGCATGGAGTTGTCATGGCTATGGTCACTCACTTGTCATCTTGTGACCTCGGTATGGAACTTTGCTCAAGTCAAGTCATGTGATGACCTAAGCCATAATTCCCCTTAAAACCTGACTAACAGGCTGTTAACAGGTTTGTAGTTTGTTCCAAAGCAGATGTGGGCATCTTCATGGATTCCTGAGGCAAGTATTTAACATCCATAGAAATGTCTTGAATCCCTTTTGCAGTGTATTATATGGCTAAATATGCTACCTTGGAGCTTTGAACGGCAACCACTGTCAGAGATCCAAGCTAACCACAGGCATTCCTATGGGAAGTAGCAAACTAAAATCTTTAAAACATTTTTCACAACTGTAAACAGTGAGTGTTTGCAACTCAAAAGATACCTTTTGTTTGGAGTATCACTTAAAATAACTCTGTCTTTACCTCTGGAACAAAACAAGTTTTCATATGGCAAGAGAAGTAAGGCTATTACCTTGGAAACATGGATTAGACGGAATGAAGAACGATACTGCTGCCTTATCTGCTTTTGTCATGGCTTAAAAAGAAGAGGAGTGATGATGGCATTTGAAAATGGCCTGAATTTAGGGTTTATTAGACTCAAATAGACTCCCAGGAAAGATGGATAATGTTGGATTGTTATGGGAATCCAGTTTGACAGATAAACTGGTAATGGCCCAAATAATGATGAGGAATTGCTCTTGGAAGAACTACCAAAAACAAGATTTCGAGGAAAATATGATTATAGTTGGGGACTGCAGTGTGATTGGACATAAAAAATGACATAAAGAGACCACAAATTAAGATGTAGTAAAGACTATAAAATATGTACTGAAATATAAAATAATTAATAGTGGGTGCTGCAGTATCCCTAATTAAATAAAGATGAAAATGAACATATTTGAAAGGAATCAGTCAGGTGTTTATTACACGTGTACGCTTAACTGAAATGACTGAGAAATAGATCATTAAACTAAAGTGATGTGCCTCTAATTAAGATAATGTCCAGTGCTGTATTACAGTACATTAGCTCCCTCTCTCTGTCCTGTGCCTTTTACACATTGACCCAGTTCTCCATGTATGGAGTCATGGTGTAGAATGACACTAATCATGTTTCCCCACCCCATGTATGGGCCACGGTGGCTCGCCAAAAGGAACATGGACCATGACAATGAGTCTCACTCCAACAGGCTACAACTGTCACTACCTAACAAGAGGGCCAGTGTACTTCAACCACAAATGCAGCTGACACAGCCACAAGTCCTAACCAGACTGTACTTTGTGATTTGTATTTGACTGGCATGAAGAGATTTTACCAGACAGCAGCTTATAGTAACAGCTGATATAATAACCACTGACTGTTTTATGACGTTTTATATTGTTTATTGCTAATAGATCATTCAGAAAGGCATTTTGTTACATTTTGACAAATTAAATTCACTCTAAATCATGTCATGTAGGGTCATGTTGTATTGCTGCTGGTCCCAAATAATATCCAGATGGATGAGAGACGACTCTATCAGCTCTAATCATTCGGTGTGACATAATCAACACAGAAATTGCGTTTTTTGAGGCAGATTTGTTTGGATTGTGAGCTGTGAAGTGTTGACTCAGTGCCTTTTGATTATTTGGTGGAGCATCATGCTATTGCCAGTGCTGCTTTTCCTTACTTTGCAGTTACTATAGAAAATAAATATATAACCGGGAAAGAAAGAGGAAGATACCTTTGATCTGAACCCACTCTTGATCTGGTCTAGCTGTGGGTCAGTCCCATAACATGGATATAGCTGAAATTGGGGTCTAATCTGATTCAGTTCAGTTTATCTCACAAAAAAATGTATTCATATCCTTGCCAAGTACACAAATTTAGTAAAGCAACTGATTTTATCATAAACATCGGTCCACTGAATTCAAGAGGGATTTGCAGTCAACAAACGAGAAAAACCTCTTCAAACCAAGCCAAACAAATTCTAAAAGGACTGTACTTCTTAGGAAATGGGAAACACAATAAATATTTGAAGCACTCTTGGACTCACTAAGATTTGAAACCAGACTGACCAAACATGCTTGGTGTTTTTGCCTCTATCTTATTGCCTCTTGTCCACAAGAGCCTCATCTGCAGTTCAGCTGATGTTTACTCTGATGCTTTTAACACAGATCTCTGTCCAACAGCAAAGTATTAGCACTTAAACAAAGAATTGTTTGTTTGCTATTATATGTATTTGTCAGGACATGCATGCATGCAAGACACTACATGGCTCACAATAGTGGTCTTTTCCTTGTTGTAATTATTTAATGCAAGGGTTGCATTGGTCAGTAGAGCAGTTTGAAAATCTTTTGCACCATTTCACCTTAGCACATGCCACTGTTGGTCAGAACAAACACTGTCTATTTGTCTTGTGATATCCTGGTTTGGGTAGCTACCCTTGAATTTAGTTATCACTAGATTTTGTGTGGCCAAATTCCTTTGTTTGTCCATGACTCCTTGCTACTAGATAGATAACAGTTAGCATATGATAAACAGTACAGTACAAAAACCAAAAAACGATTGGCAGCAAAGTGATCCAGAGAGCAATAAAACCCTGTCTACTGTTCTGTTGAGACACTCAGTTCCTTGAATCTCCAATGTAGCCACTGCAGAGTGTATTAGGTCAGAACAGGCCGATAAATCAATATTGTCCTTTATGGACGTTCAGTGGTGATCATACCGTGTTTATGTTTTTCCCAATTCTGTTGTCAAAATTAAAGCTGCATTAATTGATTTATTTGGCCACTTCTTAGCAGAGGAACAAGCTGTAAACACAGCATTGATGTATTATTACCATACAAAGATGTTATAACTAATGTGTTAGCAAAATGTTGTGTATTTACACATCCAGCACACACAGGGAAAAAATAACATTCATTTGCTGCCGTGTATGACTCAGCACACACTGTCTGACTCTCCTTTTGGCTCTGTTTTGGTCTTTAACAACTCTTGAGAAAAACATCTGGCTCTTTAGCTGTTAAATGCTCACTATGTTCACCAGCTAGTTGTTAACTTTGTCTCTCTGCTGTTTGGTGATGGAAAGGTGGTGTACAGAGGCTTTATTAAAGCTTTTTTTGCTGAAAACAGCTGCCTGCCGCGGCTGGAAACAGGGTTGATAAGAGTGCTGAGACTGAATGAAACCATTAAGTTGTGAGCTGTAAAACCAAAACAATGACCTAAACGCCCCATACACTGTAGAGCTGAGGGGAAAAAACACCGTTGGATGATAATTCTCTACAAGTGTCACCTTTCATGTTACATATGGTTATTTGTTCAAATAAAAATATTGATTAGCACAGTTTTAATGATTCCAAAAAAATTGAAAATTTAAATAAAGTGGTATTGAAGATTTTACTTTTGTATAATACACTGAACATCAATTTTACATGTGATTTTAAACACTATGTTTTCTTATTAATATTGTGATATTGTTTCAACTATGTTATCCAGCCCTATAGTAGGCATACAAATGAAAGTTGTCCCTGTCTTTGTGTGTCCCTCCCCCTCACCTGCTTGTCCTGTAGGTCTGATGAGAGCTCATAGCTCTCTGACAGTGAGCGGGACCGCTTGATGGCCTCCTCCTCTGCCTGCTTGCGGAGGATAGACTGGGAGTGCTGGAGCTTAGGTCGGCGGGGCCGTGGGTGGCCGGGCAGCAAGATGTGACCGTAGAACTGGTTGTCCAGGTGGCTGGGGCCGAGCCCACCACTGTGGGTCACTGGGACGCAACTGTAGCCGCTGCTGGGGTCCACAGAGGCGCCCACCTCGCTGCCTGGAGCATCACCTTCCACACTGCAACACACACACACACACACAGCACACTGTTAGTTAGTCTGCTGAGTCATTTTCCTGCGGGTATGCACTGCTTTGTGTTTCAGCAAGAAGCACGTGACAAATGGACAGAGTGAACTTTGATACTGCTGGCTGAGTATAAATACGAGTGAGAGAATTTATAGCAGCAGTCAGAGTGCTGACTGTTGCCTTTACACATTGTCTTCACAAGACAGAAAATACCTCAATGCATCCTAAGCAGCTGTAAGACTGTACCACTAATGTTGAATATGAAAAATTAAATGTTTGTGAATAAATAATGAATATCAAAGAACATAAAGCTCTGAGATCACTACGACATTATCAGGAGCTAAACCTCTCTCTGTAAAAACAAAGCCACACAATGTCAATAGTGATTTAATCATGTGGTGCAACGCCTTGAATATTAAGATCAATAAAGATCTTTGTCTACTCACACCAGCACAAACAACAACCTGGCTTATTAGATAAACCCTGGCGGTGTTGAGCAATGACCGACCATGCCACAGCTGACTGCAGCACTTAAATGTCAGCCACAGATCTGTTCGCTTACTCCACACCTCTCAGACTGTTGTGATTAGCTAGGCAAGCTTAAGTGCACTGAGCTTTGGTACGTGGGAGACAGCTGTTTTTTACTGGAGGACAAGACAGCAACCTGATCTGACTGCTTTTTGAATTTGTGAATTAAAAAGCTGTCCCTCAGTGACAGATGCCTTGATTTTAAGAATTTAAGCCTATTTCTTTGTACTGAGGCAGAGCTGGATGCCAATATAAGCAGACATTTTAATTAAAAACAACAGCAAATACTAACATTTGAGGAGCTGGTTCCAGAGAATGTTTGACATTTTTCCTTGATAAAACACTTAAAGGTACCTTCGAGAGCTTGTGACCACTAGTGGTGCTATGGAGCGATGTTTTTTAAGATAAGATCCTTGTTTTGTTAGCATTTTGTGCACATGCACAAGAACGCCCAGGTGACACAATACACAGTCCTGCACAGTCCTGGTTTCCCACAATTCAAATGACCAACAGTTGGTGGCAGTAACATGCCAAGAAATGTAGCAATTTGCTGCGAAAAGGGAGACTAGAAGAGGACTGGTAGCATGCTGACATTAATGTTAACAATTTTACAAAAATTGGCTCTGCAAATGTTTTTTTGAGGTAGGAAATGCATTTAAAATATGAATGGGCCTAAAGGATATGCACAATGGGTTTTGGGAGAAACAGTGGATGTAAACACCATTGTTCACAAAAAAAAAAAAGAAAAAGAAAAATCGACAAGGTACATTTAAACAACTAATTAATTAATTGTCGATTTATCAGTTACAACAGTTTCATTCCAGATGATCAACTTATTGATTAAGCTGCTACGAGTTGCACTAAAAAAAAGCTGCAAACCCATCCTGACACCACCCTAAAAACGTATTTGGCAGGAGGATTTAGATAAATCAACACCTAACTCCAGAGTAGGACACCAGACATTATCTGGCACATGCTTTCTATAGAGAGTGAGTAAAGCATATTGTACAGCCTTCATCGATTAGTTGCACACAGCAGTGGTTTACAATGCCACCATCAGAGAGCAAAAAAACAGAAGAAAATTCACGTTACAGGGCTTATTGTTGCCTGTGTAGCATCTGACCTTGTATCAACAGCACAGCCAGTCACTCGGAGAGAAAAAAATGTCTTCAATCCATCAAACATAGCCAGGAGTGACGTAGTTACGTCACGACCCAGACTTTAAAAACGACAGATGATTTCCTGAACTTCACCTTGCCAGTAACACTCCATGGCTGAAATGTGAGCTTTTCTGCAACTTTTTAACAAAATATGATCAATATCATTGTGTTTAGTTTGTCATCAATTGATGGATGAAGTGGAAAGACTCAGAACAAGGACATCCATCTAGAGACATCTATCACTGCATAACCTTGTCAAATACCCAAACCTCTGTGGGAGAACGTGTCAAGGTTAGATAACAAAGGCTAAAATAAAACCTTAATAGGAAAGAGATTTCATGTCCAGAAAAGGCTCACAGCAGTAAATGCATGCAAGGTGAAATGCAGTACAAACAAGAGGCACTTCAACCAGTTAATGTTTAATCTATATCATTTGGGGAATATGCTTATCCCCTTTCTTTCTAGGAGGCGATTAGCTCAGCTGCACCTGGCTGCTGCTGGCTAAGAAATAGTTCCAGCACTTAACTCCTGCTAAAACCACAAATTGTACTTTTGTGCTTTTTATTTGGTGTTCCAATTAAACATACAAGAAACAACATGTTCATTTGTGAGCATTAGAGGTGAGGGTAAGCAGATTTTTGAAGGCTGGAGAGAGCTAGGCTAGCTGTTTCCAATCTTTATGCTAAGCTAGGCTAACCACACCCTAACCTCAGCTTCATACTTAATGTATGAAGTGTGTTACTTATACTCTGGAGACTGCTGTTCATCTCCATTTCCTAACAACAGTCAATGTTGGTTTCTTTTAACCATTAACAAAACAGTTTTTCTACTATTTTCTGGCAAAAAATTGTCAAATGGATCATTTTATATTGGATTTGGAAGGTACTGACAAATGGTGTTATCCTGCCAGTAGACTCATTTGGATTATTTTGCAAGTCCAGGACAAACAACATATTTTTTCTTTTATTTTGGATGACTTGATGCCTTTCAGCCAAGTCACATAAAGTGAGGTAGGCTGTGGGTCCTCTGTTATGGGATAACATCTCTCATTAGAGAAAGTGTCCTCTCTCTCAGCAGGACACTTGGTGCTAATTATGCACTCTGCATTTTCACTCTCCTCTCCATGCATCTTCAACACATTTTAATTCTAAAAGGAACATATCTAATCAGAAAAAGAGAGTCCTTTAATTAGACTGAAGGGTGGGTTGTAATATGTCTGCTCCTGCAGAGGATGTCTAATTGGAAATATCCATTTGTTTAGATGGAAGAGAGGCTTAGCATGCTAGCACTCAGCTCGAAGCAAGAGTCAACAGACGCCTTTAGGAATTCAGACTGAAGGCACGATAGCACTCCAGGCATGTTTATGTCTTCAGTTAGTTGGTTATGTTGCATTACTCTCTTCCTACTTACACAATAAGGTTAAACAACAGACAAACAAGCTTCACTAAAACACTAACAATGGTGGTTGAGGACAACTTTTCACTGAAAAATATAAAAGTCACTTTTAATTTCAATATGTCTGAATCCACTCTTCCTCCCTTGACACAGAGGATGAGTCATCCCGGCAGTCAGAGCGCTACTGATCCAATTCCCTCAGACTGCATAGAGAAAGGGAGAGAGGTGATTTCGGTCGGACCTGTCAACCAACCGAGAGACTTCTACAGTCTGTGCCAAGCATTCATCCAGCCTCATTAAAATTAATATCCTTCCCTCAAAAATCCCATATTAAAGCAGAGGCAAAATGGATAAAAAGGGCAAAGGAGAAGGAATGAGAGACGGTGGTTCCTTGAATATGTCAAGACAGCGGGAACCTCATTCTGAACCAACAAGGAGTCGTCCTCAGATGGATAGATGTAACGAAATGTCAGCATAATATTAGAAAGCAAGAAAGCTGGTATCTCTTGACACAGTCAGAAACAGAACACCACAAAGGCTTCTACTGAAGATTTCTATGTGAAGACACAGACCATGGACAGACATTTCCCCAAACTGCTTACCAGGAACTCTTTTTAGAGATCTGTCTTCCACACCAGCAAATAGTCCATATTTTTTATTTAAGAAATAAGATGGCAATAACTTCCTCATTTCCTTCTCACTGAAAAAAATACATCAGGACAAATTGTTTTTGTAAAAAGATTTTATCATTTCAAAATACTCTGTAGTGACTGCTAAATAAGATCCTATAGATTGAGCCTGTTTGCCCAAATTACATTCTGGTGCTAGTCAGTGGAAGGAAATTCTCCCTTTTCAAAATAAAGTGACAAAATTAAAGGTATACTACACAGGAATTGTCATTGGTGTTTGTAGACACACAGCATTCAAGGTTGGCCTCCCCAGCCCAACGAGCAAACGAGCGAGAGAGAGAGAGAAAGAGAGAGAGGTGGTCGAGTGAGCTAGAGAGCGAATGAAGAGAGCATACGGTGCTGGCGAGAACGAAGCTGTGAATCAGTAATAAAATGTTTTTTTTCTGATTGTTTCACAGTGGTTATGTTCTAGAACACTCTGCATCTGTTACTATGCTGTGAGTCCTGACCTCACACCCTGCGCGTTGTTATTGGCTGGGAGCTACACACCCACTGCCCAAAGGTTGACGCCCAGAAACATCCCGAACACAGTAAAATAATAATAATAATAAAAGGAAATAAAATACAGGCAGAGGGCAGGGTCTCTGTAGATAAACACTTCTAATGAGTCATAAGTGATGATTAAGAGGGATTATTTTTGTATGAGTCTATGCAGTCTTTTTAGGAAAATCCTGCATAGTACACCTTTAAAGCACAATTCAAACTGTACAACAGTGACGAGCTCTTCGTTCAGACAAAGCTGTAATCACCAATGTAATCTTGTGCTACTATATTCGAAAATAGGATGATATACTTGTCATCTGACAGGCTTTCTGACTTTTCTTAAAGGAGCAATCTAGCTACTGAATATTCAAATTCCACAAACTTGGTGGACTTTCACATGGAATTATATTGTGTCTCAATACTAAGTAGGCGGGATAATTGAGCTCAGAAAAGAATTTTTGTAAGCACGTAGGCTATTTACATTTTTTTGAAGATAAATGTAAATCTAAAATAATAGCCTCTCTAATTCCCTGCTATGTGCTTTTAAACCTTTGAACACTTTGGACACTTCCACTCTGTATGCTTTCAAGTTTGCCTGCATGCAGTGTGCCACAAACAGGAAACTTCTGATTAGCTGTTTGGTCTCCAAACCAATGGCTAGTAGGGTTATAAATCACTAAGGAAGTAGGGAAGCACTGGGAGACAGATATCCTTACTTTTATAGTATGGGTCAAACTGCCAAAACCCTAGACGTATACTTCCCACCATGCAACCCAATAGTGTCTTTCAATAGACCCTCCCACTGGTTTGTAACACAGACTTCCTGTTAATAATTTTAGTCTCCAAGCCAAGTGATGCCACTTGAGTGATTTTCTAAGACTTGACAAATCTCGACATTACACAACTGTTTTTTTACCTTGTGACTGGTAAATTAACTTTGATATATAAAATTGGTGGATTGCCCCTTTTTCAAATTTCATATAGTCACCTCTTTCTGTCAGTGTCAGATGTGATTTTAAAATTTCAACACCTGTGTCAGCACATTTTAATAATGATTACTCTCATATAAAAAAGGTGTGCACTTCACTTTCCCTCTTATGTTAGGCTACAATATTCAATTCAAAAACCCACAAGGTACCACGGCATCCCATGACAGTGCATAAATTGCCGGCTGATAGAATTTTAACGATGTGCTTGTGGTGGAAGGTGGCTCGTTGGATCCGGCGGAGGGGGGGCAGGTGACGTGAGGACAACTCTGGTGTCAACACATCCCCTTGAGATGCCCTCCCTCCGCTGCTGAGTGGCTTCTTCAAGTGGAGCCTCCTCTCACTGTGTCACTCTACTGATGAATTAATTACTCTGACCTGCCACTCACACACACACAAAACCTGACTCTTCTGGTTTTCTTTGTTTCACAGTGTATTCACACTGACTGTCTCGCGTGGTTTTCACGAATGAGTAACTCTTTGGATCTAATTAAGTTGATTAAAAATAAGTTAGAGGGCACTGAACGCAGAGCAGTAAAATGTTGATTCAGCTGCATTCACTTGCTTGGCACACAGCAGGAAAATCAGCAACTGGCTCATCGATGAAGGAGGATCCTTTACTGAATCACAAATAAAGCACACTTTATTTATACAAAGTGGACTCCTGTGAATTTTATCAGCAGCTCTACTCTGGCACAAAAACCACCTCATTAAAGGAAATTCATCCAATAAGCACTAACAGCAGTTTCGCTGGACATTAATAAATGCTTTCTCAATTAAGTCTGGCAGCAGTCCCTGACTACAGGACAGACCATTACTTAAATGTACAACCTGCATCATGAGACAAATTCAGAGCCAAATCAGAGACTAAGTACATATCAAGCAACTATTAAAAGTGTCAACTCGTACGTATAGCACCAGTATGAACACACTGAAAATTGGGCTTACCAGCTGTCTGATTCCAGCTCCAGTAAGGACTGAGTCCTGTCAGAGGCACACTGCAGACACCACATGTTGCCCTTTGAGCACCTACACCAGACCCATCACCACCCTGCTCCCTGTTACTCCATCCATGGGCTTAATGTTGTTTTGCAGCCTAACCACACAGCGTTCAGAGAAAGCTTCACTCTCTGACACCTCTCTAGCTCTGGCCTTCCTTCAGAGTCTTGTGAGGAGGGGCGTTTTGCAGGAAGAGGGAGGGAATTCCTCCAGAGGAAACTGGGTCGTGTGGCAGCGGGAGCACTGGTGCCCCACAGATGAGGAGGGTCTTAAACAGGAAGGGACAACGAGTAAGGAGTAAAAATGGGAGAGCTCTGTTGGTAGCGTCAGACCAGCTTTATTAATAGCCAGAGGATCTGGGCGGCAAGGATGAAGCCTGGGGAAACCCCTGGATATACCATTTTAGATGCTGTGACTGTGGAGGTACTGTTGTTCAGCTGTCAACCTTCAGCTTCATATGGCATACATATGCAGTGTCTGACAATCACCACTTTACTGAGCTTACAACTACTGATCAAAGGCCTAAAAAGGAGTGCTTAACAAGATACTATCACTGTCACAGTCTTCAGGACTCCCAACAGATGATGCAGAACAAGCTGCAGCTGCTTGGCCAGTTGAAGCGCCGGACTATCCTTTAAACAAACATCCAAACTAATAGGGAATGTTTGACTCACATCTCCACCCATGTCTGTGCTGGTGTTTAGGGTGATTTCCTACCACTCCTATTCCCCTGCCTCAACCCAAAAAGTGAAGCAGTGAGGGGCCTATCTATTTCCGTCTAATGACATCATTACCCAAACAACGGGCGTGTATCAAGTTGACCAAAGATGTTATCGAACCAAGGCAACCATGTGGCGTAAAGTTCTGTGATAACACAGTTACATTAATAAGGGTGGTTTGGGTAGAGAGCTGCCATCACTGGAAGGCCCTCAAGATGTCTGATTCTATACTGGAGCCTCTAGTGAAGCACATACATCTTCAGTGCCTCAAGAAAAGCAATTTCTAATGATGCTGGATAGTGTGGAAAATAATCCTAATTACAGTATATAATAAGTATGAGTGAGTAGGGAGTTGGTGCTGAATGCCTCTCTTATGGGCTATTACAGAGCTCAATAAAAAGGAGCAAAATGCCTCCCATATGGTGGAGGTTCATGTAAAGTGCAAAAGACGGAACGAGTGAGAATGTAGAGTTCATAATAGCTAATTACAAAGGGAGGACAAACGCGAACCAAATTTTCCTGACCCTCCATTCTGGAAGTGCAACTGTGGACAAAACTAACCATAAAGCTCAAAAGACAGCTCGACCAGGGCCAGAAAATTTCATCTCTTCACAACCCCCAAGCTGAAAAAATGGGTTGCACCAACCGGAATAAGGCCTGAGATTACTACATTTTCTAAGCCTTTCTCAGCAGTCTTGAACCATGGCCCAGTCAAATCAGAGTTTAGGTTAAAGTAGGCATTAATTTACACATTCAACCCATTCCAACAATATCTACGCAAACTACCTCCCTTCGATATTAATCATGAACATGAAGCTTAAGGTGAAGCTACAGCAGTTAACACCCACTACATCTGTTTGAATGCAGAGCAGGATAGTTTGAGGCAGCTGCCTTTGATCAGACCTTGGGTTATTTTTGTGCCTCTCATCTCTATCTTGACAGTGGATAGGCAGACTGTACAGTAGTCAGGAGACACGTGATGTATTTTTACCTCGCAGTTAAGTCTGAAACTGTGCCATATGCTTACGGAGAGGCAGGCGTCAACATACCATGGCTCTGTGACAAATATAAAATGATATGTGGACTCACAGCAATTGTCACAGAAACGGGCAGTGTCTCCAAAACGGCAATGGCAGATAACCACTGGAAAACAGTTTGAACTGCAATGACCAGAGATTACATGAGGCCCAGTATTCATACTGAAAAAGGAAGATAAAACCACATTTTGCTTTCATGGTTCACCTAAATTATTGTTCAATTGGTGTACCACTCAGTAAACTTCACATCTGCCAATGGTAGTGGTTGGGCACTTGACACAATAAGTGGCAGCCTGCTAAGGGCTCGCTTCCATACCTCACCATGTGAGTAAATGTTGTCATTTCAGCTTCCGTCATGGTATTTATTTTTGAGTCAGGGACTAGCAGCATCCACTGCTGCCTGCAAAAGTCTATTTTTTGAGACCACCTATGGCAATACTTAATATTTAAATAATAGCTCAGCTGGAGCCAGCAGGTGATTAGCTTAGCTTAGCATAAAGACTGGAAACGGGGAAACAGCTAGCCTTGCTTGCCCAAAGTCCAAAAATACATACAAAAAGTTCATTAATTAACATGTTAAAATATAATAATCTTTACTTATAGAGCACTTTTCAAAATCCATGTCACAAAGTGCTTCACAAAGAAAGCAAAATAAAAAAGACAAATCATGAAATCATTATGTCAAAAAAAAAACCCCAACAACAATTTAGTGTATAAAAACCAATTCAGCGTAGCAAAAAACAAGAAAAAATCTTTTGTAAAGAAATAAAAGATGGTTCAAAGAAAATTTAAAATCAAATAAAATCAGGAAAGCTTGTTTGTTTAATCTGTAGAAAAACCTGCATGTAAAAACAACAATTTGTGGTTTTAGGGGCTGTTATGTGGTGGAACTGTTTCTTGATAAACAACAGTTTATGAATCCGCTGAGTAATTCTGTGCAGCTTGCCTGCTGGTTTCCTGGCAACCCTATACGGTGACAAAATGACTCCAGGAAGTCACTGTGCCAGCTGTTGTTCTCCAAGAAATGTATCTCCTGAAAGGTCAAACTACAGTGTACAGTAGAGTATGAAAGGAAAACGGTGGGTCTTTGTTAGTGCTACTTGTTTTTCAGGCTGATAGATATACATGCAGACTTTAAATATAAGCTGCATTATTTAGTATGTTAGCTGTAAAGACAAAAAAACAAGTCTTATTATTCCACCACTGCTAAATATGTTGCTGGGTCTTTGCATGAGGTTCCTATCATGACCTTTGAAGTGTGTGTGCAGAATCACAACACCTGAGGAAGTCAGGCTGGGCTGTGTGCATGACAAGAATATCTAAAAAATATTGATTGAGTTATGTAGTTATCAAAATGCAGTGAAACTAGCCAAAGTCAGATGGTTGATGGTCAGATGATGTGTTTTCAGTTAAATATATTTGTGTCCATGTTACTGCACTGATTTTTTGGTGCTCCCTCACAGTTTGTCTGTAATCTATCAATCAAAGTTATAAAGCTACTAAGGAATTCAGAAAACAGCTGTTGCGTCTAGAGTAGCTGAATAATTCCGACTGAGTGCTTTCCAAGTGAGTTTACAGAGAGACAACTCAACTCCGGACAGCTCTTTTAAGGGGCTTGTGTTACAGACACACCTGTCACACTCTGTCTAGACTCCAAAGTGGAAACAGCAGGATCTGTCGCCCTTGTATTAATCCCTACATCCAGCTCCAGCTCCTCAGCAGGCCGGACAGAGGGTGTCACAGCTCTGCTCCAACTATAACCACCAGTAAACTCCCTGCTCTCCTCCTACATGCCCTTCTACCTCCATCTACAATGTCCAAACCCTCACCAACCCCGGCTGCTCATTTGCTGTGACATGCCACTCCCACAGCAGTGATAAATTTCACATCTTGCATGAGACTGGTTCTCATCCAGCAGGGACAAAAATAGAGTCATTGACAGACACTGCATTTTCTGCTCCGCTTGGTAAGTAAATTGACCAGTCTGTGCGAGTGGGGTAGCTGGAGACAAATGTGTCTGCACGTCCACCTCCCCAGATGCTACGGACTGTGGCTGAAAACAACAGCAGCACTGATTAGAAACACAAGGAGCTCTCTGAGATTCACCAAGCAGAGACATCTTCAATAGACAAATATACACTTACATGGCATCATATCACACAGAAGCAATATAATATAGCTGAGGTCAAAAATGCAAAACATTCACCAGTTCCAGCTTCACAAATGTGAGATTTTGCTACTGTTCTCTGTTTATATCATTGTAAGTTGAGGATTTTAGGGTCTTACAGTGAAACACATTGAATGGTGATTGCTGGCTATAAATAGTGGTAAAAATATGGCTTGATATCATGTAATGAATAATTGATTGAGGTTTTCAAAATAGACAATCAATATTGGAAATAGGCTAACTGCTGCATCCCCAGTAAACTGACACATTCTTTGCTTTACCAACCCTGCCCCCTAGAAATGATGTGTAATGTCAATGAGTTGGGTAATGTCTCCCAGATTACATTTTTTGTCAACTTTAATGAATGAATCTGCAAAGTTACAAAAGCTTCTAACATAAAACGTTAAAAGATTCATTGGTTTTTCTACAATATCCGCTTGTTGCTGCTAAAGCCATGTTTGTTTGTTTTTTATCATTTTCATGCTAACTCAATTGGTTTAAGTTGGGGAATGATTGTGGTCTTGGTTTAAAATTGAAAAAAAAATCAATGTTGACTTGCATGAGATGAGGTGTGTTTTTCAAAATTCAACCAAAACCACAATATTTTAATGCACTTAGTTTAGAAACCTAAACCTACACAAAAGCAAGATGCAAACCCTATGCAAACGCATATTTTAACCAGATTTTTCCAGAAAATTGTCAAAAGAAAATGTGAATTAAGGCGCATTTCCATCTATTACTGTTATGTGAATATTAGGAATTAGGTAAACATTTAGTGGTGCTTATTCTAAACCATGGCAGAGGAAAAGGCCACAATGAGATGAAATGATTAAAAGACTGAAACCATGATGGAAAACCATGTGGAAAACGTCATGGAAATATTCATGTGTCATTTTTGAGGAATGTCTATCAGTCTCCACACAGATCTGATGTTTTCATCTGCCGCTATTTTGAGCTTAAGTGATGTTAGTCACATGCTTCATGTGCGTCATGATTTATTCACTCAGTCTGTTTTTCATTGCGCTGTGTCACATTTTGTTTTTATCAATACGCCAACTTTTCCACCTCAGCCAGATGTAAGAACTGTTTCTCATTACTTTGACCGTTCTTCACATTTCAGGCGTTCCCAGTCAAATTGTGCACATTGAAAATACGCATAAAAACAGGTGGTTGGAAAACGCACTTTGTGATTTTTGTGTAGTAACACTTCCTGGACTGGAAAGAATATTGTTAGTGAATGTGATCCGAGGCAGCATTTACATTTCCAGGTTTGGTTTTAGACTAATTGTTGTGGCTTGAAAAATGAGATTATATTTGACCTGATTCTTTTTACAGTCCGCCTCACCTTAATTATGAGTCAGAACAAAATGTACACAAACAACAGACAAGCTATTTAAACAAGAATTTTAGTGCAGTCATAAACACTGTTTTCCATTATCCCACACTGACTCGGAGCAAAGATTGTAGCGTGTTTTCACAAGTGCGTAGGGCAAACTGACAACAGGCTGGCACATTTATAATTATCTCCTAAGTAAGCATCATGTCCTGTTTACAGACACTGGGGAATAAGTTCATTCTAACATGAAAACAAAGATCTCTGCAGTGTCTGCCCCAGCTGCATCACCCACACCCCAAACTGAGCGAGGCCTTGGCCCCGGCCAGCAGGCTGAATGTGTCTCTGGCTGTCCACTGTAAAGCTGTTTGGCTTCAGTTCAACCCTGTAATCCCGGAGCTCAGAACCCACCCACGTGTGGCCTTCAGAGGGAGGCGGTGGCCCTGCCCTCTCAGCCTCGAGCCTCTCCGCCACAGAGAGAGAGAGAGAGAGAGAGTGGAGGAGAGAGGGAGGATTAATTTATCTGACTCCCATGATGCACATGTATATTGCTCTGGGTCAGTGAAGAATACATAGAACACGCATCACACATCACTTAATTAAAGATAAATACCGAATGCATGCAAGCATCCATTTGTGCACCCAGTGAATGCACACAAACATACATAAAGCAAGCAAGCTGCAGAGTAAGTGAGTGGCAGATGAAATCACAGTTGATGTTATGTTGATGACCATATGGCATCGAATCTGTTCAATGTTTATGCTTTACTGTTCTAGCCTCTATGACCAGGGTGCAGTTATTCAGCTTATCTCTACTAATCCTCCTGCTGTAACTCTTCCTCCAGGCTGTTCCTGAGCTGCTTCTAAGCTCTGGTGCCAAACCAACACCATTAACCCACAGCATTGTAGTGAGAGGTAAATACTGAGCAGAGGGAGGCTGAGGTATGTTTAAAGGATAATTCCACTTTATCACAACCTGGGTTTTATGTTCCTGGTTTTGGCCATCGTTTTTATCTAGTTATAATAAAATTGTACCCACCAAGTTAACTGCTGAGCTCTGGGAAGAAAACTACGTGGGTAAAAAGACGTGACGCAGGGGAATTAACACAGCAGTCAGATGTTCAGACAGGTTATAAACAAACCAAATAGTTCAGCCAGATTATCTGATCCACTTAATTAAGAGTCAGCACACCTGAAATGTTGCTAATATCCCTCAGTGTACAAGAAAACTGTGTTGCACCACTATGTTAAGTACGGCAGGTCACTACCATGTCAACAAAAAGTGTGTGTTTTCCAAATGAGTCCACCAAATTAAGATTTTTAAGACCTTTTTTTACAACATAGAATACATTTTAATATGGTCATACTGGCTAAGGTATAAAAAGTATGAGGGAAACCAGTGAGAATGATAAGAGCTATAATTATTTACCAATGAATGTATATCACATTTTCAGTACTTTCCAGCGGTGTGTATCAATAATTCCTACTAATATAAGAAAAAAAACTACTACAATAATTAAAAAATAATGAATAACCTAAAGTTCCAGATATGAATATTACATAAGGTTAGAGGTCCGGAACAATGGCAGCATAAACCTGAGATTTCACAATCTCCTGACAGCCTGCACTTGCATAAAAAAAAACATTTTATAACTAACATTGCTGCCAATGTCAAACAAAAAGAAATGTAGGATTTTGAACACTCAGAGTTAACCTTTTTATATTTGCCTTTGTTTTCTCTTCCAAACAGATTTGACAAACCCGCAGATTTGTTTAAACATGACTTTTTTTTTTAAGCAATGTTGCTGCATCCCAAGATCTCAGCAATTAACTTTGTAAGCACAATGTTATTACTACTGATGGAGGCTAAAAATGACTCTAAAAAGACCCAAATTGTAATAAACTAGATTAATCCTTTAAATAATCCAGGCAGATTGAATCTCAACTGGAGAAAACAAGGTGTAGCTCTGCCTGTGACTCACAAATCAGTTAATGTCATTCCCAGGCAAACTGCAGAGCAGCGTTTTTCAATCCTGGTCCTGGGGCACCCTGCCGTGCATGTTTTAGGCTAGTCTTAGTGCTCAATTAGGATTTATTGCTCTGATCCATTTTTTTTTTTGTTTATCTGTTCACATTATTTTTTAAATGTGGTCAATATCAGATTCCAGTGTGAACTGGTCACGGTCTGTAACTGACCCGCATGCGCATAAGAAAAATAATAAAGACGTCACACGCAGCATGCTGTCGTACCGAAGTAAACATGGAGGCCGCTGAAGTCAGCGTTTACGGTTTCATTTATAAGTTGATGTGCAGTGGAAGCCAGCAAATTCCTGAACAGATGAGAACAAGGATGAGGACGAGGAGAAAGAGAGTTACATTTTTAATTATGTTTGTCGTGGAGCAATGGCTGCTACTTCTGTGTGGATGTGGAGTTGGAGCCAGGAGTGGAGGGATTGTGACTTGAATGACTTCACAGATTTCATCCAAAATTTCACATTGTCAAAGGCAACTTTTAACTACATCTGTCAGCACCTCTCCACAAGACTCTTGTTGCAAAACACTCAGTTCAGGCCACCCATCTCCCTGAGAAGACACGTAGGAGTTGGGTTGTATTGGCTGAAGTAACATTGAGTCACATGAATTCCGATATTCCGACTGTTCAGACTGAGGTCACATTGCAAAAAAAAAAAAAAATCAGACCTGTATCTGATTTAGGACCCAAATCAGAAAAAATCTGATTTTTCTCTTTTTCTGTATCCACACACCTGATTCAAACAATCAGTTCGTCATCAAGCTCTGCAGAAGCCTGACATTGACCCATTTCAATCAGATGTGTTGGAGCAGGGAGTCTAAAAACATGCAGGGCACGGATGCCCCAGGACCAGGATTGAAAAACACTGCTGTAGAGTAAATCCTTATATGGTGCTTGATTTTACTTTCTGTATTACTGCACCACAGCAAGTGTTTATCATCAGTTCCCATCTTCAGTGTTTGTTATTGTCAGGTCTGAACGCCGTGCAGACAATCCCAGCAAACCCTGATGCTATCTGATGATTCAAGACAGGAAGCATTTTTCAGATGTCCTCCATAGATACAGAGTGTGACACTGCATCATCGGCAGGCTCAGGAAGTCCAACTCACTGAGACTTTGTCCATAAAAAAACTCCATAACAATCAGATTTTAGCCTAGCAAGTAATACTAGATAACATTCACTGAAGAAGAAGCTTACATTCTCACACCATTCATCATCAGTCATGTGCACTGAAGTCAGGCCTGTGCCTCTCTCCGTACACACAGCAGATCCTGACATGTTTGGTTTGCACTGAAAACAGACGAGAGCCTCACAGTGACGTAGACCTGAGGCTCTGGATGAGCTCCTGCTTCATTAGTATTCATAAACATTTTGCTATTCCAGGCCGAGCAGCCCGGCTGAGCGTGCTTAGACTGTGTCTGAGAATGGCGGGACACCGGCTATGTGTGAAGGAGGAGAAAACAAAAAAACAAAAATATAGAGGGGAGTGGAAAAAAAATGAGGCAAGTTAAAGTCAAAGAGGACAGGTTTCTGCATCAGCTAGGAAGAGTCAGTTCATGACATGAACACTAAAAATATCACCAGTCTGATAAAGTTTTGGCTTCCTCTCTAGATCTTTGCTCCGTTCACTGCTGCACAAAAGCAGCAATTTAACATTATCAGGATCAACAACACTGCTTTTATTAATATAAAAGCAGCTATGATCAGTAATGTTTTTACAATAATGTATCAAATGAGAATGTGTAATGTAAGAGGTGTCGCTTGTAGTGATGAACCTACAGAGAATTATCAGTGTCTCTGCAGCTCCTCTCAGCTTTACCGAGCATTATAGTGAGTTCCAGCTCATTGTTTAGTTGTCTGGCTGGAACTTTATGGTTTTGGTTCACTCTCAGTGCTCTTATAGTGTTGTTTTCAGTCACAGCAGGCTGTTTTCAGAGAAAAAGCTCTAAAAAGCCACTGTACACTACCTGCTCAGCACCAAACAGCAAACAGACACAGTTAGCTGTAGACTAGCTGGTGAACATAGTGGAGCATTTAGCAGCTAAAGAGCCAGATATTTCACTCAGGAGTTGATGAAGACCAAAAACAGAGTTAAAAGAGAGTGAATATTGGACTTCTTTCTGCTGTCCTCAACATATCAGATACCACGTTCAGTAACTTTAGCTAAACATATAACAATTTTGTTCTTATTATCCTTATTTACCTTGTCATATTTGAACTTCTAAAATCAAATTTAACATGTGTTCATACTGGTTATTATTACATGGGAAAGTAGCTGACTGTCGGAGTCCACTTAGTCCTTTCCTGTCCTTTATTGCATTGAACTTTGGGGCACTTCTGTGTATCAAATTTCAACATCTGCCTCCTTAAACCAATAAAACTTTGCAGTTTGTGGTCATTTCCTGAATTCATCTTGATTTAGTTCTCATGCCTAACAACTATGAAGTAGTCTTGGAGGAGGAGGGAAAGTTAAATTTCCACAGCTGGCTCATGGTGGTTTTTTGCTGCCACCTGATTTTTCCCATATGATCCAAATAAAAGGAGCTAACACTCAAACTCAAGTAGTTTGACTCTAAACCAAACAATCTTGGTGTGATTACCCTCAAATTTATGCTAATACCTAAAAATACTGCACTAATAAAACAACATGAAAAACAACAGAAACTAATGGAATAGTCAGTGAGATGCTGATGTGTTGGAGAGCATTGCTGCATCTTTTGTACATTTGCAGAAATTTATAAATGCAATTTGAGGTTTTCATACGGTCATTTCAATTTTTTGTTCTACTTTAGAGTCCACCATTGTGTGGTGTCTGGAACAGTGATTAACATCCACACAAATACCCCGACCCTGACTCAGTACATTGGTAGTGTCTGCCTCTGGTCTGTCATCAGCTCATCATTTCTTCCTGGAATCAGGTACATCAAACCATTTAGATGAAACCTCTGCAGAAACTATGTCCCTGTGTTCCAACTTTTTTCCCCTCTGTTCCAGTCTGCACATTTACACCCTGTAGACATGAAATTAGTTTTACGTTTGCAGAACTTATTTGGTGAAACCACTGAATGGTTATACAAGTCGATACTGAATTAAACATTTTCACAAAGTTAGTTCTTTATGAAGTAGTGGTCCTTAAATTTAACTTATTGTGACAATATTATAGGAACATGTGACCTGACAGTGTCGGTGGCCACAAACTCGCCCCTTCCACCACCACTCTGTACCCTGTATGATGGACTGACCAGGCCAGAGGCGAACAGGGAAAGAAGGGAGAAATGGAGGGAGGCGGCAGCCAGCTGGTCAAATTTTGCTGCATAACCCCCACAGGTCCTGCCTACCTCTTCTTTATTTCTCCATCTCCCCTTTACGTCCCTGCTCTACCATTCATTGCTCATCACTGGCACCGAGTGGGCAGCTCTGTTGCCAAAGTGACTGATGGGCAGTACCCTCTGCTGTCCGCTTTGAGCAGGACCATCAGGGCAAAATTATGCAGTCTGAGATCCTCACTGAGTGGTCATGACAGGCTATGGATCCGCCTGCTGCCCCTGCTGCTTTCAAGGGCATTTTATCCAAGTGAAGGAATGGGGCTCTCAGGAGCAGCAGCTGTACATCATCTGCTGCGAGGCACAGGACTGAAAAACGAAGGGGTGGTCATCTATTATCTACCACAAGGGGAAGAGCCGAAACCCATTTGGTTCAGGCCTAACAGGATAGTCCCCAAAATGTCACAGACATGACAGGAAAGGGAATGAAAAAACTCAAGGTGTTAGACTAACAAAGAAAATTAAATGTCATCCTGTGTTACAACAAAAATGTTTCTCAAAGGAGAACAGCATCCCATGTAACCTATTTCTGCTTAAAGGAATACCAGAGGTTTAACAAAAACAAATCAACAGTGAAGATGTAAGACATGATCCTACCTTTATTGTACAGAAGCTCAAGTAAAGTACAGCTGACTCCAGGCCTGTTTCTATAGTATCTCTAGTATAACCTGAGCTCAAAAAGTTTAAATTCCAGAAAGATGTCCAAACAGGCACTAACAGCAGGACTCCTCTCTTTCACTCTGGTGGATTTCCAGAGGAGTGTGGATCTAGTTATGGTTCGTGTGGCTCGTTGGCACCACCCTGCCTGGTTTTTCGCTGCCAGCTCCTGTCCTGTCCCGTCCCTCCTCTGTGGTGCAGAACACACACTGAGGCTACTGAAGGACAGGCAGCACCTCTGTCTACACACTGGCTCTGGGTGCTGTTGATGTTGGCATCTGCAATAAAGGCTGCCTTTCTCCTTCCTACATGTCCCCCTGCCCTCCTGCTGGAGTTTTCACCTCTGCCAAGGAGAGCTGCGAGGCTGAAATGGAAGAAAGGTTGTGTGATGGCGTTGTGCCGGCTGTGTGTGCCTGCCTGTCAGGGGAAGGGAGTGGCAGTCTGGTGTGACACACTTGATTACCCCGGCTGATTATTTTTGGCCTCCAATGGCACCCTCCTAAAACTGAAACTCTATGCTGTGTTTTCTCCTATAATTATCTCTTCTGTGCTGTCACATCAGTTTGACTGTCATTCATCTGACACCAAATAGTTCTCCATTTTATTTACTGCAAAACATGCTATCACATAACCAGTCCTAAAAGTGCTGCAAACGACACCCAGAACTCCCTTCTCTTCCTGTCAATTGACACCCTGGCTGAAATTTAAAGAAATAGGGAAGTAGCTCAGTGTGGAACTCGCCCACTGAGTTACAGCTAAATAGTGAAGGAGAAAATATAGCTCAGTGTTCATGGGACAGCTTATGAGTGACTTGAATAGTCTGAGAGGCTGAATTGAGTTTCCATTCTGAAATCAAATTACAAATACTTAAGCATCGATAGAGTGAGCCACTTAAGTACTTCATGGTTCTTCCATCTCAATTGCCCTAAAACTACTGAGACAGAAAAAGACTAAGCTCATTTTGTCAGTTTTTCCTCGGTTGCTCACTAACATGATCCATGCTACAAAAAAAGCACACTCCCTTCCATTACTTAAAATGCCATGAATAAATATTATATATGAAAACAAATTGGTACGTGTGATGTGAAAGGTCTCACTTTTAGTAACAAACTCACACAGAATTACCACCTGACTCTGTAGTTCCCCTCAGCTCTACCTAGCTTTTTCATCCCTTTTAGCTTTGGTTTTGGTTTAATGGCACATTTACTGAGCGGCTCAATTTCACCGTTCTCACCAACCTTGTTTCCAGTAGCAGCAGGTGCCTGTTTTGTGTGAAAAAGCTCCGATAAACCAACTGTACACTACCTGCCCAACATCAAGCAACTGGGGAAGAAAGTCACATGTTAAAAGCTAAATAGCCAGATATTTTTCTCAGGAATTGGTGAAACTTCATGTTTCCTAGATGCATCAATAAGCAGCTGTTTGCTAGTACATTATCCAAAGAAACATAAGTAGTAAGTTGCAATAAGTAGTAAGTCAAGTATTAATATATCAAATGTGTTTTTAGCTTGTTCTACCACCCTCCAAATGGTCAAAACAAGAAATTTAAAATGTATGAACACTCTTACTGCACGGTCTCTCTCCGCACTCTAAGACCCCTGGCTTCTGCCCTGAGGCATTATCAGTGAGGAGCTTACAAGCCATTACACAATCTGCAGACACATAAAACTAATGCTGTAGCCTAATCATATGACTGCAATTCATATCCTCCATTGAGTGTAATCCCTAATACTCCAGAAGAGTCCTCCGCCATATGTTGCTGTCAATCTGCATAATTTACTTCACATAAAAATGCTGATGCAGGTTTAGATACGGACACCTTAAATCGTGTTCGGCAACATCAAACAGTTGCTAAGACGGTAAGCGCTGCATTTGCATTTCCGACCTATGTTGCCAAGCCGAATCTGTCCTGTAGGTCCGTGCAGCATTTGTAATTAGACTAATTGTGAGTCCCATCTGGCAGAGCTGTCAATATTAGTCTTTATAAGCAACACAAACCGGTCCAAAGTATATCTCATGCATACCAACAAATACACTGCCAGTGGGGTAACTGAGACAGAGGCATGTTAGTTTTTCTCAAGAAATTCAAGACAACACATGCTGAATAAGAAGATTATTTTTCTTCTACATTCAAGAGGAGACAACTGGTCTTCTCTAAGGCTGGGCCGAGCAGGGCCCACAAAAATGCTTACTTTGTGTATTAATACATCCTTAGCACTCATACCTTATGAAGAACAGGCCTCTGGTTGACTCTTTCTACCCCAAGAGATCCATTTCCTTCTCTTGAGCTCTTCCTCTTCACATGTGACCTCTGCTAACCTTTTGAACCTACACTCCCTCTCGTATCTCCAGACAGAAACAGCTTTTTGTGCTCATCAAGGATGTCCTCGTTTAAAAAGATTCCTCCGCTTAACCTCCGAAACATGACAAATCTGAGCAGACAAGTGTGGTGGTGTTCAAACATGCAAGTCATGCTGGTGTGCTACAAAATAAGCATTTCCAAAGAACGTTAGTAAAGGATCACATGTTACAGGGTATGAGGGGATGACTGCTGCTTGTACAAGACAGAGAACCTGGATGCTTCTGCTTCATATGAGTCTCATGATAAACTGATGACAGTATACAAACAGTATGTGCATTATCTGTAAATGCAAAGCAGCTAACCTTCATCCATGTGTCAGAGTGGTAAGTAACCTCTACTGTACAGCCTCAGCACGGTTGGAAGGATCGGTTTCATTTATGTCCAGGAGGAGCACTAAAATCTCAGCAACTTTCCGTTCTAGTGAAATACGATTTGGACAGTCAGCAGAAGTTATTTCCCCAGGCTAGAAAAATATGGATGTCATGAAGAGGAAAGGTTGGTAATTGTTTTTAAGGATGAGAAGGTGAATAGCACAATATGTCAAAAAGAACAGGAAGGAACATTTTTGTACTCTAATCCAGTCATCATTTTCAGAAACTACTTCTGAGGGCCTCCATTTCAACCATTTGTCAGCAGCTTCCTAGAATAGCTGAGCCCCACATCCTACCAGCTATCCATCAACCTGCACTCAGCAATGTTAGGTGGAGAAAGTGGACTAGGAAGCACTGACGATACCTCTGGCTGTTTTTTTGAAGAAGCCAACTGGTGTCTTCGTCAAGTTCCAACAGTGAGATTTCTCCCACGACAATAATGTTTTTTCTACAGAAGAGTTAAAGGAGTTCTTGTGTCCTAAGGGGATAACTGTGGCTTCTGAATATCTGCCAAACAGACATCCTAACAACCTGACAGGGCCTGCCACATTAACGTAATCGCCAGGTAGGAGCACTCCTCCCTACTGTGTCTCCTTTCCCTTCCCTGAGGTTACCTACACCATGAAGCCTCTTTTCCATGGAAAGAGATTATCACCAGAATGGGACAGAACTGAACGGGAGCCATTTGACTGTCAGGTGTATACTAAACTGAGGAATTCTTTTTTTGTGCCATTAACTGTTTAAACGATAAGAATCTCCCTTGTCATCTGCAAACTAGATATTCCCTGAGATTTCGGGGAAACAAATTAAATGAAGCTCTAGACCAAACTGAACTTGCAAATATTTCCCATTGTTGATTGGGTGCCAGTTGGGTGGGGATAATCACCAGGGAATCAAAGCCAGAAATTTAAAGCAATCAGCAAAAATATTTCTCATTTCAAGCTCATTCACTCATTGTTCTTATGAACAGTTAAGAACCAAATGACAAGAATGAGCCTCGAAAAGAGCATCAAGACCATGAAATCCAAGCAGCTCTAACCTAGGGATGCATCCTGCAGTGCATCACCTCTCCACTGGAAGTGGAATATCTTCGTCGCTGGAAGTGTTTTTCTTCGCCAGGAACATATGGCAGCCTTCTTCACCGCCCTTTGGCAGCCAAGCCACAACTACCATGGGCTACAAACACAGGGATTTACCAAAAGTGGAAAAACACACAACTCCAACTTGCTTCTAATACCATGTGCTCCATGCCTCTAATATGTTACATACTTTCGGCTATGTTGTTGGAGACCGCTTTAAAAGCATAGAAGATGTTTCACTGTTGAGCAATGAGAAAAAGAGAGACGGGGCATACCGAACTCGAGCCAGAGACATTGAAATTCATGGTCAGAGCCTTAATCCCAGAGGCCACCAGGGCACCCCAACTCAAGCTCTTGTTTATCAAATGGTTGGCTTTTAAACCCATAAAGTTCACGCTGAAACACAGAACATTTTATGCGCCACAACAAGCTTCATGTGAGAAGAGTGAGCTTTTCCACAGATGTTGAGTGCAAAGCACAGACTTGAGTCTACATTTTCCTTGGCAAGACTCGAGGAAAAGTGTGCCCACTATGAAAGCTCCATTCAGTTTGTGTGAATAAAACACATAAGCCATGCTGTGTATTTATTTTAATGCATCCCACTGGATGAGGCCAATCACAGTCACAACAACAAGGTTCATCTATGTTTCTGTGCATCTTATTTTTTTATATTCTTGCATATTTTGATGTACATGTACGTATTTGATACATATCTACATACATATATGCATTTCTTTCAGTGAAGACTTATCATTCAGCTCTGCAGCAGCATAAATTTGCCTGAAATGGTCATGCTACAGTGAGAGCTGCTATTAGCTTAGAGCAGTAGCAGTGAGCCACAAACCTGCTGGTCGCCTCGATCTGAGATTGAAATAATCTCCTTCAGTGGGAGACATGGCACTCAGTCTCCACAGACATAAATTACACATCCAAAATGTGCAAAAGGCAAATTTTAAATGATTTCTCTGTTAACTGTCTCCACAATTATTAACATTAATCCCAAAGGAAACTAGCATCCTAATCTTCTAATATTCTGAAACATCACTAGAGTCAAAGCTTGTAATAACATGTCGAATGTTCTCTTGTGTAGTGCCTGGCTGGCTTGTAGGAGCCATAGCTCACTTCTAATGGCGGCATTGTTGTAATAGTGAAACTAAAACACTATGACACACCATCGTTCACAATGTACAGCATCACTAGCTGTTATGTCTGTTGACAGTAATTATGGTAATAATTGGAAGAGACAGAGCAAGCACCAGCAGAATAATCCCCTGCAGCTTTTCCATGCCACATGTTACTGAGCCTTATGGCAACCTGTTGACACCAATCCCAGAGACCCAGTATGCCAGTGCTGGGCATGCATAAACAGCCTGTAATCCGCATCGCACACTGGCTGAACCACACATCTTATCAGCAAGCATCTGAGGCAGAGGACTATGTCTGTACGGCGGACGACAGTACTGACACCCACAAAATTATCAGGTTTATGTCAGGTATATGGGAGGATTGAGCATTTTCTCATTTACAGCTGCCTGTTTGGTTACATTCCACACTACAACACCAAGATGCCGGTGAAATGTGAAGCCGTGCAGTTTTTTCACTTGTGCTGTGATATTCCTCAACATCTACAAAATGGATTGTCACAGATTTTGACATGGTTCCGAGGCAATGTATTTTAATGACTTATGATGGCGCTAAGGGAAAAGTCAGAAAAATGTTTAGTTCTTCAAATATCTCAACAACTACTGGATGGATTGCTGTGAAATTGTGTTCACACAGTCATGGTCCCCAGAGGATTAACTGATCTCCTGACTTTTTATCTACTGCCATCATCAGGTCAAAATTTCACCTTGTCCAATACTTTGGTTAATGGCCAAATACCTGCAAAACTCCCACTGACATTCCCATCATCCTCAACTGTACTTTGCATTTAGTGCTACTTAGCAGATGTTAGTATGCTAATGTACTAAACTAACACGGTGAACATAGTAAGCATTATACCTGCTAAACATCAACATGCTAGCATTACGCTGATGTGAGCAATATTTTTTATGATATTTAGCAAGTATAGCCTCACATATAGGCACCTGAGCAATGGAGCAAGTAGAGCAAATGCATCCCCATTATTCAATTGGGGGAGCAAAGTTATGGTTTTTCTACCCCTTTTTTTTGTCTTTTTAAAAATAAACTTATCATCATACAGTCCCCACAATCAGGTGATAAATATTTAAGCAGCCTATATCAATGATCATTTTACTATTTTCAACAACTGACAAAAACAAGTAATAAAGAAATCTGATGTTTTCGGTCCATACTTTGAGTTGGTTCAGTCCAACCCGTCACAAGAGAGAGACAAACAGACTGAGCCTCACAGCATCAAAGTGTCTGAATTAACAAATAGTTAAATGTTCGGCGGTGGAAAGTAACTTGTATAGACTTCTGCAGAATACTCTGCTTTAGTTTCAGTTTTAGTCTGACTTTGGATGGAATTACTTTTAAATATGATGACACATCACTCTGTGCTCTGCGCTGTGGTTTCATTATTATGATTATTCTCTCATTTTCTCATACAGGGTAAATGAGAGCTGTAAGTTTACTCTAAGGAGAAGTCAGGTCTAGTCCTTAACTAACATGGCTCTTTTAAGTCTTGAGGAGCAAAAATCACCTTCCGAGTTGTGCATTAAAATAGTCCTTGATTTGAGATAATGTAGGTTAAAATAATCTTCTTTTGAATGTATGATTATTCATTCCTGTATAATATTACAACTACATCAGCTAGTGGTGTTAATAGCTTCCACTAGAACCTGTGTGTGGGATTGGAATTAGACAGTTGTTTGGACATTACATTCATCCAAATTGTTTGTAATTGTTGTACTTTGTTGCAATTGTTAGACTTGTGAGTATTGAGAACAGCAACCCTCAGGTTTAACATTGTTTAACCAGGTTTAATTATACAAATCATATGGTCATGTGTTGTAAGACTATTTCATTTATAGAAATTGTTAGGCCTAGTAGCCTGCAACTTACTAACATTTTAGGCTACATAATGTTTTTAAAAATATAATGTCAGATATGAAATAGCCATTCTTCTAGTAATCATTTCCTGTCCTGATCCACCCAATTATATACTGCTCTTGATGCATTCCTGGTTCTCATAGCACCCTCAATCGAACTAATCTAGACTAGTGCAGGTGGCTGTTTCTTGACTTAATCTAAGAGGTTAGGTGGTGTAGAAATGCAGGAATTTGTTTTAAATTATTATCATTATTTTTTTCTGAAGGAGGACCCCCAGACCCGGCCACCAATTATGTATCTTTCCAAGTTTGCCCCCCCATTTTAATACATAACCAGGTGCCTATGGCCTCAAAGAACTGCTAGCATTGCTGTAGACTCTTAGCCTTCTTTTTCTACAAAACTACAATTGTATTTTTTATTCAATGTATACAGTTATAATCCTGACGAGACATTCAACGCTATCTTTCAGTATTTGATTTTTTTTTTGATACTCAGTGCTACAAACACATTTTGGTTAGTAAAAAAAAAAGTATTGAGGTTTGATACACGGCATTAATTAGTTATGTTGCACCATCCAATTTTAAATAACCCTGCTTTGAAAAATGAGAGGTGACTATAGGGCTTTCCTCTTCATGTCCATTTCACAAAAAAACAAAACTATGTACAACCAATGACAGGCACTACATCACCAAGCTCCTAACACCACCTGTTTTGTCAGAATGCGCAAATACATTTCTCTGTAGCTCTGTAACTATGTTATGCTGTTTCCTCATTTGCTACTAAGGAAAGACAGTATTTATTTGCACAACTACAAGAAGTTGCCCATGAGGACAATGTAAACATACTGTAGGTAGGTAGGTAATCACTCCTGGTAAAGAAAACAAAACACAACACAGAAGGTCTCATGGGTAAAAGTCAATGTTTACACCTGATAGCAGCCCTTCCTCATGCTTTAGCATGACAAAGTGAAGCCTGCATTGACGCTTATATTCAATGTGTTCTCAAAACAAATCTGGTCGCTGGGTTATCCACTAACCGTGAGCATATGTGAAATAAGACATCATTCTAGCTGCCTGATTGTTCATTCTCTGTCTCAAATGAGCCACTTAAAAGTCACTTCTCCAAACACAATGAGGACACTTCAAATATTAGAATGATGAAAACAAATGTCATGTAGCAGCTTTGATGACTAAGTGTGTTAGATTTGGATTCCATTCAACCTCAGCAAACTCCAATGAGATTCATTATCCTGCAGTATAGTCTCCTTGGTGTGATAATGAATGACGGCCAATAGAACGAGCCTCTGTCCGATCGGTTGAGCCCTACCTACTGCCTTTGAAACAGAAGGTGAGATGACTCATTACGCTTGTCACAGCTTCCTGGCTCCCTCGCCTGCTCTTGCTCTGAATACTCCTCCTGAAAACTCCTCTGATGGGCCCATGATTTATTTAACGCATGCTGATGTATTTTGCATTAAAACATGAAAAATGCTTCGGTGCACTTTACTGGTGGAAAGGCTCCTCCGGCTGGGGGTGGTGGTTGGGAGCAGAGATTTGGATGCGTTATCCTCTCTGAACACTTTTTGCATCATCAGTTTTGTTTTGCTGAGATCGAGCTGTCGACCAAGCTGCAGATTCAAAGCAGGCGGGAAATGTTTTCATAAATGTTGGACAAGGAAACAAATTTCTTCTTGCCCGACAGCTATGATATACTGAATCTGAAATCATTGTGTAGAATTTAGTGGCATCTAGAGGAATGGACTTGGCAGAAATGAACTATAATATTCATAAGTATGTTTTAATCAATGTATAATCCCATGAAAATAAGAACCGTTGTGTTCTTGTTACCTTAGAATGAGCCCTTTTTATCTACAGGGGAATGGGTCCCCTTCCACGGAGCCCACCGTGTTTCTACAATAGTCCAGAACAGACAAACCAAACACCGGCTCTAGAGAGGGCCTTTCACGTTTTTTGTGAGTTTTGCGGCCACCATAGGTTCTCCTGCATGCGTGGAAGCAGAGGGGGAGGGGTTATCAGTTGGTTGCAATCTGCAACCTCACCACAAGATGCCACTAATTCCTACACACTGGTCCTTTAAAAGGTAAACTCACTATACTACACAGAGATTCTCGTGAGCATAAAACAACAGCAGAGCTCAGCCCATTTTGATTCATAACCACAGAGGATTTCATCATTGTAGAATTATCTGATACCAAGCAGCTTAATGCTGCATAATCTACCCAACCTGAAAATCCTGCCCCCAAGGATATAAACCAAGAACCGAAAAAACAGATCTGGCCTCAGAGATGGAATTATATCCACTAAGATCACACAAGTCACACATAATCCTGTGCCGCGGGCCGGAGCCCTAAACTCATTATTGATGAATTAATGTGTGCTTTGCTAAAACCTATTAAACTGTATTAAGTGTGCGATGAAGAGAAATGCTGTGAGGCTGAGGAGTGACTGCTGCCGGTGACCCTCCATCTCATTTGCAGTAATGGGGAGTACGGCGCAGGAGCCCATCCACTTTGTAAGTTGAATGTTGTCTAGGTCAGCAGAGAGCAGCCTGATGTAATGAACTATTCCTGGGTCTGTTTAAATGATCAATAGGGATTCATCACACAGCCGTCCTGTGCTCAGCAGTGTGTTGTAGCCAAGTGCACAATGAAACAGAATGCAGTAGAGTTTAACACAAAAAAACAACAGTGTCCCCCTGCTATCTGCAAATCTGCTTGAAGAACACAGCAGCCTCTGCATGACTGGAGAGGGGGGTGGGGAGGTGGGGGTGGGGGTGGGGGGGGCAGGAGGAGAGACAGAAAGGACAACAACAACAGTCCAGGCACTGTCTGAGAAGTTGAAACGTCCCTTCAGCCCTAGTTTGCAGTGAGCGGTGGGAGTCCTCCAGCGAAAACATCAGCTGCCATGACATCAGAGTACAGGGGAGAGATGGGAAGAGGGAATGGGTGAGGGTGGTGGTGGTGGAAGGGAGGAGAGGGTGGGGTGGGGGGGGGGGCATGCCAGTGCAGCTGCTGCAGTGATCTCTGCCAGACACCTGCCTGGGCAGCGGGTATAAACAGAGTGGATATGCAGCCTGCAGCACTCTCTTCTCCTGTTCTATTCTCACCTCACACAGGACGCACACACACCCACATGCCACAAGCGCTTCCAACAAAACAGAATGACATTACAGAAAAATTGAAATAACAGAAACATGAGAAGTGAAAGCAGCAACCCTACCGGCAGAGAGAGACAGCGAGCAGCCTGGGACAGAGTGGACACTGGCAGCATGAAAGCGAGGGATCATCTTTGCACATTCACCTCCAGCTTCAGAGAGAGACAGCTCGGGCCCTCTCTACCCTCTATCTGCCTCTCTCTCTCTCCCTCCCCTCTGTCACTCTCTACACACGACTCTCTCGGCCCCTCCCACCCCTCTTCGCTCTCTCTCTCTCTCTCTCTCTCCACCCCTTCTCCTCTCTTGTCCAGCAATCCCCCCAACCCCCCCTTGGAGTTGTGTGTGTCCAGCCTGATGCAGCCTGGAGAGTCCTTGCCTCTGCTAGCAGCGCTGCAAGGTCAAGGTTTGTTTCTGCACCTTTACAGCAAGAGACTGACACTGTCTCTGAGAACCCAGAGTGTGCAGCTCTTTAATTCAGTCATTTCAACCAATGGCTTCTTCCTCCCTTGGTGAAAGTGCAGTAATTAACAAGATGAGCTGGTTTGAGTTTGATTGCAGTGAAAATCTACAGATTTCTTTGGCAGCGAAGTAGAAAATAAAAAAATGGAGGATAAATTATGACTGTGAAAAACAAGCACCAGCACAGACAAAAATCAATCATCCTTTGAGAAAAGGTTTACTTTCTGCTTTTCCTTTGTTAAAAGGCCCCACTGTGGAATAACTTACACAAGATGGATTCTCACACAGCTCAGACTTTTAAGATTTAAGCACAAATAGTGATTGGTGGTGTTACAATTGCTCTAAGGAACAGATTTGACTGATTTAACAGATTATTTTTTAAACAACCTCCCCCCTAAGAAGCTACTCCTCTTCTTACTCCTTCTTCTAAATACAAGTAGCTGTTTAAGAACTGGGTCTAAAACTGGCAAAATTATGATTGACAAATCAGCAATTTTTCAGTAAAAGGCCATTTGGCTAATTCGACCAAAATGACCCATATGACTGTTCCACAAATGAGTTTTTGATCCGCTTTTAACTAAAGATTTCGTCTCTTGTCTGCACTGAGCTGAGCGGCAGCATGTCCTTGTTGCTCTGTAAACACTAACTTTGTGTTTGTACCGTATTATCACTTGCTACAAAAAAAGAATGCCAGGCAACAGTGGGTGATGTGGACAAGGCCAATGAGCTCAACCATTTCCACAGCAGGTTTGACACCATGGCAATGTCTGCCCTGCCTCAGCCTGTACAGCTTCACCCGTTCACTCTCCCACCACTTCAGCTGCAGCTTCCCCTTCTTCTCCTCCACACGTTTGCATCCCCATCATTGCAGCTGCAACTACCCACAAACCTGGGCCCACTACCCTGTTCTTCACAGCAGATGAGGTGAGGATGGAGCTGGGGAGGCTGCAACCTGAGTCTACAAATGGGAATCTCCCAGTTCTGTAGAAAACATCATGTCTTATACTGGTACACGAAGTAGGGTGCCTGGATGAGCTAAATGTACACAGACCAGTGGCCCTCACATCACACTTCATAAAGACCCTGAAGCAGCTGCCTCTCTGCCTACTGAGATCACATGTCGAACATGCACTAGACCCCCTGCAGTTTGCGTACCAGGAACACACTAGAGTGGACGATGCTGTCCTCTACATGCTCAACTGGGCCTACTTCCATTTAGAAGTGATTGATTTTTCAAGAGCATTTAAAACCATCCAACCAGGATCCCTCCTTTGTTTCCTGGATCACAGATTACCTGACAGGATGACCACAATTCATCACGCTGGGGAACCGTGTCTCTGGGATGGCGGTGAGCAGCACTGAAGCTCCGCAGGGGACTGTTTTAGGTCCCTACCTTTTCACATTGTACATAGCAGACTTTAAGTACAACTGAGTCCTGCCATATCCAGAAATACTCTGGTGACACTGCTGTTGTGGTGTGTATCAGGAATGGGCAGGAAGGGGAGTACAGGGGCCTGTCGAAGGCCTTCAGCGACTGGAGTGACAAGAACTGCCTCCTACTGAACACCTCCAAAACCATGGAGATGGTTTTCTGCCAACATTTGAGGGGTGGACATTGAGGTGGTGCAGACGAACAAATACTTAGGTGTGCATCTGGACAACAAGCTGGACTGGTCCTTGAACACAGATGCCCTCTACTGAAAGGGGCAGAGCCAACTCTTTTTCCTAAGGAGGCTTAGGTCTTTTGACATCTTAAGTAAAATTCTGAACGTTTTATCAGTCAGTGGTGGCAAGTGTACTCTTTTACACTGCAGTCTGCTGGGAAGGCAGCATGACAGGCAAGGACAAAAGGCGGCTGGACAAGCTGGTGAAAAAGGCTGGCTCAGCGCTTGGCAGGAGGTTGGACTCACTGGGGACTGTGGTGGAAAGATGCACATGGAGTAAGGTGCAGGCCATCCTGGACAGTCTCAGTCATCCCCTCCACAACACCCTGGTGGGCTAGAGAAGCAGCTGTAGCTGAAGGCTCACCTTGCTGTACTGCAGGACTGAACGGTTCAGGAGATCCTTTGTCCCCACAACCATCAAGCTTTACAACACCTCAGCCAATGGCAGGGGCTCATGACCTGCCCCCCCCCCCCCTTCTATCCATCCATCTATCTATCTATCTATCTATCTATCTATCTATCTATCTATCTATCTATCTATCTATCTATCTATCTTTCTTTCCATTAAAGGCCTATGACTGAATAACAAAATTGATTCTACTGAGTTTCTTATCATCACCATTTAAGCACAAATGGTGATAACTCTGGTGGATCCACTACACCACTTGAAATGTGTTAGTGATGATGTTAAATGTTCTTTAAACACAAGCAGACATAGAAGAACCTAAAGTAGGGTAATAAAGTAGAAGTGTGGGATTTAGGGTGTGCATAAACAAGATTACACATCTGACATTCAGTGGCAGCTTTTGGTAGCCTACTTGGTACTTACAATACATGTTGGTTGGCACCACTACAGTCTACATTGCTCATACCGCTGACTGAGATCCACTGAGAACAACACAGGAGCAAAACACTGATACAAAGGCCTAGGCCTCTTCTTTGCTAAAAATGGTAATGTTGTGATCCAACACATTGTTGAAACTGTCAAAACTGGCTAACAAACAAGCTGATGATTAAGCACACACCCCTGCAACTGACAATACAGGGAAGTTTAACAAACGAGTACACAGAGAACAGCATTCTTTCTGAAGAAAAGCAGGACCTAAGAGGATAAGACTTACTGTTGTGACTGTAACCTGCAGCTGGCATGGAGCGGCATTAATATCCTGAGCGAGCCTCTCTATCCACCTGGGTAGGAAGATTGCCAGGGGTCGTGCCCCCTTCTAACCCTGGCACTCACAGGCCTGTCGCCACGACGACTGATGTGGTAGCACGACTGTCGGCGGTGCCAGAAAGGACAAACAGAGAGAGAGGGAGAGTGGAGACTAGTTGCTGCGCTCTTACCACTGGGCCTATAGGATTACTGGTAATGGGATTTCCCACTAATGGCTCCTTCTGACAGGTGGCGTCCCTGTTTAGCTCAAGTTCAGCTTTGGCTATAAAAACATCGTAGAGGTTTAAAGCTTTCCCTGCTGGTCCCCATGCTGTGAAAATATCCAACTTAGGATGCTGCTTATGTCACTGTTGAGGCTGAAAATATTTTCTTTACAACAAGCATAAAACTAACTGTTGAGATGATTTCAGTTCCTGCAAACAAGTTACAATACCTTGAAATGAGGCAGATTTCTTAATTCTTCTTGAGATTTTTTTTGTAAAAGAAAAAAAAAAAGGAAATTTACAATTTTTCATTTAGTTTGAAGATAAAACTATTTGTTAAAACCAAATTCCTGAAGACACAGCTTTAAAAGGCCTTTCCGGGCTTTCAACCACATCTCATGGCTGTCATTGGTAGATGAACTGAACTGAGCAAACTCCATCCGCTGTCAAACTAATTTGAACAGCTTGAACATATAAAGCTTATAGGTTTGTTAGACTCTTTGTTAGACCCTCACGGTGTGCAAAATGCTCACATCTTTCAAACTTTGAACTGTTTAAACCCACCACAACAAGATGTTACTGCTTGACAGTCTTACATACAAAACAATTGTTGTGGGTGATTTTATGCAAGTCATAAGCTTCTGGTGTGTGTTGCTCAATAGAAATGTGCTGTTTACAAGCCCAAACCCAACATACTGAGTGAGTTTTCACAGGCTGAGTATCATCAGGACAAGCAAAGTGATTTTGACATGAAAAATTGGTGGAGTAACCCCTTTAAAAGTGTTGGGGCAACCCTTTTGAATTTGATCATAAATTGCAACTGACACAAGTGCATGAGGGCTGCAACCCTCCTATATATAATAACCCTATCAGTTTACTATCTAAAACAACTGCCTACATTTTTAAGAGAGACTAATATTCAGATGCATGTCTGCAAATCTCTGATGGTAACTGAGATCAAGGCCATCTATTTCAAAAACAGAAAAGTGTGATTGAGCAGAACAGCTGCCTGCTGATGGCAGCTCTTTGCTGACCATTTTTAACGTGTATTTATCTGGGGACAGCTTTCAGCAACAATCGGTTTGAACCCCACAGCCACTGCTGGCCTCACTGGATTGACTGGAGTTAAGCATCTCGCTCAAAAGCATCTGAACGGCGTTTTTTGTTGTAAAACCGCTTCCAGTGGGACAGAGCTGCATTGAGAGAAAACTCCTCCTGACATTTCCTCAACTGCTTTTGCATCACTTTGTCTCTCCTCACCTGCATCTCTCATGCAAATTCACTAAAACACGATTTTCCTTTGCTTCCATTGGTGTGAAGTCAGGGGCAAGGAAGGGCAGACAAACAAGGGAGACGGAGGCAGGGAGGGGTGGAGACAGACAAAGACAACAATAGCTGGAGACACGTCATAATGTAATGATGCTAATGAGGATAAAGCGGCTTGTTACCTTTTCTCCATAAGCCTCTGAAAGCAGGACAGCTTGTGACATCGCAGGGATCAGCAGCACTGTTTCACACATTGCAACATGAAGCGGTGTGTGAGGTGGTTAATGCCATGCAGACGGACACAAACAAAACCTCACCTGATTGCCAGAGGAAAGTTATGGGAAATTCTACTCCTTTAGTTAAATGAAAAAATTTAAAGGGTGGATAGTAATAAAAGCAAGAATAAAAAGATGCCATTAAGTTCCTCACCAGAAAGACATTTCCAAAACATTTGCCATCCTTTTCTTTATTAAAGAGAGAAAAAAAAGTCTTTTTCCAAAGCTTTCAGTAAAACGCTCCTCATTACAGAATATTTCTCTGTTCACTACACTTTCTGAGATGCCATATTCCTCCCTGAACAGTAATCATCATCACTACAGTTTGGCAAACCATTACAGCTGAAAATTCCTCCATGGGGTTGATTCACATCAGCCTCAGATAAACTACACACTGACACAACACTTCACAACACCTAATCAATATATCAAACTGTGGTTAATAACTCACTGTGCGGGAAAATAAGCACCCAGTCATCTCCTTTGTGTTGTAAAAGTTGTAAAGCAACTTTGATTTTAGAGGGAGAAGATTAGAGCCGTGTGCACTCAGCTGAGGAAAGATCCTCCCGACAGAGCTTATAGGTGTTGTGAGAAACAGTGAGTGAATGAAACCTGACGCTCATCTTATAAAGCTTATTTTACAGTTGTAGTTTGATTCACTCACTTAAATCTCTCTATAGTGTTCAGTCTCTATAATCTAAATGACAGAAGCATTTATAGAATTGTTGTGTTGAGGATCTTCAGCAGTGGCGAGAGCTGTGTGGACTTTTTTTTTTTTTTGCCCTGGGTTTCACCTCTCAGGCCACAAACAGAATGGCCTCACTGTGATTGGTGGAGCTTGTTAGGGCTTTACACAGCCTTAGAGGAAGCTCTATAGACACTCCTTGGGGCTGAAAAAAACCCTCACTCTCACAAAACACTAAACTAAGTATATATAAAATATTCTGATTTACAGACAACAGTGTGAAACTGTATTATTCTGATATGAAGACACTATTGAACATCAATCAAAGCAAAGCCTGCAAAAGCAAACAATGTTCCTGAGATTGATTTTTGCTGACTTCAACTATATTTCTTTTTCATTGCATACTTTATTTTATTTTGCAGTTGCAGATGTACATAGAAATAAATAAAAAAATAACATTCTTTCCTAACTCTGAAAGCAAACCCTCACCATTGACATGACTGACATGGATACAGAGAACTCTAAAATCTCAAAAATTTAATAATAACGTATTTTAGAAATTGAATTGATGACTTACAGAAACAGAAATAACTAATCTGACAATCTGAGATCATATAGTAAAAGGTTCATCTAGATGATGAAGGAAAAATACGACAGAGGTACAGCCGTGAGTGGCAGAAGGTGTAACAGACTGAATGACTGAACCAGACAACTGCTCTCGGGGCCCTTAAATCCCCAGCTTTACTGTTTGGCAGCTGGTTTGTGGTTATTTGATCAATTGCACTTTTGTTTGGGATTATGGATATGGGAGTATACTTGTTAAACTACAGCACAATATCCACTGACAACATGAAGGTATAGGTGGATCCCATCTTAAAGAGGAACCCTGTATCAAAAGTAAGGTTTAAGACCTTCATCATTGATCAACAGGATGAACAGACTTATTTTATTAATTAAGTAATCATTTATTTCATTCCATTTATTTATTGTCTCTCTTTTCTTCTTGGTGATAATATAAAATACTTAAAACCTTTAAAACGTATTTCTTCTTATGTCTGTTTTACTTTTACTGTCTTATTGTGAAGCACTTAGTGATATCTGCTCTGAAAAGGTGCTGTATGAATAAACTTTTTACTTACTTTAGTGCAAAAAATATATGTAATATTGTAAGAATATAAAACTATGCAGTGTAAGCATTTGATAATTGAATTGTTGATTGTGATTGTGTAATTAAGTATATATAAATGTCAACATGAAATAACCAGCTACACTCATGAGATAGTTGCTGTACAGATGCCTCTCGGGTTGCAGTTTTTCGTTTTCCTGGCAGTGTTGTTAAGTGACCAGTAGAGGGAGTCATTATTCCAGTGTTCAGGCCCTCTCAGGCTCAGGAGCATGAAGAGCACTTTGATATTCATAGCCAACAAATATGATCAAAATTAGGTGAAAAACCAGCAGACATTTGGCACATCTGATTCTTCCATCTTCCAAAAAGAACACCTGACACATCTCACGTCACACATATCCTCCTCAAGCTTAAGACCTACTGGCTGACGTAAACCTCAGGCCTACACTGTGCTAGGAATTATAATTGGGGTGCATTCACATGAGGGGGAAATAGATTTTTTTTTAACTCTCTCTTTCGACCAAAGCATTGTCTCCTGTAATTCTGAAGTCTCTCTTTCTTCTCCCACCAATTAGAGCCGGGCACACTGAGTGAGGGGGAGGAGAAAGGACGGGCCATCTCCATCAGCCTGCTAACCACTCAGGGGAGCTCATTAGAGCGGCCTGCAGCCCAGAGGCTTGGTGTTGTGTTGGCACTACTTCTGACACCACGTCAGTACTGGCTTCAACGCGACTAAAAGAAAGAGCCGGAGTGAGAAAGCAAGAGGAGCTTTCAAAATGCAGCGCCTGACAGCCTGTCACAACACTAAGGTGTCCACATGTAATGTGTAACCACTGTTCTAAAATGCAGGACGTCTCAGGAAACGGTTTCCTTTGAGCTGCCTCTTGGATCAACTAATTGAATCAACGCTTTTTGTGCAAAGAATAAAGCAGCTCAGGCTGATAGTGGCTGCCCAAATTTCAGAAGAGACAACGTTTCAGCATCAGCCATTGTCACACACACACCAGGTTGATATAATCATTCCAGCACTGATAGAAATAAAATTTTGCTTCCTCAGAAGAACACCTCTGTATGCCCTGTACATATTCAAGCAGCAGCTCTACAGCAGCGAGAATCTGACAGTGAAACTTCCAGAAGCCTGTGATGTCAGGCCAGGAAGACTCCGCAGGGAGAAGACGAGAGCCCCGCTTCTGCTGCGTAGGAGCTTTTGTCAAAACATTTAAGCATATGCTCTCTCATATGTGTGCTAACAGCAGGCTCTGTGGTGGATCCAGAGCTCATCTCCCTATCACATAGCAGCTTTCTCCTTTCAGGGAGAGGTGACTGCTTATTTTGGTACCCGGCTCGCCAGAGTTGGCTGGCAGGGCGAGCATTGAAGCATGGTATACAAAGAGCTGGCATGCCATGGTGCCTGCTTTGAGAGATGCCCTGGTGGATGACTACAGTAGATGCTGCACATGTTCCACTGACTCACCGTGGCAACAGACGGCAGATGTTTGTGTGCACAGGCAGAGCTGGATTTAATGAGTATTTACCTGTCTTGTGCAGAGAGATGTTGGCCACATCCTGCTGTCAGGATGCTGAGTGTCACCTCACGGGCCAGCCGTGAAGGATAATTCTGCTTTATTACAATCTGGGTCATATTTTGTAGTTTTTGTTTCTATTCCTACCAGCAGTGAGAAGACTGTACACACATTGCTGAGACCTGGGATCACGGTGTGGTGGACGAACCCATGAATAAAAGAAGTTGAATTCTTTCCGAAACATTATGATATTGTAGTCTAACAGTCTATGTGTGAGCATGTGAGAACATGCACACTGAATGACCTCTGACCTAAAGGCATAAAAATGCCAGAAGAAGACATTGAACAGAACCTAAAAGCCGGCCTTTCCCCTCACCCAACACATGAGCTGATGGACTATCCTCTCTTTCTCTGCTCGCTTCTCTGAAGGCATAACTTTGGGATAAGCCCACATTCCTTAGTGCCTCCCTCACTCTTCCTTTGCTTTTTTTATTCACAATGAGTGCCTAGAAATTGCGAAATTGCCTACCAAATTGTATAAAATTATATATCTTGACTTTTCTAACCAATGTTAAACTTTGTTGTGCTTCATATTCTGTTAATTTACATAGTACCACATGGTCACCCTGTGACCATTTCAGTAACAACTTTCTAGAGTATTGCATTTGAGTTGTTTGATATTAACCAGTGTAAATGTATTACTTATCTATGGTTTGAGTTCTAGTATCATCTAGACCTTTTCTTAATAGTTCTTAGCTGCAGATAAGAAAAATGAAGGTATTGATTTTATTCTGTATTTATTTGGTTAATAAAAAATTGCAATTTCTAAGTTTAAAGGAGTTAATTAGTAATTATGGCGTTTCCTTCAAAAGAGCGCCAAGGATCCTGTTTCTTCCAAAACACGCCTCCTATACTATAAAAACTTTTACAACTCTTTGGCAGGGCTTCTTCTCTTTTTCTCCTGGCCTTGCCAGCAGTGATGGCCCATCTGCTGCATTTCGGGCGTTGTCTTTTTCACTTTGTCGGAGAGCTGAAAACTCCAGAAAGAAACTGACAACTAAGAAAAAGAAAGACTGCAAAGATGCCTAAAGCCACAAGCCGAGTACCAGTTTAGCCATCACACATCATATGCCATTTGAATATCTATTATTTTTGTAATCTCCTATTTTTATCATGTGGTTAAACTTTTTAAAGACTTTTCCATGGACTGTTTTGGTTAGTTAGCATCCAACTCTGGAGCCTGCAACTGAACGCACCAAGACTGGAATACACATCCCTACTATACTGTGTGTACACTACGCTGCCTCAGCTAGTCTGAGACTGGATTCACCCTCCTGGGAAGCACTGAACCAAAGTGCTTCACTTAACCTGCAGCAGTTCTCATCTGGCTGCCACCTTGGCGACCTGAGGATTACAGAGTCTGCTTCACCATGCTCGGCACTTTCCGAGAAGTCCCCTCATCATCAGCCCTTCCTCACTACGGAAACAACAGGAACTAACCATCTTCCATGCGTCTTGTCTTGAGAGTTGATGAAAAGAGCTAATTCTAAATGACTTTTTTATTGGTCTTAATTAGAGTTATTTGCCCCTCGTTGTGCTTTTGACTTTTTTTTGACAACCCTCGATTACATTCCCCATCCCATGTTATTGTTGTTGCTGTGCCTCTCTGTGTGTCTCTCTCTCCCCTCTCTCCCTCCCTACTTCTTTCTCAACCCAACCAGTCAAGCCAGATGACCGCCCATCTAGAGTCCAGTTCTGCTTGAGGTTCCTTCCTGTTAAAGGGGAGTTTTTCTTTGCCGCTGTCGCCAAGTGCTTGCTCATGGGGGAATGTTGGGTCTCTGTAAACAGTACAGTCTAGAGCTGCTCTATGTGAATAGTGCCCTGAGATAACTTATGTTGTGATTTGGCGCTATATAAATAAAATTGACTTGACTACAGTCAAGACCATGGCAGAAGATGAAAAGCCTGGAAAAATTGTGTCCATGTACATGAATTGGAGATTAAATTTCGTGACTATTTCACAAACTGCTGTAAGACTGGGTTGATACTGTCCTTATTATGAGGATGGGCTGGTTTATTTACAACACTTTTCCACATAGATAAAGTTGAGCATCACTGAACAGTATACTCTTGAGTTAGTCTTAAAACATTCTAAATTTGCTACCTGTAAGTCTTGACAAAATGACGAGCTTGTAGTAGTTAGATATTAGACAAGTCCTCTGTCGTGCCATGTCACACAAAACACAACACAAGATAGCTTTTGACCACTTCATGAAACATCAAAATACTTTTAGACTTTGAAGACATTAGTCATTGCAAAACATCTTTCAAATGTGTTGTCTGGTGAGAAATGCCATGAAAGACTCGCTGACATTTGTGATAGCTTTCATGCCAAACTGAAAAACTGTGAGAAACTGCAAAGCTAAGAAATCACTGAAAGAAGTCAAGAATTGTTTGACGCAGAAAGTCTTTCTTCAAAGGGAACTCATATTGATACAGTATGAGAGCTCATTTCTACCGAGCTGTGACTTGATAGGAGGGATCAGATGAAAGCTGCCGGCATAAAGGAGGAACAGAACAATGTGATTGTTAGCAGCTCTTTGAGGAATTGTTGTCTTCAAGCCAGAGGAGGAAGAGAAAATGAGTGGGGTATAGTCATGTTAAAATAAAGCAAGAGATATCACAGTAACTGGTGAAAAATGCCAACGACAGCCATTATGCCCCTGATGTCCATTATCATCTCAGCTGATAATCTCCTATGAATTTCTAATAGGCCTCGTCTCTCCTGTGTCATCAAATACTTTATCTGCAAAATCCATCAAGCGGATGCCTTTGTGGGGTGAAATGGAGACAGGGAAGAAACGCAAGAAACCACAAAATGGCCCATATGAACATGCAAACACACACTTGAAATCTAAGCTACTGGCTGAACATTACACAGCTCCCTTGCAATCATCTACACATTGATTGCTCTGCTCTTCTATCAAAAACGAACGTACATCTGCATACTGGCATGTTTTCCCAGTCTCTTATAAACCACACCCCCGCCCACAGAGTGACATTAAAAGCTAATCAGATGTTAAAAGGCTTTTCATTAGGGCCAGAAGAAGACAGATTGGTGTGTGGGGACCACTGACTGTGCAGCAGTACTGCCCAGTAATTACCAGTGGTCCACCACCTGCCCCCCAATCACACTGCCATCTCATCCTACTGCTCATAAAATATGCTTCTACACAGCTGTGTACATTCTACTCACATCTACTAGCTCAGTTCACCGTCAAGATCCCTTCTTTCTCAGTAACTATACATGCTTACAGTAGCCTATATAAATCCACCCTTCTGAAGGAAGTCATTTAATATGGTGCAAGCACCAGTTAAGTCCTGTTTTAGATATACATTATTGTGAATGCACCCTGTGAGGTCAAATAATGCCCCTTTTATATTTTCATTTTCATAGTCTTTTTACAAACATCTGCATGTTTTTATGGTCAAAAAGCACCTAGTTACAGCTGCATAAGCCATGGATGCAGCCCCCCCTCAGCCTGATATGGGCTGTTTTGTGTCTGCTCAATGCCCCTGTCTTCTAATAGGCTGACTGTTTTCTGAGTGACGCGCACCAAGGCCAACCACAGGCAATGGAGAGAGCAGAGGAGAGGAGAGAAACTAGCATGACCACAAATGACAGCATAACACAGCAGACACTCTCACACTGAGCTGAAATGAGACAAGTGCACATAAATGAGGTAAATAACATAAATAGACATATTTTGTTCCTTACAGGATGGGCAGGGGGTCCCATTGGAGGGGCGGGCCCTCCAAGGCAATGGTAGGGGAAACACTGAGTGTATAGTTGTGACATCACAACCTTATAGAAGTCCAAACTGTTCATTTAAAGGCACAGTTTCTGAATACAGGCTGTTTGCATTTCTTTGTGGACTGAGTGTTTTGATACTATTTATATAGCACCTACACCTGCTTTATAATAAAAAAAGAACGCACATACACACACACACTTACTTGCCTCTTCTGCCAACTCTATCCTCCCTCTTCTGAATCTTCACCCTCCTTCCTCCCATCCTCTCAATCTCCTCCGCATTAATTATGACATTGGTAATAAAGGTAAGTGTTTAACGGGGGAGGAATTGCAAATGAGCAGGAATTGATTGGGCTCTCTCTCCTCCTAATTGATTGCAGACTTCAGGCACGAATTATGAAAGAGGAGGAGGCAAGGGAGAGAGGAAGAGAATTAAGGGTGTTGGGTGGGGGGGGGGGGGGGGGGGGGGGGGGGGGATTAAAGGCTGGTCCACCAGAGGAAGGTTGGACAGTGGGGGGCAAACAGAAAAAATATCAGGTCAAAGGGCATTTGTGTTTTCCGATATATAAAGAACTTGTTTCTCTAATTACTGTGCTGATACCTTATTAAAGTGCTTTTTTACACACCTGCATGTATAATTACAATTAACTGGCGAGATTCAACTGACCATACTAAACCTTAACACTAAATGGCAAAACAATGACAGCATATGATACAGCTTGCAAACGACAATTCAACATGTACTCCTCCCTCCTCCCAGCCTCGCCATACTTTGTTTTAAAATCACCAACGACATCAAGCCTTTCCACCAGCAGTGAGAGCAGTAATGTTCATCCACCACTGCTGCTCCTGGCTGATACAATTAAACAGTGAAAACAAAAACCCCAGGCAAACACTGCTAGTGATGGATATTTTCCCAGAGTGCCAGGCCAAAGGGTGTGGGTGAGTAGCAGGAGGTGTTCCAGGGACCATTAGCCCCCTATTGATTAGCTACAGGGCTGTATATTATAAACAGCTTTATTGTGATATTAACAGAGCTGGTCTTGAAGTAAATAGCTGACAAACAAACCTTTCTTATACAAGTCATTCTAAAGTATTTTCATTTCATTATTTCTTTATATGAACACAATTATAGTAATAAAAAAGTTATTTCCTATAAATGGGTACATTTTGAACCTTTACACGTTTTCTTTGGATCAGAGTCCTGAAAGCTGTTGAAAATAGCTTGTACAATCACACACTCTTAGGGAAAAATCAGTATTAAAAATGCTATTATACATTCTATTTTATAGGCTACAACGCTCTGTTTTGATTTGAAATTAAAGACAGAGCCTTTCGAAATTATTTTAAATGAGAAAAATACCGTCCTGTGTTCAAACTTTCCACTTGACTTGTCTGTGGTTTGGGACTGTGATTGGAGTCAAACAATGATGTTTTTAGGACTTACGTAATGTGACCAGCCAGATGTTGGCAGAGCAGGCTCTGTTCTGTACTGAGATAATGATGAAACCTTCCTTCGCACTGCACTTGAGTGGAAATCCACACATGTTGTGGGTTGTTTTGGATTAGTTATGCATACACACAGCCACAATCTGGCGAGTGCTACCTCCAGCTGTTAGGTAGAACTTAGTAATGCTTTCTGAATTTACAGAGGTGGAAGCGGAACTCTTCCTGAGGAGAAAGTAATGGACTTTCTGAAGCCATACTGGGAAGAGAAAGGTCATGGAGAATATGGCCAATAGCTTAGATTTTAAGTGGTTGCAGGGTCTCTAATCCATCAGAGTGCCATTAGCAGGTGGCACATTACTGTTATGAGAGTCAGGGGGAAGTCAGGCTTCAGTGCGCCTCACAGGGCAGCCAGGGCCGGACCGGTGGTACCCCCTGGACAACTGACAGCCCAGGGTCAGAGCCTCAAGGCCACTATGGCCATTAATGTTGGATGAGCTCGGCCACACTGAAATGCATAAAAGATGGAGGAGGACCCCAGGTGGCGGCTGCGCCCCTGACAACCTCAGCCACTGTCCAGTCATTATTGACCGAGCCATGGGTCACCACTGATGCTAGAAGTGGACCAATTATACCACCTGACAGTGATTAAAAAGGACTCAGTGCAGCAGTTGCCTGAGCTACAATGACATCTAAGTTTATTAGGGTGACATTTATTCATTGTTATGGCAGTCAAAATCCATTACTATTCCATCCAAGTCTGTTTTAAAGGCAATAAATGAAGATGATATTGCTGTCTAAACGCAAACATTATGGCTTAATGTGCTGATACTGCAGACATAAAAGAGGACTCCAGATTCCATACTGATGTTAAGTTGCTGCATTGTGTAAAGATACAAGCAAGTTAGGGCAAAAATGTTTGACCAAGATTCAAATTTACAATAAAAGTGACAATAAACTAAACACCGACAAACACACCATTGTGGGAGCCATTGAAAGAGCTTGAATCAAATTACAGGTGGAAATAAGAAACTACATTGTTGAAATATTCATAACAGCTAATAATAAAACTGGTATGCAGTCAAACAACAAGCAATGTTAAAGCACTACCTTCTGCAGAGCTAACGGTTTCCTCTTGGCATTCTTCAAAAGTAAAAGATTCTCACAGAAAGGTAGACGAAGAAAAAGCAGACAGAACTCTTCTTCAGCGTCTGGTCTTCTGACCTGCTGTGTTCATCACTGCCGAGACAGTCAAGGTAAATTAGCTTTTACATAACGAGACCAGATCTGACAAGCCTAATCAGGATGAAAAGAATTCCTTACATACTAAAGACGAAAAGTGTGAAATCGCTAAGGAATGGCAGCTGAAATAAAGTGACCTTGTAATCAATTGATCACAGATGTCAACTCCCCTGACTGACATCCCTGCGCAGAGCATGAGAGAACACAACATGCAGTTTTCTCAGCGAGTATAAAAAGTCTCACATGATTTTGGAGCATGAACCAGTCTAATATCTGTGTTTCCTTGCAGAACCCTTCCACCCCCGTCCACTACTGAATCAGACCCACACTCACCATATGTCTCCTCCGTTCTGCCCTTGCTGCTCACTCTGTTTGTCCCTGGCAAGCACTTACTGTTCTATCTATCTCTCCGCCTCCTGCCTGTGTGCCTCAGGTGTGTTACGGCAGAGGCTCCTGAGATACTGCTGCCGCTTAACAGTATAGAGGGAGGCGCTGTCAGAAAGCTCCTGGCCAACAGCTGACTGACTGCTCTGTTATGTTTACAGAAGGCCCTCTAATTCCACTCCCTGTTATACAGAAATGACTTTACCTTAAAGTGCAGTGTTGTTGGAAGGCCGGGTCGGTCCCACAGGGAGCCCCCAATTCACAACACAGGAGGTATTACTGAGTAGATCTGGCTATGACGCACCAGACATCTGCTCAACCGCCGGCTCTGATCCGCAGCGTTTACTCGCTTGCCAGGAAGCCGTGCGTGGCTGGAATAGTCGTCAAGACACCAGGCAATTTGTTGTCGAGTTCAGCAGAGATACTGTACTTCCTGTCCTCAGGGAGGCCGGGAGCACGGGATGCAGACAAACAGGTCACCTCGAACTGGCGGCTTCAACTCCCGTCTGAGTCCCTGAGTTAAATAAATAATACCCTGTGCTCCTTTGGCTTGCAGTTGAAATGGCCAGATCAGGTTGCCTGGCCTCTACTGTTTCATTGGAAAACATTTTTAAAGGGCCTGCATGCACACAGCCTTTGAAAAGAAAAAAGTCTGCTAAGAGTTCAAACAGAGCTTGAGCCAGGCTCTGCTGTAAAGCCAGGCTCTTTAAAGATAATTTATTACAAAACAAGCTCCAGCAAAGCAGGTTAAAAATTCCTTACAGATAGTGAATAGTGGGGGGAAACCACTCACACACACACACACACACACACACAGATGGGGTTGGTATGTAGTCAGGCATTAGCTGGGAGAAAAAAAAGAGTGGCAGAGTCAGAGCGAGACCTGCATGTGAGAAGAGGAGTTACTGAGGTATGACTCTTGTCTTCAGGAATGTTCTGCAGGCAGATGACGCTGCTGTCTTCTGAGGAGTGCTATCAAAGAGTCCATCTGTCAGTCTCAACAATAACACTATGAAAGGCCTTAGGTGTGTAAAGTAGACAGAGAACAGTAGCCCTGCTTCCTGCTGTTGGGAACACTTCAAGGGCCTGAAAATGTATTTTCTCAATGTGCTTCTTAATAGGAGAGCTGGGATTGTACGTGAACACGCAATTGTGCTCTTCTGATGGGTTTTCAGTGGGGGGTGGCTCGGTTGGAAAATGGTGATGTCATAAATTTCAGTGCACCAATCACAACAAGAATCTGACAGACCCCCCCCCCCCCCGTTTTTGATGTAAATGAGAACCACTTTGCAAAGTTTTCATGCGCTTTAAATGACATTGTACACTTTAAAGATGCACTTTTTTCATTTTATGTAGGATCCTGTTGGATCCTTGTTGTATAAATAACAAGAAATTGTAGTCCAGAAAAGTCAAAGATATTAGAAACTATTAAGAAGTTTCTACTACAAAGTTTAACATTTTTATTCTCTTTTTAAATTATTTTTATATATAGTACCCTTTAGCTATATGGAGCATTTTAGCCTCTTGGCATATTATTTTGGTTTTCTCGCCGACAAACTCATCAGCCTCATTTCCAGCTGTATCAGGCAGCTGTTGTCAGTGTCTTATAAACCCATGGTGCTCTAACTGCCAAGCACCAAACAGCAAACAGCCACAGTTAGCTACGAGCTAGTGAGCCTATTGGATCAGCTAGCAGCTAAAGAGCCAGATATTTCCCATGTGAGCTGGTGGAGATAAAAACGGAGCTAAAAGGAGAGTGAATATTGGGGCTAAATTTGTCAGGTGACCAGAAATGCAATTCCAAATAAATACTAATGTTGCTCTGAGTCTGCTGGATGTGTGAATAGGTAAGTGTTTTCTAACAACTTTTGTACAGGTAAGGTGATAATATGTCAGTGTTGTATTTACAGCTTGTTCCTCTTTCCCCAAACGGCCAAAAATAAAAAACTACAAACAATCCATTGGCTCCATTGTATCATTTTCTTCTTCAGCTGCCACTGCTCACTGCCATACATTGACATACAGTAGAGTGTGGGTAGTGTTATGTGCCAGTCAGGAGCTCTGTGTTTTTGTGAACTAAACTGTAAATATCTATAAGGGTCATTTAAGCTAGCTATTTAAAAATACCACACGTTTGACTACAGCCTCTATAGTTCCTGCGTACATGTGTGAGTGACTGTGTGGTCATTTTTAGCAGAGCAGACACAGGGGACTCCAAGCCAAGAGGAAAAACCATGTAACTGTGGCATTCATGAGAAATCAGAACAGACGGAAAATGTCTGATGGCCAAGTTACACAAGACGGTGTGCGTGCGCTGTACCAGACAGGGATAAGAGATTCAATAAAGCGACTCGACTCACTCAAAGGGAGGAACATTTCTGTATTAAAGCATGAACTCCAAGCTGTGGCAGGCCGAGCCACAGAGACTAGAATTACAGACCATAGGAGTTTATGAATGGTGATTGGCTATTGCTGACTAAGGCTGCTCTAGCCACACTGGCCACTAATTTTAGCCTTGCTGTAGTGAAATCACTGTGTGGAACCATTAATGCTTTAACCCGTCCACTACAGCATCTCTCACAGCCTGTTTCTACTGCTAGACTCTTCTCAGTAACACACACAGAAAACTTTGTTATGGAACATCGCATGGAAATAAGTGTTGAGACTAACAAGTAGAGTAAATCATCTTCTTGTTATCTACTTCAGATTGAATCTCCAATTTGTAAAAGTATTTTTTTCATTGAAGTGCTAAACAATTAGTCCATTAGTCCAACAGAAAAGTATACAGAGTGTACAACAATTTAAATTATTATCATTTAAGTCATTGATTCCAAACCTGAGGTCGGGACCCCCAGAAGAGGTTGCAAGATAAATTTGAGATGATTAATAGAAGAAGAAAAAAAAAACAATTAAGTTATGTTAATTTTTTCCCTTTTTTTGTTAGAAATTAATGAAACCTTTTCTTCCTGGGGTGTTAAAAAATTAAACAAACAAGAAAAAAAATGTGTCTTTGGTGGAGCTGGTCACAAGACATAGACAAGCCAAAAAGGTTGATGACCACTGGTTTAAGTGGTTTATCAAGCAAAAATGCCAAACATTTGCTGGATTTAGCTTCCTGAATGTGACAGCCTTTCTGTTTTATGTGATTGATTAAATACATTAAATACATTTGTGTTTGAACTGTTTTTGCACAAAACAAGCAATCTGAGGATATCAACTTGGTTTCTCAGAAGTTGTGATGGGCATCGTTTTTATTTTATAGACTAAATGATTAAATAAAAACTGTTGGAAATTGCAGCTGCAATCAAAACTCACTGAAACAACTTTTCAGATTTGATTTTTTGACCCACAAGATGATGATCTACTGCATATGCCAGCTGTCAAACTAACTCTCAGACTGTCAAATAAGTTTCGAAAATGTTCAGTAAGTTAATAACAACACCTCATAACACCTCATGTTTTAACCTAACACATTTATCAAGTATTCCATGTAAAAATGCTGTGTCCCAGCTGCAGATCTAGCACAGCTGTCCAAATATATTAAAAACAGAGCAAGCGTTTGCCCAGCACATGGAGCAGCATAAGGCTGATGGCTTTCCCAGCAGCGCAGCACCATGCTTTAGAACTCTGTATCAGATATCTCCCTACCTTATCGTCCTCACTGAAATGCAGTACTTCCACATTAGATTCCACATGCCCCTGACATCATCGGGCAGGAAACTGGAGATTTGGATTGGTTAAGTTCTCTGATGAGAGGCTGAGAGGTAAAAAGAACCCCAATGTTTTTACTCTGGGCTGACAGCAGTCTGTATGAGAGAGGAGCAGCAGTCTTCCTACCAGCATCCACCTACTATGCCACTCCTTCCTGTTCTCTTCACTTGACCACAAAACATGTGCTGGTCTTTTCTTGCTGCTGAGGAAAAGTGACTAATTCTGCCGCCTGGAGGTTGGGTTACTTCTGTCACTGCTCCTTTTCAGTTCCCCTTCTTTTACTCAGCTTTTTGTAAAAGTACACACAGCAAGCTGCTCTTGTCTGAAGAGAGCAGAGCAGAGACTTATGCAGCATTACCAAGTAAGGCCAGCTGCTAAGTGGACTAGACAGTGAGTAAGATCCCTCCTTGCTCCCCTCTGTAACACTAGCACATGTTCACATTCCACCAGCCGGCTGCAGCCCCTTCCTCAGCAGCCTATCACTCACTCCTGCCACGCAATTACCCCTAAATCATCTCTGTGGATGTGTGTGGGAGCTGTGGATGTCTGACTATTGTGTGTTCTCATTGCTGAAGTGTTGGGCTGTGTAAGGGCTGTGAAACACACTGCTGCTGAATGGGCGCAGTGGTCACTGCTTCACTTACCAGCCATTTCAAAACAAACTTAAGGAGAATCGAATGTTAAAGTAATTTCGCTGAGTCAGCGCAGTTGAATGTAAAGTAAAACTTCAGTTAAGTTTGGGGGAGGTGAATTATGCAGTGTGTGGAAAAGAAAAAAATATGCCGGCCAAATGTTCTATATGAACGGCTGTGCAGCCTATAGATGCTAAAACTCAGGATGTCTTATATGAAGCAGCAGAAGCAGTCTGACGGTGTGGACAGTCCACTCTGTAGAGTCACCTTCATTAGCAGTCTGTTTTATCTCCACATCTCCAACAGGAGCTACAGCAGCATTTGTTGTTCGTTGTTATACTGGCAACTAACTCAGCAGGGATCACCAGTTTGCATAAAGTGGTGGAAGAAGTATGCAGACCCTTCACTTAAGAAAAGGAGCATTGCCAGAAAGTGTAATGTGAAACAGCGTGTCCTTCATTACAAGTATAAAAAAGTAAAACAAGCATAATATATTTATCAAAAAGATATCAAAAGTAAAAGTACTCATTATTAAGAATGGCCCCTTTTTTAGAATGTGATCTTATGGAATATTACTATTGATGTGTCATGTAATCAGCATTTCAGTGTTACAGCTGGTGGGTAATTTAATCTGTAACATCATACAATACATTTTATTGTATATGTCAATCATTGTTCTGTATGTACAATCTGAATCTACATTGTAACTATGAACCATAGCTGTCAAATGTAGTGAATTAAAAAGTACAAGATTTCCCTTTGAAATGTGGTGGAGTTATTAAGTTGCCAAAAATGGATATTCTCCATTAAGGTTCAATCACAATTCAGTAAAAACAAGACAAGTTCCTGAATAATCATACATAGTCAATTTCCACCAGTGGCCTAAATGAGTAAATAATGTATGACATTTTGCTCTGGGATGTTTCCCATTAGTCAGTTCATTAGTTTAGTTGACCCCATAGCATCTGCAGTATATTTGTGTTTGTTTTTTGTGATTAGTGAACCTCCCTGAGGGTAATTTAACATTTATTAAAAAATTTGCTAAACAAGTAATACTTAATGCTCCTAGTCTTAAGTAATTGGTAAATGTTGGGCACACCGAACGTTCCACACAAACAAACTTCAGCTGCATGTAAAGGATATGCTGATGCATAGTAACGCAAATCCTTAGTGACCATGTAAGAAGTTCGCCTTTGTTATTTTAGACGTTTAAGAATAGCCGAGTATTTTCACTCCCTGTTGGTGTCTGTGGCCTTCCTCTGAGCAGCTGCCAAACATTTCTCTGTTTCTCTCTCTCTTACCCCTGACTCTCATGGCAGGTTTAGCTATCGGCAGTCAGAAAAAAAATCTTCTGTCATTAATGCAGTGAAAACTTCACAGAGCTCAATCCTCTGCTTTCTAAAGTTCGTCTTTTGGCTCTTTCTGAAAAAAGATTCCCGAAAAAGGTGAGGAAACAAGATCAAAAGCAGATGAAATATGGCGGACATAATTATTAGTTCATGCAAACTAGTCAACACAAGGAGCATCAATATCACTCTGCTCCATGCCACAGGCCACACAGCTCAGATTTACAGTGACTGCAGCTCCGAGTTGCACTGCCACGCTTGTACACATTCACACAGCAGATCGAGTTGACAGGAACTTTAGACTTTGATGTTTCCATTTCATGCCATGAAGAAAATCACACAGAGAGTGGCTGATATCAAACTGACCGCTACAAGGCATATCTGCCACCGGGTAGTGGAGAACGGGCTGGCAGACTGAGCACCCTGCAGCACTCGGTGTGAACGAGCTGCTGGCAGAATATGACATAGCTCGGTGTCAGTGTCTGAAAACCAACAGACTCACAGGCCCGCACTCCGTTTGGCCCATAAATTAACGCAATTAGCACGCTATTAAATACGTCACAGTCTTTTTAACACAACATTTCACATGAAACAATTCACTACACTGGGCTACAATTCTACCTTATTTCTCAACTTGTTATACAGTGGCCTTCTCTGAAGATGAAAACCACATTAAGGTCATTACCATTATTTGGGTAAGCTGGTGTGAATCCTGAGAGCTTCTGGAGATTCTGAGATTCATCTGCATTTGTAAAGGCTAGGAGCGAGTTCCACTGGGATCAGTCTGAGAAAGACAAGGGACCTGCTTCATGCCTTTAGAAAGCTGTTTGATGTCCTGAATTTGGTCCTCAGCGGAGACTGCTCCCCCCAGTCCACAATGAGTGTGGAATATTAAAGGGCAGAGCTCTGTCTGTTAACTTCAGATAAAAACACTGTAATCAGCTGAATCCTTGAGGAAAAAAGGGCAAAGCCCCGATCTTTGTGGGTGAATTGAAATGCATTAAGGAGTCACTTTTATGTGCAGTTATTCTGTCAAGAGTTAACGGCGGTACACGGTGGGACTCAGGTCATGTCCGCCTGGGGAAAAGTGGATGAGGAGGAAATGTGAGGCAGAATGGAAGCAGTGGGTGTGAATGATGAAGGGGCGAGGGAGTGGAGGTGTCTTCAGCGCTGATGAACTACTGTTTGGACAGTTTGATGTGGGCCAGTGACCCATAACAGCAGATAGGGTAGAGCTCCACCGAAGAGTTTTTCACCTTGCTGCTCTAACTCCAGCTCTGCACACAGCACAATCATAGGTTTTCCTCACAGTCATCAACACAATAGCCATTATTGTCAACCCCAGCTATTAACACACAGGTAACCCCATTAGAAGACAAACAGTGGGGGTTGACAGATTACCCACTGGGGTCATTGATCTACTGGAGTCAAGAAAGAAACTAAAAATTTTGGTTTTATTTGCTCAGATTTTGAGATATCAAAGATCTCTAAAAGTCTCTTTTATACTTCTCTTGTGTATATATGAATACATTCAGCTGCTCACAAAACATAGAAAATAACACAATATTCTAAACCATTTGAATCCCACCTTCAAAAAAGACCAGACCTAATTTGAGTCTGAATAAGAGTTGTCTAATTGTTAATGATCAGGGTGGAAATGGATAGTGGATATAGAACAGGAGGTGGGGAAATACAAGTCAGAATTGCACTGGGAATATTGCAAGTTTTTTTTTTCAACTGGGGGCAAACAATTGGTGGAGATGAATGTAAAGTTGGTCTGAAGTGTAGGCAATATTACACAATAAAAAAGTAAGTTGCATATAATGGGAGGAGGAAAAGATAAAGTTTCTTTGATATGTCTATGGAAAAAGAAAAAGAGAAAGCTATTGACAAAAATCTGAAAAGCTCTCTTGGCCAATATGAATGCACTTTTCAGACGGTCCCCAACTTTGGATTTGCATCAAGTTGTAAAAGGTGCCAGGCTTCAATATCAGACCACAAGGTAATAACAACAGCTGTGCAACATCAGTCAAGCTTTTTCCTGCAGTGCACAACAAATCTGGAGAAAACTGCTGAAAAGTTATTAAAGATGAACTTCGCTGAATGTTTGAATATTGAACCATCAACTCCCTTTTAAGCCTTTAGCCCACAGTGTTTGTTTACATTTTTCTTAATCTGCATCATGGAAAGTCATGCTGTTTTGGCTACTCGCAGCTCCTGTTTGCACTGTGTCACCGTGTGACACCATTGATGTACAGACATCACTGGATCACTTATAAACTGAAGAAAAAGTCTGATGATTTGGAGACATGAATATTATGGCAAAAAAATTCAGCTCAGAGCACATTATTTGTTCAGAGTGCATAATGTACTTTTATTTATTTATATCCCTACTAGATACCACTAGAGGCAAGTGAGAAATATTTTTTTTATAATTTGTGTGAACTGTTCCTTTAAAAATATCTGCATAAAAAGCATAAGATACAGTTTACTGACTGTTGTTGATTTTCCAGTTGAAAAGACCAAACACTGTTATGAATGTGTCTGTCCTTTGTTCACAATCTCATACGGACCCAGCACACAACTACAGCTGAATACTGTCTGGCACCCACAGCAACTCAAAACCCCACAGCAAATGAATGCTTTCCAGTTCCACCATGCTCCAAAACAACACAAGAGTTTGGCTCATCCTCAAGCTTAATGAAATGGGTCTACACCATCCAATCACTGACTGGTATTTAAATGGAAAACACATGAGCATTAAGCCGTGTCATGGGGGACGTTTTTGTCTTCACCCCCCAGAGACATGGCTGCATGGAAGTGAAGGTGGGGGGATGGGTGGACTCATGAATAAATATGGCCTGGAGGTGTGTGACAATTCATACTTGGAGATGCTCCATTCCACATCACATATTCACGCTTTTGATTACCTTTCTCTGAACCAGACCAAGAGTTTGCTCACTTCAACTGACCCCACGGGTGTCTTTCTCATTACACTGAGAAAATGAGACGACACAAAGACCAGGAAAAATTACTGAAATTAGCTCTCAAGCTGAGTGTGGCACTTAGTTTGGCCTACACTATAAAACTCATTTGAAAGTTTTAACAGAAAACTCTTGAAAATACATCAGTTTATATAATGGACCATTTTGCAGCCTTATTCAATGCTACTGTTCAATTCACAGCTCTTGAGCATCAATGTTTTTACATTACATTAACAGCTCTCAAAAGATGAGGTTAATGTGTAAGTTTTTGAACAGAAAATTAATCATTGCCCATTCCTATATCCAATTAGTTTTGTATTTTATTAGCTTAAACACACAGTCAACTAAAAATCATAATTTTCCAAGTTCTAATCTTATGCCCCTGTGTTAACTGTTCAGTTATTTTTTGATATATGGCATATCATTTTTTTTAGTGTTTTATTATCAAAACCCCTCTCCTTCCCCTTCCCGTGAAACACAAAAGTATCCAATAATAGGTGATTTGGTGTGACTAGCAAACCCCCTACCATCATATAAGTCAATTCTTGACCGTTAGCTTGTAGGTCATCGTAGCCAGCAGAGCAATATCACGAGTCAGAGGTGTGTGTTTGAACGTCTGTTGGCAAAAAGCTTTCATGTTTACATTTCCAAAAATGCTCTAATTTCTCCCTCATCCTCCACTGAGGACAGCTGACAAGCTAGTGTTGGCTACCTGGCTACATGGTAGGGAACAATATCTCATCAACAAACACAAACCAGGGGCACAAATTAGTGTGTGAAGTCTTATGACAGTACATCCATCTTGTAATGCAAGCGGTTGATTCTCAGAAAGATGAGCCAGAGCCAGCTAGTCACCTGGACAGTCCTTAAACTGTGGCGGGTAGAACTATTTATGTCACAAAAATATAAAAGTAGTGATTCGACAGCTAATGTAGCCAACTATCATGTTACATTTTATAACCTCCTTGTGCATGTTGTAATAACTACATTTAAAAGAAATTGAATTAATTGAATTAATTAAAGTTATTTCCCAGCACTAGTTTAAAGTGGGACTCCATCAATTCAATATTTCACTTCCATGAGTGACATCACAAGATACAGATTAAAAAAAGAATGATCAAAATTAAAGCAGCAGATCCTGAGATATCCCAACTTTTGGGCTCTAGTATATGTCAATCTCTAAAAACACTAGACCCTACACTTCCCATGATGCAACTCAGTTGCATCTTTCCATTTGACCCTGATTGCCTGGAAAATGTTAATGTCTTTCAAGCCAAAGCCCCCAAGTTTGTAACACAGGTTTTCTGTTAGGAATTTGTGGTCTCCAAGCACAGGTGTTGATATCTCTGATTTTAAAGCTCCTCCAGAGACACAGACAACATTATACAGCTGTTTTCACAGGCTGAGTAGTACTCCCCATGCCGACTAAACTGACTTTTATGTGTAAAATCTTTGAAGTTCCCGTTAAACTTGCAGGTAATTACCCTTGTATTGTTGTGAACACTTCTGATGTTCGTATTTGCTAAAATATCTGCTAGAAGCTTACATTAGTGTTTGCAGTGGAAAGTTAGTCACAGTCACAAAATCTCAAAAGCAAAAGACAGAGTGTGGCAAACACCGACAGGAACAGTGGACTGCAGAGCACGTGTCGCCTCATATTGCCGAGCCAATAGCTTTGAGTGGGACCACACACACAATAGACTGAATACTGGAGCTTGTCAGGGGCCAAACCATAACAATAGCACTTCCATTCAGACCAGTTGACCTTGCAGACACGTGGGTCCCAGTGCTACATTTCAGCCCCTCTCAACATGGGAAATAAAAGTGGGTGGGTGGTGGTGGTGGTGGGGGGGCTTGAACGTGGTTGTTGTCCATCATTCATGTCTGGTTCAAACATGTTACTTTACAAAAGGAGACAGCAAAGAAGTCTGTTCACACTGAGGACCAGAAGCCTGGGCTGGTTACATTCCCACAGAGTTACCATAATGTACTGGCTGTGACATGCTGCTATAATACATTACTTCAATCTTAACAGGGTCATAGCTATGTGTATTTTGCCTAGGCTAGGAGAAATAACATGGAGTTTTATATTCAGAGTTTACACACATGGTGTCTTACCTTTTATAGAACCCATGCAGAGGCTGGAGACAGAGGAACTGCCAGTAATCCAAACAAAAAGCTTTGAACTTCAACATTTTGTCAGCCAGTTACAGAAGCTTAGATTAAAAATGTCATTGTGCGTGAGGTCCATAGAAAAAGAAATGTTTGCTTAAAATGAAAGCCTCAAATTTAGAAGAACAAAGCAAATCCTGCACAGTTCAGACTGTAAAGCAACAACACTGACACCCCACATGGTACAGTCCCATCTCAGCATCTGCCTGTGTGTATCTGGGCCGCATGGAGGAGGCTGAACCTGCATCCCTCTCCTCCTTTTGTTACTCCTGAGCTGTCCTGTCCTGTCCTGCACTCCTTGTATGTCCTAGTGCTTAGATAGAGATGTCAGCCTCTGGACATCATGGCTTCTCCTGTTGTTGAGCATAAGGTTTGTCCCAACAAAAGCCTCTATTGTACCAGATCTCCTCCTCGTCCTCCTCTTCCTTCTCTCCACGATCACTCTTTCCCAGTCAGTCAATAGAAGAAGAGGTTCCCGTCTCCATCATCGCTGCTCCTCAGAGTTGAGTTACAGCTGCTCCTATTGTCTAAGCGGCCACACTGACAAGGTCTGACTCTACTGCGCCTCGCTGGGCCAACAAAGCACACAAAGGCCTCCCTCGGTGGCCGTATCAATTAGGCTTTATCAGATGCTGCACAGCCTCTGCCAGCAAGGGCTGCTCAGAGACGGGCTAATCAGCAGCAGCACATGGTGCGCAGAGGGGCGAAGCCAGCACCCATGAGGACCAGCCTCACACACACACACACACACACGTACATGTACACATAAAGCCTGGGCTGGTTGCCAGGACAACCCTCAACACAGCAATAAAAGACACTGATGGACCCTTGATGTGACTCTTGCTGATTGGTTGAAGAAGAGAGCTCAGGGTCAGAGTGAGGAGAACCATCTCTTTTCAAAAATCCTCTTCATATTTCTATCATTTAATAGATTTTTTATAATGCAGGAGCCTGGCTTCAGTGAAAAACTTATTCTACATCAATGGAAACTCATTCTGAAACTTGTACAATGATCCTGCCTAAAGTGGAACAGACAAGTACAGATGCATGAATGAATTAATGATGAATATAGAAACACAGGTCATCAATAGTTTATGATTACATATGTTCCTCTAAGTACAAATCTGTGCAACAAATCAGCGTGTTCAAATATCACATATTTTTTACATGAAAAAAAAAAGAGAAACTATACTTCAGGGTGAGACTTTTCTTGGATTGTTGTCAATACAGCAAAATGTTAGAATGCTTATGACGAGTGGTTCATATTAAAGAAAGAAATGTGACAATCAATTTGAACTTTAACTCTAATGCTGAATCACCAAACCAGCCCTATTATGGTGCCATGGTCACTCTCTAGTTAATACAGATGTCACTGTTGGATGTGAGTCATTGCTGTCTACCATGATGATTCAGCTGTCAGTAACATCCTGGCAGAGATGTTGAAAGTGAGGCTGGATGCGATACCAGTGCTGCTACAGCTTTCAGCTCTGGCTCCGTCAGCTCTGGTGTCACGGAGCAGGCTGTGTGAGGAGCTGCATGCAGCGATACAGCAATTATTCAGCCTGGCACGCTGCTTTGAAGTGAGAACAGACAGCATTTTGTAAAAGGCTGTGAGTCATGAAAACAGCAGAGTAAAGTTTACAGTACTGAACAGTACACTCTGGGATGATGCTGCCGAACAACACACAACATCCCATCTCATTCTACATGTTATATGGATGAATTAGGTTATTGCAAGCCTAGACTAATGAATCTAAAGCAATGTAGCGTTCAAGTGAGAACAATTTCCACTCAGTCAACAGAATACTCCCTCATTTAATGAATGTAGGCTATATAGCATGACGAGAATGTTAAAGGGGCTCTCAGGTGATTTTAGTATTGCACTTCCATAAAGTAAATTTACAAGAGATAGTTTAAAAAAGAAAAATCAAAGCAGCAGAGGCTGAGATATCATGACTTTTAGTCTCAAGTATGGGCCAAGCCCAAAAAACTCTGATTCCTACATTTCCTATAATGCAACTCAGCTGCATTTTTGTTAGAACCTCCCTGCTTGGTAAATGGCCACGTCTCTCAAGTTTGCGATGAAGGTTTTTTTTATAACAAGACCAAGTCTACAGCCATGCTAGCAGCTCTGTGAGGATGTACGTCAGCATGCTAACATTGCTCACAATGACAATGCCAACATGCCGCTATTTAGCTGGTATAATATTTACCATGACTCAAGTATTGAATCATAAACCAAAGTATTGGAAGAATGTTAAATTTGACCTGATGGTGGTGCTAGATGAAAAGTCAAGAGATCAGGAGTGTGTACCAAATTTAACCCATCCAATCCAATTGTTGTCAAGATATTTCACTAAAAGCTAAAAGTGCCAACTAATACAGGTCAAGTCAGGGGCTTACCAAAGTCTACAGGTTTCGTCTTCTGGGGACTATGAATGTCACTGCAAAGTTCCATGCCAATCCTTCAAATAATGGAGATATTTCAGTATGGACCAAAGTGGTGGATCAACTGACATTGCCATTGCCAGAGCCATGCCGTTTGTATGGCTCAAAAGCTAAAATAATCATGATGTCATCATCTGGGTTATTTTCAGAGGTCTCTCTCCAGATCCACACTTGTTCATAGGCTGAATAGTACTCTCTGTGATGAGTAAACTTAGCTTGTCCCTTTAAAAGTGTGCAGTTTCTCAGCACAGATTGTTGTAATGTAATGTTGTACATGCATTGTCCAAAATGTTTCCATGAATTTGCACAGCACTTAAATAAGGTGCAGTAAAAGTAATTTCATTTTCATTTATTTAGTTCCACAAGAGGACAGGTTATGGACTGGGCCACACATGTTCCTCTCGCCTTATTAAGGACCAGTGTTAACACTTTCCTTTGTCTCCCCTGTTTGAGGGGGGGCATCCCACTCAGGGGGGCAGGCAGCACATTATTGAACAGACGCTGCAGCCAAATGGGAGACCATCCATCATGTGGTTCTCTAGAACACTGGGTCTGCGTTCGTATAGGCAGAGTGAGACGTCCTCCACCCAGAGCAGACAAAGGAAATCCCATGTCAAAGTCTTTCATTAACTACTACTGTTTCATTCATATGGTTTGAGTCCCATTATGGGATCTCATCAGAAGAAACCAAAGACAGAAAATTTTTTACCTGACAAATCATGACGTCATGCTGACATCTTATGGCAATTATTAAGCCAATAGAGGATTTTAAGTCGAAGCTGTGCTGTTGGCTGTAGCAGATGCAGCTCTTCCTGTACCCAGCTGTAGGCTGGAGCTAAATGACCTAGAGGAAAGCGTTATGGTAATAACTGCAGAATCAATTTGGCACCTGGGGAAGGACAAGGCCTTCACTCCAGCTGAGCTTTGCTTTATTTCAGAGGCTTTTACTGGCTCAGGTCCGGGAATCAACATACCCAAAGGTAAGACTAAAACCTCCAGCAGGTCAGTGTCTAACAACCAGCACTATGAATATACTATTCATTTTGTAATGAAGATAAAGACTCCCAAGGTATATCATAAATTTAGGCGAAACTCACAGTGTTAGTATAGTTTCGCAGGTAGTGCAGGGTTTAAATCCTAGTTTAGGTAAATAATTATTCTAGCGCTCATCAACCTGGGACTTAGTCTTACATATTTTATGTCCATTGTGAAAAACAATCTCAAACCTAATCTTTTAACTGCTTCATATTGTCTTGGTGTCTCTCAGTGTGAATGGTATCCTTCTTGAATTTTGCCTCCTATGTGTATGTCTAGTGCATCCTCTTTCCAGGTCTCTGTGGTACAGAACAGGGTTAATGGTCAAGATCCTACCTCTGATCTACAGTCTTCACTCCAAATACCTCTCGCCTGAAGCTCTTCCAGAGGTTCCTTCCGTTTCACTTTTTTTTCTCTATCTGAATCAAGGATCAAGGATACAGGGTGTCGTATGTCAACCCTATTGCCAGAAAGAACATTGATATTGGACTATTCACTGACATTATCAGAAAAATGACTTATTTCTATAATATTTTTGCATGGCAACCACGGTTTGGTTAAGATTTGGGAAGCATCAGATATGGCAAATAAACTATGGTTTTAGACACCATGCAGTTACATACAAAGTCAATGGGCAGACATTTACAATCAGACATGAATTCACCTGGGGGTGGCGTGAACTTGGGCAAAAACATGTCTGAGCAAGGTAAAATTGTTCCAACTTAAGGAAAAAATTTGAGCTTAACTCTGGGCTTTACGAATCTACTTCATAAACTTACAGAGACGAAAGGAAAAGGGAGAAAGACTGGAAGAAAATAAGAGAAAGAAAATGAGTTTTTGATCTTACATTACCACTAAGTTAATGTTAGAGATTATTGGTACATTGGCTGTATGGGGTGAATAAAAGACTGCACAAATGGACCAGCAGTTAATGTTTCTTTCTGAACATACCTTTTGGGTTGTACTGTATATGTGGTACACATTGTAAAGCCCTAGGAGACTAATTTATTTTGGGCTATATACAGTTGAAAATGACTTGACTTGACTCTAGAAAGTAGTCCTCTAGAAGTAGACCTAATTATGTGTCTTAATGGATCTGAGAGGTAGTTAGTAGAGATAAATATCTGCAACAGAGACAGTAAAGTGAATGTTATTATGATCAATAGTCACAACGGACAAAAATATTGGAATTTCCCTTTAAGAGTGACTGCACCTAATTATCCACTAAAGTCCACATACTGCAAACTGAAAATTAGAGCCATAGGATTTTAATACTCACTGCACACTTGAGACACAGTCCTTGTTGAATGTATGTGTGAAGAAAATCAGGATAAGCTGAAAATGGCAAACATGCACAACCACATGGGGCTGAATAAACTAAACAAAAAGAGACAGTCAGACAGGAAACATTTTTTATTCAAAACCCCTGCTGGGCCAATAAAATGGTCGTTAAGTTGTTGCTGATGAGCAGTTTAAAAGATTTCTGCCAGAAACCCCAATTGAAGAGCTGTCAGTATTAGACAGAGGCTTACTTTAGGAAAAAGGCAAAATCCAAAAGTTGCAACTGTTAGAATGGATTTACTTTGATCATAAGTTCACTGCTTCTAACTTCTAGCCATTCAAAATCCAATCCAAGGATAAAAAAAGGGGGAGAAAGCGTACATAATACTCCCCTTCCTATACATCGTGCACTTACATGCTAGTCTTGTTTGTAGAACATGTTTTCTTACCACTCCAGCAGGGACTGATTATTGGAAAAATACAGTGGTTTGTATTTCCTCGAGAAAACCAGCTGGGGCAACAAACCTCGGCCAGCAGCCGCAGTGTTCTGCTGATTCAGTTGGCAGAACAGATCCCATTATCTTGTTTATCCTCATGGAAATTTAACAGTTTACCATGTGACCTACATTTTCTCAACAGATCCAGGTCTTGGGAAGAAAAACAGCTTGCTGGAGAGTTTAGAGGGAGTCAGAAATTTGCATGGTGTGATCAAGATAAGAGTTTGATGCCTGGTTCCCTCTGGGTGTGAGGCAAAGCTTTATAGACGTGACGGAGAAAGCGTGAGAGTGAGGAAGACACATTGGTGCCATTATGTGAGGGCGGCACCTCACCCTGACCTATTCTGCTCAGAGTTCATTAAAGGCCTTGCTCTCCTGCATCATACAGTGTTTCCTGTCAGATATGGGGTGTGTTCCCTGCTCACCTGCTGTGCCTGGATGCTGTGTTAATTCCCCACCAAGAACACGGCCTCTCTCCCTGCAGAGATGGCAGCGAGTGATAAACAGCCAGCGCTGGTGTTATCATCACCTCTACAGTCCGAGCTCAGGAAACCAATAAAGATGGCCCGTGGCGTCCCTGCTCAACCTTAACAGCCCCCATGAGCCTGCCGCCACCCAGGGGACCCGCCGCCCGTGTAATTGCAACTATTGTGAGGGCATCAGGAGCCAGCTGAGGTCTGAGCGGGAGTGATGAGTGGAAAGAGGAGGAGGTCTTGTACGTAACGTCCTCACGTGGCTCACATTAGACACTGATTGATGGCTATCTCCGTCAGCCCCGGCTCAGGCTCCTCCACCGTCATCTGACTGCCTAAGCTTACTGCAGCTCACTAGGTGACACACTCTTTAGCCTGACTTGACACTCACGGTCAAGGAGGAGCTGTCACATACTGGCAGATGAAGAAACTGTCACACAGGTTTTCATGTAGTGAAGGAGGCAAAATTCAGCATCAAGGCAAAGTAATGGCTGCATAATGACGCCAAACAAATATCTTATTTAAAATCTTAATATAAAAGACAGTGGTTCTATCCTAATTATGGTTTCAACTAATAACTAACTAACTAATTATTCATTAATCTACTGATTATTTTTTCCATGGCTGACAGACAGACAGACAGACAGACAGATAGACAGATAGACAGATAGATAGATAGATAGATAGATGACCAAAAAACGGCCAAAAAAGGAAAATACTCTTATTTGAGAAGCTGGAACCAGTGAATTTTTGCCATTTTTTCTTAAAAAAACCCCCAAACACTTGATTTGAATTGAATTTTCTGTCAGTTGACAGATCCATTAATTGGTCATTTTAGTCCTAATTATTTCAGCTCTCAGCCTAATCATACCTTTCATTGCTTTCATTATCAATTAATCTGATGTTCATTCTTTTTTCCATTAACCAAATAATCCTTGAGTGTATTAACTGTGAGAAAAAAAGTGAAAATTGCCCATCACAGTTTCTCAGAGTTCTCAATTTATGACAATATAAAACAGAGAAAAGCAGAAAGTCCTCACATTTGAGAGTCTGGAACCAGGAACTGCATTTTTGCTTGATGAATGACTTCATCAAGCAAATCAAGGATTAATTTTCTGTCGATCGATTAATTCATTAATTGGATAGTCATTCCCAAACTAGAGCCGATAATTATGCTTCTACATCAATCCAAATGATGTAGAACATATAACATTTTTGGAAGATTTTTGGAAACAGTTTAGAAACTATAGTGGTCACAATCTGCTAAATGACAAAAGTAACAGTTAATGAACAACATGAATGTAATGTCAGTAATTTAAAGTAGCTTTTCAGTGTTATATATTAGTCTATTAAACATCATCATATTTACTATTTATTATTTCATGAACAGGGATTAGGATAAATCAGTTCATTTGATTTTTGCTATAATTGAGATACAGTAGGTACATTTTCTACAGTTTCTCATACAATAATCTCCTGCTGTTATATTTTAAAATGTTTAAGTCTGTTTTTATGTTGCAATGAAAAACAGTAGTCTCCATCCAGGCCACTCTGCCTACTTTACTGTTGTTCTCCATCACAAATTAAAATTATAATAAACATGAAAATATTCAAAAGCCATGAACTAAAGGTAAGAAAGAAAATAAACTTTTTACATGATGGAAAGAAACTATTTAATCCTGGAGACTGTCTTTTAATCATCAGTGGACCAGCCAGCGTCAACACATGATTTTTTAACCATGATAACACTGATAATGTCTGAGGCGGTTCACAGACAGCCAGTCAGTGTAAGGGAGGGATTGCTGCTTATCTCCATCGACCACTACAACCTCCCGGTCATCTGGACCGAGGATAAATCTGCTCTGAGGAACACATTAGTAAAGCCTTAGAGCTGTGCTCCCTCTAGTGGATTCCTGCCCTAAAGACTAACACTGGCAAGTAAACACTTCAGCAGAGGTGAGTGTCACTCTATCAGTGTACTTCACATAAGATGCGACCTTAGTGCAAAACATGGTCAATATAGCTACTTACTCTTCAAATGAATGATGGCATTAACTAATTACAGTTAATACTGCAACTGGCTGCAGCTGATATATCAGCAGGTCAATAACATTTGGTAGTATTAGTAGGCCTATTATTAGGTAATTATATATTGTTATTGGCAGATATACAAAAAGAAATTGGAGCCGTCATATAAGCATAAATATCTTTGTATATTTACACATGTATTTGACCTTTGTTGCAAGCTGAATACATTTTTGTTTAATTACTGTAAAAATATCCCCAAACATTTTTATCACACAGCTTTAACATAATCACCACTGAGAGATCCAAGGCAAAACTGTTTGTTGATGTCATGTGTTTATGCAAAGCCAAAAAAACAATATTAGCTGTTATCTTGTAAAATATTGGCCTCAAAAGTCTAGTAACAGTTGACCTATAGACTATAGCTTTTTCATGTTGTACTTTTAAAACCAAATTTACCAGAAAAGTCGTGGAGGAATACATGGCAGCAGCATTAAGTTTATTTAAGTACTTGAGTGATTGCAATTAGTTACTTTCCACCAATGTATACTACACTCTATGCCTTCTAGCATATTTCACTGTGTTTTCATTGCCTCAGGCAGGTAGAACGGGAGCCTCGCTGGTCTGATCCTGTCTTTGAAGTACTTTTGAGTGGCAAGTATGTTAGGCGACGTCACAAACGAGATGAAAGGTGAAGCAAAATGTCAGTGGAGCCAAACTGTTCAACCTCTCATCTGCTGAACTGTACCCAGAAAAGCCTTTCAAGAGTTAGTGCTTCAAAAAAAAAAGAAAAAAAAAAAAAGACAAAAAACAAAGACAAAAAACCCCACACCAAACCAAAAAAGCCCTCCACCACCACCACCACCACCACCACCAACAACAGGGAATTTAATAATGTGACTGATTATGCAGAAATAGAAGGTTAACATAATTAGCCTGGGTTTATAACAGTACGGCATATATTTATAATCATGGATTCCTTTGAAATAGTGTAATATCAGATGAGACAAGCAGGCAGCAAAAGGGTGCTATCCAAATCTGTAACACTACTGTTGTATCAATCACATCTCTGAGCACACTCACTCAGCACTTATTGCTAGAAAATGACATGATGTATTTTCACCATGATGCCCAGTCAGCCCAGCCATGTCCTGCAGGAACTAAACGCTCTCTGAAACAATGAAGACCTTTCAAACCATATTGAACAAAATAAAGCTTAGTGAACAGAATGTGGACTAACTCATACACTACATATATTAGTATATAGTCACCTTAACTGACATAACCGATGATAAATGGGGTATAAAATTTGTAATTCTTGAAAGAGGATACATTTTTCTGATTTTATGCTATTTATATACTGTTATGATGTTGGATATCTATGCTAAACAAGGTCACAATCCCAAAACTGGACGTATATAATGTATAAATGCTCCCTCCAAGTCAAAAGCCAGGGCTTCAACCTGCTCTAAATGCTTCATTTGCAACACTTTTTTTATACCATACCAATGAACTGATGTCAGCTATCATCCCCACAAATGGCCGTCTGTTCCATAGCCTTGGTTGTTCAGGTTGTTGCTAAGGTTTTTCCGTGTGTTGTTTGCGTTGTCCACTCTCATATTTTGGATCTGATTTCAGCTCAAACATGTACAGATGTATTTGAGAAGTTAATATTTTGAGTAAAGAATGAGTAATGAAATCCTACTACTATAGTTTATTTCATGATTTGTTTACATAGCCTCCTGAGTTGCCTGGAAGTCAGCTGAGATGCAGCTTTCGGAAGCTGACCAATCAGAACAGAGTGGGCTCATCAGGAGGGGGGGCCTTAAAGAGACAGGAGCTAAAATGGCCTGTTACAGACAGAGACTGAACTGAGGGGCTGTGTAAAGGGTCTATATGAGTTAAATAAGGAATTTTTTAACTGTAAATCATGCAGACATATTCCAGTAGAGCCTCAGATTAAAAATATAGACCTGTAAATGTGCAGAATATGTCCACTATAAAAAAATTTGTAATAAACTTTTAAGTGCCAGTGCTTAAATAGATGAGCAGTAAACCAAGACTAATAAATTGAGCCTATTTATTGGCCAGTGCATTGGCCAATTATAGCTTATTACAGATATCTCAGTACCGGTGCATGCAAGTGGTAGCAAAATAAACATGCTAGTTTATAGGGGGATTTCAGTATTTACAATTGAAGCAACAAACTGTAGGAGACCAGTAAAATTACTGTTAACAAGCACATCCTCACATTTCCAACACTTTTTTTTAAACCAAATACAACACAAAGACATCTGGTGGTTTTAGCTAGCTAATATGACATATGGAATTCTAGAAACAGCAGCTAGCAGCAGTGATAACGCTACTAAAAAGTTAGCCCTTCTAGCTAGTGAGAAATGAACTGTGTGTCCCAAACCATCAATGGGCAGCATAGGATAAGAGCACAGAAGTCCCCCAAACACAAGTAACGTCAGCCTTAAAAATATGTAATGTTAGGATATGAAAATCATGTTGTTTGCCTGCTACACAGAAAAAAAGCAAAACTTCATATGGATAACCTACAAATACAACCAGTCATTACTTTTCAAGTTGGATAATGATATATTTAATATCAATCATAACATAAAGATCAATTAAATACAAAAACAGTTAACATGATAAGCGCAAATATGACTTTCTTTCCCTAATTTCACCTATTATTCAGTATTCTCAGACCCAAGGGTGTAATTTCCGTTTGGGATTCAAAATCATATTTTTGTCGCTCCCCTCTTTTACATTCTCTGTTTGATTTACTCACTAAAATCTCTTTAACCAGAGACTGTCCAGATGCCATAACCCATGAGTGAAGCTCTGACTTGACAAAAATGTTGATTCGTTCGTCTTTCACCTGTAGGTATTACCGTGGATAGTTACCCAGCAACACAATACAACTTTTTTTCTCTTACTTGGTGTGCTATCTCTTCATATTTTTGCTCTAATTTTGCCAAGGCTATGAGCTGCAGCTCACCATGGTACAGTTCACTCAACCTTTGTGGTAATCAAAAGGCCAAATACATTACATATAAAAACTCAACAGCCGTATGTCCTTCCAACAACAACTCTAATACTCACAATAATCCACAGACCTCACTGAGAACTACTTTCTAACAACATAAACTAAACTAAACTAACTAAAACAAACTAATTAACTAACTAATGAGTGGATTTTTGCAGGTAACTGCACCTGTAAGGCAAATGAAAACTGAAGAAACAGAAAATACTGCTTATGTCAGTCTGGGCAGGTCAACTACCCATGCTCTACACTACACACTACACAAATTTTCAGGATTTTCTTTTATGTACATAGTGTTTTATGTGCAGACCAAGTTTTGGGATCAGGTCCACAGGAAACTACCCTAGAGCTACTGAGCAGCAGTAAGGCAGCACTTTTCATCCACATACTTGGGGATTTAATAGGATCTGATCTAGTGCCAAAAGATGTGAGTATACAAGTGTAATTCTATTTTTTTTTTTATGCTGACAAAATCAATTTATTTCTGCAAGATTTCTGAGTGTGATATAGGTTTGAATAATTTTTAATCTCCACGACATACAAGTTTCTCAGAAGGTACAGCCATATATCATACACAGTGAACACTGACTTCATCACATCTATGTCTTGTCTGTTATTCTTGCCAACCTCCACTGCATATACCATTTGAGAAGTCTTTAATATTTACATCCACCCACTGTATCACTCCTGAAGGAAATGAGAGATAACATGTAGTAATCATGTCCAAAATTTGAGGTTACCATGGCGCTGGACAACGATGCAAAGCAGAATATGCACACAGCAACCTTTTTCACATTCATTTACACTTTGAGATTGCAAATTCACACAGCTGTAGCTTCAGTGAGCAGCCAACTTGGAACTCCCAAATGTCAGGCTTTCCCCATCAGCACCTGAGAGCAGCTTCACAGTCAGTGATAATCTTCAGATAGGAAAAAAACCAAAGCCAGCTCCAGATTATCTGCAAAATCTAATCGCCAGAGGATTACTTTCCTGCCAAATTTCAGCCAAATCTGTTTGTAACTTTCAGAGATAAGTGACCAACACACGCAAACACCAAGCTCCAATATCCACAGCAGAGGAAAATATTGAGCTAAAATAGAGCCTATATTATTTACACTGGTTTTATAAGATTGACAAATATGAAAAAAACTGTACACTTGTATCAGAATATTTGTGCACAACAAACTAAATTTACATTTGTACATTTCTCTGCACAGTTTCACAAAATAGCAAACTGGTGCTGCAATCTTAATTTGTGCATTTGTCAGTATTATCCTCTAGATACAAATCTGCAACATTATTCCCATTTTTAAGTTATCTGCAATTGAGGATTGTTTTCATTATTTGTTAATTTTGTAAAATGTCCAAAATAGTGAAAATAGTGAAAGATGCCCACTGGAATTTGGCAGAGCCCTACGTAAGTGCAGGCATGGCCCTCCTTTTATGGTACTACTTGCATTAGTCTAAACACATATACAATTATCAAAATCATGTTTTTTTGTTAATTTATGATGAAGTATTTAGCACCTATTACTAATTAAGTCACCACTTAGTTCCCTCAGCCACCATTATCTGCCAAACCTATTCCCGAGGCAATACTTTCTCCTACAAATTATGTATTTGTTTTGCTTAATACTGTCTGGTAGAAAGGTAATTGCATATTGGATTGTTCAGCTGCAATGTTTTCTCAAGTGAAGGAGTTTCTAGGTTTATGTAGTCATAAAGAGGTGGCCCAGGTGGATGGTGGGTGTACAATACACAGGACTTTGATGCTGGAGTCTGGGGTTCACATCTTGAGTCCAGTGTTTTCTTAGGTTTAGGTAACAAAAGCACTTTGGTTGAGGTCAGGGAAAGACAGTGGTTTTGGTTTAATGATAATAAAGTAAACATGTTCTCTCTCGTACTTCAAGTCACTGCTGAATATTTCAATATTTAACTAAGACCAAGATCTGTTGCTGAACTTCACTAAGTGCTTTGAGTGCCTAAACAGAACCATAATAAATGTTAATCATACTTTAGTTCCTATGAGCAGATATTGTAGAGAAAACAAATTACATGTTATCAGCCAACATTTTATAGATATATTCTGTAGGAACATTTTGTGACATGGCAGATGAGTTCATTAAAAACATAATGATGTTGATAAAATGTAATTCAGGTGGCTGAAACCAGAGAAAGTTGAGCATTTTTTGTTTAATAAATGTCTTAAACCATTAATGGATTACCAAAATCGTTGTCCATTAAATTTCCCTCAATCAACTAATCGTTTAATCAGATGAACTTTTCTGTACTAAAAACGATGAAGCATAATGTAAGCATGATATCCAACATAAGGGAGTAGCTGTTTTCTCTCAAAGAGCAGAGTGATGATGCTTCACGATGCCTACTGTCATTTGAACCAGACTGGTGTGTGTATGACAGTGAACTGTAATAAACAACAAAGCCCATCACATTATCTGCTGCATGCAAACCGGACTGCAGAGCCATCAAAGACTGGCTCACTATAATGGTGAGATGTGTTATACAGGTACAGCTAGTGGATTTAGCATGGCTGGGCTAGCTGCCTGAATTTGCCTCCATGCAGATTTATGAGAGCGAGGCTGCTTTGATCTTTGATATTCTCAGCTGTGCTCCACAGTGCTGCCATGAAAGAGACTTTACAATTAGATCAATTCAACACAAACAGTGGTGGCAGGAGAGAGAATAAAAAGCATGATCTATTTATGGTTTCTTCACGCACGATGACAACGCTTATATGAGGTTACTCTTAATTAGCTGGAGTGTCTCGAGTTTTATGTACCATCTGACAATTTCCAGCTGTAATTACTACTGCGTACTAAAAACAGCCGTGGCCCCATGTGCAGCAAAGCTCTTATATCACTGTGGCCAACAACAACAGTAATGCTGCTGCATATTAAATACACACAGATCCGCCTCTGTAACACGCTGAGGCAAAAACACTGGGGCTAATTTGAGTAGTTTTCAGCTCCTCTATGGTTCTTTGCCTTTGTTTATATAGAATTAAAGGACCAGTGTCTAAGATTTAGTGGCATCTAGCGGGACGGACTTGGCAGAAATAGAATATAATATTCATAAGTATGTTTTAATAAGTGTATAATCCAATGAAAATAAGAATCATTGTGTTTTCGTTACCTGATATGAACCCTTTAAATCTACACAGGGAGCAGGTCCCCTTCCACAGAGCCCGCAATGTTGCACCGCCATGTTTCTACAGTAGCCCAGAACGAACAAACCAAACACTGGCTCTAGAGTTTCGTGGCCACTGTGGGTTCTCCCACATGCTTGGAAGGGGAGGGGGAGGAGGAGGGGTATTCAATTTGTTGCAATCTGCACTAAATCCTACACACTGGTCCTTTAAAACAACACTGAGTATGGGACCCGGAGAGCTGCACCATTTATGATTACACTAACACTTAGTTCATAATTTAGTCATTTTCCTTGACACTTTAAAGCAATGCAGAAAGGCTGTTTGACACTGCTACAGTCATTTTTCAAGATGTAAAGGTACACAGTGAGTAAGGCATTAAACTTTAACCAGGAGGGCTCCCTAAATATTTTAGTTGCCCATTCATTATAGACAAGTGGGCAGGCATCTCTGGATAGATTTACCTTTGTGATAACATTAGATGGGGAACAATGTTGATTCCCAAAGGTTCTGTAGTATGGTCTGTGGAAACATGCTGACAAAGACTTTTTCAATGAAGTCTGATCAATCAGTCTAGAACAGAGTGGTGCAGCTCTAGCTGCTTTATTTGATATAGCTGTCATGAAGAATGATATATGTGGCCTTATTAAGTTACTGTGCGTGCACACACAAAGTGGAGACAGACAGTAAGATAAATGACAGCGCCTATATCAACCACATCCCCACCATTCACTGTCTGACAGCATAGTTTCTCAATAATTAACAGCTATTTGAGTCTAATTGTTAAGCACTTCTCTGAAGAGTCCTTACACTTTAATTACTTCATTGCTTTGTTTGGAAATGTGTTGCCATATTATTACTGTTTGGCTCAGATGTCGTCCAAAGATAAATGTGGTCTGAAATAACCATGGAACTGCACAACAACACAACAAAACATACTTTGTATCGCAAATTAACAACACTTAAGTCACATAATTTTGTGTAATTTGAAAGGTGTTGCTTGTAGAGACAAACCCACTGATAATTATCAGCCATCTCTGTAGCTCTACACTCCTCTTTGGAACCTTTTAGCTTATTTTAGTTCATTATATTGGTTTTCCAGTGAACAAACCCTTCTCATCAACCATTGCCAGCAGCTGGCAGTTGTTTTTGGCAAAAAATCTTTCATAAAACCTGTACACTACCTGCCTCTACCAAATAGCATGCAAACAAAGTTAGTGACTGGCTGGTGAAAAAACTGGAACATCTAGCAGCTAATGAGACAGACATTTTTCTCAGTAGTTGGTGGAGACCAAAACAGAGTGACAGGAAGATTGAATATTGGCAAAAACGGCAACTATAAATGAATGCCAATGTTGATCTGTGTCTGCTAGATTTGTTAATAGCCAAATGTTTGCTAATATGTTAGCCACAATAATTCTGTCAGGTCAATATGTCAATGTTTGTATTTCGTTCCACTGCCCCCAGGTGCTCGAAAAAGGAAGTACCGTAATTTAGATTTAAGTATACATTTCTACTTTTCCTACCTTTGTAATATTTGTACTCCATTGCATTAATCTTAAGATTATATTGACTTTGTAGATTCAAATTTTACATTCATTATAAGCTAAGCTTATAACATTTTACCAATTTCTTTACTTCTTTTCTTTTACTTTTTTTCTACTTTTCTTCTGAAAGAATGAAAATCTCCAAAATTGGTGATATAAGATTTTCATCCCACAGCTTATCTAAACTTATTTTTACCTTGAATACTTTTACATGGTATACGTGAGTAGATTTTACTGCTAAGACATTGACTTAAAGCTGCTATGCGTAGAATGGAAATTTCCTGATTTGGCGCCCCCCAGTGATAACATCAAATAAGACACTTTGGCAGATTGCAGACAGTAAACCATGCCAAAATGCCAGGGAATCTGACCCAGGGACACTGGGATGAATGACCACTACATAGTGGAATGCCCAAATTTTCACAGAGATTGTCTATTTTTCTGCAAACACTTATTTCATCGGAATAATCTAAAAGATGCTATGATCACATAAATACTCAGTACATAAATAAATATATGAGGACATGGTGGCTTTAGATCAAATAGAAGGTAATGTAAATATAACAGGGTTTATCACCGCAGGTCCAGTTATTTCCTACATAGCTGGATGACCAATGAAACTCTAGTGTGGACACTCAACGAGCTTCTCAGGAGAGAAGAGAAACCCCCAATCTGATTTCCACACTTTCTTGTGTCGCTACAGATTGGATTAGTTCTGGATTGCTCTGCCAAGCAAGAGCAAAATGGATGAGAAGCTGATTACAGCCATTCAAAGCTTCCCTAATTCTCCAAAACTTTTATTTGAAAGACTGACAGAACCACTGCCGGCATCTACTATATGAAGAGATATGGAGAGTCAGTTTTTAATGAAGGGTATCTTATTTGCAGTTGATATCTGGTTATGTTGGCTCATTAAAACCATGTAAAAAAACTGAAAGATGTATTGGTTCAAAAAAATTGAAAAAAACAAACAAAAAACTGGCTGTGCCAACATTAGTCATTAGAGTCTTGTAGCACCTGCGACTGCCAAGTGTATGAAAGGTCATGAATAGGAGCCCTGCCTCTTCTCCAGATTATTATCTGCTTCAAAGCAGGCAGGAAAACACTACAAACAAGCCAAACCAGGACTGATTATGATGTGTGCTGCTTGTGTTGCCCAGCTGACCATGTGAAGGATGTGATTACTCAGGGTACTTTAGGAAACTCAGCATTGTGAAACAGACCCACTAGTGACCTTGAGCTTGGCTGGGTCACATGATCTCTGAACAAGCCCCAGCTTTACGTCTGTGCCGTGACCGGGGGAGGGGGCGAGGAGGGGCTGCTTGGTAATATGACGAAAACCCTGCTTAGCTCAGGCAAGCCCTGGGTGGAACAGATGGAGGATCCGTCTTTCTTATGCAATCCGGCACCAGTGAAGCAGAAAATATGACTTATGTGACTCCTTGGATGTCAGAAAAAAGAAAGAGTATAATGAATATCCTGGGACTAAAAGATGAATTTTGTACACAGACAGGCAGTGGGATTACGAGAGGTCAACACGCCACCCCTCCCACAAAAAAAACCAAAAAAAACAGCCCATTACTGCTGAGACTGATACTGCTTCAAAACACTGTAATTTCAAATGTGCAACGTGCGCATATATCCTAACATGGCTGGTTGGCATATATGCCCCTGTTGCATGAAACCACATTATAAATTCTCTAGCATATGTGTAGAGTCTGTCTTGAATGCATGAATTATTCCAGATTTTTTTGCAGATTCTTCATTAATATTTATCGCTTTCATAAATATTAGCATATTCAGTGAAGCAGCAGTCATTAATCTATTTTGTCAGTTTCAGCTAAATGTTTATCACTTGTTATACTGTGGAAAACAGTATATGCACAGAGATTTGGCTCTTTTCTTTACCTCCCAGGACCCTGTAACTACAACGTCCAGAAATGTGATTGTGTTTATGTGTTTAGGGGCAAACAGCAATAAAGTGGCTATGTGTACGCAACTAGTAGTCCATGTACCATGAGAGGCCACAATTGGTGGCTCCAAATTAACCAAAACAGTAAGATTAAACCGTCTGAGAGAAGAGGATGCACTGGTGAAAGGCTTTGAATAATAATAACTCAAGTAGGGGGGGGGGAAACGCCTGCCTTCTTCAGACCCCTTTCTAAAAATAGCTCTGCTGGTGTGACATCATCAGTGCTACGCAAATAATATCCACCTTTACTTCTGTCTGTGCAGCAGAAAAGTCTGTGTGGAGTCTGTTTTAGCCTAAGGTTGCATCTCTGGTGACTGCCGACATGTGCACACAAAAACACAAACATGCACAGAACAGCATGGACCCTGAAAAATACCCTGTGTCCCTACAAATGCCCTACTATTTCTACAGGAAATACAATCAATAATAAATCAATACTTAATTCCATATATTCCAAGAAAAACTACTCCAATTTTTTTGCACATGTTTCTGCATCCACTGAACATTTTCCACTAGTCCAGAAAGTTGTCGCTGGTAAATTCTAACAACCCAAATATCCTCGACTACCACCTAATCCCCCCAAAAGCCCCCAGTGTGCAACATTTACACAAGTACTCACAAGTGATGGTGGTTTCTGTGTGTCATGTCAGAGCTGGGAACCTGTCTGTCTGGTCTGGTGGAGCAGGAGAGCAGAAAGCTGAGGCACACACTGACTAGCATGCAGTTAAAGCTCCCTCCGTCACCCACCTACTCTCACACACACACACACACACACACACACACCCTGACTTGGCGTGCTGCTCATTCAAGCTTGGTCACAGTAGGGATGATGGCTCACGTACAGTAGCCTCATGATGTAACCTGCCCCGCACATCTCATTAGTGGCAGCCAAAGCACACACTCTCTACTGCATTTAACCCACTTAATGTATATTCATGTACACGGACTACACACTGTATATCCCTTGGGTCGACTTAATCCTATCTATATGGTCAATATCTTAATGCTTGGAGGCATTAACAGTGTATTGCACCACAATTTAAAGACTCACAGTGTGCACCATATATATATATATACTGTATATTTTCATTTGTATGTGAATCTGAGTTAACCTGAATGCAAATTTGAATAGATTTTTTACAATAGCTATCATATGAGGGCTGTGTAACATGTGAGGACTGTGTTTTCTTATTAATCAAACCCTAAAAGTAATTCAGTGTTAATGATACCATGTAGTTATAACTCAGGAGAATTGTATTACGTAACTACTTACACCAAACATCAGTTATTGAAATTTCAAAAGCATCTCTTATGCATCAGTGTCGGGCCGACTGAGTGTTTGTCTATTTGTACTACGAGGGTGTTGACCAAGCAGGGATTATCTCACTGTAAAGGAGGCCTATGTAATATACTGTGCAACGGCTCATTGTACTACTGTACCGAGGAGGGGAGAGGGGATTGGTCGGTTGGTCTCTATGGAAACCACTGGCTGCGTTGAGGGCAGGTCCACAGAGGGAAAGGCGTCAGGGAATCAAATCCTTTCTGCACTTCTCATCCAGAGCTGATGAGCCCTTCACAGCTAATGGACCACTGTAATAATGGCTGGGCAGGTACAGGCCTTAATCACATTTAATACTGCTGCATATGAGCTATTCTAGCAAATACACTAATAGAGTTTTAGTGAACAGAGATTACATTACAGATGTGCTGCAAAAGCTTATACATACTCAAATATATGAGGGTGGGAAGACTTTTTTTACATGTGTATTTTTGCATTTTTGCCTGTTTTCTATCTGAGAAGCAAAATTTGAAAATCTAAAAAATACATATCATTGTGTGTATTTGATGACCACTCAAATATATCTCAGGACCTCTGAAGGGAGTCCAAACCCCCAGGTTGGGAGCCACTATCCACTTAGATCCCAACCTCCTCTTTGCAGGTGCCCCAGCCAACCATAGGGATCACCAGTTCAGTGAAAAGGGCATAATCCCTCACTGGCTTCTCACAGATTAAACCATGGGTAACTACAGTACACACTTTATAGGGATAGTTTGGATTTTTTGAGTGGGGTTGTATGCTGCAGATCAGCTGTTTGGGTCAGCAGTGCTGCTGTGGCATAATACAGTGCACGGCATGCGTAGGAATACGGAAGTTCTACTGTTGAGAAAATGTAATGTCAAAGGAAAGGGCTGTCTGATGGCAAGATGAAGCAGTGAAAATATTCTAAATATAGTGTACACTTAACTGATATTGATTTTTTTAGATGGGCCTTTATTTAGGTGGCTAAAATACATTTTGCTGCTGGCCCCGTCCACAGCAGTACATTGCTTAGCTTTTGTGCCGGTACTCCTGTCTGCTTCTCCAACCTGGGTGGGTGATGACCCAAATCTACTGCAGGTAATACACTGACTATGGATAACTACCTCATACAACCCCACTTCAAAAATTCCAAAATATCCCTTATAGATGACATTTCATAAGCAGTTTTACCTGAAAGTGAATGGTCCGGTTAGACGCAGGAGTGGTAATTTGGGCAGCAGTTGACTGAACAAAATTTACAGTGAATGTTTTCTAGACATTCAGCTCAGTTTCTCTTCAGAGACGGTCAATTCTTTCATTCACTGTTGTTTATCTGAAGTCTTTTATGTAGTGAATTCCATCAGCTGCCTACAAAGTGTGGTAACATCAGCTTGAACAGCAAGAGCCAGGCCAACAGCCCCATATTAAGTAGTAAATGTGCCTCAGCATCTGTTAATGGACCTGTCTCAGGGGATAACGGCTGGTGGCACCTTGTCACCAGTAAAACAAAAAGGACTATCAAGGCAGGGCAATTCAGCTGAATGACACTACAGAGCATGTCAGGAAAAAATCGTCCAGCATTTTCTTAGTTTCTAGCGAGCTGCCCTTTTCTCTTAAATTAAAACGTGTCAAGCCAGCAGATGAGCAAATACTGGTTCTAGCAAGGATGCACTTTCAGCATGCCTTTCAGCCATACCTTCTCTCTAAGTGCAGCACAAGAGTGAAGTTGTATAGCCTTCTGGAAGATGTATGCCCTAATCAGGGAGAGGGAAGGGAGAGTGGCACCAATCATACTATTGTGCAATGCACAAAGGGCTGGAAAATAGGCAGGGGGCGGGAAAATTGCTTAACAAAATAAAAAGCTGCACCATCACTCAGCCGATAACATGACTGCTGAATATGCTTTGCATGTATCACATGCTGTTGCGCTCGGCTGCACATTCCTCACAGGAATACACACTGTGCAGAAATGGTGGAACCTCTGACATGACAAGAGGCGAGGCAGAAAGGAAGCGCCGAAACATCAATCACAGACAAGGCCTTTACGGCGGTTGTCATGACAATAGCAATGGGTGAAAGCAAAGATCCTCTCCTTCCCTCTCCGGAGACTTACTGACATGCAGCCCCACTCTACTTGGACACAAACTGGAGAAGATCACCTGCACAGCTACAGGTCCACCAGTCCCTCCCACTTTGTGCTCTGTGTAGTTTTAGCAAAGGTGACCAACCCAGATGGGAGATGTTTCCTATCTTGGGGCGAGTTTGTTAGTTTGATGAACAGCGCTGCATCAGTCGCTGCATGTACTCATTGCATGGAGTACATTTGATTTGCTAAACCCCTCCCTCGACAGCAGGGGATGAGTGAAACCGCTGGGGGCCATCATCTTGCTTCTACAGTACAAACACCATGCATCTTAAGAGACATCCAGACAGGAGCAACACTGACAGCAACATCTATGGTCTGATTCATCATTAGAAATTGGTCTTGAGGGAACTGGACTGGATTTAGAGACTTTGTCTTGATGTGTGCACTAAACGCCTATGGCTGTCTGCCACTAACAAAAAGGCGCCTGGGGGTCTATAGTGCTGAGGAGGACATCATCAGTTAGGCTGGGTCTGGATCCCTGCAGAGGCCTTCTGGTGCAAGGTCCTACTGGTCATCAGAGACATGAAGCTTCAGCAACGACAGAAAAAAAAACAACTGTAGAGATGGAAACAAGCTTGATCCGGCAAACCCATGGACATGGCTGTGATCTTGAGCAAATATCTGGACTGTGAAATAAGCCCAACTTTAGAGGTGAGAGTCTAGAGGCAAGAAATACCTCTGTCCCCCTGTCTCTGGCTGAGAGATTTCCTCACCGCTTCTAATCCTAGGGCAGAATGAGTCTAATGGTTGATTATGTAACAGGCTTAGAGAGGAGACGAGTTTATGATGAGCACTGCCGGACATGTCTGCTGGGATAATGTCAATAGGGTTTGCTTCCGGTCAGTTGGTAAAGTAAACAGCAATGGATACATCTGTCATGTGCAACGGAAGGATTTTGTAATCAGTCACAATTTAAAAGCAATAAAGCTGCACAAAAACTTTTGACAACTTGAAATAAGAGCATGATCTCTTATTTTCCTGCACTTTTCTGCAGGAGGAACTTCAGACCAAGTTTACTTCCCATCCTATGGTGTTTTAGAGCTGTGGGACATTGAGGCATGTCTTCAAACGTGAAGGGAGGTGTAGTATGGGAGAGGGTGTATTGTTCTATAGGTAGCAGGAGGTTCTGTGGAGTCTTATTGCTGCAGCATCCGCTGAAAGGAAGAAATGGGGGCTCTACCCAATCAGAGAAAAAAGCCCAGGGCTCACAACAACACCACTACACAAACACATCACTCCAGTTACCGTACTACCCTGCTTGCAGTCGGGGGGAAAACACAAGAAGCAGAATGAGAAAGAGGCTATGAAGTGGCAATTCAATCACGAGATTGTTCAGTGCAGTACATGATATGGCAGCTTACTGAGCATGATTTCTGTGTGACGAAAGCCATTTTGCAGATTGTCTCACTGGTTTGCTAATCGCTTCTATGCTGCAGCAGCAGTAAGGGCAGTGAGTGAGTGAGCAGCAGTCATGGACTATGTGTGTGCTTGTGTGTCTGTGGGTGTGTGAGTGATTAGAAGGAAAGTTGTTTAAAGGACTGGTTGAATTTAAGAATGCACTTTACACAGAAAGATGATGATAGATTTTGTCCCCTATCACTTGCACTAAAATCGCTTTGAGGAGGGATCTCTTTGTAGTCCGTATAGACACAAGGAACACTTACATGTCATGTCAGAACCTATAGATAAACCTATCTTATATCAATACTGGCTTGCCCATATGTACATTAAAATGGATATCAGTGGCTATGATTGTTGTACGTGTCCATACGGGCTGCAAAAAAATCCCTTCGTAATTGAGTTCAATGTAAAAATACTTTGATAATATGAGGCTTCAGCAGTTCAAGTTAGACAAATCAAGTTACTATTTTCAGGGGTTCCTTCATGATGCACTCATGGTTTTAACTAAAAGTTAAACTAATTAACTAATAAAGTCACCTCCCTGCCTGTCCTATCAAATCAACCTGCCTTTCTCTTCAAGACAAATAACACATAGATTTACACTTAAGATTGATCCTTCACTATTTCAAAAAGATCACATTATGGAAGTATCCATTTGGCAGACATTTAGTCCTTACCTCACTTCCCTCTAAATTAATTTACTGCTTCCTCTTGCACATGTTTCATTAGCTTCAGACACCCCAGTCACAACAAGATTTCAACATTCAGTCTGATACTGCAGTGTCCGTTTCCACACTGCCGTCCACGGAAACAAGTAACAAGACAAGCAGAGTCTTGCCTCTGGTGTTAAGATGATTCGCTTCACCAGGGTGACCCTTGGTTGTCACTAGCATCATTTCAGGAAATGACTACATAGTTTTAATAATGGTTGAGATTGTAAAGCATAGGTTGAGGAGTAAGCTGAGACTCTTGTGTCATTGTGAGTGCATAAGTGTGTTTCAGATTCTAAAGCCAGTAAATGTGTTGTGGACCAACAGAGGGCAGTGTGTTTTCACTCAGTGAGGCCTGCCCCTTGTGTCCCACTGGACCTCTGCTTCAGAACAAAAGGACAGTGACGACACATTGTTAATCTAAAATCTACTTTCATCAAGGTTCACATTAGGCCAAAGGCACACCTGAATAATTCATTTTTAGCCTCTATGCATGGAGACAACAGCGTCCACAGTGTAGCACTCCCAAACTGCTACACTCACCTCCAATTTTTCCCTACAGATTTACAACTCGCTTGATATTTTATTGAATTTCTGTGTTTCATCCACAGCTTGTGGTCTCACAGACTGCTGCCTGCCTGACCTACAGACCAGCTGTTTGACTGGAAGCCACTGACTGTGTGTGTGATGTGTGAGACTATGCGTGGGACTTGTGTTTTTTGGGCAACAGCGGACTCATTCTCAAGCTCAGAAATACCTCATCTCTCCCTTTACAGGCACACTGAGTCATAGACAGTGAAAACCTGAATATTTAACAATGCAATTACATTCATGGGCCACTGTTCTGTGCCAAGCTGTTTGAAATATGCATGAAATTCTGACATAACAGAGCCAGTTATGGGTGGAAATATCGATTATGGTGTAATTTCATTTGTTTTATAGGGTGTAACGATTAAATAACTGCATGTATAGACCTTCAGCCATACTGGAAACTTCCAGATATGCTGTATCATTATATAATACACCATCATTTCTGAATGAGAATAAGTCTATCCAGGAAAAGTGGTGCAACAGTTTGATTGAGGAACAGACTAACAGGGAAGTTGCCTGTTTCCATATTGAATAAGTTCTCTGTTATAAACGCTGGTATTAGGCTTGTCAGATAAAGATGAAGTCGAAACTGTTGCTGTTAATGACCAAGTGGCTAATTACAAGTGCTAATATAAATCACTGCCTTAGATGCACTTTAAAATGCCTAGTGAGAAATGCCCTTGTCAGTTGATCAAATGATCACAGTAAAGACATAGATCTAATGAAGATGAGCAGTGATGTATGCCAGGGTACCACACCACAAGACGTTCACTCGCTAATTACAGGAAAAACAAATCTACCTGGAATCAAAACCCACAGGACTACATAATCTGTTAAACATCATGATGCACCAACACATTTTTTGTGCCTAGTTCTGTCCACTGTACTGCACAATTTTGAGTATATAAGATGACAGCATTGACTTGAATAAAATATATAAAAATACAAATGTGAGTAAATACATATGTGAGAATGACAATATATGTGTAATTATATATGTAAGAAATCCAATATATGTACTATATGTGAGAATATACTGCATTAGGGTGTACGAGAAATCCAGTTTGGTATGTACTTCGGTTTTAGAGACACTGTACAGGACATTTTCAGTATAGCAGGGGAAACAATAGGGAACAGAAGATAACATTTTTGTCATTCATTTTAAGGAATGTAAACATTAAATGGTGGCTCATTGGCTCCATCATTACAACAAAAGACTGCATACTTTCAAAGACTTTCAAAGATTTTCCATTAAGACAAGTGCAGCATTTTTAGGATTAAATGAACCATTAGAATCAACAGTGCTGTTCAAAAATGTAAACATGCTCTAACTAAGTTAAGACTCACTCTGTTTTCAAGTTTTACACAGTTTTGCTGCTCTCTGAAGCATTTATCCATCAGTGGAGAGAGAGATCAATATATGTATTCAGGTGATGCTGTCACAAATGGTTTAGCATGTTTGATTCTTTTCAGAGACATAACCAACCTCGGCTAAACAATGTTGCCATACAGTTTTAGTCCATTCTACCCTCTATGGCCAGCATTGCTGCAACCTACCGGGCAACCCACTGGGAAACCTACTGGGCAACCCACTGGGAAACCTACTGGGAAACCATAGTGCTCCAAAACAACCCAGCTCTTGTTTCTCTTTTACACTGGCCTTACCAACGACACTTGCTATGTGAGTTAGACATCTAGGGGTTAACCTGAGAAGCTTGGTTTAGCTAACAAACAAAAACTGACCCACTACCAAAACTTTCCAGGTGTGTGTAGATCTAATTAGAGTGTATTAGACATTAAACAGTAACTATTTGATTTACAGGACATATCAAACCAAATAAACTAAATTGAAGGTCCTGAACTAGATGGTTCAAAATGAATATAAGTACCATTTCACCCTGTACAGTGCACAATATATGTTTAAATGAAATAAATAAATAAATATTTATTGGGATGAGCCAGACTCATTGCCTGAGAGAGCAGTGATATCACATGAAGTCACACTGAGTGACTGTAAAGCTTGGCCCACAGTGAGGAATGTCAGTCCTGCTCTCACAGTGCTGTATGTACGGGCCTATCATGTAGTTTATACATTATTCTCTCTGATGGATCCGACTCATCTAAATATAATTTGTAAATATTTCAATATGACATAACAAACTCCAAAGTTACTGTACACATGCTTTTCTTTATGCCATGAAAAATGTATACTGCATATTCCCTAAATGTGTTAGATCGACTGCGTGTGCTTGTTTCTGCTCTGTTTTTTTGCTGGAATGACTTCCTACTCAACTCCAAGCACCTCAAGGAAAGTGGTCCAAAGTCTGTTGTAACTTCAGTTAAATTTAATCAAAAAATACTCTTTGATAGTTGTGAGTGTCAGCGAGGGTGTTCTCAAACTCCCCTCCCCATCTCCAGCAGACAAAGCAGCCTCTCCGGGCCTGTTGAGCAACTGCCATCACCCTCACTATGTACACACTCTCACCACATCCTATTAATGTCATGTCACAGCCAGACAACAATGTAATGATGATTAAAATGATACTAATCGAAATACCAAATGGCAGCCATTATCATTACAGTTAATTATCTCCCATTCCATTGCAAGCTAAGTGTGACAGCAAGCTGTCACAACCAAGTGAACAAAGAGCAGAGTTATAACCTGGGTCAAAAGAATGGAGGCTGTGACTCTGCAGGAGGGGTATCTGAATATTTCCGTCTGATTCTCACAGCGGGAAGTTTTTACAGTGATACACCGTTGATCCGACTCAACTTCAGCATCTCAGGGCTCCTTTAACGTTCGGGAATGTTTTGAAGCTAAGACGCTTATAGCCACAATGAGATTTGATTTATTTAAGATTTTGCAATGTGAAAACAACTTTATCTGACATTCAGATTAGGAGCGAGGTAGGGAAGTAATGCTCACAATGGAAGCCAGTGTAGCAGGGAAGAGATATTCATTACTAGTGTGACAAGAGGAGACAAGTAATGTGTTTGTAGCCATGTTTACTGTGATCAGTCAACAGATTATGGGCTTCAAATTGAATCACAATTGAACAATTCCCAAGGTCAAGAGCAAGAACAACTTCATCTTGAAAGGATCTAATCCAATTTGGCCTTGACTTCTGCCCTCTGGCATTCGTGGAGTCTTGGTGAGAGATGGGAAGCATCATTGCTCCCCCAGTAACTCAGTCAAACTATCAATCTGGCCTTGGGAAGGCTTCATGTTCTTCTGGGAAGGACACAGATTCATTGCAACCATCCACTGATGAATCTGACTTGCAGGTAAACAAGATTAGGTAATATAATAAGCTAAAAATAGGTATCACCACTTGTACCAATTGACCGTTCACTAGACCCCGCCCCGAACAGCTATTGTCTAAACAAAGCTTAGCAACCGTAACTAGGCATGGCAGGTCTGTCAAGCTTAGGATTTCTCTATATGCTGAGGCAATGTGCATGAGGCTGTGGTACGAGTGATATTTGCTTTCTTAAGAGATTGGAGGGTGGCGTTTCTTTTCTTTTTCTTTTTTTAATCACCTTTCTAAAACCCAAAACAAAATTGTGAAGAATGGATTCAACTGTGTTTATCTAACGCAAGCTGCAAATGTTAGCATGACCAGTTATCTACTAGGGATGTGCAGAGAGTCCAGTATTTGTATTTGTATCTGTATTTGTTGAGGCAGCTAAATTATTTGAATTTGTATTTGTATTCGAATAAAAGTGGAAAGAGGCTTACAAATCCTGTTATTGCTTTTATTACGCTTTTAATTTTAGAAAATTAAAGAGTCACAATAAGTGTTTATCAATAAACTACCTTACGAAGGAGGTCCCCAAACTGGGTCTTGAACTAGAGTCTCCCAGATCATAGACGACTGTGCCGACTACTGAGCTAAAACTTTACTCTTCACCTCTTTGCATACAGACATCTAACTAACAGTCCTGCTGCTTGTGTTAATGTTTGCCAAACTCATCAGTTCCTCCTCATCCTCAAACTGTAGTATACTGTTTGAAAATATGAACATTAAAGCATAAATCTAACCTCTGAGTTGCCTCTTTGTTACTTGTTCCCAAGCTTTCAAACCTTGCAACAATAATTTTGTTAGAATAAATAAACATTTTAATTCCATTTTTATTTAAAATAATGTACTACAACACTAGGGCTAACTATCATGAAGTTGTTATTTTATTTCCATGTATTTGAAATGGATCATCAGATGGTGAGGTTGCTGAAGTTTTGCCTGAGACATGTAGCTTTAGGCTCAGTCTTTTAGCATTATATCATGTATGCCATCATGTGCATATCTAAAAAAAAATTAAACAAATCCAACGGAAACATTAAAAAGTCAGCTTGTGATGGAGTTTTCAACCAAGATGAGAAATTTCATCTTTAGCATTAGCTTATGCTAGGTACAGCTACTAAAAATCATCAGTGAAAAATCATCAACACAATAAACATATCAAAAATATATCTATATCCTCGGAACAATCACTCAATAAAGAGTTTAATAAGAGAAGCAGGACAGACAATCCCACAGAAAATGTGAGGTTCTTTCCACGTGGGCTGAAGCTTTAATCAAACAAAAAGAGGTCACACTGTATGCATAACATTTCAGCTGCTGTGGATCAAAACAACTGATTTGAAAGTAGGCTAATGAATGCAGAACATTAGAAGCCGTTTCCTCTATTCCTCCTCTAAGAGAATTACTATAGATGTCAGACTTGTGCTCAAAGTGAACCAAACACAAAATCATTTTGGTTTCTTCCTCTCTGCTTAAACAGAAACACACACATTGATTTATCTGCTCTGACTCATTATTAATTTTATGCACTGCCTAACAAGATAATACACAGTATTATAAATCAATGGGTAATTTCATAATTCCTGCATTTGTTTTGTGCAGGCTTATGCAGCTCTGTGTAATCATGCAATGTAACTCTTGTCTGACAATCTGGTAAGTCTGGTAAGTTATCTGGTAAGTTAACAACCAATATATACAGAGTCTAAAATGTTTACTGTACAACAAATCCTCATACATACACAATCAACAGATCCTTTATCAGTGCTTTCTGGATAAATAACACATTAGACCATTACAAAAATGATTCAAAAAGTGCTTTCTGATCTGCCACTGCTGGTTAAAGTTTGGTTATATTTAGGCAACAAAAACTACTTGATTAAGGCTACTGAGAGATCATGATGATGGTTAAAAGAAGCCAACGTTTAGATAACTTCTTGACTACGAAATTTAGCGCTACTGTCCTTCCGGTTCAGCTTCTGAGAGAGCACAGTAACTCACACGGCCACATAACCAAAGTCATTGTTTTTCTGGTCAGGGCAGTCTGGTACTGTGTTATGGATGTTAACAATGTAGAGAAACATATACTTCAGTAAAAACAAAAGCTTTAGTCAAAGTAAAATCACAGGTTAAAGAAATATGATTACACTGACAAGGTTCTTAATTACATAATCAGGAAGAACTGTGTCTAGTAAACTAATTATTATGATATTGCCTTAAATACAGTTTGTGACCTACACAATATGCATATTCACTGTATGAAAATATTCCAAGACCAAATATCATTTACAAGGGTTTTGTCTGTAGGTGGCTGGACAATCATACAATGTACAATACCTGTAAAAGGTTTGGACATGCTTTCTCATTCACAGGAAAGTGGGTCCAAACTTTTGACTGGTACCCTGCATATATTACTATGTTTCTTTGCTAAATATGTTTTAGAGGAAAACATAACATCTGCCAGGATTATGTTCACTGGATTTGTTCCAATCCAGGAAATTATTATACCACAGGAAAGTCATACAGAGGAGGTTGCAGTGAAGGGTTGGGTATATAAAGTGGCGGTCTATGACACCAGAGACCTTGTCTTGTTGCATGTGTCCTACATGTGGATATGTTTAGGCTTCAAAATACTTGGCTAAGGTTAGAGGAAGATCCTGGTGTTGGTTACATATTGAAAAAGCCTGTATTACTCGTCACATGCTTTTTTACCCCCAATTTTTTAAACAAGACTATGATCTTTCCCTTACTTTAAACTTGCATTAATTGTTTTTTTTTGTTTTTTGTTCTTGGCCACTTGGGAGCAGCGCAACAAGCTGCTGACACATGATCGCCATATAAAGTTGTTATATCTAACTGGTTGGCAGCCCGTTCACACATAAAGCAGACACAGAGCCACATTATCATTCATTTTAACTTGTTTTTCTGTCCACCTGATGAATGTAAATCCAATATTCACTCTATTATAGCTCCAGATATTTCCCCAACTCCTGAGGGAAATATCTGGATCTTTAGCAGCGAGCTAGCTAGCTGTTAATTTAGTCTGTCTGCTGTTTGGTGCTGGGCAGGTAGTGTACAGTGGGTTTATTGGAGCTTTTTCTCTGAAAAACCAAACCAGTTTGAGGAGAGCTGTTGGGCTCAACCAAAACAGTAAAATTGCAGGTAGTGCAGCTGAACTGATGAGCTGAAAGACACTTGAATATATTAATTTAATCGACTGTTGATATAAAAATATTAATTAGAGCAGCTTCAACCAAGTGCTTTGAGTTGCCTAAACATAAAAATGTAAATCATACTTTGGTTAGCTGGAGTGGATATTGCAAAGACAGTAAATATTTTACAGATTTCTACAGTATCTTTATTATTAAAAGAAAAATAGAAGACATATTCTGGACGACAAAATGCATTTGCTGATATATTTTTAGGAGACAGGGTTGAGCTTGAACAGAAGAGGAAAATTGTCACAGGACTCAAAGTTATTTTTTCCATCACCCTCCTTTAGGTCCAATACTGGCAAAGACTTAATCTGAATAATGAAAACAGATTTTGTACATTTTGCACTTAATTGCCTTGCAAATACAGTACTTGTTTGCAGAGCAGCTTGTGGGTGAGACACCTACTGACTGTGTAGCTATAGCTGTCTAGAAGTCAGAGATGTACAAGCCTCTTATGACATGGTGGTAATATGATGTTAATATTGCCCTTACATACTGGACACACACACAGCACTCCTCTGCCTGCTGGGCACTTCACACTTTATGCTGCTGAACCAAGTCTGCCACTTACAGCCTGTCAGGAGATGGTTAAAGGAACTTCAAATGTTCTTTGAAAAATAACGAGATGATCCAAACCTTGCATGTTTCAAGCCTGCTTTTCTATTGACTATTGCATGCCTGACAGCATCTTAATGCTGACATTTCCCCCCCCTTTCATTTGGAAATCCAAGACAGGATTACACATGTTGTTATTGAATTAGAGTGACATGGCAATCCAATTTTTGGTCGTAGCAATGGAACTGCTTTATGCTCGTGCAGTGCATAGGACTCAGTGTGCGTCACAAATCTATCACTACATCCCCTGCATTCAAAAGAGCAAATGAGAGCTTAGATGTTAGGGAAATAAGAAGGAGGCAGATACAGAGAGTATGTGGCACTTTCAGCAGTGGCAGCAGAGCTGAGCTGATCACTTTTCTTCTCGGTTTTAATTTGTAGGGAAGGTGAAAACCAGCTGTCAAAACTGTCAGCAGGTTGATTTCGTCTGAGCTTGACAGTAAGCAGTGACGCCTATAATTTTTACATCAGGTGCTGTTAAAAATTTGCACTTCATACTCACTTCATATTCACTTGTCAATGGCACATCCATGAACTTCCTAAAATAACATCTTATTGACTGGATAGATAGTCATAATGTGTATGAGAGCTTTCAAGGGCACAGGTTTGGTTTTAACAGTAGGGATACTTTGTCACATACACTCATAGATCTTGATTCTGCTGAGATTATCAAATACCTCCACTTGTATTTATTTTTCAATCAACACATGACTAGACATTTCATTTTGTCAGAGCTCACCCGAGAGCCTGCATATTCTCTCAAGCTGCTGCTACCAGCATTGTCTTGTTAATTAACTGTTATAACTGATGCATGGCATTCAGTACATATCAGTTGGCATGCTGTGGCAAATTCTGCATTTAAATAATGCCCATATTATAATGACCCGTTTAATAGTAACTCACCTCATTATTTGAGGCTGTTAGTATGACCATCGTTGGTGGAAAAGAAAAAATCTAGATGAATAAAGTTCTATCTTATCCTAAACATTAAACTAATTGATTTTTAGCCCACTTGGGGGCAGAAGAAACAAGTTGTAAACATAAAGTTAAAGTAAAGTTGACATATCATCATCTTATTAAGTTGATATGGTGAACATGTTAGCAAACAGTTGTCTAGTTACACTTCGAGTACATATGGAAAAACCATTAGCATTCATTTGGAGTTCTGTTTCTTGCCATCTGGCTCATGCAAATCCAATATTCTCTCTCCTTTTAGTAGTGTTTTCATCTCAACTCTATCTGGCTTTTTAGCTGCTAAATGCTCTACTATGTTCCCCCAGCTTGTTGCTAATTTGGCTGTCTGCTGTTTGGAGCTGAGCAGGTGGTGTACACTTAGTTTTTTTTTTGCTTTCTGCTTCTGCTGGAGGTTGATGAGGGTGCTAATAGCTGTAGGCTGTAAAACCAAAACAATGAGCTGAAAGATGCTAAAACAGTTTGGTTCCTCTGAAAAAAGGACTTATTCTCCTCAGTCTTTTGCATTTGGCATTCTTGCCTACAATAATAAAGTGAACTTAGAATCAATTAACAGATTTATATCAAGCAAAAACATTGCTTTTTCACTCTTCATCAAAAGAACCCACTTTTTCAAGAAAACACACAAACTTGGCAACTCCGAATAGACATTACTGGTAAACCCTATGTGTAATTAAAGTGGCAAGATTGTTTGAAATTATTAAAAATATTGGTAGGGACACTCCAGCAGCAATGTTGCAGTAATGTTCCAACCATCCATACCCAAATCTATGCCTATGACAGGGTTACATACGTAAGTTCCTGGAAGATAGCAGAGATTAAAGCAAAAAGAAAGTAAAGCATATGTATAGAAAGAGGAACAAGCCACAAAGAATTACAGCTGCAGGCGTGACACCAGACTTAATGTGACTATTATGTGGGTCTGGAGAAAAATGTGAAATAGAGATGAACATCCATTTCTTCAGCGCGGATGGTAAACTGAAAATTAAAGAGCAGCCGCGGCTCCTCAGGCTCAGCCAGCCTGCCTGGTCTGAGCTGACCTCTGGCTGCTTGTGGGAACGAATCACAGCAATAAAACTGTTAGTTCATAAATAACTAATTTACTTGAAAAGTATAGTCTCGCTCGCGCCTTTTCGCTTTCACTCAACCATAGGTTTTTTTCTTTTCATTTTCTACTGCTTTATGAAGGACTTTCATCATTATCTTGCTGTTTTTACTTGGTTTTCTTTTCCATCTCTACATCCTTGAGCTCTCAAACTGCCTTAAACACTCCTCTTCTGTAACCATGGCTACAACTGATCAAATATCCCAAAAGGGCGTTGATGGGGGTTTAAATCACCCTCAGCAATAGTGCTTCAGGCGTTCAATGCAGTTTTTGCATGAATTTGGAAGATAGAGAAGATGTTCCTATTACATGCTATAGCACAAACTAAGGCTACACTTACATTGGAAGTCTTATTGTCTGAATCAGATGTCTATACAAATGTCACATCACATCATGTTTGCATGACACAACTTGGTTGTGGTAGCTTATATGACACACATATACTGCCAACATAGAAATCAAAGCTGACATTTCAACAGACATCAACATTGAGCCCAGTCAAAGAGTGTTTTGCTGTTATCCTACACTCCAAAAGGTACTGGGCTTGAATATGACAGTTAACAGTCAGACAGCATCAGCAAAATGTGGAATTTATGTTTTATAAACATAAAACATTTATTTACAGTAAAGAAATATGAGTGAAAACATGTGTTATTGTTCCTTTTCTGCTTATAACAGCCCGCACTGCCACTCACTGCTGAAATACAGTGCTTCAGTCTACATACGGTAAGGTCAATCCATGAAGGATTTAAACACTGACAAACATAGGAACACTATATGACAGTATGGGAACTATTTCTAGTAGGTATTGCAAACTAAGGCTTGAGTGCGTAAGAGTAACCTAGGCCCACAAATTTCCTAAACCAGGAAATTTGTGGGCCAGGAAACCAAAACAATGAGCTGAAAGATGCTAAAATGTTGCTTAGAGCTGAAGGGAACTGCAGATGTGGGTGATAATTCTGTGGGTTCGTCTGTGCAACACCTTTGTAATTACAAATCAACTCAAGTCAACTTTTTCAAGTCTTAATACAATACTGACTGATTGGTTGCTGTAATCACCTCCCTCTCCATGCTGGCTGTAAAGCTATAGCTTTGTGGAGTAATGGAAGAAATGGGGGACAAAAACCACACTGCAAAATGCATTCTAACCTTCCACTGAAGCTAATAGGCTTCATCAGTTTGAGTTACATAAAACAAGAGGGTTATTTTCCAAAGTTATGGTCCTTTTAGAACAAAGTTTCCTCTTTGTGTTTCCCCAAACACTGTTTCCTTGCAGAGCCATGGCAGGGGGATACATTACATTACATTGTTTGTTATTGATTTGACTAACTCAGACTGCTGAAGCCTCATATTAGTTTCATATTAGCTCTACAGTGTTATTGCTTCACGTCTAGTTTGGAAAAGAGGGGTGACTACAGCACCCCATAACTCCCTCAACTAGGAATGGTGTTCAATAGCATTTTATCAAATTCAAATCTAGTATCGAATCCGAATCTTTCCTTATTGATCTTTCAACATTTGCAAGTCACAACTTAAAGATGTCTAATCATCTTTTGTAGGCAGAAACACAACGGTTTTTAGTGGCAACCTAATTAATGTTCAAAACCTTTAGCTAAAACCTGAAAATGAGATGAGCTGCATTATATATGAATGTTAATACAATGCATGACACATTAATTAACAGCTGTAGCCTAGTGTGCTTTACCAGCTACATGGTCCTGATTCACAACTATGAAGCTGATCAGATTCAAATGTTGACACCATATGAACCAAAGTTTAACAGAGACTCTAACAGTGACGTGAGGTGATCGGCTAATCATTTCTCTAGAGAAGAGTCTCCACTCTGTGAAACTACAAAAGCACACAGTGCACTGACGGTGGTATAGTGTTGTTACAGGGTGATGTGTCTCTTCACTCACAAACAATCTGTGTCTGAATCAAACCCCAAGAACAGCGCTGGGCTTTGAAGCCAATTTGACATAATCATGGAATTACAACTTCCAGGTCCGACATGGGCCCAAAAAGTATTTTTCACACACACAATCATGGGAAAAGAAGGGGCTGTAAAATGGTGGATACATTTTTTTGAACATCACAACCCCCCCGAAATGACTTATTTCACTATCAGAATTTGATCCATTCGGTCTGATCACATTTCAAAAGTCTAGAAGAGCCGCACGATTGAATTATTTTAATCCCATTCAATTCAGCCAGATGGCTAAACCGGAAGTTAGCTGTCTCAGCCGACGGAAGTCTCTAGTGAGCACATTGTATGGACACATGGGGCCCATATAGCATGTGCAGCATGTGTTCATCCGGGTAATTTCTTTACAGTGGGAAATGGTTTTTTTGGCTTCATGCCCCAGTGAGCAATTTTCATAGGAATGAACGGGGCCCAGCCTCCGACACTGTATCCACTTCTCTTTATACATCCATGTTCTGAATACAGATGCCAGCTGAAGAGAGCACATTAACCAGAGAACTATTTATTTTAGGCATTATGGAATTAACGTTAATTAGCTACAGCTCATCTAATCTGCCGAAGGTGATGTCAGTCGGTTAAAAGTGAGAAGCTGATAACTACATGTTTTCTATTGCTCTTTCCTGATGAAAGAGTGAAAAGGGATGAAGGGTTTGATTAGAGAAAAAAACATAAAGTCTTTCAGTTTGTCAGTGAGAATATACCATCTCAGGTGAGGAGGGACAGAAAGAAGATACAAGCCTGAGCTAAACTAAACAAGACTAGGTCAAAACCTGGTATATGGCTGGAGATAGTCAGTTGTAGTGTCCCCAGTAGTAGCCCCAGTAATTGTTGTTAAAGTGTAATGAAGTAGCGTATCACATGACACGGTTAAGCAATGTTTGAGTCAAAAAAAAAGGGTTATAAATGCAGTAGCACGAACAATACTTTCCACTCATATCTTGGGATGTTTGATTTAAAATAGAACTTATTTAAATTTTAATTATAACTATTTTAATGATCTATTAACTCCCCCTGCTCTTTCATCTGTTTCTACTGTGGATGTCTGTAAACATATGGTCTCATACATATGTTTATGTAGGATTAGCATGCTAGGCTAACAGTCCGTCAGCGGTGTGACTTTATATCAGACATCTTTCAGAGCACACAAAGGTGCAAAGGTGCTCCTGTCAGTGTCAGAGCCTCCATGTGAGACACTTCGGTCGGTAAATGTGTGTTTTTAAAACTTATTTATTAACTGAAACTGTTCGTGCCAATTCATTTTTAAAGAGCAACAGCCAATGGGGAAACTCCAACACTGGGCCGGCCGACCAATGGTGTAACTTCATCACTCAGTGAGTCAGTGAGTCAGTCAGTGACTGACATTCCAGCCAATAAATTGAAATCAGGCTTCTGTCATTGTCAATTTTGCTTGCAGCAGAAAAAAAACTAAACAAAACAAGAAACCCCATCTTGTACCAGTTCATGCAAAAATAATTTGAGTTTTGGGACGTCCTCAAATGTAGGCAATTATCAAATAATAACATTCATTTCAAAACCATGCATCTCCAAAATCTCATTCTGTGCTTTGCTGGGCCATATCAGTGAGATATGAATTGGCACCATTTTTCGTTTTAATCAAAAGGAACCTGTTTACTCTATAAATGAACAGAAAGAATATCAGTGAAATAGAAGCTGGAGATAAGTGAATATGTTTAGACAGACAGACAGAGGGAACGGGTGAAAAGTTTGAGAGACAAAATGCAAACCACAGATGGTCAGAAAGCACAAAAAAACATCCATTACACTCTATTCACTGTGGCTTTGTTGTGGCCTGCAGCCTCATTACCGTGCTGGCCTTCTCACCTAAGAAAACCCTACGTAGTGGCAAAGAGGAGAATAAAAGCTGTCTATTGCATATTGTATACTACAGTTATATTTCCCCTGCCAAAGTCTGCCTCTGCCTGGAAGGGAGGAGGAAATGTTTATACACCAACTTCCAGAGAGAGAGAAAGAGTTGGATTAGGAAAAACATATTATCTTGACCCTGGACCCGACTGTTCAGCAGCACGTTCGGAGGATGGATGAGCATTACTGCAATCTGATGGAGGCCACAAATCTTCTAATTATCAGCTTCTCACACACAGAAAAATGTCTTCATGAATGCAAATGCAAAACTTGTTTTCAGGAGTTTACTTGGTGCCAGCAGTTATGGAACTTTCTGACCACATGGAGTGCACTTTTCAATCAGATAACAGGCAGGAGAAGATTCAAGAAAGTATTTAACCATTTCATTTCCATGCATTTATTTGGTATACTTCCCATTGTGCTGCCTCTAAACGTCTCTATCTAGCTTCAGGTATAGTTGTTTTGCACCATTTGTTTAATGGTACCCCAGGCTATTTGAAAATGTATATTCACATCAAAAAATGATGATGATGATGTGAATTCCATTCAAGACTTTAGATGGATTACAATATTCATAGAGTTTGGGTTCAGCACCCAATGCCAAAATGGATTTATTAGAATTAATGGAGTGTAATGACTGTGTTTTGCGTTTGCACTACATTTCTCACAGTGCTTTGTAGTTGTAATGTTTTCAGGGGGTTACCGTGTTGCTGTGAAGCTACTGAAGATTATTAAAGCAGAGTAAAAGGCATCCATGTTGACGTGCAGTCATTAAAACACCTTGGAGAAATCGGTTAGGTTTTAAATGTAAGTGACAGCAGCTATGGGTGTACAACAGTAACATAACCAATAAATAACAGAAGTGCAACAACAAATATTCACTTAAAAGTAAATATTCTTCAGCTTTCACTTTCATTCCACTCAAACTCTGGCTACTAACTTCTGGCTTCATATGGGTCAAGGGTCAACTCCTGAAATATTATTTACAGCAGCAACACAGGCAATTCATTTTAGTACCAATAGTGATACTACTTCCCCCACTTCAGGAGAGAAGCACCACCAAACTTTTTACACAAATGTTGGCACACGCAAGGAGAGTTTACAACTACTGTAGGAAGGGTGAAGGTGCCCTTACACCCCTTTAAAACAGTGAGATCTTGAGGGAAAAATCAGCTATTGTTAATAAAACACAGTGATCACCTGATTCACTCACAGACGCAAAATAACTCCACATTAATCTTTTGAGTCGACTGAACTTTGACATGCAAGTTGAGGCCATTGACCAATAACAAAACAGTGCTGACCTTTGAGGTTAAGCAGAGCCAGAGAGCCCAAAACAGAGGACGCTATTGTAGCTTCTTAGCTGTGTTGCACCATCCGCTTTCATTTAACCTCTGTCAGAATATAAACTCTACAAAAGAGGCATGGTTTGCTGACAGTATTGACACAGGACTCAATAATACAAATATGTCTTGTGAACTGTGAACTTATTGTTCCATTAGCTACAGCTAGTAGCTTGCTAACTAGGTACAGTAGTTCACTAGCCCTGCAAGTAGTCACATCACCAAGATTTTAACACCACCGTTTTTTGTGAGGATGTGCTTAACTCATAAAGGAAATGGACTATTGATATATAAAGTAGTCACAGGACACACCAACTGGTGCAAAAGAGTGGGTGGGAGACTGATGGGGGTAAACAATCAACATCTGCGTAAAATTAATATCCATGCAAAACTTCTTGCATTTATAGCAGAATCCCAAAGCTTAAGTTAACAGTAATTTATGAATGAGCATGCAGTTCGTGTCTGTGCTTTTTTCAAGAAATATCTGAATATTTTGCTCATTGATTTAATAATATATAAAACCAACTGTAACTCCTTTTGCTGTTTTAACAATGACATGCAAATTCCTGGAAGGAAAGACTAGTGAGAGGCAGTCTGTGGACAGCAAGTGCAGCTAACATGTGACGCTGCATGTTAGCGGTCAGTGATTAGCTGATTACAACTGCACCAGATAATCTGACTGATGCCATGCTAGGCCACTACCCCCTTTGGCATGAACTAACCTCCAGAGTGGTGGCAGAGGCACGGATCAATATGCACATGCACACACAGTCACAATCACACTGATTACAAGGAAACACTGAAAAGAAATATATAATGTGCATCTGTTCCATGGCACATCACTGGAGTCAATCCAGATCGACCAATCTCAGCATCTTGCTGTGCGTGTGCGTGTGTGTGTGTGGCTGTGTGCTCACTATATGTGGAGGTGGGGGGTGTGTGTTGTTTTCCCTTAGGCACCAGAGGGGTGAACCATCAATCTATCAATTACAGCTCAGCGCAGCCCCTTCTCTCCTCCCCAAGGGCATGGCAAGGCACACTTTAGCGAGCTCAACACCCCTCTCCCAGATATCGGAGGTGGAGACGCAATGCCGAGCTGCTGCCTTAAAACGCCTCCTGTGATCGAGAGGCGGGTGGAGCGCCTACTGCTGCAGCAAAAGCACATCAATATGTAAAGCCCAAGCAACTGCTTAACACCAATTACACAGATATTAGCCCTGTGGCCAAAACATAAAGCACACTTGTTCATTCTCTCCTCCCTCTGAAATACCCACATGTCTTTTATTGGGGAACAAAGTGTTGTTTTAGTAAACTGATACAATGCACGACTCAGTGGCTCCATGAAGAATCTTGCAATCCAAATCATCTCATTAATATAGTGTGTGAAGGCCATAAGAAGCAGCATCTGAATGGTAATTCTTGGCTAGAACCGTTTGCTTCAGTGTGTAGGAAGGTTACTCTGGGTGCCAGGCGGTGGCGTCCTCCGTCCTGAGTGCCAGTTAGGCATGGGGCTCCATGTGACCGATACTGAGGGATGCGCTGGCTGCCTCCCAGTCATTCGCCAGCTGTCTCTCAACCAACCCCCCCCCCCCCCCCCCCCCCCCCCCTCCATCATTCACTAACGCACATGGCCAAAAGAAGACACACTGCTCCCTCACACCCCCTGGCTCTCCTGGGCTTGAGGACTGTCCTTTGTAAGCGTCTTTGCCTTGCGAGGGAGTGAATCCAGCCATCAAGCAGAGCGGCTGCACCGCACATGGTGAGTAAGCAAGACAGAGAGAGAGAGAGGACAAGTGGCATTCTTCCAGGTCCAGAAAGTTACATAACATGCAGAGAAATAGATTTGCTATTGTACAACATCATGGCTAAATCCCTGCTCATGGTAATCGCTTTCATTTTAATGAAGCAGAAAGGACCCGGGGTTTAAAGTTGCAGGAAAATGACTTCTTTCATCATCTTGTGTGAGGTTGTACCTTGCACAAGAAAGCCACTATGGTTGCCATAAAGTGGTAATTAGAACCGTTGAGCCGATGCCAAAATTTATTTTTCTCCTCTGTTTTTTTTTTATGCGCAATACAACATAAGGGAAAGCAGAAGGATCCAGGGGGCTGAAAACATCAGTGTCAGCCACAGAGGCCGACAGAAAGGACACAGTGCAGAAGTCTGAGGCTTTGTGAAAAATATAACTGTTCCAATACCCACAAGACAAAAATTATGCCCAAAGACAGAGGTGGATAAAGTCGTTCAGCCTTGTGGAAAAGGTCATTTTGGCAGCAGTCGGGTCTAATGTCAGATTTCATATTCAGAATCTTGTTCAGAGGGAGAAAAAGAATTGGTTGCTTTACTGTAATTCAAAATGTGCTGCAATGTGTTAAATTGTTCCTGTGTAAGAAAATAACAGACCTTCACACTGCAACACACACCCTTGTCATTTGGGGGGGATGCTTGTACTGAACCTCAACGTTTTCCATCAGCAGAAGGGATGAGTGTGTGTGTGTGTGTTTGTGTGTATGTGAGGGGGTGGGGTCGGGATTCAAGCTGTTTCAGGAACTATCGCACCCTTCCCTCCCTCTGATAAACAATCCATCACTAATTACTTCGACACAAAGCAGGCGACAGCAACAACACAGATACGATCAAGCTCCATGACGGCAAAACACATATTTAGTAGCAGAGGAACTTCCTGTTCATGTGACTTCAGTACAGCCTGCATTCTGCTGCAGCCAGCCAAGCATAACCTGTAAGTGTTAGTAGGTGGAGGGTGACCTTTTGTCACAAAGTGCAGACAGTGGAGCAGCATCAGTAAATCTATTAACTCTGGATTAACTAATGAACATATCCACATTGATTTACCTTCATGCCTGCTGTTTCCTTCGGCTGCTCTGAGGGCACAAATCAAGCTTTTATTTGCACAAATACTAGTCTCCAACACCACCTGCTGCCACCTCCGACATCTGATGTCAGTAGGAATGGAGCACCATGTGCAGGTTTGCTTTCCCTTGAGAGCATCAAGTAGTCTATGTACTTCTCATCCATATTCAGGTTATTACACAACACTGAAAATATAGTATCAGAACTTTACTTCTTCAGTTATAGCATTTTAATAATATAAATGAATAAACTAATGTATATTTTTTACAACTAACACCTAAGAGTTTGATGTTAATACATGTTAACATGTTTTCTTTAGGCTGTATATTGTATGTTTCTATATATAACTAAATTCTTAAAGTAACTATAGCAACTATATTATTGGCGTAACAGTGGTGAGTTAGATATAATTTAATTGATGAGAATGATTGATGCAGAACTGATCCAAATGATCCAACACTTTTAGTTGTTGATTTGTCAGGGAAATCAAGGGAAGATTCTGGAAATTTTTGTTGGTTCTACCTTTTCAGTTGCCTCTTTTCTGTTTTTAACTTTATTGTAAACTGAATATTTTTGGCTTATGGACTGTTGGTTGGACAAAACAAGCAATCTGAAGACATGGGTTCTGGGAAAATATGATCGATATTGTCATTTTACATTATTTTCTGACATTTTTGTAGACAAAATGATGAATTGATTTATTTAGAAAATAATCAACAGACTTAATAGATGATACAAAAAAGTTGCAACCCTAATCAAAACATTCAGCAAAGCCGTGAGATTCAGGAATCTGCTCTGATATATAAGTATACATAATGACATATGCAAAAAATGTGAATGATCTGCAACACAGCTTCAAACATGTATAACTTACAACAGTTTCACACCAAACATGCAAGAGCACAGTTTGCATGATATATTGGTGGAATGAAGTTCATCACATAATCTAAATCATGATGTAAACCATCACAATAGTCATTTTCTAACCTGGTATCACTGTCCTCTGATATTTTTTGTCCATATCAGAGTATGATTGAAGAGTAGAGTTAAAGAACTCGCCGTCTCACCATTGTCACCATCATAACTTGAGCCTCCTTTCAATGCCAGAATCTGATTGGACATGCATTGTGAAGGTCAGCGAATTTAAGGTTAAAATTCAATTGAGAACTTTGGTAGCAAAACTCCTCAAAAGATCAGATGGCTGACACAGCCGTTCTCTCCTCTGGCTCTGCACAATGTTGAAATTTTGTGTTTGGTGTGAAAGCCTAGTTACACTGTGTTCAGACTGAAGGTGAAACAAATTCTAGAAGCAACTCCATTGCACATAAGACCAAAGCAAAGACACGAATGGACTCAAATTCACAGTGGGCAGTGTGCATTGACGACTCATCAACACGAACTAAAAATGTTTTAACTCAAGCAAAACAAATTGGGCTTATAGCTGTGGTTTGTGATTCGACTTCAGGAACTTACAAAGACCAGAAAACAAAGTGGACGGGTCTGGAGGAAAATCCCAGAAAGAATAGAATAAGAATGGTGGCTACGTACTTTGCTAGCTAGCCACAGTTTTGTGCGTACAGTTGGTGGTTAGGCTGTTTTGGGTGAATAAACACGGTTTTGCCCTGGATATCACCTCTCAGGTTACATACAGGCCCTACCTTATTGGTGAGGGTTGTTGGGGCTGTTGGTATGCAGTCTGAAAGGAAAACCTACAGACTCATAGTTGAAACAAGGTACTGTCAACTTCGTTTGTCAGGTAATATTTTATTTACAGTAAATATTCATTCATTTTGTCTTGTCTAACTACCACTATCATCTCAATAATACCACACATACTACTGTGTACACATTTTAGGCACCACAAGTAAAGTGAGGATGCTTTCAAATATAATGCCATGACTCAATCACTCAACTTCATACAAAGTTCAGTAAACAGAAGAAACCTAAATGAAATCAATATTTGGTGTGAGCACACTTTCCCTCTAAAACAGCAGCAGTTCTCCTTGGTACACCTGCACAGTTTTTCAGGTACTTGGCAGGTCGGTTGTTCCTGCATCTTGGAGAAGTTGCCACAGTTCTTCTGTGGATTCAGGCGTCTCAGCTGCTTGTGTCTCTTCATGTAATCCCAGACTGACTCCATGATGTTGAGATCAGGGCTCATACCATCTGTTGTAGGACTCCTTGTTCTTGTTGCTGAAGATAGTTCTTCATGACTCTGGCTGTATGTTTGAGGTTGTTGTCATGCTGCAGAATGAATTTGAGACCAATCTAACACCATCAGAGAGGCGTCAATCAATAAGAATCATCTGAAGTGCCTAAAACTTTTGCACATCACACTTTTATTTATATAGACTGTATATACAGTACCAGTCAAAAGTTTGGACACACTTTTCTCATTCATGGGAATGAGAAGGTTTATCCAAACTTTTGGCTGATACTGTATATAGTACCAGTATTTTTGTTTACTTCATTGTGGGCCTGCACTGTGATGCTATGCAGGAACAACACAAAAAAACACTGTAAAATTAATTTATATGTTTAACGGGTCATAACAGAAATTGAGTACTCTAATTTGATACAACTTTTTGATTCTCTCACCGCACCAACACCTCATCCCAGCGCTGCCCAGCACCCTGACAGCACTTTTCTGCTAGAGAGAAACATTTTATGCACGCAAGCCCTTACCAAGGTTGAGACTTACCAAGTGTTAACACCAGTGCATGGTTGGCACCTGTTTTCTTCTTTTTTTTTTTTTTTTTAAAGGAGTCACTTTTGTTAATCAAACATTTACATAAAAGTAAAATATACAGCCGCAGGTAAAGTAGAATTGTTTCAGGTATTATCTATAATTTGAGTCAATTTAGTGTTTAGAGTGAGTTTTCTGGGGAAACATTACATTAGTGAAATGTAAATATTGTGCTGGGATGAAGCACTTGTGCTTATAACTATAATTATACGGTGCTATAAGCAAATTAAAACACATAAGTATGCTTATAATGCATCTAAACATGGGCTTCATAGAAAGTGTTACCCACACTTTTGAAACCAAACCTATATCCTTGTATGCAATAGTAAATTCCTGCACATATGGTGTGAAACCTCACTGCTGCTGCTGCTGCTGCTGAGGAGAGAGGCTGCAGTTTAACTTCGAGTGTCTAATAAACGCAGCCCCACTCTGCTTCAGGCTGAAAGCAATGATTAATGTATGGGGAAATTGCCAATCTCTAAGTCAGCTACTCAGACACTATTTCAAACCTGGGCAAAGACAATTTCCACCATATTCAGCAATGTCCTGAAGCATTTCTACATGATACTGTGGGTATCTTAATGACAAAGTAAAGGCCATGTTAATACCGATATCAAGGAGCTCATAGGCTAAATATGATCATACGTGCTTTCTCCTGTGAGAATCAGATGTGGAAACAGAAAGCTGTAAGGATCAGCTGTGTTGTAGTTCCTTCACAGCTCTGTGTTTCCATGGTGTCCGGCCTTATGACTACACAGAAGACAAATACCCAGAACAAATACCAAAACAAATATCTAACAAATATCTATCCCTCATTCGGTCAACAAACACACTCAGAAATCACTTGAAAACACCAATAAGGCAATCAAAAGCTACTCGCTGTGCTTTTGGGCTATCTTCTGTGACAAATGGTCAAGTCCTCAAAACCTAGTAAAGAACATGTGGATTATTTTTAAAGATCAGGCAACATTTCCATTCTTTAAGTACAAAAAGGTACATAAAGAGGATGTTACTACCTAGCCTCTCTTCATCCGATTCATATGTTGATGATTAGACACAAGTCTGGATTTTTCAGTTTTTTAAAGATGGTTTAAAACGTATCTGGAGCTGTTGTCATGGCAACAACTCCTTAAACTCATTTCCAGATGCTGATGATTCACTTGCTTTTAGGTCAGCTGAAACATGTTGATATAATTATGATTTTACATGAGAACTTGAATTATGGTTAAATCATTACTACTGGTTGGTTTAACATCCGAGTTTAATTTTTGCGCCTATAAATGTTAAAATATACATGTTAAAGAACACAACAAAAAACAAACAAAAATCCATATATAGTTTGGGATAATGACCTCATGTCATGTCGAGTAAAGTCTCGGACTGTTATCAAACCAATGGAATCACAAAACATGACATTTAACAACAGAATTATAATGGGAATGTTTTTTAGACTAAAGTTTATGAAATGTACTTGCATCATCAGGCTACAGAATGTACAATAATATAGGTCAATTATTTAAATCACAGATTGACTACTGAACTCAGACTGACTACTGAAAATCGGCCATCCAATTAAATCTCCTATTCTCACATTAGCATGACCTAATCAATAGTGCACACAACACAACTTGCACCATAACCACATTCAATTGCAATTACAATTTGTAGAAATAATGAAAATGTGACACAGTGGAAACATGATGGTGCAAAATGCAAGAAGGTAACAGCAGTAACACACATAATATGAGACATATTGTATGTCTATTCCCCTGGTGCACACTGGGAGGCTCCCTACACATCATGTAAGCACAATCACATGATCAGCACTCAGCCAATGATATGAGTGTTGATCATGGTTTCAACTCTACTCACCCTGCTTTTATTTCAAAGTAAGAGCGCACTGTAATTAAAGACAACGTTTAACAAAGATTAACAAATCAATCCTCAAACTGCATTCAAAGAAACATGGGAATTAACAGGATTATTTTAGCCTGATAACAGCGTGTTAGCCTGGATTAGCTAAGCATTTGAAGAACAGGAGGTGTCACTGCCGTAAGAACAATGATAAGAGCCATTACAGCTCTGGATAACAACTAATAACAGAAAGAATAGGGTTAAAAGAATTAAAGTTACATGCAAAGCAATTCCACAAATGAAACTCCAACCCAGTGGCCAAAAAGCTGCCTTCTTGGCAATAGTCTTGTTTGTTTACAACAATTAAACTAATGAGTCCAAATTAACATGTTAATGATTTGTTAATGCTCATGTGCGACATGTCGTACATTAATGAATGTTTTAAACTGAAGCAGCCACTGCTGAGGGCACCTGTTGTCAGTTACAAGCAGGTGTAGTTTTACACTTGACAGGTTTTATAGCAACTGAGCGTATCACACGCCCTTACTCACAATTATTCATTTCAAAACTCATAACCCTACACAGATTAGGATCATTTGAACTCCAGCCAATACCTCTCGTGGAAAGAGTTGGCACGGATGCAGCTAATGACCGCTATAAAAGAAAACAGAGCTTCAAATCAGCACAAAGGTATAGCCAGATGCAGAGAGAGTGAAGGAGAGATTAGATGAGACATGTCCCCGCATATCAAGATAGGCATTGGTTTATTGAGGACAGGGGCTCTGTTATCAGTGCTAACCACATTCAACAACAGCAAACGCCACCATCCACCATCTGAGTCTCGTGGACAATCCCTGGCCGTCCCCCAGCATCACAGAAAATAACACACCATGCCTCCAGAAAAATCCAATATGTTGTTCTGTTCCAAAAGCTGTGCTGAAACTGAGTAAGTGAATACGCTGGGATTACATTTCACCTTCTCCCTCCCAGATGGCGTCTAATCTCAAATTACAAAGTGCATCCAGGCAGCTGGAGAAATGAAAAATCCCAGACCTTGGAGTGATGCTGAAAATAGTTCTCTATACCATCCTTCAAGAATAACCAATGCCAAGAAAAACTAAGGAATGCACAAATAAAAAGTGATTATAACATGGACATAAGCCAGTTTGGATGTTGGGGGACAACTGTTCCAAGGACTGAAAAAGAAAGGTTTTAAGATGTGATGGGTCCAGGTAGCCTTGCTAAATTGAGCCTATAGAGGTGAATGACCATCTTTTTGTTTTAACACCATATCAGTATAAGACTTCACTCTCAAAAGTGGTGAAAGAGGCTTATTCAGTTACAAAAATGGAGTCTAAATAATGTGAGACGCTAAAGAGAGAATCGTCTAATTTACTCCACCAATGTGAACAACTGAAACCAAAAAACAGAGAACCACAGTTCACATGCAAGTGAAAGTAGTTTTTCATTTTAATATAATCAAAAGTGACTTATCCGCAACTCATTCCATGTGGGTGGTGAACATATTGTGTCAGTGACACCAGCTGGGCATTTGTTAAAAGTCTAGTAAGCAACACATTGCAGTGTTTGATTTATAGTGCTCTTTTGATGTGGAGCAGCTTCTATGTCATGTGGCTGTGGCTAATGAAGAGAATGCAGGGGATCAATGTCACTGCTGCTCCTGGCCAGCAGTGTAGCTCCCTCTGCAAACAACCTCACATTTCTCAGCAATGCCAAGCCCCGGCCCAAAGAGTCTATTTTAGCGTTGAGAACTCCCAAGAGAAGCGCAGAAAAACTATCTGGCAGAGCCAAATTCACGATCGATTGGCTTCTGCACATCTGAGAGAGGGGGAGAGGAGGGAGAAGGAGCAAGCTGCTTGGTGGGCTTAACTGAAAAAAGATGATCACGATGATGAAGTGGAAAGGACTGATTCCGTACAGTGCAATATCTGTACAGACAGTAGGTTCATTTCAGGGAAAATAACACTCAAACCTAATATCTCTGCTCACTTTCGTCTCCTCTGAGTGTGCTTGTGAAGTTAGAGTGATGTGTATCAACAAATGAGCTATTCATTGGAGCGTGTAAACCTTTGAACTGTGGAACGAAACCTCAATTGTTATTTGTAGCGATATCATATTGTACAGTAAATTGGACAAATCTGCTGAAGTCAATGTAAAAAAACAAAAAACAGGACAACAGGACAGGGTTTAGGATAAGTGAGACCAAAGAGGACTGACTCTGTTCACATGAGCATTCATTGCACAGACAATGTCCCTTGTTGAAACAGATGTGTTGAGAGGTGACAATGACATGGGTCAGTGCGTAAAAATATCATATCAGACTGAGACTTTGTTTTACAAAGCCCTGCTGAGACAAAAACAATTGCAGGAAAGGTTATGAAGTATCTGCCACTGCACAACATCTGCACAGCAGGAGATGATGACTCAAACTTGTGCTTGCAGGTCTGCTTTTGGTTCAGAAGTCTGCTTTAAAAAAAGGTTGTAAAGGAGCACCCCGGTAGGCGAATGGTTACTGCAGATGCCACATAACTGTGACAAGTGGTTCGATTCTAGCCAGGGACATTTGTTGCTTGTCATATCTATCTTTCTCTCCCCTTGTTCCCTGTCTGCCTCTACACTGCCCACCATCCAATAAAAGCAAAAATGCCAAAAAAAAAAATCTAGCAACAATGCATTATAAATCTCAACATGCTCATGTCTGCAAATGTGATAGATAGCAAATATCCTGAGCTAACGCCATCTAAAGGTGAACACTGGATGTTTATTGTCTTACCAGAAGATATACTAAGTTAAGAAGTGACCAAGAGAGTGCACTCTGAAAACACTTTAAAGCATTTTAGCCTGAATTCACAGTTAGTTGTAAAACTCTCAAACAGCCAGTATTAGAATGACGGCACAATCAAAATGAAGGCCTGCGTATTAAGCACTGAGCAATTGGAATACCATTTACTATAATGGGTCACATGTTAAATTTAGCATCATGTAAATTTCCACGGCATTAATTCTCCTTCAATAACAAGGTCATGTAATATTCACTACTTTGCTGCTCAACAGCAAATTTAAACAAGGGCAGATCAGGAAACACACAGACATATCACTGAATATAAGAAATATATTGAACCAGGGAAAAATGAGAAATTGGGATTAAGGGTCTGTCTGAGCCTGTTTCACATAAAAGCCTAGATCTCCAGTTGAGTAAAAATACATAACCCTATTTAAGAATTTATTGTATAAATGATTTATTTCTCTGAAAAAGTCAAATAAACTGAAGAATCAAAGGTTACATGGCCTCAAGATCCACATTCTTCTGCACAAGGACAAACAAAGTCAGTCTATTGGTGTTTACAGCTGAACATACTGAAGTACAACAAAAAGGTGGTGCTGAGAATCTGATACAAAAGTCCTGTGGAGTTTGGGAGTGAAACAACAACAAAAAGCACTCTCATTCTCTGAAAAACTACATATTTTAGAGGAGAGTAGGCACAGAGGGAACTTGAAGGAACCATTATGTAAATAATCTGGGCATTTGTCTGTGTGGATCCAGCTCTAAACTGACAGAGCGGCAATATGTCCTCCAGAAACTCCCAGTGTGGTTCCTGCTGGTGAGCTCAGCCACCCAGCAGGACTGTGGATTGGACATCACATATCCACGCTCCACAGGCTGCATCCAGGGCTGTCGGTGGAGCTGACACATACTCATGCGTCCTCTCACAGCCAATGGAAAGTTAATTAACTGCCTTTTGGAGGCGGCAGGCCTGTGATAGCCCGGCCACTGGCGCGGCCCTATTACCCAGCTTTAACAGTGATGAATTAGCACTCCTTCCCCACTGCCTGCCTCCCATCATCGGCTTTAGCTCAGGGGAAGGGAGTACTGGTGTGCTTGCTCTTGCTCCCTGTACGTCATACATCAACTAGCTCCCATACAGGCAGGAGACTACAGTTTTGGGAGGACAGGGAGGAAATTAACAGACAGACAGCTGATAATTGAATACAAACAAACCCATTAGTGAAAAAAGGAGTGCTTGTTTGTTTACCTTACTTTAAGAGGACAAACAAAGCAGCCTTCTTTTCTTCGGCTGTGGATGCGGGGAGATAATGATGCAGATACAACAGCAATTATCTATTATCCAGCTACAATCCTTTATATTTTATTCTCATGGAAAAGAAGCAGGAGTTCTGGCAATTGGAAAAAAAATCCAAAATGAAATAAATGTGGAACATCCACCCAAGCAGATTTTCCCGATACAGTAACTTTCTGTAATGTGGAGGGTGAAACCTAAGACGTTGCTTCAGTCTGGTGGGTGGTCTTAATCAGGACTCAGCTGAGCTTGCAGTGAGGAGTATTTTGAAGAAAAAGACCTGAATTCTAGGACCCATCTCACACTTATTATCTCCCCTGGCTGAGAGAGAAGAATCTTTCATTAGAGGAAACAGAAATCTATTTAGATTCAAAGACTGGGAATTTGTTTGTGGTTACACAAAATCTCATTTTCTTGCTTTTCAAAAAGTAGCCTCAAAGAATAAGGTGCTCCTTATGTGTGGCAAAGCTCCTCTGTAGGGTCATTAGAGTTTTACTAAGCTGCAGTATTCCTTGAGATTGACCGTGTGGTCCACAATTACCAGACAAAGAACTTGAAGGGACACTCTAAAAATTTTGTATTGCACTTGCAAGAGACAGATTTTAAAAAGAACGGCTGACATTTCCTAATATTGGTCCAGCTCAAAAAAACCCTGGATTCTACACTGCCTATAAAGCCACTCAATAGTGTCTTTTTTTTTTTTAGCAGAATTAGGCAAGTTACATGAAAAATGTCATCAAAGGTGCCTTTAAACAATTCCAAAGAGTCAATATTCACATGTCACATTCTATAGTTAACACATGTAGGAATAGAACAATAGAAATTGTGGTTTAATAAGCAGCCAGCCTGCTGCCTAGAGGTTACTGACCATCAACGGCTTAGTCCCAGTGGCTAAACAAATCTTCACCTCACTATGAAGCTTCTCACACCCTCCAACTCTGAACAGATCCAGGTGATTCCTGAATATAGAGTTACCAGTGGCTAACACACAAACACACACACACACACACACACGTAAATACAACAACTTTGGAGTTACCGAAAGTTACATTTCTCAAGTGCTGGTAGACTAACTACCACCCCTCACCACCAGCCACTGTAACACATACTGGACCTGTCTCTCAACTGAGACCAAACTCAGACCTCCATAAAACTACAGGTAAAACAGCAAGAAAGACTTATTACATGAAAAAATTGCAAGGTATAAATATATAGAATACTTAACTTTTCAGTCATAGACCTTCAAAAATTTGTAGTCTCCAAGAACGGGAAGGGATACCCTGGTTTTCTCAGATTTAAGGCAGCACCTCCAGAGCCACAGAAGACATTATATAACTGTATTCAAAGGCTGAGTAGTCCTAACCATTACTAGCAGACTGGCTTTGATATGTAAAGTCAGTGGACTGTCCCTTTAAAGTTGTTTGTCATTTTCACATTGCCTAGATTAGAAAACAGTGTTATAACTCAAAACCCATGAGTACTGTAGGGAGTAACAAGGAAATAACAGTGGGAAACAAAACACACATGGGATAATTAGCATTTAACAGTGCTAAAGATGTACTTAGAAAAGGCCACCCAGTCGGGTGAAAGAGGACGAATTTCTGCCGACGCCTGCTTGTGTTCAAATGAATGCAACTAGGGCAGAGTATTCACAGAAATCTATAAATATTCCCCCAGCTCCAATGACAGGCATTGTGGTTATTTATAAATCCCATCCAGCTAAATGTGCTGAATGCTGCGTCAAAATCCCAAACAATCACACAGATGCAAGGAACAATCCAGAACTTTTTTTTTTTCCCCCCAAGCTTCCGCACCATTCAGAAAACTGAACATGATTTTAATTACAAACAAAACAATAGCTGCTTCCAAGATGCAGAGAAGACAGTGGCTTATAAGCAGGCGCTATGTGGCTGTGGAGACAACTAAATCCCTAGTGAAAAAAAAAATACTTAAGTTTATTTAAAATACATTTAAATCTTTTGAAGTATGTTGTAAAAATACTGATATCTTTATGTAGTTACTTAAAATATAGTGAAGGTATATTTATTTCATGCTTTCATCAAATGCTTGCAAGTAAACTTTGATCACACTTAAAATAAAATTGTAATATAGTATACTTTTAATAAATACACTGATGTTAAATACACGTTTTGTGTAATTACTGCAAGTACACTTTTAGAAATATATATATATTATATATATATAAAATCTATATTTCTTGTATATTTTAAAGTGTGTAAATAACAAATACCATAATAATGTACTAATGCACACTTAAACAAAATTCACTTCTGATATGTTCTAAAGTCTCACTTAAGTGCATTTGTCTTAAGTGTATTTCATTAATGCTTTGTTAAAAACATACTTGGAAATACTTCTAAGTAGTACACTTAAACATAATTTAATTATGGCTATCTTCAAATATATATTTTTATTAGTGTGGTTGAGAGTATAAATTAATATTACAAGTGTACCTTTAAAGACTACTCTTTTGAACTACTCTTATTACTGTAATAAATACGTTTTATTTTAGTAATTCAGAACATACTGTAATTACACTTAGAATATACACATACACATGTCTTAACAGTATCTTGTATCTTATAAAAAGTACACCATCATTTTAGGCTAGAACAAGTACAAGCACAAGTACACTTCAAACATGTTTTTAATTGGATAAATCGACTCATATTACTGATAAACTTTACCAGACAATTGATTTTAAAGTATTAAACAACAAACAACAGTATTAAAGAACATTTTGCCTTGACACTTCACGTTTATCAAGATTCAAAGATATTTACTTTAGCATTGTGGAAGATTTGAGGTCATGGTTTAGTTTTTTAGATTACTACAGTACTTTTTATTACCTCTCCAAAATGTCCAAATCATAAGACACATTCTCTACTAAATGACTGAGCACAAATGTGTATGATGTAAACAAAAAACTTGCAATTACATCTCATTCAAATTAGTAGTCAAGAGAAAATGGCTTCTTTATAAGAGGCTTAAATGTACATCACAACAGATTCTTACCCCTGCTGATAAAAAAATGTAATGCCATACAGCAAAGACTTGAATATCACTCCATATAGCATTTAATATATATCGTTAGTCCCTTTCAACATTGTTTGGCATTGGAATAACATACATTTGGTATTTTGACCTAACCATTTTCACATTTTCTTCTGAATGAGTGTGCACGCACCACACATACATTACTTGTTGTCAGACAATCACAAATGTAGAGGATATACAATTTGGTATCTCCTCTGCAAAGCTTTCAATGCTTTGCAAGCTCCTTTACTAAAACACAGGGCATATTTGTGTTGGAGGAGGGAGAAGCTCCATCATCAGATTTCACTAGACATCAGAAGTCATTAGACTCATGATTTTGTAGAAGGTTCCATCCTCTAACTGTACAACTGAATTAATTCTCTTTGCAAGAAAAATGCCAACAAATGCACATTGAATTAAACATTAGCAACACCATACAATTTCTCAAAGTCAACCATAAACTTACAAAGTGCCTGTTCTGCCATGTCCACATCACTTGCTTTGATGACATCCTGAAGAAGAATGTTGATAGCAAAAACTAATAAAAAGAGATGATTCCATTACTTCTTCAGCATGCCATTCAAGACAGGAAGTGCATAAAATAGCAAAAATGACCTCCACTCAGATGCTTTCAGGTATTTTCTGTTGTGATTTTGACCTTGGTGCCCTTGTAACCTCTATAGGGGGTTAAATAGCAAGCATCTCCTTATCTATACTATTGGTTTTTGTGCCCAAGTACCAGTCTTTGTCATGGTGCTTGCTGTCTAGCCAGAGAGATGCAAACTGTCTAGCTGTCCCTAGGCAGACACTGTGTTGGTATTCAGGAACGAAACCAGAGATAATGTTAAAGTTCTCAAGTTCCATCAGAGGGGATGGGCCTTTCACACCCATTACTGGTTCAGCAGGTGCTGATGATCTGTCTTTGTCCTTAAAGGTGGTTCTGGTGTCTCCCTTGAGTAACGGCCACCACCAGTGTGAGGATAAAAGCCATATTTCTTATTGAATTGTTTTGTATGTCTCAGGAGGCCAAGTGTACACTAAACAAATTTCCAAATTTTAACAACGGGGAAAAACCTTACATTTAATGACTTCTTTTATGACTGTTGGTGACAGATGCACTCTCTCTCTGATCTGCGTACGATTCAAGATTTACTTAAGATCTTTTACTTAAGAAATTTTGTCTGAGATTGGAAATTCATAGCTAAAATCCTCAGGTATACACTAGGCATCAAGAGCTTACTCTGTGTCTTATCTCATATTTTTTTACACAAAGGAAGGCTCACTCAGGCAGCAACAGCCAAAGTGATACAGAATCTCAAGACTGCACTTAATCAAAAAAGGGCCCTGACATCCACACTGGTGTGGTGATGACATCAATATTGACATGTTTGAGCCAAGAAGTCCCGAAATGTTTGAAAATGTAGGTTATTCACAATTTCATATTTTTCTAACTGCTAATCCTCATTTAAATTGTTGATTTCTAAATGTAAATTCAACATTATTACTCTTGTTTTCTTTGACATCATCATCTACTTCCCTCTCTCAAGATGGCAATTCTCTTGTTCAGTGCCATTTAGGCTAGGGCAATAGAATAACACGGAGATAATTAAGTCTGAGTGGTCTGATATTTGCAATATAGACAGAGATTATGTTACTATGATGTTGTTTACATGTTGTTTGTTTGTCGTTTAAGGTAGATGACAGTCCTGAAGAGGCAAATTTCAGCTTGGCCAAGTGATGTGCTTCTTCAACCCAGAGAAGGGCAAGTCATTTATACTGTACTACAATGAACATATTTTTCAAAGATTTGTGATTGCCCTAAGAATATTCTCTGTTTGAAAAACAAATAATTGTTTTTTTATTTTATTGTTTTTTAGGGTAAGCAGTTTTCCTTCTAATTTGGAGTCAACTCAGGGACTATTTCTACTGTTTAAAGAGCAGCATTATTTCTTGACATACAGTGTTCAGTGAAAATTTTTCATTAGTGATGGCAGTATTCCAATGTATTTTAACACATAAAATGGACTGTGTAAGTGTATTTGTAATATAACAAATAAGTCTACTTAATATATACTTTCCTGTAAAAAAAGTACACTAATAGTAATTAGAAAGTTAGACTTAAAACATGATTCAGCCTTACCTTAGTGTACTCAAAACACATCTTAAATACCATAAATTATTACCAATTTTCCCTTGTAGTGTTCAACTTTGGTAATTTACATAAACTTAAAGTGTGATTGTGAGTATGCTACTAATCTAATATAAATATATTAGTTGTCTGTTACTAGTACATTTCGAGTATGCTCAAAGTGCAATTGCAATACTATTGTTGCACTCATCAAATGTATTTTAATTTCACTACAAGTACATGTACAGCATGTATGAAAATACATATGCAGTAGTATGTTTGTAGTGTACCTAAGTATACTTAAAATAGTCCCATTTTAGTACAGTCAAGAACACTAAACACATTTAAAGCTAAACTTTTGCACTACTTTTGTACAACTAAAGTATATGTTCAAAAATAGTTGTTCCATTTTAACACTCATTGTGTACAATTAGTATACTTTAGACTACTTTTTTCACTAGGGATCCCAAGTTACACTCGGTTATTGTGGATGACTTCAATAAAATCTCAAAGCAGGCTGATAATGACAAGTTTTTAAAATACGACGGTAGCAACTGTTGGAGCAACAGAGAAGGAGAAAGTACAGAATGAAAACATTAAGTCACTGACAAGTTTAATGATGTAGGGCTAAGGTTTGAGAGGGGACGCACACATCAATAAGCCAGTCGACATCAAAGGGTGCCTAGATGAAATGAAGGCACAGTGGACGAGTGGTGTGAGGCTAACTTTGCTCCTACACAGCCTGCATGCTGATCACACACACACTCTCTCTGCCACTCCCATCCCACTTCAGAGGCAAAGCAGCGCAGCTATTTATCAAGGGTACTGTGAGTTGAGTAAATCATCCACTCACCATGCAGCATAAAATAATACCAACGTGAGCCAGGGGCAAATTAATATTTTTCTTGCATCAGTTTTTGCATTCAGACTGTGTACTGAATTAAACAACTTCTGACTGACGGGAGGATTTCTGTCCCAAAACAGATGTATACAAGAGCTCTGAAGGGCGAGGTGAAAGAAACTATTGATTATTTATTTATTTATTTACTGACTTTCAGGACTTTTGCTCGTATGTCTTTCAATTGACTCTCTCCCAAATGAATATGACCTGAAACAGACTCAAATTCACAAAAATCTAAATTTAAGGCTGGCATAATAATTAAAAGTATCCCGCGTCACACTTATCAGTGTGAACAACTATGCATTTTTATAAAATCTTATGAAAGACACCTGAAACCTGCTTGCAAATAGAGTTGTAATGGTAAGGAGGAGGGTCACAACAAAGCAACATGGCATAGTCAAGATATACAAACAATAAGCAGCTAATCCCCCTTCATACATGCATTTGCTTCTCTGGACTTTTTGCAGAGGGCCGACAAACAACTGCGGAATGTACAGATTAGAAAATTTAATGTCATGACCAATATCTTAATTGTAAATGGCCATTAGAGTGCAGTAGAGGTTGGTGTTACAACTACCTGGAGCAACACTACAGAGGTGGTCAGACTTCATTAACATGCACAGCTTAAGCCATAAGTCAAGAGCAATGAGAGACAAGGGAACAAATTAGCATCTTTGCTTTGCTAAGCCAAGAACACTACTGAGACACAGATGTTGGTTGGAGGGCCACGATCAGATACACCTGGTTAACAAGAACACATGGCTGAAGCACCTGTCGAACAGAGAACTTTACAAGCTGCGGAGAGAAGTTCTGGTTCAGGGATTCAGCTTTGCAGGGTGCCTGAACACCTCTTGGTAGTTGATGAAATGCCACATGATCAGACACCCAGAAGAGAAACAAGGCATCACTGTCAAATACCTTAAGGGTTCAGTAAGCTCTGAACAAACTAGATCCTACATATCAACCAATCTGTTCCTGTTGCCAATGGCCACGGAAATGATGGGAGTCATGTGAAGAATGCAAAAAGAGAGCTTTGGAGAAAAGTTAATGTCTACTTTCACAACTGCGCACACCTGGCCATCACTGCGTAACATGAGCGTGATTCTTGGATTGTCTGTTTCAGAAAGTTGTCAGACTCATGGACAGTGCCCCCCCCGTCAACCTGCCTACAATACCCACAATGCAACTTGACTGCCAACAGTTTGGTTGGAGACTCTAGTGTGTTATGCTAGTAGTGGCCTCAAGCTGCTAGCCTCAAGCAAAGGTGAGGAAACCAATAAGGTTTGTGCCTAAACCTAACCAAACCATAACCATCACCAAACCAATTTACTTATCTGTAATGGTTTTAGAAGGCACTGAAAAGAGATGCTATCCAGTTGATGGGGGTGTAAAGATTAGAAAACACTTATGTGTTGTTCTGGGGGTCAGTTATGATCAACGTATTTTGTTGTTCAATTTGAAAGACTTGTTGGTGAAGACACTGGAGAGTTTCAACAAGCCAACACAAGTAGTAACAGAATGTCCAAGAGACAAAAATCCAATTGATCATTATTGACAGTGGCACATCGTCTTTATGCCAGACAATCTACTTAGTGTCTCCACAGACTACCCAAAATGCACAAAGAATTTGGCTGTAAACTGTAAAACATCTACAAATATTTGGCCATAACATAGCAACTCTGCCTGGCAACACTATACATCACTGACAAAAGTTTCTCTGCAACTTTCAATGAATCAAACAGAAAGCCAGTGATAGCGTATGTGTCAGTGATGTAAGCAATGGACACAGTAAGAGATCTCTTGAAACTTAACCCAGACCAGGTGTACTCTTTATTGGATCTGTGCTTGAAGGCTACAGATTTGAAATACAAGGAGAAACATGACATGAAACCCTACAGAGGGAGATGGTAACAGTTTCAATGACAAACTGTCCTTTTTGCAGTGCAGACTGTAGAAGAGAAGGAGATGATATTGAGGTAATGATGAATGAAGTTTACAGAAAAGCCATTTTCACAGATCACTATCTGGTTTCAGATTCACTCCACCCAATCAAGCACAAACTCGAAGTAATCTGGGCCTCACCCAACTAAGCATAGACCATTTTGACAAATAGGCCAAAGACATTCAGAGTGACACCAGGCTGCAGTTACCCTCACTGAGCTTTCATTAAAAAAGTAGAAAGATCCAAAATGAACACAAAATCAAAATTACTGTGTTTTAGAGTGTGGCAATATGCTGAGACAGAGCCTGGTCTATCTGACCATATTGGCAAACATTACTGAAGAAGTACACACCTGTACAGTACTGAGTCTGAACAGCATGTACACAAACATCTTCACACAACTTAAACTATTCAAATTAATGAACACATTTTGTACAGAGTTGGACCGAGAGATGTGACAAAGCTACAACATGATATTTCTCAATATGACCAAACTATATTGATAATTGAGGTTCAAAGTTCATTCTTGACCTTGGAACAGCAGTTGAGAAAATAATGTCACCACAGGGTCTGCTAAGTAGCTGCTGGGGAACTTTCGATCATATCATCACAGATGGGAAAGGCTGTTTTTTTCGGTTCCTTCAAATCAGCCCGCTGCCTGATTATTTCCTGATTGTAGATGCTCAAATTTCCATTATTGAGCACTTAAAAGATTTCTTGTCCATGTTGGCTTAAAAGCTGAGGCTCAAAGTTCATTCTTGACCTTGGAAAAAGCAGTTGTGTTGTGTGCAGTTGTGAAAACAATCCTACCACAAAGTCAAGTTAAAATATAGTTATTTCATATTTCTGTTTTTTTTTTAACCCTTCTCATTGTCAACTACACCATTTTGTTTTCTCACGCTTGCAGCTTATCTTAGCAGTTCTAGTGTGATGAACTCTGCTGTTTGCCCTGCTTTGTCCTAAACACGGCACAGCTCTATTAAATAGCCAGTCCAGTGAACTGTTTTGTACTTTGTTATTGTTATTGAAATGACTATTCTCAGAATATTCAGTATATGAAACTAAACTGGCCTGTTTTGTGCAGGTCATTTAGGTTATATGAAAAACCTTGAAAGGAGCCTTGAAAGGCAATGTAAGAAAAAGCGCTGCCAGTCTTTATATTTATCTCCTCTGGATGACTTAGAAAGAAATTTTGATGACTCAGTGTCTCATTTAAAAAAAACAGCTCAGAAAATATCCACAGTAGATATTTTTGGTCATCATGCCTTTTCAGGGCTTACACAAAGACAAATTTTGCAATTAAAACAAGGTCAACTTTTAAAGCTAAAGTAATCAATATTTTTTAATCAAGGAAAAAAATGACTTTGTGTAATGTGAAAGACGTCATACCCATATATAATAAATAATCTCCCCCTAGTGGCTGGCTGCAGTATAGATCAAAAATCTCGCTGCCTCCATGTTAGTGGATGGGACATGAGCCAACTAAACTAAAAAAACTAAACTAAAAACTAAACTAAAAAATCAAAGTGCACGTCAAACAAATTTTTCCCAAAGACGTTTCCTGTCATTTTAAGTAGATCTTATCACGCAGATGTATGTTCAAGTGCTCTTTTTTCTGATAAGTTTGTTTATAATTAGTTATTTGATGATATGAAAGGGGGTGTGACGTTATGATTGACAGCCGTGACTGACAGCCACTCTGAAAGCCTCTGTCAGATGCAACAGAGTGGCTGCAGCAGTTTCTGATAATAGACACTAATGTATGTTTTTATTTGTGACCAGCTGTAGCTGCTAGACTGGCTGATTTTGGTGGATTTACCTCTCCATGGCAGCTCCTCTCTGTGGTGGGACAGCTGTCAGTCAAGTTGAGGGGGCATATCCCACGGGCTGTCATCCCTCCACCCCAATTCTACTGCACAGACTCTGGTTGCAAATGATGTCACAGATGACAGCTCCCGAAAACACGATATTTTAGCTTCACTATTGCATAGCGGTAAGAAGTAGAGACGTGTTGTCCAGCTTTATATACAGTTTATGCTTACTCCAACTAATGCTAATGTTGCTGGATGTGTAAATAGGCAACTGTGTGATCTCTCAGTTTGAATCATCATAAATCCTACAATAAGAATCCTATTCCAAAAATGCACTGAGCAATGTAATAATGTTTAGTAAAGACAAGGATCACCACAAATCTACACAAAGAAAAGTCCAAAAGAAGAGAGTATTCATATCTCTTACTGTTACCTTCTCCTGCCGCTTACACCTTTAATCTTATATCTTCCAAACATAAAAGCCCAATAATCATCTAAACCTGCTTCACTGTGTAGCAGCATATTGCTTCGCAGTGTGATTTCACCTGAAGCAATGTGTCACTTCCTTCATGCCTCTCAGGGGTTTAACATAATTGCATTCATTATCCAATACACACTCCTACAGTACCTCCTATTGTAAATTCCAGCTTGACCCAAACATCATTCAGAACACAACTCCCTTGGCAATTGTAATTGATGTGCACTTGTTCTTCATGTTGTTGGAAAATACTTCCTAATAGACCGGGACAGCTCAAGACCTCACTGTAATCACAAGTGTTTAGCACTCACTCTTTGTGCTCTCTTCATCTCCACAGCTAATTAGAATCAATAAACATAGTGAGCAAACACGACTCATTAGGACTTTCACTATCTCCTTCCTCCACTGGCAAAAGCCTATAGGGTGAGGTTTTTGTACCCATTTCCCCCCACAAACCTGCCTTCAGAATTGCTCTCAAGCTCAGCGCTGGATACTTGATAGATACAGCGAGCGTGGCGTCAAGAATAAAAACCCTTTGAAATTGCCATGAAGCTTTTGAAGCCTATGTCCCACTGCTCAACGCTCTCAGGGTTTTCATCTCTCCCCATCTCTCCTCATTTGCCGAGGAGCTCTGAGGCCCTCGCAGAGCAGCTGTAATGAACTCCAATGGAAAAGCATCCACAGAGAGGAGGACTGCATGGACAGCCAGGCAGTGTATGTGCTGCAAGACGCTTTATGCAAGCATGCTTCTTGTAATAATCTACAAAGTTGCAGCAGTACAGCAAAGCTTATCACTCATTTTCTAAGATATCCTTCAACTGTTCCACCACTCGTGAAGTAATCCTGAAAGATAGAGGGATTGGAGGGAATAGATATGTCATCACAGGGGTCTGTTCTACCTGCTTTATCCCAGAAAGTAGTCTATACAACTACTGTGCCTCTACTTTACGTCTGTTGTAGTAGTGGGTATTGTTCATTTTCTATCTGATTGGATTTGGAGGCTGAGAGGGACACCTACCAGTTTCTGCACAGCAGGCAGTGGAAGTCTTCAGGAACAAAAGGAAAAGGCTGACAAAAAAGAAACACTCAACAGCAGCATGGAGAATGGCATGGTCAAAAATCAGATGTTTTATCAGGCTGATGAACAGAGCGAAACTGTAATCTAGCACCAGGACAGAAACACACTGTTGTTATGAGAAACACTGGGAATTTGTGGGCTGATGAAGAAAAGGTGACTTCAATAAAACCCTTTGATTTACCCAAAAGATGCAGACTTCCATTTGCGACAGGGGTAACTTCTTCTACATGGAGGGTTAATAAGGTTTAGAGGGATCTCTGAGACTTCTATGGGCAATGAGGCGTGTCGCCTGCAACATAAAAAGAGAGAGGCACATTGAAGCGGTTCATTTCATAATGCACATTTCATGAAGTTCAAGAAAAGTCAGTAATATACTTTCATTCAAAATGAGACAGCAAGCAATGCATGGGCGATGACATGTTTGTTGCAGTATGAATTGCACTGTACTATGTACCAGGGAGGGGGTCCATCGGCTTCCACTGAGCTGAACGTTGCATTTGGAAGAAAGAGAAATTACTTTTGTCCACACCTGCAGCATTTTAAACGCCTTCAAATCAGGGCTGGGAATTCTCATATATTCATTATGACAATGGGCTGAATCAGCACATGGAGCTCAGTGCCAGGCAGGGAGCAGACAGCAGAAGGGAAGAGGAGAGAGTAGAGAGAGAGGGAAGGAGGCAGGAGATGAGACATGATCAGAATGTACCAGTGCCGAGTGTGAAACAAGAGAGGCTGTGGCGAGCAGATATGAACAGGAAGGAACACAAGACAAGAGGAAGCAGATTCACATGACTTTCTTTTATCTTATCATAGATCCGATACTTGTTATCATAAATGACCTTCCCAGTTCAAAGCTCTGAAGTTCTAGACATTGCCAACAACATATTTTGTCATGTTTTGTCACAGTTTTGTGAATAACAGACATGACATAGGAAAAAACAGGTAAATGCTGCATGGAAGTGAAGTTGACACAAAGCAAATTTCTGTGAATTTGGTAAAAAGATGATGTGTAGGACCCTGTGTCACGTGGAGAACAGCTCAGTTACTCACAACATATACAGTATATGTAATTCGACATTAAAAAAAAATCTCAAATGACAAGTTCACAACTTTGCTAATATGCTAATTCTTCTTTTCTGAGAGTCAGACGAAAAGATTGATATTCATCTCCTGTCTGTGCAGTAAGCACAGACCTGGCGTCAGTTTGAGTATGAGTCATGATGAGCCTAGTTTAGCATGAAAACTAACAACAGGGGGAAAGCTAGCTTGGCTCTGTCCAAAGTACAAACACATACAGAGGAATATATAAAAACTAAAATTTAGGTTTTAGAGGGAGTTCCATGCTACTTGGCAAACTTGGTGACTCTGCAAGGTCTTGTTGTCACAGTGAGTTAGTGCTGTACTGGGTGGACTAATAAACTTTTTTTTGGTCAAAAATTAAAAAAACGTTTTAGTACGTAAATAAAGTCAAAATGCAATGTAGATGTAGATGCAGCAAAACATGATCTTAGACTCCAGAAGGTTAAACTAGCCAGCTCATCTCCCATGATCATAAATGCTAGTCATCAGTGAATCATGTAACATTTTTTTGTTTTGATCATTTTTTTTTTTGGTCATTCAAGTTGCCACAGTTCAGAGAGAATCATCTCATTCAAGAATAATATTTCTTCTAAAACACTTTCTCAAACACTTTTGTAATATTACAGTACTGACGAAAAGCATTTTCAAGTCCTCATACCTATCATGACAAATTAGGTTCCTCATTGCCTTCCAAACCAATCCAAATGAGTGTTTTCTGATCTGGCTCCCCAGTTGACAGGACATAATAATTCATCCGTGCCTTCTAAATTGCATATGACTGTTACAAAATGATCACAAAAACTGCCACCTACAGTATATAGTTAAGGACAGATTGGTTTATGCAACTAAAACTTCTTTGTCAAGGTAAAATGGTGGTCATGGATAAAAGAAACCAGTGCTGTCAGACATTACATTTTGTACATCCAACCATCCCCTTTGACCCTCCTTCTTCATAAGGTTCTGTAGCCCTATGGTCCAACCTTTCCTTTTGAGAAGAGATGTCATTACTTACAGGGCTGTAAGGGGGCAGTTCCTGTGACAACGACCGATTGCTGACATTTTTTATGGTGAGGACAGTCTCATCTTTGTTGTAAACTTTGTTTTGGACTGATGCTATATAAATAACCTGATAAATAACCTCACAGTATCCCATGGGCAAAGTCCACACAAACCTTTCCTGGACAAAAGGTCACACAGAGCAGAGGGGAGGCAGAGGCATGACATGGCCATCAGGGTGAATGGACAACTGGCCATAAATAAACCACCTATACAACTCCTCTTGGTGCCTAATTGGTGCAGATGGCTGAGTAATGGAAGAAGCAGCTACTTGTCATTGAAGCCTTCCCCAGTGAGGACTGATACTGACTGTTATGCTAGAGATAATGTGCTGCCTCTGGACAACTTTGGCCTGCTGTCTTCTGCTGCCTGGCATGGTCAGGCCTACTGTACATTCACAACACATCACGTCCTACAACTTCCGCATATATATTGCCAGGCAGCGTTATCTTGCAAAGTGTTTTTCAGAATTTCCTATATTCACAGTGAAATGTACTGTGTTCTTTCCCAGGAAAAAGAAAGTCCTTGCAAAGTCCTTCTCTGTGAATTGATATCTTTTTTTCAAACATGTTCTCTTCTAACAGCAGGAACAACAGAGCCTGTCTCTGATAGACACATAAGCATCAAAACGATCACACAGAAACACAACATTTTCTTCTACTATCAGAGAAGCTCTGGTGGAAAAGTGACGCCCAGATGCTCACATCTGCCAAGACTTTACTGCTTGTCGCCTGGGAATTAAGAGCATTTAAGTCGGTGTTGATGAACTCATAAACTTTCAAGGTGGACAGCTGAGGGAGCATTAACTTCAAGATGGTTGGTAAAGGCTGATATAAAAACAAGCATTAAAGAGATCACTCTGATTAGCCTGAGATAAAAACAAGACAGGACCATATGCGAGGAATAACAACAATGGTTTAGCCTTGAAGGGATGATGATTTTGGAAGGGAATACTGTGGGTTTAGTGTGATCAGATGCTCTGACCAACAGGCATTGGCACTTTAGCCAACCACCCCAAGAGGCTCCAGTTATTTTAACATTTTATGTTTCATAGCTACAGGCTAAATTATGGATCATGTTTTTTTCCCCATATATACCATGTTTTTAAGATTATAAAGAGTAAATATTGTGCTAATTTCCCCTATTTGAATGTGACATGAAACTACTGTACTAATGTAAGTAATAATCTGCACCATTTTACATAACACAAAATGTACCCGCCATTGCTGTGTGATAGTACACATCCCGCATAATGTAGTTGTCGCGCATACTTCAATTCTGATGTCACCATACCTGACCAATGATCTTTCTGCCTGCATTCCTCTAGCCAGTCAGACCCTTAGTGCTGTTAAATGTCATTACAATTCTCTCACTCTGTCTCTCAGACCTACTATTGCGCAACCCTCCTCTTCCCCATTACCACCATGACCTCCATGATGTCCAGAGAGACCCAACTGAAAGTTTCATTAACCATCTGCAGGCTCCGTTCCATTACCACCAGTGTCTAGACTCAGGGGGGTCCTGTCCAATCTATCTTAATAAGGGCCTAAGCTTATGAAGAGGCTTCACATTGATCGTTATTCACTTTCAATTGATCTCTCATTGAACTCACATGAGTTGTAAAAAACATATTTAGCTGCAATATCCTTCCCTACCCTGTCTGGGCCCCAACCCCATTCATCTCTACAGAAATCCTAAACAGCTCACAACTACATAGTTTTCAAAAGCTAGCTCAAAAAGCTAATTTCATGGTAGATTTGGGTCTTATCACCAGCCTTATGATTTAAACCCACACTGATTGTCTTTTTGGCCACTAGGGGGCAGCAAGAACAAGTTGTGAACACAACATTGACATATCATCACCTTTTAAGTTGATGGATGAGGGAGTGACATTATCATTCATTTGGAGTCATGTTTCTGTCCTCCTGGTGAATGTAAGTCCGATATTCACTCTCTTTTAATTTTGCTTTTGCTCTCTACTAACTCTTGAGAAAAATACCCGACTGTTTAGTTGCTAAATGCTCAGTTATGTTCACCAGCTAGTCGTAACTGTGTCTTTTTGCCGTTTGGTGCTGAGCAGGTAGATTACAGTGGGTTTTTAGAGCTTTTTCTCTCAAAACAGCTGCCTGCTGCGGCTGAAACCGATGATATGAGAGTGCTGAGAGTGAACCAAAACATAAAGTTGCAGCCTGACAGCTAAACAATGAGCTGAAATTTGCTATAAAGCTCCGTTATTGCTGATAATTCTCATACATTGTCATTTAATACATTGTTATCATAAAAATATTGTTTAAAGCCACTTTAAATACATCACAACTAATTCTGCGTTTGTTATACATCACAACTAATTTTGTTTCACTTCATTCTACCTCGTATACTGTTTTGTTTTTAGCTATTCGGGAAAACATTTCAATGGAAACTTTTGCAAAAGAGTACACAGCTATCCTTTAAAATGAATAGGGCTGCTGCTGCAGTGTGTTTAGGTTAATGATAAGTCTCAGAATGAATTAGAAATGAATCATTTTTTTCACTTTTACTTTTAAGGGTGTTTACAGGAAAGGGTGTTTCAGAGCAGTGTGAAGGGAAACAACATGGATCTTCTGAAATAAACTTGCAGTGGTTTTAACCACAACAGCTGAGCCTTAATCATCTGCTCATCCAAATTACAGCACATTCAAATTACAGCCACTTTTAAATTGCTGCAGTAATCAGAGACCACCAAGAGACACACCAAGTGGCAAATCCTGGAACACACCAAGACAGAAAGAGACACTTTATGAGTTTTTGGCATGTTCATCTCCAACAATGAGGAATATATACAAAGCCTTATCAAATTTGTTAAGATATTTTTGTTGGTAGCATCATGGTATCACTTTCAATATATAAGATGTTTATATAAAAATGTTTGCTAGTTAATAACACATATGTTTGATTTTTTTTACTAATAGATAACAAACCTAAGAACCAAAACATTTCAAGTTGTTGCCCTGTAAAACTGAAATGGTAAATCCTTGAACTTAGTGCAATGTGATAGCTTGTGATGGGAAGACCCTGGGTAAAATGTAAATCTAACAGCAGCATGCCATATGGGTAAACATACCCCAAGGGCAAATGGGTTGTGCTCTTTTGCGACCCAGAGCTGCCAGTAATAATCTCTCATCCATGGATGTTAAGTCCTGGATGGAGATTTCCCACTGCCTGCCATATAAGCTTCCTGTTATCACTCGAGTGCAGGTTCTCTGCTTACATAATGGCAATCTCTAAACACACTGGCTCCCAAAACTTATAAACTGTCAGAAAGTTGGCAAAGTGGTTTCAAGGACTAATTGAGCTTAATAATGGTGCATATGATGAGAAACACACCACGGAGTCACTGTCGATACAGACACACTGTTTCTGCTTAGGAAATTCCCACTGCTATAGTCAAGGGGGACAAAATAGCAAAGTGCCCATGAGCTTACATTTAGATTTGTGAAGTACAGTAGAAGTATGGTTACTTGACTTAACTTGAACTACGATTACTTGAATTATGATTACAAAACTAAAAAAGTAGCTCTTTGTAACAGCAATTTACTTTCATATGATCATCAGAGTGCCAATATGGTGTCCTGGTTGTAACCATATCTGTAATCTTTACAAAAGATCTTTCTCATTCAGTGAAGCTCTCCAAGGTGGTGACCACATTTTCTTATCAAGACAGACTGATTTATGACTGTTCAAAGCTAATTGAAGTTTAATATCCTCCTACACAAGCTATAACTGTATGGTACTCTGTTAATTCCTACCTGGATGAGCACAGTTTTGATTTTTGAAAAAAATGGAGTGGCTGATTTCAGCATGCTCTAGAAATAAAGGTACATAAAAAGCTATTCAATAACAGCAGTGAAAGTGGTTGTAATTTGTAGTTATTTTGACCACTTTAGCAGAAGGACACCACAACAAGCTAGGCAGAAGAAACCAACAGCCCGGACATATTACTGTCAGATAAAGTTTTGCTAGCATGTTAGCAAACAGTTATCAGTTATTTGAATTGTGGTGAAAACCAGGACAATTTGGTAGTGAATGTTGAAAACAGGGACATTTGAGTGTTTTACAGATATTTGACGTGAGTCAGGACACCCAGCTAGAAACCAGGACAATCCCCGACAAACTGTCTGGTCACTGTAGGTAAGACGGCAAACAAAATGATCCCCAAATTGTTAAGAGTTTTACTGGGATAAGTAACTGGTATGTAATTACTGAATTTCAAATTGCAATTTCGTACACTACTCATTACTGAAAAAATAATCACATTGTTGTTTACACATTAGAAAGTAATGCATTATTGACCCAAAATTGGTCATTTGATACATTGTTAATATAAATTAAACAGATGAGCTTAGTCAAGATGGAGTAAATCAAATTCATTGTAGCATAATTTGGGGATTTTCAGTGCAGTAAATCAAGATTCTTGTAACATGAAATAGATTTCTTATGTATCTTGTTCTAAGGACACATTGTTCTGCTGTTTCAGCAGCACTCTTCCCAGACATCACCGGTCAATCAAACATTGACAGCTCTTTTTCGAGATTTTGTCAGTTTGAATGTGTATAAGTGGCACTCTTCTCTTTGAAGGGAGCAGAATCACTGTCACATCAGTCGCTGACAGGAAATAGCACTATGGACATATCTTTGAAAGTTTCACAGATCAATACTTGGCATTGTTATACAATGTGATGCCTCTGGAATATGATTACTGGAGACAGTGAACAAATATGTTGCTGTGTCTACACATGTTGGTGTAACATGTTATACTACGGTAGATTGTGTGCTGTCTCACCCTGCACGCTCTGGTATGTTCCTGACTGAGAAGCAGTGGACATACGTAGGTTGTCAGTAAGTTATTCACTTTCAGGGTCATGTATCGGTGCAGCCACACTGACTGTGCACAAACACAACTTCCTCATTTGGTTTCCTGAGGGAGGGGGGTCAGGTTTCAGGGGTGATGGTATTGGTGACGAGTCAATACTGTACACTCTCTCTCTTAATCAGCACAGTATAACAGTTCATCTGGAAACACAGTCCTGCACTGGTGATCCGCAGCCACTGGGGAACTGTCCATCAGGGCTCAGTGCAAACCAAGAGCAGCTTTCAGACGAGGAAGAGATAAGACATAAACATATTGAGTGTGTGAACCTTGCTACAACACACAGCGCTACACTAGAACTGTTTTTCCTGTTGACACAAAACACCCCCACCTCTTTACTTCCTACTGATGGATGGGTAGTGTGTACTTCCGTTAGTTATGTAACAGAGTCTGCTGTGTACTGTACATCTCAAAAAACAGGTTTAAGCGATTTTGCTTTATATAACGCAGAAATCCAAATCTCTCTCTTTTCGCTAGATAGGCTTTATTGTGTCACAGACTGTGTTAGTATGCTTGCTCATGGTATGACTCACGTTTTTCAACAAAGAAAGAGCCACAATTGTCTAATGTAAGCTGTTTTTTTTGCCATATCATCTATGAATTGTGTTATTTTCTTCTGTTATTCCAGGAAAAATAAAGGAATGACAACCTCTTGCAGCATCAGTGAGCATAATCAGGGTATAATCAGGTCCTGATAGGTTCATAAAGTTATCTCGCCCTGATTATGACAAGACCAAACCATTATTTTCTCCAAAGAAGAGAATTAAACAATAGAGTACAAGTGTTGATCTGAGAGAATTAAACATTGCCGACAATATCGCGTTGACAGAATCCAATTAACCTTTGCTGCTTTAGTGCGAGGCCTTTAGAAATCGGCTTTGCTGTAGCGCTCCTCCCTCTATCATTCTCTCCATCTCATTTCTCTCATCAGCATCACATCAGTAGAGTCTAGAGGGAGAGATACTGTATTTATAAGCTTCAGTACAAAGATTTAATCATTGATGGTGCCCACTGCCCGGCTCATACTATGTAATGAGGCCTGCCTAAAAAAAAAAAAGGAGGCTACCTCACGATTAATTATTGCAGTTTATCATGCCTTTGAGTGCTGAATGCTGGGATCTGCGTTACAGGGGAGGCTTTGTGTTCAACTGGAACACATTGTAGGGCTATGCATTGCCGCCGCCACCACCACCACTACAGGCTTTGTTCTGATAGGCTAAACAAACCACTTCACAGTGCATTCATGGCCTATATCTCCTTATCCCCCAGGAGCAGATCAAGGAATGGAAAAAACAAACACAAGCCTTGTAACACATAAGCATAATCAGGAATGTGGGCCCGTCTGGCTCTGCAATTCCTGAAGGATAGACTAACATACAGGAGGGGAACGCCGAACAAAACCATATGCAGCAAAGCCTCCGCCATTAATGCTTCCTTTCTCTGTCAGGCATGTTTACAGAGCTGAACCTTTTTGTTTCTGGACTGTTGCAAAATCATGATAGGTAGCCTACTCTCTCTGAGGAGACAAAAACTCTTACTCAGGCTGCCATAAAGGCTGATATAAGGCTACTTTTCCCTTACAAAATACGTAACTGTATTCTTCCAATTTGTTTATACTGCACATTTGCACCATTCACCAACTGAAAACCTTCTTGACAGTCAGCATCAGCACCGATAGACCTTATTAAGAGGATCAGGTATGGGCCATGATGTGACCAATCCACATTAAATATAGTTTTCTTTCTACTATCGGTTACCTATTCAGCAACCCCTGGCTTCATGTTATCTTGCATTAAAGTGATCCCCAGTGAGGTCCACACAGTAAAGTATGCAGTTTTTAAATTTGGGACAAAGAGGGAACCCGTATCAAATAAACACCAAAAGTTGAGGTATTGGAATCAGTATTGAGAGAGAAAAAGTTGGATCAGTGCATGCATACTTGACAGTGTAGGGTTAAGGTGTGGGTTACATCATATTAGCTATGTTATATCACCCAAGGTTTTCAATTAGTTGTGACAGACATCACAGGAAGGAGGTCAAGGTGGACAGGTACAAAGACAAGGGTCCATGTCCTGCATCCACTACATATATCCATAAAAATATGACTCATGTTGCCAGGTTACTGTAGAGGAAAAAAAAATCTACAGATTCACCCAATACAAATGTTTCCTCGTTGGGTTAATAAATGCATTTGCTAAAATAGATTAGTTGTGTATGACGTAATTTTAAGGAGACATGGATGAATACAGCTAACAAATATTCTGCCATATTAAACATAGACAGCAGTTATAATGATGTCCTTCATTATGCTAATTATTGAACTGAACTGCAAACATTTCTGTTTACATAGTGTGTTTCTCTTCACATATCACATGAACGTTATTAACATTACCCTTCTATCTTACAAGCATCCAGTAGTTATGGTAGCTTCATAAAAATCAATTTTTTCTCATTACTATGCAAATGCATGCAGCTCAGGAATCTAATAAGATCTCTGCCTCTGTACTGAGATCATTTGGTATAAGGAAGAACTTCCTATCAAATATTGTCCTTGTCTGTATCACCCTGATTAGCACTGAAACAGAGCAGCGCTAAACGCACCTTATTTTCTGTTAGCCCTGGGAAATTTCCTTACACAGGTGTGTTGGTGCATACCACGTGAAGGCACATAGCCACTGGCCACAACAACCCAGTTAACCTTGGCATGCTCCTTCTCTCAGAATGCAGTGTCAGCATACAAAACACTGCATTTCTCCCAGTGGAGCAACATTACAGCTGGAGTGATTTAAAACTGGACACAACACATCATTCTGGAGTGGGCTGATGGGTTAAATCAGCCAATGGACCCGGTTTAGCTCTCACCCCAGGGATGAGGAGACAGCGGGAGGCCATGGGAGGAACGGGAGGTTAAGGGTAAAGCTGCTGACAGCCCTGCTCACCTGCTAAATGACACACCTGGAACACCAGAGGGACCCATGGGACACTGGCTGAAGAACACAACGATGTGGATTCAGGGGAGGATATTCACACACACACAAAGGATACTGTACAGCAGGCCTATGTGTGCACAAATATGTATATGCATAAGCACACAGAAAGTATGCCCATGTCCAAGGTTAGACTAGTGTTGGCCGTAACACTTTTATCATATCAGCCAATCAGTGTTCTCTGATGATAGAGGTTAAAATCTGTTAACTCTAAAAACTCTTAATTGTTTTGACATATCCATCATATTTAATCATCTTATTTAATAGAATCCCATTATTCTGAATTTCTGTGTAGTGTAGGGAGACAGAATATACTGTATGCAATGTATTAGCTTGAAAACGGTTTTCATTTGATGATATTGACAGCTAACACAAAGTATCAGTAGCCTTTAAGTAGCCTTTAAATCTAAAAACATTGATGCTAACCCTAAAGCTGCATTCTTTTTTTTTTTTGGTCACTTGGAGACAGATAAACAAGCTGAAACCACAACATCAGCCTTATTATCACATAAAGGTTGTGATGGCTAACATGTTAGCAACCAATCACTGATTTACTTATTCAGCAGGCATGGCACAACATTAATATGGAATTGTGTTTCCGGAACCTTGAAGAATGTAAATCCAAAATTTGTTCACTTTTTTGGTTCTGTTTTGGTTTTCACTCCATTCAGAAATAGCTGGTTGTTCTATGGTTACCAGCTAGTGGCTGACTTTGTCTGTCTACCACTTGGTGCTGGAAAGCATACAGTGGGTTTTTCAGAAATCATTCAACTATCTGACAAGCAGTTCTGATGAAACATACTGGCAGCTTAAGAGTCACTATGAGCGATCTTTCACAATACACATAGATATTTCATCCATGCTCAATACAAGAAAATGTAGATGAGTGTATCTTTAAACATTTACACATATTGATTGAACCATAATCTTGAGCGGTGGATATATAAGGTTTTAAACAGAGGCCATACACCTCCTATATTAGCATATACAAGTCAGAGATTGAGGAAAAAACAGTTAAAAGGCACAGCCACAAAAAAATGAGCTCCATCTCACAATCTGGGTAGCTCGGATGATAATGTATTGCAAACAAAAGACGAAAATGCTTCTTTTGCAATGTGGTAAAACAATGAGAACAGCAAGTCGAGGCTGAAAACCGGGAGTATTGTAAATTATTGTTGTTATAGAAAACTCTGAGATAACTTTGAATATAAATCCTAAACTTCAGCATGTAGAAGCATTCAGAATACTAAACCATTTGACTGCAGGTCATATCCACATGCATTATTAGTGAGTGTTGCTATTTTACCTTCTCAACAAAAGGCAACAAACAAAATTAGACTTTGTTACTTGGGGCTGTCATTAAATTGCCATGAAGAGGCAGCAGGAGTTTTGGTGAGCCTTACATGAAAGCAATGACAAAGGGAGCTTGGTGTAAATAGCAGAATGAAGGAATAAGGAGCATGCTCATTCCATACAGTGCATTACAGAAATGATGTGAAACTATTTGTCTTGTTGAGTAATGTCACAGCAAAAACCTGCTATACAGACCAGAGATTTAGTTTGTTTGGAAAGGGAAATCCTTGCAGCGCAGTGAAAATACATCTAGACCTGCATTGTTGGAAAGAGAACTGAAATACTGGTACTGTAGCAGGTGATCAGGCCAAATATATCAATACTAAAAAAAAAAATGCTAGAGGCTATGTTGGTGCAGTGGTGTTGCTACAGGTACCACTGGGTTATTAAAAATCTACGAAGTCCAGTTAAACTAATCAATTCATGAGTTTTGAGGCTTATCAGACAGCAAAAGATTTTGCATCTCTGGAAAGGTAACACAGCAAAAATCATTTTATCCTCCATTTTAATGATTGTGAGGCAATGAAGTACACTCTTCATGTCACAAAGTAATCCAATAAGAATGTGCACTTGCACATATTTGATTGCTAAAAACAGTGTCCCACCAGATGATGTTGCATTGAATCACAGCAAATATTGTTCCAGGTACAAGTTTTTTTTTATGGACAACGCTGCATATTTTTGCCAGACTGCCTTGCAGTGGTGCCATCGAAATAAATGTGGAGTGTTAATGTTTGTCTGAACACTGCCCTACTCAAGTAAAAACGGTTACTATTACTTTCTGTGACTTTCATAAACCTTAAAAATGTCAACCTTAAAAGTTGAACTGTCATGAGCTAAATAGACATTGGTCAATAATTGTTAACTGACCTCCGTACTTTGTTGGAACATAGCATTAGTTCAGGCAAAGCACTGATTAGTTGATTGGTTTCAGCTAAGCTGGTTCCAGACCCCAGAATCACCACCAACATGCACCCAGCTGTTTTCCCTGAGTAGTTGAGTAGTCAGAGCTTTGTAGTCAAGATTAAGAATGCCATGTCACCTTCCTATATAGCTTGCTAGCTTGCCTAGCTACATCCATGAAAAGCAATGAAAGAAAAATGGCAGCAAAAATGGTGACAAGGCTGAATGTTGAAGGGGAAACTAAATTACATTTGAGTCTGATCATAAGGGTAGAGATCAGCTGCTTCATTATGAAAGACTCATTAATGAACTGCTCAGCTACAAGCTGATGAGTAACTTCCAGTTATATTCATGGAGGTGTACAGCATGGCTATTACAACCTAACACTTTTACTCTGCTGATACACTCATAACACTATTTGATACCGCAGCTCCATCCACCAACCCAACCTCCATCCACCATCCCAACCTCAATCCACCAACCCAACCTCCATCCAGCAACCCAACCTCCATCCACCACCCCAACCTCCATCCACCAACCCAACCTCCATCCACCACCCCAACCTCCTAATGTCTTGAAGCCTTTGGTATTGTTGACTTTACTAAGATCTAATGCTGCTGTTTTTGTTTAGTACAGGGCGGAGTAAATAACGAAGTCTTCTTCCAGCAGACTCCTTATAGCTGCTTGGATTCCTTGACATCTCCACAACAGAGCAGAACATTTTTATGAAAAATCTAGCAAAAAGTTTGCTATAAGTAGTAATTACCTGACTCAAATTGTCAAAAACATAGTCCCTCCTCAAAAAACAACAACGTAAGTGAATGACTGCAGGTATGGTAGTAAATTATTTCCCAGCAGGTAGAGAGAGAAAGAGAGAAAAAAAACAACAACTTTGTTTTCTTGGGCATTTTCATTGCTTCTCACTGTACAGGGTGGAAAATTACCTCCATCCACATACTGGTAAATATTTGAACATGACTTGTACATTTGTCCACCCTTTGGTAAGACACCTGCAGTACCAGTCTATATTAAAGACCTACTGTAGAGAATGTGGCAGGTCAATTTTGTAATTTTGCCAACCTCTGCAACCTATAGACAAAAAAGTTATTTTTCTGTCAGCAGAGTGACTTACCCCACAGTGAAACTCCACTCTAGAGTCATCAGTATGCTGTCCTACAGTCTCATCAAAACACCAAGCTGCTTTTTTTGTACTACAGTAGAAATGGTCTTATCCAAGAGCTCTTAGTAAGACATTATGGACCCAATTGAGTCTGGGTGTCCAACAAAGGGGTCAGTGGTAGAACAGTACAGCTAGCAATCATCTATCTGGAGCTGGGAGTGATTACCATTAGCCACCACACACTGAGCCCCCCGCACTCCTCAGAATCCCACACTGTCCTCTGGTAAAGTGGGGCTACTGTTTAGAGCTGAGGTAATTCCATTTCTTCAGCACTATGAAGTTCTGTCTGTTATTGCACTGAATGCTGTTACACAGCCTCAAAATCCCTCCAAAGCATAAGCTCATGAGAGTTTATCCTTGACCCGATAAAGAGAGAAAGGCTTTACTCTGTCAACAATTCAATCCTGTAATTCTTCCCCATTTCATAGGATGATGAAATCTTCTTTTCACTATGGTTTCACAGTTATGCCTCTTGCACAGTGTCTCTGCTGGGTAGATGTAATATCACAAACACTTCTGGATGACCACTAATACACCTCACCGAACAAATATCTTTTATAGATCAATACACTGGCTATTTAAAAACCTTCCTGGGCCAGCGAATTATATCAATCCTTTCAGCAAGAACCAGGATACTGGAATATGTATGCTATCAGACAAAAAGTATAAAATAAAAAACGAATAATATTTCATTCATTCTCCCTCACAAAATAACATATTAAACTGCAGCCCTGTAATAGCCTTAGGGATTAAGCCTCTGTTGCAGAGAAATACTTAACTATATAAAGTTTATTTTCTTCTTTTTTACATCTATATATGTGTTCACTGTCACTGAAACATGATATAATCATTACCAATAAACTGTTATTAACTGTTGGTTAGATTTGATGTCATCACCTTGGGCTCAGGAAACTGATTCACTATCGCTACAATTTTCACTATCTAAATGATTAATCAATAAATTGAAAAACATACTTGACTGATTGACAATGAAAACAATAGTTTCAGTCATAAATATCAAAACTCTACTGAACCTATGAGAATATTTAAAGATCTCATGCAAAAATACTGTGCTTGGAATAATAAATTGTGTCTGACAGGTTTTTCCCACAAAAAATGTTCAGTTACCTCATTAAAATTCCTAAAAAAATAACATCTACTCCTTCCTCACTGAAAAATACATAATCTATGAATGTGCAAATATTTTTTTCATTCCAAAAGTTTAACTGCTGGATACAAGATGTCTCCTACTTCACTGAAAAGTCCATTCTTAATGTATGTGCACTGGAGTTGTTTATGGCCCTCGATTGGCTTCAAACTATTTGTGATGTCAGAAATCCTGCTCGTAGGTACACATATTAAACTCAGATTTTTGGTGAGCACAGAGAAAGTACATTATTCTGCACAGAGAAGCTCAAACATGGAAGTGAAGTAACAATAAGCAAAACTTATTTTTGAGGGCAGGTTTTAAAAAAACAAATAAAAATACCTTGAATTAAAAAACAGTAAAATACTAATACTACTAACTAACTGGTGTAACCCCAGCTTTTAATTTATCACGCTGGTAAGTCCACTTCTATCTTCCACATACTGCCACAGTCCCAACCTGCTGGAGCATCTATCACTGTGATGAAAGTCTTGTGCTGCCCACTGATTGACTTGGAAAGAACAAGGTGTCCACAGTGTTGAACTTCAGTGTCTCTGAGGAACAGGCTGTCCATTTATCTCCTCTCTGACATCTCACTTTGCCTCAGGACAACTGGCAGTGTCCCTGCCACAGGAGGTGGTCAAAAGCACTAAGAGCCAACAACACCAGTCTGACAACTAATATGCCATACAGGGTCTGTCTGACACTTCTAACCCTCATTCATGGTTTTGCACATTGAAATGGATTTGGAGAATCAGACCTCAGTGTCTATATTCATTATGAACCCTGTCTACATGGCATTAGGGGCGGATCTACTTGGGTGGCATGGCGTGGCAGCTGCCACCCCTAAAAAAATGCCTTGCCACCCCAGTTTTGATCTAATTCAAAAATATATACATAAAAAGTTGTGGCTGGTCAATTTACAATTTACTCAGATGTCCGAGTGCAAGTGAATGCAGCAAGAGATGATGAGCAGCTTAGTTTTCTTCCAGCCCTGGCAGCCTTCTGTGCAGCATGCCCTGGTCCCGGTCGCACACAAGAACTGCTGATGGCTTTTTTTCCCTGCTAAATGTGTGTGTAAGGTTGCCAACTTCTACTGGTAGAAATACAGAACAGCTTCAGATGGATAGTGGCGGGGTTGTTTTGTTTAGTGATAGTAACTTGTGTTTGATTGTGTTAGGGATGGATTAAACCTGAAAAACCCAAAATATTCACTGGTGCTTATGAGTTACGAGTTGGCTGCAGCTACCAACAACTCTAAAACTGCTCATTCTGCAGAAAAACATGTCCAAATTTCAGATCAGTCTTGCAAGTGCAACATATAAAGGCACTCAGTGTAAAAAGCACTAAAATCACTCGCTCCAAACTCCAAACAAAAGGCCACAATAACAATCAAAATCCAGGAAGTCTTGCTGGATATTTGTCCTTAAGTGGTGCAGACAACCATGGAAAAAAACTAAGACACTCTGTCTTCAGGTGAAATACTATAGTGAATTTATTCTTTATTTATTCTAAAGAATGGTGTTCCTCAGCCTTGGCATTGGTTCTACAGTCTCTGGAAATCTTCTGGAGGGATGAACACCATTCTTCAAAAAGATATTCCCTCATTGGGTGTTTTGATGATGGTGGTGGAGAGCGCTGTCTAGCATGTCAGTCCAAAATCTTCCATCGGTGTTCAACTAGGTTGAGATCTGGTGACTGTGAAGGCCATAGCGTATGATTCACATCATTTTCATCAAACCATTCATTGACTCCTCAAGCCCTGTGAATTGGGCCATTGTCATCCTGGAAGAGACCACTCCCATCAGGATAGGAATGTTTCATCATAGGATAAAGGTGATCACTCAGAACAACTTTGTATTAATTTGCAGTGACCCTTCCCTCTAAGAGGACAAGTGGACCCAAACCATGCCAGCAAAATGCCCCTCACAGCATAACAGAGCCACCAGATTCTCTCACTGTAGGGGTCAAGCATTCAGACCTGTACCAGTTTTTTCTTTAATTTGTCACCCATCTGTATATTTCTGCTATCCCTTAAAGTCTCCATGCTACACTCTTGCCACCCCATGAATATTTCTCTAGATCCACCCCTGCCTGGCATTAACACCTGAGTGATTGGACTGTAATCATACAAAACAAAAACACATCAAATCCAGGTGTAAATGTATCAAGATGCATTAAGGAGTTTATCTAGATCTAATGCATTTCCAGTTTAAATAACAAGAAATACATACCTGCATGCAGATCCAAGAAGCACAATAAAACTGACAGATAGGTAGTCTGGAACATAATGACTGTTAAGATACTGCTGGATGATGTGCATTTTGGCAAGATAAACAAGGCTAAATATATGTGTATACCAGAGATACATTTCATTCCAGGTATAAACATAATTCCACTACATAAGCTATGGACAGAGTTTGAATACAAGGCACAATAAATCATGTATACACCTATCAGTGTACTGGTACACTTTGCTGCTTGTCATTCTGTACATTCATGTAAAATGCACCACCATCCACATTCCATTCATTTGGCTTTTGTCCAAAGAAGGAATGAAGATTGTTAGGATTTTATCAATAAAAAAATCTTTCATGAAAAAAACTCTCATTGTTCCTTTTGGTTGCTGTGCAAGCAAAAATAATTTTTACTCAATTTTTTTTCCAATAATAAAATACTTTTCTTGAGCAGCAACAGAAATGTTGCTTTCACCATCTCCTTAGACTAGTTAATCATTTCAAAACATGTGTGACACAATATACCTTACAGGCTGGTTGATATAACCTGGTTGGTTTCAGCCTCAAAGTCTCCAAGAATCCGCCAAAAATGTTTTCAGGTTTGTGGCTAGTCAGGCTAAACATGTAATTAGCTTTCATTTTTAACCTGTCCATAATACTGTAAGCCTAAAGAGCTCTGTCTATGTAAAACAAATCCACTGTATATGAGAATGGGACCTGGAATTGACTGCTGGCATCAGCTGAAGTTCTAAACAACACGGGTGTCCACATACACATCACCAAACATCAGTGCTCTACTTCTGAATCAGAGCAAATCTCTGAAACCAGGTTCCTTCCTTCCCAGCATATTAATGACCATGGTTTGTTCAATCACATATGGGTGTTAGGGGTGTCCTCATACTGGCCTTGTAGTGTGTCTATACATCAATCCATACCCAATACTATGTTCAACAAATTTAAGCTATAATGACTCTCTACACAATCTTGTCTCAGTTTATCAAGACCGCCTCTCATATTTTAAATCATGTAATGTGAGTGGTAAGGAGATACACACTCATGACAGTGCAAAGTCAGTGCACTGTGACTACAAAACAAGACATGAGTCCCTGACTGACAGCGCTGAAAGAAGCATCTATCAAGCCAAGATCCGAATCAGAGAGGAGACACTGCAGGTAAGATCTTGCCGCTTCCTGGAGGAAAACAAAAATCTTATCTGGGTAGGGTGGTGCTGACAGGTGAGGGTGCACAGTAGCTGAAGTCCTGATAGAGTTCAGAGAAAGCCGATGAGATTTTGTCAGATGAGATGTGACAGAGAGTGTATGTGGAAAACTTTGGGCGGGGCATACCTGATACCTCTCGAACTTTCACTTTCAGATCCATGAATGACAAAGATATAGATCAGGAGAGGTAGGGAAATAAAAGCGCTGTACTGTCCGACTTAAAACAGATGAAATCTTTTTGGTCATCTGCATATTTGCCCTGATGATAGAAACCTTTGTACATCCCAAAGTTAACACCGTGATTAAGCACTCTTGAGCAGGTCAAAAAGAGACATGAAACTGCAAGCACAGCATGAAATTACATTTGGCTAAATAACTGTCTCATACATAACTGAAGGCAGTTCCGTGCAAAGCTAAGCTGCCAATTAAACCAGTGAAACTGCCTTCTTTGCTTTTCCAGACCAGCAGGTCTAGGACAGTTAAATCCCAGCGGCTGGCAGACAGAAAAGGCAACCATCAGAGGCAGACCATCAGAAATCCAGCACACAAGTCCCTACATTCACACACTTATAACTGCGTAACATTCATTTACAAGCATTCGAAATTATGCAAAAGATTTATTTTAGCTGTACCGTGGGACTGTCAGAATATTCTTCTGATACCTTGGAGCTGTTTTAACCTATATCAAACCAAAACATTGCAGGGAACCTGTTTCCCTCAGCTCCACATTTCCCTCTAATCCTAATCTAGTTGAAAGGATTTTTTTCTATGAAATCAACAAAGAGTTGGCAGATGCCTTTTTCTACATTTTTGTCTTCATGCAGCTGAATTAGTGGGAAACTGGCATACAAACCAAAGCTTAAAACACACAGGAAATTACAAGCTGAATGAAGCAAAATGACCTATTTGGTTCTTTAACCTTGGGCAGATGTGCGGCCAGGCGTGTGTGTAATGACAGATGCCAGCATGACTGTGGGTCACCGCAGCTTCCAAAGAATGTCATGTCAGAGCCCAGCAGTCACATAACTGGATGGATCCTTTCAATTCACTGGAAAAACAGAGGTGGAAAATTCCATCCATCATTCGAAGGACACCACTGAAACGCACCCAGAGCAAACTGTCTGAAGTCTGTCAACTTCCTTTGGAAAAGCAAAGGGGACTCTCTTCAATTTAGCCGGCGTTAGACAGGCCAAGAGAGTGTAACCAGCCAACCTTAATGGGTTTGACAGAGTCCTTCATTATTCCCAGGTTGTCTTTCATAACCCATCTCAACCAACTAATAGGGGTCTTGTCTTTCCTCACTCTCCCTTCAGCAGAAAAGTGTCAGCTTTTTGGCTCCCGGTGCTCGATACTCAACTAATGAGAGTGATCTATCAGCTGTATTGAATTCCTCTCCTGTGGGTGAAACAAACGCTGGCAGAGGTAGCGCTTTGACACCTTCATCTACGCTGTGTTTTTCCAGACAAAGCTACCGAGGCGTAGCAAATCCTTTACTAATGGCATAATGGTCCCCTGCCTGTACAAAGCTGCTTTGATGAGACACTTCTGAACTTCACATGTTCTATTTTGTCACTACTGTTTTCAGATGACACAAAGAGCAAGCACAGTCAGGGAAGTGGTGGAGGGGGTAGGAATCAGAAGGAGCAAGGTAAGCAAGAACTGATTGAAAACAAGATGACGTGCCCAAAGGAAATCATAAACTGTCAGTGTGAGACCAACAGAAAGATTAACCTATCCTTTGTCAAAAACAAAATCAATAGCAGATCATAAACAACAGGACTGTGGGGGTAACAGCCCTGACTGGAAGTCTCTGGCCCTGTCAGCACCAGTGTGAGGGAAAGGGGAACATGAGACTCCCTTTTAAACTAACTGACAACTGGCAAAGACAAGATAGTCATAGGCGCAGTTTCAGAGATTGAGATCGCTGGCCTGACAAAGCCAAGTTAATGGTATCATCTAAGGAAGTGAGATATGCAAGCTTTCCCAAGAATTTCCCGCCATTAACCAAACAGGCCACATTAGTACTAAAGTGCTGAGCCAGTGTTATCAGTGGCGGGCACTGATGGCAGCAACGCCAGGTGCATTATGCTGTGAGTGGGTGGAGACCACAGTGCATAAGTTATTTACCGCACATATTGAATTCTGTTGTCTCCAGAGAGTTGCTGTATAATTAGGAATTTATCCACATAAGTAGGGGGTTTGGCTCGCACTTCTCTCTCCAGTGGTGGCTGTGTTGGGGGTATTACAATTATTGTCCAGCTATAATTAAAGATAAAGGTTCTGGGTGCATTGATTGAATTGGAAGGATTATGCATCTTGATTTCCAAAAAGGGGATAAACACTATTTATGGGCAAAAACATGTTTAGTTGTAAAAACTTATTGACATTTGAATTAGTCCTACACTTGTAGAGTTTCAAGAAAAATGGTACAGCAAAATCTGCTCATCCACATAAAATAGGTGGCGATGGGAGTGAAACTGCTTGCAGAGCTAGCTGACATGCTACTATAGTTGCTGAGCTTGCATTTACCAGCCACAATGGCTCACCGAGAAACAAGCTTAGTTGCTAACTGGGCAAAACGTTAATTTTATTCAAGACCTTTGTACCTTCAACTCCTGTTTCCCAACTGACTCTAAACTTTTCCTATTTGGTGAGCAGCTTATGCTCCAGCAGCAGAGGGCTGCTACAACACAGCTAATGTGATATCTTCCATTTCTCTGGTTCCCTGTTCCCCTCAAAAGGCAGCACGATTTGCTGACAATATTGCTCTGAAATTTCATTGTCACAGAGGCTGTCTGACTAGGCCTCTGGACACACTCCACAGACATTACAAATGGTATTCATAGGGACTATTTGTTTGGTGGAAAGTAGTACCAGAGTAAACTGTTTACAGCAATGTCTTTGCATTATTCCCATGGATATAAATAGAGGTTAAGGGAATAGATGTTGCTGTTGCTTTTGAATGTGATTTTTAGATGTTGTAATAATCTCCATTGTAATGTGGTTGATGTAAAAATTTTAGATATATTCAAGATATATCTCAAAACCTGGACAAACAAAACCAAAACTACACTGATGCCATTAAAGGTGAGTGAGAAAATATGTTGGGGATTTTTTGTTATTTGGGCCAACCCTGTAAAGTGCAAAGGTTACAGGCCTCAGACAAGATTATTCCTAAAACGAGTCTGTTGTTAAGTTTATGTGATTAAACAGGAAATAAGCCCTGTTGGGCCTGCTTCTCCTGAGCCACAATCTACACTGTGTCACCAACAACAACATTCCTGCTGTATCCTCCTTCCTGATGGATGGGTCCCCATCTCATGACCCTCTTTGTTCACACTGAGAGACGGAGCATAAAAAAGGGCAACTGTAAGAGAGCATGAAATCACAGGATGTGACAGACAACGCCCACAACGCCTGACTAATTGAAGGGAAAATGAGGGATCAAGCCACCATGCCAAAGCAGATGCTTTTTAATGGACACAAATTAAACAGACTAGTGGAGTTGTTTGATATGGTTTATTAACAAGTGAGTATATATTAGCTGCTAATAAATCAGCTGCTAACAACAAGCTACACAGAAGGTGTTGTAATATACTGCTACAGCAGCAACGGAGCATTAATGCTAGAGATAAGCAACTAGGTCAAGGTCAACTGATGTTAAATGCATCAACTGAGGTTTTTTGCCACTTGGCGCAGCATAACAAGCTATAAACACAACAATGAACATTATGGCAAGCTTGTTAGCAATTGCTTATTGACAAATCCAACGGTGTAACATTAGCATTCATTTAGTCATGTTTCTGGTCACCCATTGAGTCCTTTAAGTCTGTTTTGACCTCCAAATATCAGTCTCTAACAAAATTCTCCACTATGTTCACCAGCTAGTTGCTGACTTTGTCTGTCAGCTGTATGCTATGCAGGTAGTGTATGATGAGTTATCTTTACTTTTTTCGCTGAAAACTGCTACTTTTGGCTTTATTTGTAATTTTGTCCATCTGTTACAATTTATGATAAACTCACCAAAGTCATTGCTGAGATCTGGGAAGAGGGCTACACAATCTGTCAGAGAAATGAATTGCATTTAAATAAGCAAACAGCTTACCCAGATTATTAAAACCACATTTGGGGGTACAACTGAAAGTGAATTCACACAAAATGTTCATCAACTTCAGTAAGTACAGTATGTCAAAGATAAACCATGAACATGGTCTGTAAACTGTAATAATTGTTCACCACTGACATTTTGGATAATAATTTTACCATTTGCCTTCATTTTATCTTCCAAATAAGTTTGGCTCTGATTGTCTAACTGCTTGTGTTTCATTTCCCTTCTTTTTAACAATGTTGACGTGTTCTCACATCTCAGTAATTAGCATGGTAAGCACAGTAGCATTAGTACCAATAGAAATGTTGGCCAAAAGTACAAAAAATATGACCAAAGTTGTAAGAAACTGGAATTATCTATAATGGCCTACACATCCAATTTTCTGTGTAATCTCCTCTGATTATTGAATATGTTCCTCATCCCAGTCTTAAAAAACAAAAAACTAGAATGCATAGTGACCACAAGAAGACATTTCTTCCTCCTCTATATGAGAGAATTCCAGCAGATAAAGGCTAAATCACTGAAGAGCTGCTCCCACAATGACAAAAATATCACTGTGTTCTTTGTTGAATTCATTTCTGCCTTCTACTTGAACACACAAATCAATACATCCAGTCCTAATGAGTCGGAAAAAAAACGTGATGAGAAATGAAATGTCCGCTTGTAGAAAAGCTGCAGTACCAGTATATTATGGCAAATGACAATCAACTGGGCTCCAGCAGCTGTCAGTCCAATCATAGCAAGGATTAGTATAATTAACATTTTCTAGACCCACAGAGTTTTTCAATCAAGTATGAAGTTTTAATAATCACAGATGAATGTGGCTGCAGGGAATTATGCGTCGCACTTACTCATGCAGTTCTCTACAGTGCCTTAACCTTCCATCTGGAAATACATTTCATCTGGGTGAAAATTACCTACACTCTATTCTCTGCTGATGTCAGGGTAAAATAAAATAAAATAAAAATAAAACCAAAAGCCAAAAGCCAAACAGAAGCAAGTTCAAAATACAGTATTGTTTTGACTTGATTTTGAGCCAAGTAGGCAGAGTCACAGACCCGGAGCAAATGTGGAGATTTCCCAGTAGTTGGAGAGGGAATGGCAGAAATCTTGGCTAGCAATGTGCACTATCCAGGCACTGGCATACTGTAATGAACTGGCAGGGGGCTGCAGCCAAGCCAATTAAATGATATGAGCTTGACAATAAGTGGTTTTCATTACATGACCTCAAGAAACCCACAGCAACCAAATTTAATCATCTCACAATACACTAGTTGTAAGAAACCTTCATGCCTTGACACTTTGTAAAAAACAGATTACAGTTCCCATTACAAGTTTCAACTTGCAATTTCAAAGATTTTCATAAGGACTAAGGTGTAAGCACTAAAGTGCCTTTCTAAGTTTCTATCGTCATCTTAGTTTCATGTGTGCTTATGTAAAGCTGGGACCAGGAGAATGAGGTTTAGCTTCAAAAAGTGTGAAAAGCCAATAAATGCAATTTCTCTCATATTTCATCTCTGTTAAAGTGCTGCTGCCCTCTCTCATGTAAGTCCCTTTGGGTAGAGAGAAGCTTCCTCTAGTTGCTGTATAGCAGGCTGTCTTGAGCCAAGTTTTCATTGTCTTTTCTAATCCTGTGTCAATTACATCTGTAGTTGTTTAACCAAACGGGGTAATGAAATTAACCTTTTCACACACTTGGCAATACATCACAGCCAAAGAAGACCAGCACTATGGGGAGGGTAGCAGGGATGGGCTCTCTGCAGTATCCCTGGAAATCCACAGTGTGTGACAACAATGATGCCTGACTACACACACACACACAGCTGCTTTCCAGAAGCATTAGATCACATGGAATATAGACATTAACTTCTTTCTGCTTGTAAAAAAATACAAACCTGTAAAAGTTAAGTTGGAAAGGGCTTATTAAGCTCAATTGTATCTCTACAATCACTATCGAAGAGAGACTTCAGACTTCCTAAAAACAGTATAAATTTGTATTCATATCGTATGACTTGGTCAAATCTGAAATCAAACACACAAAATAAGATATAAGAATAAGAATGGCAACCAAGATGAAACCTATATGAGCATTAAACATGCAAGGATTAAGGTTGCATAAATGACCACAATTCTTCTTGTTGGAGTTGGAAGGACAGCTGATCAATAGCAATGATTCAAAAGGGTACAGAGAGTTCTAGCTTTTAAAAATCACTTTCCAACATGCACTGTTTTTTGTAACAAAAACGTCCTTCTGTTTGGAGTTTTAAAAGTATCTTACTGGTGTTTTCACCTGCAGCTACAAAGACAATATGTCATTGATGAAGCAGGGTAAGTAGTTGTAGTCCGGTAATGTGGAAGGTGGTGTATTATTTCCTCATAACATGTTTCTGTTGCAGTTGTGCTCCAATTAGTTACTTTACTTTTGGCCAATGTGATTCTACTTCGGTCTTTTAAAGGCCCTGTGAGCTACCTACTTGTTCATGTAATTCCTACTGAACACCAGTAGCGTCAATGAAAGTTCTAGACATTGATAATCCAAATGACAAAAAGACATTTTCATCCTGGACGTGCCAGCATTCACCAAATAGGTGGAATATGCCTTTTTTTTAAAAGCAAAGTTGTCATATTTGCAGGTGATTCCTACATTCAGGAATCCACTGATTTGTTCAGAGTTGCAAGGTGTGAGTATCCCGCCGCTTTAATGTGAATGATAACCTAGCTGTTCACCTTTTAAGAGAAAATACAGTTTTGTAACCAGGGTCATCTTACATTTGGGCTAATGTCATAGTTGATTACATTACAAACAGGGATTCTACATTACTTACAGTACAAATCAATGATAAATTCTTCCTTGATTTTATACTTACCTTCACGTACATTAGGTAGATTAGCCCTGCATTTTAAATCATTATCCAAACCTTTGAAAACAATGTCAACCACACCAACCAGTGGGACTATGCCACACGGATTACTGTTGGGTAGGCACACACTCTTCCAAAGCTGAATGGCTTGATGAAGATATGCACGACATTAGTGCTTTGTGAGAAGACATGAGAACGTCTCATGTTAAAGTTTAGTGAGAAGAAATTAATGGTAGTTTTACTATTGATTTTAAAAAGTGCAATTTATGTCAGTCAGGAAATAAGGTTTACCCAATAGCTTCTTTTCAACTGCCAGTGAGGGGAAAAGTATATTGTTCTACAACCCTACAATCAGCCATTAGTTGGTCAGTTGGTTGGTTGGTTGCATTGCCTCTACAAGGACATGATCGCTCACTGGCTTCCTACACTTGCTAATTGTACCTGATGGAGCACTTGGCCAAGCTAGAAGAGGCTCCAAATAGGGTTTCAGTGGTGCCATAGGTATTGACATTGTACTCATAGTACACCATGGGGAATTCACTTATGCTGCTTATACAGTCTGTGTATGATGCTTGTAAATATATGGATAACCATTGCAACAAGTCTGAGAGCTTTCACAGACAACTCGGCTTGAATCGTCTGAGTGTATGCTCATACAAGGCCTGTGCCCATCTTCAAACGTAACATGTATTTTTTATGCGCCATATAGACATTTTATTATATACTGTGAATGCTGTACATGACAGCAAACAAGAAACATATGTTGTGGTTTTCAGCTCTGAAAAATGAAAAAAGATTCATTTTTCCTGCTTGTTGCTGCACATGGGAGACCTGAAATGGTGATTATTCATACAGCACATCAATACATACAGTACTGTACATACACGAACAGAGCAAGAGTCGATTTTCAATGTTTTTTCTTTCGTAAAATATAAACACAAACCATCAAACAAACAACAATCCGAAACCACAAACAAATTGATTAGTTCTTTTGGGTATTTCCAATATGACTCGTGAAATTAACCTGAAATAAATTACTCGTGAAAGACAATGACTGCTGGTGCAAGAAGACTGATATAGAAGCAGAAGTAAATAGCGCATTTGATGTAAGGTAATGTACAATATTAGTCCCACACCGGCCTCAATTTGCTATCTGCATGATGGAATAAAAATGAGCCCTCAGTCTTATTGGAAGATACTATCATCCCCCTTGTGAGTAGAGTACCAAGCAGCAATATGGGCAGGCTGCCAGCAGGTAGTGTGTGTGTGTGTCTGTGTGTGTGTGAGAGAGAGAAGGGGAGGGTTAGGTGCAAGCTAGAGGTGGAGAACATTGTGTGGAGAGGTTGCACTCAAGCTGAACTCAGTGGGTCGGCCAGGGCCAGACAAATATGTTAAGAGAATGGATGACTTATGCACTCTGGTCCTCCAGTATAAAGTGGAGGCCACTTCAGGTGCACTTCTTCAAGTCTGATTGGCTCTCTTTGCCCCATACCTCCCTACGTGTACTGTATGTATAGCTGGAGCTCAAATCATATGCTTCTGACAGCAGCTACGTTGCTAACCAAGTTGCAGGCAGCAGAGGCATAATAGCAGTGGTAAAAGATGAATCAGGATCCTTTACTTAAGTAAAGCTATGGAAATATTAGCAGCAAATTAGCAGAATAGCATTATTCCATTCTATGAATGTGACAATGCAACAATGCATCCCTCACTGAATGTATCCATGATTTCATGGCAGCTGCCTCAGAGAGACACACCAGGACACAGCAGCCTTCATCTAATGTCAAGTGGATTTCTATCGATTTCCTGGTATATAACCTCAGCATGTGACAAACAGCTGAGGAACAAAATTCAATCTGCATTTAATCACAAAGGGCACATTTTTACAAATAATTTCAAATTTTGAAATCAACTTTTTTTTAGCTTTACATTTACATGCTCAGCCTTTTCATTTTTCTGTCCAACCAAATTACAATAACACATTTTCTCACTTACCTCTAGCAGTATCTAGCCGATCATTACAGATAATTTTTTAAAAATGTATTTATTTGTCAGGTTTTGACTAGGGATGTCCCTTCAAGTCCTTTAATACTGGGTATCTGCTAGTACCAAGTCAGATTCAGTGCTTATATTTACATAGCAACATATGATATGCAATGATATAATTGTGATTTAATATGTTATTTTAATGAAAATATGTCATTGATAATGAATGAATTTTGCCAGAGTCATACACTAATTCTGTCAACGAGAGCACAGCTGCAACACTGGCGGGCTGAGTTGGACACAGTACAAAGTGAAGTAAGGCTCTCTGCTTTATTTTAGCCGATACTTATCCTTGAAAATATGCCTGAGTAGGCCCCAGTAAATATCCTTTGGATCATCTCTAGTTTTGAGGTATTAATCTGTGAGATTTCTGCCACCACATCAATACAAAGGAGGTGAAGGGACTTTTTTGTGCTGCATTGGAAAGCGTCATGAAAATTCAACAGAAACGTCTTATTTGTGCAGAGCAGCAACTTCTCTTTCAGGTGCTGTGCCTCTGTTACAATCTACAGATCATGCTGTCAAGGACAAATTTCATCTAAATTCTATTCACTTGCATTGTAATGATGTAGTGGAAGAAGTCTCAGAGAGAGATATGACAAAACCTGGACAAATTATCTGCAAACCTTCAACCGAAAAAATCATCTCAAAGTCCACTTATTGGGATGTATATGGAGTTTACTTTATCTGAGCACACTACCATAATCAGCTTTATCTGGTGAGGAAGACCATTAGATGCAATTGAAAGCTGCAGGTGGACAAGTGTCAAACTAACATTTCCAAGGTCAAGAAAGGACTTACCATGCTAAAAACTCATCTGCATACCACAAGAGGTAAGTGACCAAGTCTGTTTTGTGAATTTGGATGAAACAATCCTTTAATTCTCATTAAGTTATACTTTTATGCAATAAGCCATTAAACCACACACTATCTCTCCTATTGACTTTTACATCTGTCCATCATTTTCTAAGCGACTGATTTTGGTGAGAGGCAGGATGTACGCTTGACAAGCCTTTAACACATAAAGACTGACAAACACATTTACACCTACACACAATTTCCATTTCACCTGACCTGCATGCATTGAACTGTGGGAGGAAAACAAAGCACCTGGAGGAAATCGAAGCAGACAAGGTGAGAACATACAGAATCCACACAGAAAGGTTTCTTGTTGTGATTGACAGCCATAACCACTGAGCCTCTGTGTTGCCCAACTTTTCAACATGATTGGCAGAATTTTCATGTTAAGACACTTCTACAGAGAAAGCTGTACAGTGAGTGCAAGGATATAGTCTGAGAGCTATAGCTGAATGGAAAATATACTGCCATCACAGCCATGCTAATATTAATAATAACTGCATTAACACTACATACTGTGTACCCTTTTCTCTGGAGAAATATTAGTATATCTTCTTAGCTTTGCATTGTGGGATGCCAAGGCTAGTAGCAGTCCCCAGCTGCACAGCAGTTCACTGGGGTAAAACATTACACTGGCTGTCATCAGTTATGCTCGCCTATGGCTGAGTGCTGGGAGGACAACCGCTCTCCTTGGTGCTTAAGATGCTCCTTCAACCCAACGATGAAATACTGGAAAGACAGGGCATGTGATTGTATAATTGTGGTTGTGTGTGACCAGACATGTATTGACCTGGATAATAAGGACAGGCCATCACATAGCTAAAATGTGTGCAGTAACAATTGTTTTTTTAAAGCCTGACAGTCAAAACAGAGTGGAACTGAGTGGATGTGGATACAGAAAATGGTCCATTGAGGGAAAAGCTTCTTAATTCTATAAAAATATGTTCAGAAACAGAGCAGGTATATGATGCCAGGGAAAAAAACAATATGCCAACCATGTGTAGTCACAAGCGCACAATAGCTTCAAGAGAAACAATGTAACAAAAGGCCAAACGTCATAAACTGTCTGTCAGCTAAGCTTCTTTAAATAAATGGTACAATAATTAAATTGTCAACATTTGTGTTAATGGTGGAGCAGAAGTGAATGAGCCATCAACTGGTTTGTTTATTGAAGTAAAGCCAATGAAATCTGCCATTACGTCCATTACTACACAGAATTGGGCTTGTTATTAATGGACAGGGATTAAACGTGTTTTGCTAAGCCTAGGCATCTTCTCAAATTTAAAGCAGTTTGGAGCTGAAAGATTACTTCGATACAGGTATTAGATTTACATTATAGAAGTGTTTTGTGCAGGGCTGCAACTAACTTATTGCCATTATCGATTAATCAGCCAATTATTTTCTCGATTATTCAATTTATTGTTTGGTTTATAAATCAGAGAAGAGTGAATAATGCCCATCACAATATCCAACAGCACAGGGCAATGACAACCAATGTTTTGTTTTGTCCAATCAACAGTTCAAAATATTCACTTCACTGTCATGTGAAACCAAGAAAAGCATCGATTACCCACATTTGTGAACTTGAAACCAGCAAATGTTGATTATCAAAATAGTTGCAGATTTTCTTTCCATTAAGTAATTGCTGGAGCTCTAGTTTTGTGTGTGAATATGAAATCTTCAGTGGCAGCTCAGCAGATTTTGGTGCTTTTTGATTGTGTATAGGCATAAATATTTGAGCTCTTGTCCTTGTAGTTTGTTAGTGAAACTGACAGAAAACGTAAAACACTATAATGTTAGTGATCTTGCAGTCTGTGTCCACTTATACAGATACCTTCAGTTCAAGTCAGAGCACTGATACACCAAACCAACCATTGGACACTGAGACTGACCATCATCTGTGGTTTTGGTGGGGTGTCTGGCACCGCTGGCAACTGACTCTTATCAGCAGTTGAATGTGAATCGGCATTGGAGGCTGTGAGACAGAGCTATCTGGCTGGCTGCTCAGCCAAGTAAATCAGTGATTTCTACCTTTCTCTTTATTTTTCACCCCCACATTTTTGTATCTTCAGTGACAGTGCCAGTTGCAACTTCTATCAGAAATATTCCCAAGCATATAACAAGACCATTTAACCAACACACAGAAATATGATTATGTTAAAATATCATTTTTTAATTGTTGGTGATTTTTTAATATACATGTTTGCTGTGAAACCAGACCTCTGGTCAAAGACTTTTTGAATCTTATTAACTCTCTTCATCACACTCAGTTGGTGACTAGTCCAACTTAGGGACACACACTGGACCTTGTGCTGTCTTATGGTTTATGTGTATGTATCAGTGAAATACATGTATATCGGATCATCTGCCTGTTTTATTTACTGTCCCTTGTTCTAGGTTTACAACTTGGGTGATTAAGCCTTTAACTATGTTGCTTTTAAAGACTCTGTGCTTTATACCCTGGATGGCTATTGTGATCTCAGTGCTGCGGAGCTTACCACCCTTTTTGACACCACTTGCACTGACATCCTGGACTCTGTTGCTTCATTTAGGACTTAACACATGCGCATGTGTAGATGAGCTGAGAGAATGTGGAAGAAGGATAAGCTCCAAGTCTCCTCAGGAATTTTACGGGACTGCTTATCAAAATACCAGAGAGCTGTTAAAACTGCTAAAATAGAATTTATATCTAACCTTGTCTCCAATAACTAATAATTAATTAATTAATTATAAATCCTTGTGATACAGCTCATATTGTGCCAAGGCCTACACTCTGTGATAGGGCTGCACAATATGACAAATATCGTGTGACAACAGAAAAACATCTATCATTTCATTTTATGCTCTATCGTTTGTTTCATTGTGACACAAATCACACTCTTTAAGGCAATTTTTTTTGTCATTTGGACTCTGTCCATCTTTTGCATGGATTACGTTGATAAATTGCTCTTCCTGGCTTTTTAATTTCAAAGCTTTTATTACACTTACAATAACGTAACAAGAGTAATTGTCGTCAACTCTCCAACACTCCACCGCTGTGCTGCACACACACGGAGGGCTCAGCCCCACCTGCACTGAGAAAGAACAGAGAAGAGGAGAGAAGCAACAAGACGGCAACCATAAATGACAGCAAAACGCAGTAGAGATTGTCTTTATTTGTTATTTACCAAATTTATTTATGTTTTGCTGTTATTTATGGTGGCGCTACTCTCCTCTGCTCTCTATGGTTCACTGCGGGCAGGTCTGAGCCCTTCATGTGTGTGCACACAAGAGAGACAGTGAACCAGATGAAGTACTCCAGTTGACGACAACTACACTTGTTACATTACTGTAAGTGCAATAAAAGCTTTGTGAGTAAAAAGCCTGTTCCTCCTGTGTGCCCAGCTGTCTTCGATCAATTTGAGCCTGAATCATTCTCCTTACTATCAGAAGTAGTTCATCATCTGCAGCCTACAAATTGCCCCATAGACAGAATTCCCTCATCTACTAAAAGCAGTTTTTAATACTGTTGGGTCAAGTTTTCTTGTTTTGATAAATACCTCTCTTATTTTAGGGTATGTTCCAGCTTCTTTTAAACATGCTGTAGTGCAGCCTCTTATCAAAAATCTGGACTCTTCTGTTCTCTCTAATTTCAGGCCAATTTCAAAGCTACCTTTTCTGTCTAATGTTTTGGAGAGAGTAGTTTTCATTCAATTGCAAACATTTTTAGATAACCTTGGCATTTATAAAAAGTTTCCATGGTACTGAAACAGCTCTTTTAAGAGTTTTTTAATATTCTTCAACTGCAGCCCCACTTTCTTGTGGGGTCCCTCAAGGCTCCATTATGGGCCCCATCCTCTTTTCATTGTATATGCTGCCCTTGGGGTCCATTTTTAAGAAACATAATATTCCTTTCCATTGTTTTGCTGATGATATACAAATCTATCTGCCTATAAACAAAGTAAAGATTCAGTGCAGTCTTTGCTGAACTGCTTAAAAGATATCAAAACTTGGATGGATTTGAACTCTCTCAATCTTAATGGAAATAAGACTGAGATCATTATGTTTGGACAACCTGACCTGTGGTACTCCTGGCCCTTAGCTTCCCTACCCAAGCTTCTTACAATCGATCTTGTGTTAAGACCTTGGTGTGATTTTTGACAGCTCCTCAAACTTGATAAATAGTTTAGTTCAGTTGTCAAAACTAACTTTTTTCAGTTAAGACTTTTAGCCAGGATAAAGGCCTATCTCTCTCCCAAGGAATTTGAGAGTTATTCATGCTTTTGTTGCCTCTCAGTTAGACTTTTGTAATTCTTTATATGTGGGTGTAGAACAGTCGTCTCTTCATCGTCTGCAGTTAGTACAAAATGCAGCCGCTTGTCTTCTAACCTGAAAAAGAAAGCGTGATCACATTACACCAGTATTGTCCTCTCTCCACTGGGTTCCTGTCCATTTCAGGATTGATTTTAAGATTTTATTGCTTGTTTTTAAGGTTTTAAATGGGCTGGCACCACCTTATCTAGTAGAACTCTTGCATCATCGTACTTCAGTTAGAGCTCTGAGGCTGACCGATCGGATGCTCTTGGATGTTCCATGATCAAGGACACAAAAATACAAAATACAAGAGCACAAAAATAGAGGCGACCGAGCCTTTGCAGTGGCTGCCACAAATCTCTGGAACAGCTTACATATTCACATAAGAACTGCTCAGGAACTTTTAAGTCTGCTGAAGACCCACCTCTTCTCATTGCCATCCAATTCAAGTTGAGCTTGACACCTTGACTTCATCTCCTACTGTGCTGCAATTGTTTTATTATCATTATTATTATTATCATCATGTTTAATGTTTTCAATAAAGTGGAAACAACTATTTTTCAGTAAACAAGCTCTGATAAACGTACTCTACGCTACTTGCCTAGCATAAAATGGCAGAAGTTAGTGGCTAGCTAGTGAACATAGTGAAGCATTTGCAGCTAAACAGATGGATACTATTTTTATCAGGAGTTGGTGACTAGAAGAGAGCCAAAAAGATAGTCAATATTGGACAAAAACACAACTCCAAATGAATACTGATGTTGCTCCGTGTCTGCTGGATGCGTAAAAAGGCAACTATTTGCTAACACCATTGCTAACACCAACATTTTGGTTTGATCCTATGCCCCCATGTGGCCAAAAATAAACAATGCAATTTGACTGGATTTCAAATAAGTCAGGTTAGCACTCATCTTTAAGGGTTGTTTGGAGGTGTTCCCATGCAGACTAGGAGAGCAATGTAGGACTTTTTTATAGATATTCCCACAATTTTAGAACAATGCAAGAGAACAATAATCCTAAGCATAAAGAAATGGCAACTGAAGAGTTTAATAGCAATTTAAGAAGTTTTCTAATGGCCAAAATGTGGAATATTCTTGACATGCCAAGTCAGTCACCCTAATGTATATGCTAGATATACAGGTGTTGCACCACCATTTCCTCAGTGTGATATAGGACAAGCTATAGCTATACTACTGTGCAGTGAACACACTGAGGTGATAGGTCACTTAATAGCATGACATTAATGGATATAGCATGTTAATTTTCTCTGCTATAATAAGAGCCTGTGGCAGAATTTCAACAGCATATTGTGACCATGATTTGAGGTGTGAACACTAATGCCTTCAAGCCCTCAGGAGAGTGTTTAATATGTGCCAGCATACTGCACAGATATTATTCCTCATTACATCTGTAACCACGGGGAAGTCATAACATGAAAAGGAAAAAAAAAAGATGTGGGACGCTAACGGCAGCTACATTAAAGAACACGGGATTATAAAAGAGGATGGCTGATCTAAATCTATCATCGCTGAAGCCCACAGATGACAGCATCAAACATATCAACATCACTCTGCCAGTGTAATGGCAGCAGCTTCACAGATAGGAATGCGCACAAGACATCAATTATCTTCTGGCTCTATTTTAAGGCTCTTTGTAAAAAGAGGCCAGTGACGGCGGTGATGTTTGCAACCACTGATTTTGTTGTTGACATTTTTTTGCTGTGCGTCACGTTGCCCATGCTTCCCCTCTCCCTCCCACTGCATGTGTCAGTGGCAATTATTAAAAACAGAAATGTTCATCTGAGAGGAGATGCATCTGAAAGAATTTAGGGGCCATTATACACATGCCAGACTACATTCCTAAGATCACTTTACTGAAGACTAAGACAGCTCTTATACACTGTGCTGTACTTCAAATAAAAGTTTATTATATCTGAGCAATCACCATTCTTTCCAGTAGAGAGCAAAGTCGATACAAAATTCCTATATTAATATTTAATATAACTGGATTACCCAACAGTAGGATATTCCATTTGTCTAATGCCTGGATATTGCATTACCTTGCAAGGCAACTGGATTCGCGAGATCTCGACATCATGAGATCACACAAGAATCTATCCTCTTAGGCTTCAAGTTATGCGCTTGTGTCCGAACCACCCTAGTTCTCACCAATCAGCATCCTATGAGGGTTCTCGTGTGATCTAACGAATACAGCTGCCTCGCAAGGTAAGACGCTGAGAGATGGACAGATGGTTCATCCAATCACCTGCCAAGTCGTTTTTGAAATTGCCTGCCCTTTTCCAAACAGTTTCCACTTACAACTTCTCAGATGGTTCTATGTAACAAACCATCTGGCGTGTCAGGTTAGATATTGCATACCCTGCCACATAGAAAAATCCAATTCAACATATCAGTGAGATGTTCCATTATAGTATGTAATCAATCCAATCTTTTTAAAAAGAAAAGTAGTTCAGACAAACTATTAAAGGGGGCTATGTGCAGCATTTTCACATCAATAAGTAATTTCAAGAAATGAGTATAATTAGTAGAAACAAATGAGACCACCACTGAGAGAGGGCCTGGCAGCCTCTCAGCCGCGCTCTGCATTTTTACTTTTGTATGCCACCACATCAGATTTGGTTGTTGGATTGCTTTACAGCACAAAAAACAGGACGAGGGTCTGCCACTGTGCCAATGCAGATGGAGCTAAAGCCGTCAAAGAGTATCTGCCAGTGGCAGATGGCGGAAGGAGTGAAAGGCAAATAGAAAAATGACTTCCAACTTGTTTATCCTCTTCAGTGAAGCCAGAGTGAGAAACCTTTGACTGAAGAGGTAACATCCCCTTTGTGACCAGGAGCAACAGGATTTATAAGAATGGGCTTTCATTAGGGAACATATCATAGCAAGCAATACTGCTAATGTGATAGAGGCTATCACCAAATTAGACATTTCTAGACTTTTCTCAAGTGATCATATGCAAAGGGGACCATTAGTTCATAAAGAGCCAATACTAGAACCGCCCAGGGTTGCTACCTAAAACACTAAAAAATGTACTCTGTCATTGCCATTGTCTTCACAAAGGAATGTCTAAAGTCATGAAATGAGTTTGTTTAATCATCACTAGTGTTTTGGTCGTCCTGTTTTATAATAATAACTTGATGAAGGTCTGTGTACCGAAACGTTTTTCCCAATAAATCTCCTCTCATGCAAGCACAGAAAACAGTGTGCGGGAGTTCTTTGTTCTATTATGATCTAAGTATCTTTAAGAGCCCTAATCGCTTTGTACGGCCATCAGTATAAATCAGTCTAAAATTACACAGAAAATGGGTATTAGGAATATTTGCATATTTGCAGGGGTGACTGTGGCTCAGGAAGTAGAGCGGGTCGTCCACTAATCCGAAGACTGGTGGTTCGATTCCCAGCTCCTTCAGTCAGCATGTCGAAGTGTCCTTGGGCAAGATACTGAACCCCAAAGTGCTCCCAATGGCTGTGCAATCAGTGTTTGAGCGTGTGTGTGAATGCATTAGATTCCTCTCCTGATGAGCAGGTTGACACCTTGCATGGTAGCCATCAGTGCCATCAGTGTATGAATGTGTGTGTAAATGGGTGAATGTCGGAATACAGTGTAAAGCACTTTGAGTGGTCAGAAGACTAGAAAGGTGTTATATAAGTGCAGTCCATTTACCATTTACCATATTTGGGTAGTGTGATATTATTATAAAACTACATTCATCACATAATGAGATAACCCATGTTATTTAAATTACCAAATTACCCCAAAAGGACAATAATGAGCCATAATAATAACAATAAACAACCACCGCACTTATGGGTGATTTAATGTCGCAACAAAATCATCATGACAAAGCCAAGCGCACAATTTCACCTAATCAATTATCAATTTAGGCATTTCAACAATGTGTGAATAAGAGAGCATCACCAAGAAACTTGAGGTAACCATATTGCAAATATATACTGCATTTCTCTTTTGATGTTCCATTCATTAAAACAGAGCAAGGCAACTGGCAGATTAGGCTAAATAGCCTATAAACAATAAAGGATAACACGGAAAACAGAAATGAATGAATAATCAAATAACTAAAAATAAGTTTTACACACAGTGAATGTTTGTGAGGAGGCTAAATCATCTTCATTTGAACACATCTGATTATACATGTCCCTCAAACACACTTCGAGCAGACATTCAACAATTTTTGCAGGTCATTCTCCTCTGCTCTTTTTATCATTTCATTATGACTTGACGTAGTTATCAGATCACACACTCCCAACAAATGCCATTGCCTAGCAACTTAGAATGTTTAAACATGAACCGCACAGAAATAAATGCATTTCATATACGGGTAAATTTCACCTGGTGACAGTTATAGGTATAATTGCCCGTGTTTTTAATCTTCACTATTTTTAACAACATTATTTTAGGAAAAGTCAAAGACTGGGGGACATAAATATCTTATACTTTTATATACAAAACATACTAATGTACAATTGAAAACCTGTGGCGGCTGAAGTCTGATGAAGTCTGCTAGCATTAGTTACAGACTAAGAATGTGTTTTGTTGCTAATTAATTAAACTTTTCATTTTGTGGCAATTATGGAACAATGATAAATGCTTAAACATAGCCTAACAGTACCACAAGTAAAACAAAGTCTGTGAACTGAACATCTAAACTTTGCTAACATTAGCTACCATTAGCCACTGGTCATAACAGACCAAGTAAGGTTGTAGCAGCTAAACCTCTGAGTGTACAAAATAAAGCAAGAATGCATTTTATTGCTTTTATCGCTATTCATAAGAGGAACAATGTGTTATTTCTTTCTTTAAAAAAATTGCACATAATCTATGGCACCACTCTGGTTTAGGGGTTAGAACGCTGGCCACAAACCTTGGTTCAAGACCATTGTTGAATATATATCCTGTCATCTCTCTATTGTCTATAATAACAGCTTATAATGCCCAAAAAGACGTCTTAAAGAAGATCTGAAACTATCTCGTAAATTCTTTTGAGTGACCACTCAAAGTGAGGACTTCCACACCCAGCCTGACCTAGAGGCAGGGCTTCCATGAGTACAGGTTTTAGTAGGATAAAATTGTCCAAGTTCATATGTAAGGTGAAACATTGACTTAATATGCATTATGATGCACTGGGTAACTCAGATTGATGGGACATTAGAGTCCTCTCATGAACTGGCACCTGGTCCAAGTGATGGGGAATTAGTACCGACCAAGAAGAGATCATAAACAGTAGATAGTTGAGAATTACAAGGTTCCATATATCACTACATGGGTATGGAGTTGTGCAGCACCTGAACTGCTTGAGTGGGACTGGCATAAAGAATCAAAGACATGTATTATTATATCCTTAGATGTAGAAGATCAAGGTAAAATTTGAGCATAACTTAACTCAAATACAGGTGTATGTATCCTGTTGATTGATACACACTACACTAACTCCTACATGTTTATGTACAAAGATGTGTAGACTTCTTAATTACTTCCATTGTCAATCATTGGTCTACAAACACAGCCCTTGGCTACAGCAAAGGCAGTGAAAACCCTAGTGAGATGTTTTTGGCAGTCACCACCATCATGGAGGTCTAGCTTCCATTTCCTTTTCTACTGCCCATCAAAAGCAATGCTCAACCGATCCAGCTCTGAGCTTATTTCTTTGGGCATTTGGGAGCTAATATAACAAAGAATCTTTGATATCTGATAGTGCTGGAAAAAAAACAGACATGATCAGCAGCATGCCGTTTATTGCTGTTCAGAGAAATGCAATTATGGACATGAGGAAAGTAGGACTGTGAAACCTTAAACTGATCCAAAGAGGTGTGATACCTCTACCCCTTCAACTTCACTCATTAAGCTCTGGTTTTATCCGTATTTCAATCCAGTTCTCTATTGTAGTTTTGTCCAAATAAAAATGTTTATTAAAAGTCAGAGAATTGCTGTGATATGATGCCAGAAATCTCATAACATGTGAATAAGAGAGCGATGTGTCAGTGCACTGTGGTATTTACCATGTACTTAGGAAGTTATGGTTTCTAGTGAAGCTCATGCAACACATAAACTCGAGGGAAATTCTGATAATTCTCCTGTCACTCCGGTACAGTATCCAATAAAACAGAAATGCAAAATTGAAGAAATGAATCATGAAAATCAAAGAAGAAGAACCAGACATAACTGTTCAGAATTTTGAACAGTGAAAAGTTGCAGAAGAAATACACACACTTTCAGAAATCAAAAAAAAAAGAAAAATGTCCTAACCAGATTTTTATTTTGCAGTTGTCTCTACAGTACATTGTGAGCGTGTTTGGTTCTGTGACCTGCAGTCTAGTGCTGTGAGTGTCCTCAAGTAAAAATGGTCTTGTTATTAGAAACTAGAGGACTGTTTAATAATGTATGAAGGGTTTGATTCCTTTGGAGAATGTCACTATCAGACCCTCGTCTCTCCCACTGCCTCCCCATAAAGCGACAAGTCAGAGTTGAGGCAGGATTTTCAAAGCAGGCTCTTCCTGTTGGCTTATCTCCATCTCCTCTCTGTTCCTGTCATTCAGACCCCCTTCCAGAGCCATGCTGCAGCTCTGACCTCACTTCCTCACCCATTTCCTGCCCTCTGCTCAAACCCCGCTGACCCTGTGCCGGTAAAGGTGGGTTTTTTTTCCCCTCTCTCTTCTGAAGTCAGTGCCTGTGCATGGCTGGTCTAAAGTTAAGTGTCAGCAAGATCTGAATCCACCAGAGATAATAAAAATGGAGACATGTTAAACTGTCTTTGTCCATCTGTGTAACATGCTATGAGTTTGGTATTATATTGAGGTCACATGTTTTTGTGTCACAGAATCACAAAAAGACTCCAAAAAGGGTCAGAGGCCTCCATTTAATAGGATTTTGTCTAAATTAAGCCCATGTGGGATAATTTCTGTTGTTGAAATTAAAGCTGAAAATTATAACTGTCTTCACATAATGTGGGATTTAGCCTGTAAATATTATGATACTGAATAGATGTTGATGACTGCCTACACCCACACTGAAAGTCTGTAAATATAAACAAGAACATATTTATTGTCTGTAAATTCTCATATTTGGACAGAAAAGCATCTGAACTCAGTTAAAATCTGTTTCCAAAGCTAACACTTCAAAACAGTAATTAGACTAACATTGCCCTTCCAGTTGCCTTATTTATTTATTTTTTTGGCCATTTAGGTGCAGAGAAACTCAAGAAGCTAATAGACACACCTCTGACATATTATCGTCTTATAAAGATGCCCACATGTTAGCAAACAGCTAGCTATTTACACAGCAGACAGACACTGAGCCGCATTAGAATTCATGAACAGTCCAATATTCAGGACTTTCCTTCAACCTCCATTAAAGAACAAGTACAAACTAAACTACACATTACCACATACAGACAATTGACAGATTAAAGGGAAAACAACCACAGAGTGTCTTAGTAAGGTGGTGGCCCACCATGTGCCACCAGAACAGCTTCAATGCACCTTGGCATTGATTCTACAAGTCTCTGGAACTCTTCTGGAGAGAGAGCTGTCTAATACATCAGTCTAAAATCTCTCATGGACTGCAAAGGTCATAGCATATGATTCACATCATTTTCACACTCATCAAACTATTCAGTGACCCTTTGTGCCCTATGGATGGGGGCACTGTCATCCTGGAAGAGACCATTCCCATCAGGATAGAAATGTTTCATCATAGGGTAAAGGTGATCACTAAGAACAACTTTGTATCGATTTGCAGTGACCCTTCCCTCTAAGGGGACAAGTAGACCCAAACCATGCCAGCAAATGCCCCCCATAGCATAACAGAGCCACCAGATCCCCTTACTGTAGGGGTCAAATATTCAGGTCTGTACCAGTTTTTCCTTTTATTTGTCACCCATCTCTAGATTTATGTTGGCATTCGATGTTTATGCAAGTGTTTCTCTCTGAACTCTGAAGTGTTCAGAGCCTGATGCATAAACTTATCGCCGTATTGACACCACTGTTAGGTCTATACTGGCTGAGTGTTTACTTGATATACTTGACTCCTGTAGTGCAAATTCTGATTCCCTTAAACTCACAGACAATCTGAATAGTGCCCTGCTCAAAATGCTTGACTATGTTGCTCCTCTTACAACCAGAAAATGCACTCGGATGAAATCAGCACCATGGTTTTCAGATGACACCTGTGCAGTCAAACTGATTTGTAGAAAGCTTGAGTGCAGGTGGCGTATGACATGACAAGAGATTTATCGCCTTGCCTGGGTCGAGAGTTTTAAGAAGTATAAATGTGCATTTTCAGCTGTTAGGACAGCATATTTCTCTCACTTGATTAACATTAATAAAAATAATCCACGGTTTCCTTTTGATACTGTCACCAAACTCACACAGAATACCTTTGTCAATAGCGCTTCATTCAATGCTGATGATTTTCTGGAATTCTTCACAAATAAGACTGACTCAATTAGAGATAAAATCACTGGTCCACACTCCTCTCAGAATGATGGTTATGAACTCTCCAATACAGTGATGGATGCAGGTACTGTGACTCGGACCAATTGCACCCTTTCACAGTTTGAAATAATTTCCCCTGAGGCCTTTACCTGCCTGATAACTGCTTCCAAACCTACAACCTGCATATTAGACCCTATACCGTCTAACCTTTTTAAGGAACTTTTTCCTGTTCTAACTAGAATTATTCTTGATATTATAAGTAAGTTGCTTTCCATGGGCTCGGTGCCATCAGCTTTCAAGGCTGCCATTAATAAACCACTACTTAAAAAAAACCTAATCTTGATCTGCAAATTCTGAACAATTATAGACCAATTTCCAATCTTCCTTTTATGTCAAAATTACTTGAGAGAGCAGTCAACTTACTGCCTACTAATCCAACAACAATGTTTTTGAAAAAATCATCAATCTGACTTTCGGTCCAGTTATTCTACTGAAACTGACCAGAGTAGTCAATGATCTACTAATTACTGTTGATTCTGACTAAACATCATTGTTGCTGCTTCTTGACTTGAGTGCAACTTTTGACACCGTGGATGACCCTTCCTAACTTCTAAATTTAGAGGCATGTCTATCAGATATTAAAAAAATGGATGGGCATGTAACTTTTTGCGGTTAAATGCTGATAGAACAGAGCTATTAGTTGTTGGGCCAGCCAAATGTGAGCATTTGTATGAGTATTTGAGTGTTAACATTGATGGCTGTATTATTTCTGAAAGCTTGACCATCAATGATTCTCGTCTGACATTCCAGTCTCATATCAAGGCTATTACCAAGACAGCATTTTTTCATCTTGGTCATATTGCCATAATCCGACCAATTCTATCATTGTGTGATTCTGAAACCTTAATCCATGCATTTTTATCAGGTTATTGTTCAGAACACTTCAGCTAGAATCTTGACAAAGGTAGAAAAATTGACCATATGACACCCATTCTGGCCTCTCTTCACTGGTTACCAGTGCAGGCTAGAGCTGATTTTAAGGTTCTTCTTGTAACTTAAAAGGCCTTGCATGGACTTGCACCACCTTACCTATCTGAGCTAATTATACCATATACACTGTAACAATATGTAATTTCTGCTGCTAGGGGTCTCTCAATCAAAAAAATAACAAAATGAGTTTGATGACATTGTGAAGTAGCCACACTACTTCACAACATCATCAAATATCATGGGAGTTTATGGGAGCTGTTGCCAGGCCGCCAGGCCAATGAGAACCCCCTCCAGGCCAAAAATACTTTCTTAAATGCCAAAATTAATGCTAAATACCCAGTCATTCAGAAATCAATAGCGTTTGGGAGCCTCTGAGCAGCACAGTTTCGAAATGTGAGTTAACATCTGTGTTGTTGCCTGGGAAACTGCAGGTAACGTAACTCATTTTAAGGAATAGGGCAGTGCGTAGGCGAGTGAGTGGTTAAGCGAGTGAGCACAAAACTGATGGTGAATGCGATCTCAGCAGAGGAAAAGGTTAGTAGTAAATTGTCAGTCTGGCAGTAAATATACAGTACAGACTACAGTGTGTCATTAATAAATGCTGCAGCTTCCCAAGACAAGGGGGAGGGAGGGGGTTAGCTCCAAAGTTAGCAAAAATGGGTTAGCCTAACCTGAAGACGCTAAACAGAGAAATATAGAGCGGAGAAATGTGTGGCTGAGGAAAATCTTCCAGTATGTAAGATTTCAACAGTCACTGTAGTTAAGGGCAAAAGACAAAAGAAAATAGACCTTTACCTTATGCACAGTTACATCCATATGTACACGTAACTCACTCACTATACCCTACATAATAAGCACTTGATAATAGTGAACATAATCATTTTGCAACATTAATGAGGTGTGATTGTATTTTTCATGAAAATGTGATACATTTGACTTTATGTTTAGCAAAAAATAGGATGCATGCTATGGACACTATTTTTTTGTTCAATTGTGGGAATTTTTGAGGGTGCTATATAGAGCATAAACTTCACATTGAGAATTTAGACATTCCCATAATGTAATAGTGCTCTGATAAGGAGTGATGTCAGACTGAAATAGTCTGCAATTGAGCAATTTTTAAAACAAAACATTGTTTGGCAGAGCTTTAAATCCTTGCTGGGCAGTAGCAGTGGGACTGAAACGTATAATGGAAATATTAATGCTTACATTTCTCTGATTGGGATAATTCAAAGAAAATTGCAGTGCTTTTGATGGGGCCCCAGTGAATGTGCTTGCTTTTGGATTGGGAGTGATGCCCATGTGTCCAAATAAATGTGTGTGTTTATATACCGCCTCCCAAGCCAAGGTTGTGCTCGCTGGCACTCTGACTGCTATGTGGCTGCCCAGCACTGGGGGAAGGGGGGGGACTGCACACCGTCATTAGCAGGTATTCCAAGCAGACAGACAGTCCCAGCTTGAAGCTTTCCCTGGAAGCCTCAGATGAAATGGCACAAATAATGAGGCACATTATCAATCACAGGCAGGGGGCAGCTGGTTCAGTGTATATGTGCCACACACACTCTCTCCCTCTCTATCTCTGACTTATATACACACATACACAGTGCTTGCGGCGAAGAGAGTGAAGCAGAGGAAAGGCACAGGAGCCTCAGAGCAAAGCCAAGAGATCATTACCTGAGCAGCTCTTTTATTCAGCTCATGGCTGCCCTGGCAGATTGGAGTATTGCAACCATACTGTGTTCACCCAGGATTAGATAAAAGTAAGAAAAGGTCAGTGTCACAGGAATAAATATGGGTGTCCTTGCCATCATAATTAGGAAACAAAGCAGGGTCAAAATGTAATGAGAGAGAGAGAGCTGAAACTCAACAAGATTTGTGTGGTTGCACTTTTTCAAGATGCAGTATTCTATAGATAAACATTTATTTAGAAGTGAGAAAAGTAAATTCCAGGGTAGCCAAAGATGAGCAGGATTATGTGTCGTATTCCTCTTCTTATTTCAAAATTACAAGTAATCTAACAGACCAAAGGGTCTGAGCTGTCTGTCAGTTGTTCCTACACTGTTAGCCAGAGTGTAGCAGATATAGGAAGAGCAGTGGGGGTGCTTGTTGTGATGGAATGATTTTTTTTTTATAAAGATTTTTATCTTATTCCATACAGCAGCTTTAAGACACATACAGGTCCAAACCAATCTAAAGACAGAACTCATGATATGGCTTTTATCTTTGGTGTACACAACACAGTTGGTCTGTCTGTATTGTTTCAATATTTGAACAGCTGGTTGAAGATTTTACTCTACTGAAGTTAACTATATTTTCCTTTCACACATCCGTCAACCAAAGCCAGAATGCCAGAGGGCCGTCATACTGAGTTGCACTGACTTCTGAGTTACACTGGACTGCTGGTTTGTTTCATTTCAGTTTTTTTTTTTAAATCAAATTTCCAAAAGCAGTATTAGTTGATTTTTTTGGCCACTTGGGGGCAGCAGAACAATCTCTGACACAACTGACATATTATCACCATATAAAGTTGTTATGGCAAATATGTTAACAAAACGTTGCTTAATTGTACATCTAGAGGATACAAAGCAACATTAGCATTCATTTAGAGTCATGTTTCAATCCACCTTAGAAATGTAAGTCCAGTAATTACTCTCTGTTTTGGTATTCACCATCTTTTTAGGGGAAATATCTGGTTCCACTATTTTCACCAGCTAGTCAACAGACAGACTCTGTCTGCTGTTTGATGCTGGTCAGGTAGTGCACAGTGGGATTATTAGAAGTTTTTTGCTGCACTGTTGTTGCAAACAATCAAAGTGTCAAGACTGATCAAATACAGGTATTAAAACCAAAACAATGAGCTGAAAGACACTAAAACGATCCGCAGAGCTGAAGGGACATAGCACTACAGAGTCAAGTGATATTTTTTTTTCAAGTGTCATTTCAAGCAACACATTTCACAATATGCATGGTAATTTGATCCACTGTTAATAAAAACATTAATTAGTACAGCTTAAGACTTGTCTTATTGCACCCTGTTTTGATTCATTTACTGTTGTTCTTGCCTTGTTATGACTGGATTGACCCTGACTAAACACTGGTGCGCTATTTTATTAAACAATGTTCATTCAGTCAAAAGAAAACTGCAAACAAGTATACAAATGTAAGAGTAATGAAAAGCAAACTGTCATTTCTGAGCTGGCCTTGGCATTATAAAAACAACGATAAAGTATTATGTAACTGTAGCCGTAGGTGCTGCCATAATCCCCTCCCTCGGACAGCTAGTGCCTAAATCTAGAGCAGCGGCCTGGACTTATAAGTTCACTGCAGTTCAGACTGACCGAAGCAACCTGCCTGTTGTGTGGCGTGGGAACCTGTGGGATTAATGCCACAGAGATCACACCAGCTACAATGGCTGAGCTGCACATCTGTGACTGAACGTCAGAAAGGCCGAGGATTGAATAATACCTCTTCATCCTGACGTCAGAACATGATAAGAGATCATAGGAAGTGCTTAAGTGTTCTTTCATTTCCTTTGCAGTGTTGAGCACACAGATATCCTTCCGCAGTCTAGCTGTGGCAGTAACACAGGAGATGTGTGGGCTCTGCATGGTGACACAAGCGGTGATTTAGCAAAGTAATAAAATAAGATTAAAACACTGATGTCTACATAGTTTGATTAATATTGTTGCATAAACCTACCTGTCACATTTTGAACAAATCATTTATGACCCCTAAAAACTACTGGCATTATAAATCCCATCATTCCATCATTCAGAGCGAATGATGTAATGAATTAAATATCTGGCTGGCTTTTTTAAGCTTTCTTAAATCTTGTCCTCGATATAACTTCACAAACATTATTTTAAACCAGTCGTCCGTTACACCACTGATTTACAGGGAAAGGCTGAGCATTTTGTGTGGTAATTGTAACTTCAAAAATGTTCTTGATTCAGGAGTTGCACCATACATTAAAGTGTAAACATTTAACCCCAAATGTTTAAACTGGTATAGTGATTTCCCATACGCAATTGAGTTTTAATGGTCAAATTATGACAATTTAGTCATTAAGGAGAATATATTATCTTTCAGGTCAAAGTTGGTTGATGCAATATCCAACACAACAAGACTAACTGCTTTGCGACCCCCACCTGGAGGAGCTGTAGGACATGGCAAGAGAGAGGGACGTCAGGGCTACCTTGCTCAGCCAGCTGCCACTGTGACCCAGAACCAGACATGCTGCAGACAATGAATGGATGGCATTTACAGGTGGCACACAGGTAAGCATATACTTCAATTTTAACAATGGGTCAAATGTCAAATATCATATTGATGAACCCACAAAGGATTATCACCTGACTGTGCAGTTTCTCTCAGCTCTCAGAGTCTTTTAGCTCAGTTTTGGTTTCTGCAACTTAAATGGTTTGTTCACACTCACTATTCTCATCATTTCCAGCTGCAGCAGGCAACTGTTTTGAATGAAAAAGCTCAGATAAACTCATGGTACACAACCTGTCCTGGGCCAAACAGCAAACAGACGAAGTTAGCAACTAGCTGGTGAAGACAGTGGAGCATTAAGCAGCTAAAAAGACATATTTTTCTCAGGAGTTGGTGGAGATCACAGCTAAAAGGAGAGTGAATATCTGACTTAAATATGCTGGGTGGCCAGAAATACAGCTCCAAATGAATGCTAATGTTGCTTTCTGCTGGATGTGTAAAAAGGCAAATGTTTGCCACTTTCACCACAACAATTTTATAATGTGATCAGTATTACTTTAATTTAAAAAGGTAAAGTGAGAGTTCTGTGCTTGATCCTTGGGTGCAGAAAGTCTTTGTAACTATCACTGACAGTTTTAAAAAAAAAATGCCAGTGCAACCATTCTTCACCTTCCAGTCCAATCTTATAAAAGGAGCTTTTGACCACTGTCATTTTATCTGAAAAGCATTTCTAAAAATTGCATAAAATGGCCTTCAGTGTGCTGTTTTTGTGTGGTGTAGCATTAGCAGAATGGCCATTTTGTAATAAAATACACTGTTATATAATCAGTGCATCAGTGTAATACGCTGTAAGCTGCTTGCTAACATTTCAATCTCTAATGTTAACTAGCAAGCTAGCCTGAGGTTACTGTATTCTCCACTCAAAAGATGGAGGCAGCAACAAGGGGCGAGAGAACTGACCCGACTCATCTGCAAATAATTGATAAAAATTAGGTCTTGATGTCATCACCACAGGACTGAACACAATCTGTACTCTTTTTTTTTTTTGAAAGAATGAATGATGAACAAGAAATATGGGGCTCATAATGCTGCTGTCCCAGGCCATCAGATCTCCCTCAATAGCACAATGGCCCAAATTGCCCACAGAGATCTACATCATTCTGACCTGTTATATAAAACTAAATTATACTCATTAATCAAAGGCTAATTACACATTGGCACAAACAGCAGTATGGGAGACGGCCAGGATGTTAGGAGGCTAACTTTTTACTGGTTTCCACTAGTTCTGGGCTCAGATCCATCACTGGACAGCCTCCAGGGACAAGCTTTGACCTCATGGCTCCTTGACCTTTGGCTTTAAGAGACTGTCATCATTTCATCTCTGCAAGATGAAATTAACCCGCTGAGGTTGTAACCGGATACGAAACGAAACGAAAGAAGGAAAAGAAAAGAAAATTCAGTCCCTAACTGTAGGTGATTATTACACATATTCTTTATGCTCTGGTATTATTATTATTATTATATAACATTTAAAATTGCTAATCATTGGTACAGACTGAGGTTTGTCATTGGGTCCTTTTGTTCTGTCCTTTAGCTTTCTGTGGTTCATCTTTATTCAGGTTGGGTCAAGTTCAAAAGGCATATTTCTTACCTGGTTATACAAAACAAATGAATGCTCCATTAGTGATCTGTGATGCTTAAAAACACTTCTTGTAATAATTCTTCATAAACTGGACTTAAAAACAAAATGGGTCATTGCAGTTTTTGAGCAGGGAAGTTAATTCTTGACCTTTGGAACAGTCTGTGTAACAAACTAATCTAAGGTCAAAGGCCTACTTACTAACTTTTCAAAGCTTTCTTCTATATTTCGTCAGTGAGGAGGAGGATACAGAGAGGCAGTTGAAGGCCAAAAGTTGCAAGGAGTGGATGATGAGAGTCCAGTCCTGACACTGCTAAATCAATGCACAATACCAGAAGTATCCCAGTGGGACTGAACTGTTGGAACATCTAGCCAGAGTCTTCAAGTCACAAGGAACCAGCACTTAGCAGAAATCATTCAACATCTTAGGACCTCATCTGGCACACCCTAAAGACAGAACCTGCCTGAGAAGGAAACTTGCATGACATTGGTGAAAACAGGCATCAGCCATCTGTGAACACCAGACTGAGATCTGTCACTACATAGACTGGGAAGTGGTCAAAGTCATCTGCAAAGAATCAACGAGTGAGAAAAATCAAGAAAGGCTGTCCACATTTGACAACAAAGACCCTTGGACCAAGAAAGGCATTACAATCTCCCCACCATATGACCACCTGTTATCACATGACCAAAATTTGAAACATAAGGCTGGTGTATACTCTGTCAGAACTGCTTGTATGGCAGTCAAATAGCTTCGGAAACCTACTCCCCCGAAATTCTTCCCAACGGACACACTTTCTCATTCAAGTGAATGGGAAGATGTGTTCAGAACTTTGACTGGTACTGTACATTGCCCAGCTCTCTCTGCCGATACAGAAAAGTAACTTTAATGATAAAATATGGAGTGAACAGTAGCCCATTCATATGGCATTGTACAAATCTGTCCTGTGAGTTTGTATCTTTCCCATGTGTAACTCAATACAGCTCAGACCTGCTGTTGAAGACCTTGCAGAAAGGACACAAAGCTCCTCCTTGGGATATACATCATTTCATGTTAGTATGGATCATTAGAAAGTAAAGTGCCCCTATTATAGGTACAGGTATTAACCGCAGCTTTTCATCACTCAGATTTAATTGGGAGTGAAACGGTCGAACAGCAAAGAGGAGATGAGTCACAGCGATCTGGCAGCCGGTTAGAAAACCAATAAGGTTCATCTGTCAGGGAAAACTGAGGAGCTTGTCGCCTATACATGGTAATCATTATCCTGAGAACATATTCAAGACCTCTTCACTAACAAAGAAGTTGGAAAAGAAATCTGGGCTCCTGATACTCGGGGAGGTAAGGGTGCAGCTGGCAAAGACAGGCCCCAGGAAGCAAGCAAATAGGTGTAGTTTAAGCTGCAGATGTTTGCTATGATAAAGTCTTAGTGACTGACTGCTTTAGAAGATGCCAATTATAACTCTTTAGAGGATGAAAAGAAAGCATTCTTCCGACAGTTGCTATTTAGCATTCAACTGAAGAATTTTTGGAAGAGGCTATAAATGCTTCCCACGTGGCTCGACTTTGTTTAAAAAAAAAAGAAAAAGATACCAACTGATCTATTTTGGATAACTCTTAAGGCATGGGTCTTTGTTAAGAGGCAGCTTGGACAGTCTTGAGAGAGGAAAAAGACAATCCAGAGATCTTTAATCAATATCAGAGTCCTTGGACTTTGGGAGAGTGTTTGAAATGTTCAGCTGGCTACCTGCATGTTTCAGTGGTATGGATGGCTATTACCTTCATGTAGGGCAAGAGCAGTTTTCTACCTAATTAGTTTGCATAGAAGCTTTTCCTATTAGCCTAACTACCACATACTGTATCATGAGGCAGTATGTGGTAATGGATGTAATGCCCAGGGATACAAATCCATCCAGGGAGACAAATATAATGCCTTTGCTGACACACACATTAGGGGTACACGGTCACACAAAGACATGTAAATTAGATATGGGACAGTAGCAGGGCGTTGATGGCACAAGAAAAAGCATTGCTTATCCCTATAATGAGGATTTGGGGTTAACTAATTTGAATAAACACCTTCAGATCCTCACATAACCACTTTAATGTAGGTTTAGACCAAGTTGTTACTCTCACATCACTCTCACACTCTCAATCATACATAATAACAGAAACATGCAATGACGAATGAAAAAGCGCTGCCTACAATCTTTATCTGTGTACTCTTCTCTGCCTGATGGCGATATGTGTGTAATATGTTCAGGTTTTCCTGGTGCCCTCTGATTGATTGACACTGCACGCCCAAAATAACTGGGTGTGGGGCAGAAAATTTTACGTTCAAGTTGCCAGATTGGGTGATTTTCTGCCCAATTGCTGCTTCCTTATTATATAACATTTACCCCTTGAAGGCAGGCAAAATGTACACGGCTCGCTGTGGTACTGTGGTGATAATTGTAACGTGAAAGCACTTGCTAAGTGGCCACCGAAAGATATTTTTTTAAACTTTTAGAAACCGCTAGCCTAGCTGCTAACCACCAGCAGCTGGCTCCGTGTTACATTGTATGGTGCATGTTCACGCCCAAAATACACAGCGCTACATAGGGCTGTTTCATTTCTTATGAATTCAAAAATAAGAATGTGTTACTTCTTTCAAAAGTTACACAACCTCGCATTAACATGGTGCAGGTAAGGTGGCAAAAGTTAGGCACTGATAGAGATTGTGCCAAAAACCTTTGAAAATCTGTTCAGGAAATCTATTGTATATTTTTCTTTCTTTCTTCAAAATTTAAAGCAGCCTCTACAAACCATTCAAGTAAATGTGATATAAGCTACTACTGTGACCTGCTTACAATCTGACTTTAACTGAGTGCGACATGAGTTGACATGTAGCTTGCTACTGTAGCTGTAAAGTATATTGGCAACATCATAAAATAGCTTCTTGTTTTTCACAAAGGTTAAAATGGGATACTTATAGAAAAATTGAAGGTAAGAAACACATCAGGAAAAAATGACAACTTTGGTATCTGCTGAAGTGACACGGTCATGTAAGCCTGCAGTCATGCATCATCGCATATATTCCTGGACAAAAATATATTCCTGGACAGGTGTATGCACTTTGCTACGGAAGGAAAAATCTGATTTGGAACTTGCATGAAATTTGGACCAAGAGGACAGTCACCTCATGTATTATCAGGGTATTATATCTGACAGACAATTCAAATTGTATTCAATAAAACAGCCTTTACCCATTGTGTACCCACTTCACAAATGTCCAACTTTCTCTCACAGAGGCTTCTACTATTTGAAAACTGGATTTGTTCCATTTACAGTACTCAACTCAGCTTAGGCACCCAAAAGAAACACTTTTGCTTATAAATATAAAAAGGAAAGTTGTTTTACTTCTGAAATATAGTGTCCAAGAAAAGTTATGAAAAACTGAAAAAAAAAATTTCACATAGCCAAATTTTATTGGTTTACTGTACCACGAAGCACAAATCCTACTGCACCCACAGCACTGACCAGAATATATCTGTGGGGAGTTGATAGGGTTGCTGATCAATAAAACTGACTCAACAATTAACCCTCAACCCTCACAACCCACCAACATTTTCAACTTGTCAATGACAGTCAAGGGGCTGCTGTTCTAAGACATTTCAGCTACAGGGGTGAAAAGACCTTGAAAAAGCAACTGGCAGAGCTGACGTAGTTTACATGATGATATACCTCCCTTCATCATGATAATGTATATTACCGCTATTTATCTAGTGTACACCTCTCAGTAGTTCACCACCACTTTCTGCCAGATATTTGATTGAATGCAGTGTGCTACTTTAAAAAGGTTATTTCCATTCCTAATCCTCCTGCAAAGGTCAAACATTACTCCTTCAAATAGCCCCATCAGGCGCATCAAGAAGTGCAGAGAATGGAACATACTGGCAGGATGGAGGGTCACGCAAACACCTCGGAGGAGCTTGTCAGAGTGAAAGGCAGTGGAGCTGCGATCTCAGACCCAATTCACCCTGCAGATCTATCTGCATCTTCTCTGCTGGACCAACAGTCAGGAACACAGAGGGGTTTTGTTGGCCCACTACTTGCTTTTGTTTACTGACCCACTACAATACTAGGGATTGGTCAGCAGTTTGCAGAGCCATTCTGCAGTATCACCGAGCTGTGACCAACTCTACCTGTAAATATCTATGAGCAGAGGATGACCAACAATCTTCACAGTTACATGCTGCACTTTCCTCAAAGTCCAGACGATATATACAATAAAACACTGTACATAAGCTGAAGTAAAAAATAGAAAATCTACTGTTTTCTCCCAATTCCTTAAAGTAGCCTATATAACACATGATTACTGTCAAAAGCAAGTGTCTCTACTGGTTTACAGCAAAATTTCAAACTGAACCAAACTCATTTAAGTTCAGGAGCAGGATTCAGTGTTTTGACAGCTTGGACAGTGTTCACGTCAGCACTGGACACTGATGGTTTGATTATAATGGAATTACTTCTTGTAATACAACAAGACATTAAGGAGGATTTATTCGTGGTACAGAGACTGTGACATTCAAAAATGTACTATTTATCCCATTTTATATTTTGTATCTTTTTTTTGCTAGTTTTCTATAGTAATCTGCTACAGACATTATGTCAACACAGAGGGGTGCAAGTTGTTATTGAAACCTCCATTATTGGACGGTAGATTCCATTTTCAACATATTTCCATGTTTCTGATCATTCTTGTTTTTTCCTACAACCCTGTGGTCTAACTCAAATCTATTTAATTTACAAGTACGTACAACAGGAAAGCATCGCATCCTCACATTTGAGAAGCTGGAACCAATAAATAAATGACAAATTACCTAAATGATTGATTCATTTTTTGTCAAGTCAGCTTATATATTACAATTACTTGTGGTTTCAACACTACAATAGACAGAGATCAGACTTCGGGGAATGGTGCATTTCCAACATTACTCCTACTAGCTAAAAGGCTCCATATTTGGTAAACTGAGCATGTCACACAGAATATCCCAGACACCACTGCATTATAATGTAACTTGAGCTAATGAACCACCTTGTTACTGCAGTCTTGAATTGCAACATTTTCACTTGCTGGATTTCACAAAAAAGATAATGCATATCTCCTCTGGTGTTGTCACATTTTCAAAAACACACAGGCAACTGGGTGCCAAACCACACAAGCAGGTTTTAACAGTGGTGCACCCGAGGTCACTGCTATGTGATTATGTGACCGCATGGAATGTAGCTGTGAAGAGAGGGCTCAGAGACCAAACAGAGCTCTTGATTTAGCAGTCAATCTTAGCCCCAGTCGTCACCTGTGGACATGACCTTTGGGTAGGTATCAAGAGAATGAGAGAAAATTATATACAAGCAGTTGAGATGAGGTTACTCAGTGTTAACAGTCTCAATCTGGATGACTACATGAGGAGTGTAGTGAGCTGAAAGAGGACCTCTCTCCTCACTATGCATGTATGTGCACATTCAGTGTACATAAACTGAGAAAGGACTTAATAGTGAAAAAAATCACATCAGATACAAATTATTATTCTATTTTTATATGGCTTAAGACATGTCTGGAGGGGAGCTTTAAAGGGGACCTATTATGCTTTTCCTTATTTTCAGTCATATACGTATATAAAATTACAGTGTCGGATGTTCATATTAAATGTGGCCGAAGTCTGAAATAATGAGGTCAACATATGTAGAAGTAATCCCTGTGAACAAAAAGCACCGGCTTCAGACTGCTCTAAACGTTCGGTTTCCAAAACTTTTTTCTACTTTCAGCCCAAGCTCATGTCAACTCATTTTTCTCTGCTGCTGGTGGTGCTGTGAGATGCTGTGAGTGGAGAGGAAAGTGATAATTGATGATCATAAAATTGCTAAAGCATAACCAAAGTTGCTGTTCAAAGATGGCAGCTGCCCTGACTCCATTTAGTCAACAGTCAAAACACTGGCAAACAAAAAGTGCTAATTCCTCCCCTTGAAAAAGTTAACTTCGACATGCATTTGTCACACAATTGGGGCAATTTCTCATTTATCATATGTGCATATGATGTCCTCTATAAAATATCCCCTGCAGCTGTTATGTGAATAACTACATGAATGATCCAGTGGAGAGTAAATCCCAGCAGGCACATTCAAATTTCATTTATCCCTCTAGCACACTGTAACTGTGTGAACTTTAGCATAACCTACATGCACATTGGCATTGACAAGGCAGTGGATGAAATCATAATTCCAGGATGGTCCACAATGAACCTTCACGTCCACTATGATATAATGGATGGGCGGCAGTCAAGCCAGTCTAAAGGATAGGTCTTGCAGCTGGCAGAGATATGGCTTCAGCTGAATGATAGATGGCCTCCATTTATACACCTGATAAAATCCTAGAGAAAAATGTTATCTACTCTCAAATGAACAGCACCAAGGGTAGCAAAGGTTCATCTGTCCAGGTGAATACCAATACTGTTCTATGCAGTGTACACTATAGGCGAGCAATGGATAAATAGTGGTGCTTTATAAACAAAAAGTAAAAGACAAAGCTATTACATGCAACTATCAGAAATTAAAGTAATAAAATTAAAATTACATAATGAACCATGTAACTGACAACATCAAACAACTGAAGACTAACTAGGCATCCTGGTTATGCCCCAAAGACTTCCTGTTTGTGTCAAAACAAACAAAAAATTAAAGTGAATTCCACTGATTTTACACGAAGTTTGGTTTACTAGTCATGTAAAAACTGTTGTATAAAGTCTTCTGTGGATCTAGAGGAGTCTTTCTCAAGTCTGAGAAAATGACTCAAGTATTCACTTCTCCTGTTTCCAACTGCAAGTGTCATAATTCCAACTGTGAGTTGGGACAGTTTTTAAAAAAATGTAACTATGATCGTCACCTAACTTTAACCCCATGGCTATTATTGTAGCCATGACAGCGAGGGTTGCCCAACTGTAAGGAAGTAGTAACTTAAACCTACACCGCATGTTTCTCTAACTTTAACAAAGTGATAATTTTAACCCAAACCATGATCTTTCCCTAAACCTAACCACATGGTGTTTGTGCCTAGACCTAACCAGATTAGAAAACGCTCCTATTTGTCCATGGTCAAACAACATGTTTGGTCATTAAATGTGGAGAATATGTTGAAATGTGGTATACATATTTTCTGTTTGTTGCTAGCATGGTTAGCAGTTTGATTTGTTACAAACCCCATCAGCTGTTGGATGTACATGACCTATATGAATAAGAATACTCTGAGTAAGAATGAACAGGTAAAGCACTACCTGAATTGACTATTAAAGGTTCAGGATTTAGTGGCATCTAGTGATCAGATTGCAGATTGCAACCAACTGAATAAATCTCCCCTCACCCCCCCTTCTAAGTGTGTAGGAGAACCTCTGGAAAACGCAAAAGGCCCTGAAGAGCTAGTGTTTGGTTTGTCCATTCTGGGCTACTGTAGAAACATGGCAGTGCAACATGGTGGCCTCCATGGAGGAGGACCTGCTCCTTCTGTAGATATTTAAGGTAATGAAAACATGATTCTTATTTTCTTGGGGTTATACACAAAGTAAAACATAGTTATGAATATTATATTCCATTTCTGACAAGTCTGTTCCGCTAGATGCCACTAAATTCTACACACTGCACCTTTGACAACTAACAAACTCACTGTGCTGTCACCCAAATTAGACCCAAGAGGAATTAAAAAAGTACAGCTGTGCTTGAAACACAGCATTCACACATGAGGAAGAAATGCAGAGAGCCTCTACCTACAACTTAACTGTGCTCAACAGTATGTCGTGTGGTTCAAATGCAGTTCATGTGCTTTAAACTCCCTTTAACAAATACAATTTCCCACAAGCCCAAGACCTTCACAAGTTAAACATCACTATTTCAACAGACTTCGGGTCAGGCAAGTGGTGAACCGTGAGATTGGACAAAGATTTTTTTGAAGGCAGAGATCACAGCAAACAAAGCTTGAAAGACGACATTAGAAGACAGCTTCTGCATACAGTATATTGAACGTTAAACATGCACGTGAAGCATTTTGGTGAGAAATGTTGAATTTAAACAAAACTGTCTGTTCACAAAGAAAACTCAGGGTACCTTTAAACTTGTGCCTCATAGATCAACGGTTTCTTGGCAAGACTTCAAGAAAAAACAATTCTAATTTGTACTGTTCTGCTCCAGTAAACAATATTCTGTGCTCCCACACTGCCCCGAGATTATCGATAAGCACAACTCAGCATGGAAAATATGGGCCTACTTTCAAATGGATCTCATATAATAATAAAAATAGTATCAAGGAAAAAGTTCAAACTCATTTAAATATTAATAAGGATTCTTAAAGAGTAAATTCTTTACTACCTCAATACCGTTCCATTTAAACTTTCTTTTGTACTTGCTTTTCTACTTCTATTGTTTTTTTTTTTTCAATCTCACATTGTTCCTTACTGGAACAACATCTGTACAACCTCACAGCTGTACTATATACTATCAAATACATATTTTATGTCATGCACAATCAACATACTTGACAAGTCTTCTGCTGATCCATTCCTGCACTTGCGGCAACCTTACTGCATGCCACACTGTGAGCTCACAAAGCTATAGAACATTAAATGTTAAATACTGAATACAGAACCATGACACAAAGCAGCTTGGTTATTGTCATTAAAGAATATGGTACATTTTTAATTGGAAATCATATCAGATTGGCATTAAAACAGACAAGTAATTATGAGTGTAGAAATGATTTCCTGTTCATTTGGAGATTCATTTACTTTTCAATTTGTTATCATGATCTCACACCAGGGGGCAAATTCAAAGAAATATCCCAAGAAAAGGTTTGGTACATCAAGTTAAGAGGTGGATACACTAATTTCATATAGCCACAGAGGTTTTTTTTGTGTTCACCTCATAAGAATGTATTTCTTGTCTTTGGATTTGGCAATACATCAATTTCTCATTAGCATCTGCCTTCTAACGCCTGTCTGGAGTGTGATAAATCACCACATTCTGCATCTTCTGATGTGCAGTTTATATTATCACGCTTGCAAGTTCATTCACCTTTAAATGTTTAAAGTATACAGAAACAACAAGAAGAATACAGTGTATAGTATATAACATATTAAAAATGAACACTAACAGAATTGAATAACTTGGCAGATTTCTTTTACCTCTGACAACATCCGTGAATATTTCAGTCCAAAATGTATTCTCTGAAAATTTATTTATTCTTCTCATCTTCTGTATTCAAATGGCAGCCTGTCAAGACCACCCTCGGGGTTCAAAATCTACACTGTTCTCTGTGTAAAATGTATTTCTGCTTGGGCTTTAAACACATCACAAACAGTGCATATTTCACAGCTTGCCCATAGCGACTGTGGCATATGTGCTTACTCATAAAGTCAAAACTTTGTTACATTCCCGACCAATTTTCATATGTCCTCTGGCAGTGTTCACTTTTTTTGACTTCTGATTTGCTTTGCATTCTGAGCTGCTGACCAGCAAGCTATTATTTCCTGCAGCGCTGCAACACACACACACACTCACACACACTGAACAGATGAAGCTTTGCATCCAGGTCTGAAACAAAGATCCTCAGAAGAGCTGCTCTTGGCATGGGTGAAGGACATATGGGGGTTTGTTCATTCTCTGTCTCTATGTGTGAATGTAATGTGATAGAGAGCTGCCAGATCCAGGCCAAAGTTCAGCTTATCCAATATAGCTTTAATGCTCCAAAGTAATCATGCTGTACAACGGTTTCCGTCTATGCTCCGGAGAGCTTCTTAGTACTCAACTAATGAACAAACAGAGTAGCAGAAGAACAATGTCTTTTGAAATACCTCATAAAGCCAGAGGGAGCTCTGTGAAATCTGATAGATTTTCTCTAGTGATGTCACTTGAGACAGTGTCAGTTGGGGCTGAGAAACAAAAAACCTGGCGGTGTGGAGTTAGAAAGAAGCAAGGTTACCAGACCTCTGTAGCTGCTCCTCATCTCTGCTGGATGCTACATTAGCTGCTACTAGCATAACACACCTGAATCTGTACAGGTGAGTGAACTGAGTCGAGTTGCACTGTGGGTAATGGAGGCACCAGGTTTAAATTTTTTTTAATCCTTTTTTCAAGCTGTCCATTGTGAGTCTGTCAGTGTTATAGGAACTCTTTTAATTACATTTTAAAATAGGGTTGAAATGCGACATTTTTTAGAACTTCATGTTAAAGACAGTTGAGCAACAATAATAAAAGGTCTGCACAACCTGCAAGGCTGTCATTATATATATATATATATATATATATATATATATATATATTCAATTAAAAAAAGATCTACACTGCCTATAGACTGACAGAAACAGATATATGCTTTAACTAAGTACAGTGCTGCCACCACTTGAATTACCAGTTTCAGCAAAGACAGAGCAGAAAAGTCCTCAGATTAATTCATCAGCCTGATATCTGCGGGCAGCTGCTAGCTAGCGTTTGCAAAGCAGGATCCACACACTGTTCAGTCGACTCCCAGCAGTCCAGCTCTCGCAATCAACAAACACAAACTGAGAGCACAGATCAGTGTCATCTGTCCCTCTAGTAGACTGTTCATTACTGTCTTGTAGTATTAGGGTTATAGCTAATGTAGCAATCGTTCATTTATGTTACTTAGTCATTAAAAGTTACATTTTTTATCCATGTTGTAATAAATCGATTTTCATGATTTAAACATTTTACACATTGTGCGAAAACTCATTTTAACTGAATCAATCTGATAGATCGCCCAGGCTAATTTACAATGGACAGTTTGAGAAATCATTTTATTCTTGCTGTGATGTTCCCAGATTTCAGCAGTTAAATTGTTAAGTACAATGTTATAACCGATAGAAATCGATGACCAAAACTACAAACATTAGGCCCATGTTGTAATAAACTTAAATACTCCTTTAAGTGCCTTGTTTAAAGACATATGAATGGCAAATGAAGACTTTGTGTGTGTCACATTTACTGCTGAATCAGATTTATGTCAGCCAGCCAGTCAGGGAACATAAAACAGCAACTTGTAAATCACAAGTTCTCCCCCATGACTACTAATCTGCTGCCTCAATTACTAAGCTGGCAAAGTGGGCAACTGCCCCCGGCCTGTAGACTCCCAGAGGTCCCAAAAACATCAGATCCACTGTGAAAAAATGGTTGTTGATCTTTTGATTAATTGTACATTTGTGAGGGACTTTGCACTACCAAAGTGCAATATCAAGTAAGAAAGGACTTGGTTGGATTTAGTTGTATATTTTAACATTATTGTATAAAAGCAATATGAAGCTATTTCAAATCACCCCAACCTAAATGTAACAGGAAACCTGCTAGTCCCTGTGGGGGGTCAACAGGGACCGAACAGCAAGTTTCATTTTAGTTTAGTTTAATTTAGTTTTTGCTATTTATGCAAATGTTTGCAAAGGAATAATTTATTCTCCACTGTGCAAGGCCATATACTGTATCTACCAACACACACACAGTCTGACCTTGATAAGGGCTGAATGAGCTGTGAACTAACAGCCAAATAAAGCACAGAATAAACACAGTGGATTAGCTCATAAAGCCAACTGTGGTGGGAACAACATGCTCCCACTCTATCAAAACAGAAACACTACTCAAATCTCTGGGCAGTGTCACTTCACTGATTACCTGGAGTAACAGGGTGACCTGTCCTGCTGCATGGTGATAGACTGACATTATGCTGTGTGTGTGTGTGTGGAACAGGTATTCCTCACGTTGTGGGGACATGAATCTGTTTACACAGTTGTGGGGACTCGCCTCCCTTATTGGGACAAAAAGCAAGTCCGCTTAATGTAAAACATTAATTTTGGGTTGAAGACCTGATTTTAAGTTAAGGTAAGTTTATGGTTATATTAAGGTTAGGGTTAGGCATGTGGTGGTTATGATTAAGGTTAGGATAGGTCTCTAGGAAATGAATGTAAGTCAATATAATGTTCTCTGAAGTGATGGAAACATGACGTGTGTGTGTGTGTGTTTGTTTTAAAAGACCTGGGAGAAACGCAGCTCCCCCATTGGCCTTCCAGTCAAGGCCAGGACTGTATGCTGACTGTGGTCAGCACAAAAAGAACAGCTGACGTGGCCCAACTGTTGACAGAACACAAGGGACAGGACTCCCTCTCAGCTGTGCATGTGCAGGAGAAGTGTTCTAAACTCAAATATTTTTGCATAAATCTTGATTTTTTAACCACAGACATGAAGCACGTCAGGATAACTCAAAACGCAAACCTTTGTGTTTTGCTACTCAGGTGTTAAAATGACCACAGCAGAATGGAAAATCCTGAGAGACGAGCTCCCGTGCTCTGCTCGGCACCGATAACTATTTATAGCCTCCATACAAACGATGAGCGAGCAAATATGATAATGATGTCACAGGTTAAAAAGGTCTGACTGTATTGCACTCGGCACAAATAAACAGAGGCGGGTTATTGCTGTGGATGCAGCTTTCCGGAGCAAAAATAAATTTCGTGCAGGCAGTATTTTCAGCAGCGTCTGAACTTGTGCTGGGATCATCAAACTGTTAGACTGTGCAGCTAATCATTCACTAGCAGAGATGCTGTTCATAGTCAGGGGCGATAGAGAGACCATTCATGCCAAGGTGTCTGTCCTTTTGTATTACAACACTGCAAGCGTTTGCAAATCAATTACCAAGACTGCTTTATGGCAAATCTGGATTTACGTGAACTTTATATTGATGTGATTAAGCTTGATTTTTAAGATATTCCATTCAATGTATTAGCCAAAAACAGACATTCCAGCCTGCTTATTTTACTTATGATACATTTTCTAGAAACTCAATTTAGAAACCGTTTATATCACAATAGTTGAATATCTTCATGTTTTAGATGGTTGGTCATTATATATATATATATATATATATATATATTTTCTCTGCTCCAGTCCATCTATGTCTTGTTCCAGTAGCCTATTTCTCATCAGGTTGTCCTGGTTCCCCAACACCTGACGCAAACCTTGTTAACCCCGAGCCGGTATGACTCTCGAGTTTAGGGTTTCACTCATCCTGAGGTAGGCTAGCAGCATTACAGACCTTGCCTAAGGGTCCACACTGGATATGTGTTACCCCGCCCTGACCGGGATTCGAACCCCCCACCTCCTGTGTGTGTGGGATTTTTTATATATATATATATATATATATATATATATATATATATATATATATTTTTTTTTTTTTTTTTCTCTTGGACTTTCAGCTAAAATGTCCTGACAGCTCTGATGGAGCTCAGGATTCATAAATACAATAAGAGGCTGCTTTATTACAAACAATTACACCACATAAACCTGAAATCTGTGTGTAACAGCTGACCTGTCGGATATGTAGCCAAACACAGAACATTAAGTTAATGTAGTTACCGCTGCTATGCCGCGTGCGTAAATGCGCACATCACTCTCTCAATTTAAAGACGCACTTGTCGTTTCAGCTGCTGTTTGATGCTGCAGGTGTTTAATAAAGTCAAAGGAAAGAATCTGACACACAGCCGGCTGTGGACAGCAAACAGAGCATCAGTTCTGATGTTTCTGCAACATCCTGGATCACATTCAGTGACACCTGAACGATATTATTGTAAGATTCAGACATAAATCTGACATGTCACAGACTCGACTGAGTCACGTTAATAGCTGTATTTTGATGGACATTTCAATAGGTTGTAATAGAGGTGAAATACTAGAGAAGTGAATGAAGCAAAATACATGAAAGTTGGTTTGTGTCTTTTAGTCTCTCTGCAGTTTTCATAATGGACCAATCTGTGTGCTGATATGTTGAGAACACTGGAAACCGCTCCATTCACTGTAAAAAGCAACTTTACCGACTGCAGCCACGGTCTGTATGCATCTTGTTATGTGCAGCACAATATTCTCCCCCTCCCTCTGTCGCTCCACGTGAAGTTCCACTATGTTACATTAAAATACCTGTTTTGATGACCAGAAATATGCGGGACTATAAACGGAACATAAACATTCGGAACTAAAGCAGTTGCGACCCACAGGACCTACAGGATGGAGCCAAAGCTTTGGCACCGTGCTCACAGCTGCCTTTCACTGTTCACTGTTGACATGAACACAAACGAGACGCAGCAGGTTTTCTGTGAATGATACACATCCAGGGCGGTTTTATACTGAATATTGACAGAACAAAATAGGTTTCTGTCGGCGTCTGGGGGAATCTGATGTCGTGTCAGTTACAAATATTAGGAGGGGTGGTGGGGGGCAAATTCCCATGTTTCGTATTTTGGAAGGGACGTGACGCCCCTCGTCCCCCGCTGCGATCACGCGCCTGTGTAAATTTCAACATACCGTGATAAGTTTAACCATATCGCCAAACCCAACATAGCACAGTGGCTGTGAAATGATGTATGTCAAGCTAAAGTTAAAAAAACAAATCAGATGAATTAAATTGATTTAAGCCAGTCTATGTTTGATCAGAAATCATCAAGGAAATGAATGTAGAGTTGCAGGTGGAAAGCTACGAATGTGTAAAATCCATCATCACAATCACAATGAGAATTCTAACTACTTAAATACTGTAAATAAATGCACTTTTCCTACTTAAAAAGCACAGAACACAATGTCTTATTAAACTATTAAACTTCAGTGTTTTGCAGCCTGGGTGGAACATGTCTGATAGAAGCTCTCCAAAACAACTGCGCCGTTTCAAATTGAAAGCCATCCACTGTTATCAGGAGATTACGTCAAAGACAACATAAACATTAATATGGCATCATTATTTCTGGATCATTTTTTCAAAGAATATCTAGCAGAGACGATACGTGCATCCTAAGCAAGGCTGAACTCGGAACAAAGATGCGTAAACTTGTTTTGTGACAAACCCCTATTTCCTCTAATGTCATAACAACAGTCACATCACGCGGATCTCGACTTCAATCACGGCTGTCTTATTGTGCTTTCCAGAATACCATTTACATCGTGTAACACACAGTGTACCGTGAGCCTAACGGGTTCCATATTACGCAATACGCGTGGACACCGTGCGTAGCCTGTGTGTGAGCCTGCAATAATCCCTTACAATGTAAAAAAAAAAAAAAAATGACACGGTTCATTAAAAACCTGATCCATGACAAAGTGGCAGAGAGAAGTAGGCGTTTGATTTGGTGCGTGGTTACACCTGACGGGGATGACACAGATAAACACAGCCGCCCACCATGCAGATCTCTCCAGCCATGGAGCGAACACTTTGGTGACACAAATGAGGAATATGAACTTTGACAGCACCATGTTCATTCAAACCATGTGCAGGGAAATTAACAGCAAACTTACTTTTCCTGCATAACATTCTCCTTGATGGCTCCCAGGCTGGAGTGGCTGCCCTGCTGGAGTCTGCAGGTGGCCAGGTGCCGCTGGTGCTGATCCTTCAGACAGACGTTTTCCTTGCAAAGATCCGTCACTTGGATCTCCAGCTCTTCAATCCGGACCCTCTGCTTCTCCAGCAGCCCCTGCTGGGTCTCGATGATCTTGTTCAGCTCCTTTAGATACTCCGCCGCCTTGCTGGGGTTCTCTGTCGGGTCCATCTCGTAAAAGCCCCGTTGCCCGTCCATGAAGGCGATATCCACACAAGCGAAAAAGCAGCCCTCTCCCTCTCACAAACAAGCTCAGTAGTAGTGAGACTGAGCGCCGTCAAATCCAGAGATCCTCCCTCGCTCCGACATGGCTGGTTTGTCGTGTAGTGGCGGCAGCGTTGCTGAGAAGTTGGCCGGTTGTGGTGCGCTGTTGCTGTACACCGCCGCGTCCACACGCTCTGCACCGCAACAGCCTAACTAACCTCCAGCCAGCCGCTCCTCCGTACATGGGAAAACTGTTTAACTCTTTCAGGGCTGGAGGTTCAGCGCTCCGGATGCGCGTTCAGTCTTCTCGTTCCAGGTTACAGCGCGCTGCAAATAAAGACAAGAGATTGTTCTCCGCATGTGCGTCGACTCAACAGGTAGGTTGAATTTCTGTTGCGCCAAATCCCAGGTGCACTCGGCTCAACAGAGACGTTCATTCGTGTGTAGTGTCAGTGTTTACTCATGCAAGAGGTGGCACTTTGACACCCTCCACCACCATGCCAACAGCAGCTCTGGCTGCCTGGAGTAGAAAAATCCTGCTCTGTGAAATTAAAACAAGCAAACTGCTTGATTCTGCTAATCATAAAATTAAAATTAAAAAGAGTTGGAAAGACAATAATCTGCGGATAATTCGATTTGGATCAATTTAAAAAAATAAAAAATAAAAAAGGTTATTTACGTATGTTAAAATTGCCCTGCGCTATTTGAAAGTGCTGTTGACAAGCATGGCCACATTAAATTGCTTTGGGACCCTTAGACACTATTAAACCACTGGGCCCCCAACATGTGGAGCCCTGGGGCAGCCTTGTCTGTTCTTTTCCCACTACCTTAACCAACAACCCATAAGAATCCTCCTCTGAGTGTGCACAGCTGCACCACTGTTTAATGCTACATTAGACCTTATTATATAGGCTCTAAACCTGCACATTGAGCTGGCATCAGCATTAGAATATTCCTTTTTAAATCTCTTCCAGAGGGAGTATCAGTGTCAGACTGAGGGAAGTCATTAAAAGAAAATATAATATAAGAGGAATATGTAAAATGACTTTTTTTTTTCTAATAACTGTTCATATGCAGCAGCTGTTAACTCTCTATTTTGTCCCACCCAGGGACAGTTAGGACAGTCAGGTGAGACCTGACCTTTAGTTGGTAAATTGCTAGTTCGGATGCTGTAGCAAACTCCTGACCACAGTGGGTCACTCAGTGAGCCTCTTAACAGTGTTACTGTTTAAGAACATTAAAGAGCAGTCATGTGATGTAACCTGCTCAGTTGTATTGGAAGCTGCTGCAACTCACACAATGCCCCATTATTATTTGGACAACATCTTCAATGTGATTTCTAAGCTTGTCAGAATTGTTTGCCCACTTTTTTCATAATATCAACCATGTAACAAAAGAATGTTTGTTCTGAAAGCAATTACAGCAATTAATAGCAACTAATAATTATTAATAAAAAAAAATCACCATATTAAGATATTTTATGGATTAAGTGATTGGACAAACAATTGAAACAGTAATTGATAAATAATAATTGTTAGTTGTGGTTGTTTTTTTTTTTTTTTTTTTTTAAAAAGGTAAAAAGGTTATTCTATAAAATGTATAAAATAATGACAGATATGCATCTTAATTTTTAAAGTTGTTTAATTTGACCAACAATCCAAGCATCCAAAGGTCCCAAGTGTATAGTCAGTTGCCCACCAGTGATGTCAGAGCGTACTGACCACACCCAAAGTACACTTCTACATCATTGCAGAAAGGTGTGAACTTTAACTAATGAACGTCACCAAAAATATGATTTTCAGCTGGTGCTCAATTACTTTGATTTATTCCCTGTAAGTACAGTTATTTTATTAACAAAAAAAACATCAATAATCAAACCACAAAACATAACTGCATGCATTTCATCTAATAAAGCCAGTCAATTGAATGCAAGTGGAGTATGGTACAGCTTGCAAGATAGAGTGAAATGCTTGTGACAGTGTCTGGTTTGACTACTGCAAAAATACCTCTGAGTAATGGACTAACTCTTACTTTTCATACACAGTATATATCATTTATGAGCATTTCTGCTTTTATTTTGACAGTGGAGAGTAGAGATGTGACAGAGTGAGACAGCAGAGGGATTACATGCAACAAAAGCCCCCAGCCACTCGAACTGGAAACATTGCAACTTCACGGTCAGCATCTTAAACCACTGCAGGACGCCCAACATTCCTCACTTCCATAACTCTACCTCCTCCATCCCATCACGGGTGTAATGTAGCAGCTGCAGCGTCTGTCCTCAGTGTGTAAAAGAATTTCTGCAGATATCCTGGGCAAATAAAACACTTCAGGCTCTGCTCTGTCTATGGACTGCAAGAGAAGATTTTCCCCTGAATGCACAAACAATCCGGAGTAACGATGACATGCCCCTCACACTGTAATCTACATGTCTCTTAGATTAAATGTACCTTACATCGTTGTGCGTGCGTCACAAGCTATCTGCAGCATGTTGAGATAATGACAGTTCATCTTGTTTTTCCTAGACAAGCAGACGAATCCTCTGGGACACATTGAATAAACCTGCTGCCTCTATAGCACCGTAGCATCACTGGGCAGAATTTACACATTGGGTTGCTTTGTTTTTATGTTAATGACACTTGGGTGGACCTGAATTGACTGTTTAATAAATAAAATTGCTACTGGCCAAGATGATACTTTTTCCATTTTATTTAGAGGCCTCTCTGTCTTTTACTGTTCACAGAAACACTCCAGTTGCTGCTAGTGACTGGAACTAAAATCAGGACTCTCTGCTCTCTTTGCACACTGGGATGTGTTCTCAAATAGAAAAGGCAACTGGAGAGGCAGACCACATATGAAGCCTGCCATTATCCCTCACACTCACATGCTGTACTTGCTGGATGGTTCTTTCACACAGTGATTGCCCTCTAGTGGTTTGCAGTGTTCAGAACACATGAAGGGAACAGTGATGGGGTCAGTGATGTTTGACAACTTTGAATCAATTTACTAGCTCAATACCTGACCAGTAAAAGCTTTCGAGCAATGACCGGCTGTGATGTGTGCTGCATTAAATCAAAGAATTAACTGGTAAAGGCAGGACTCTACCAGTTAAAGGGAGGAGGTGGCTTGCTCACACTTGTCCACTGACAGACACAATACAGCAGCTTAAATCCTCACTGCCATCACCTGCCAACCGCTTTGATGCATTGCACCACATATTCGATGAGAAAGTGAGGAAAAGATAATGTGCATAATTCACCAAAAAGATTCTGTGATCCTTCGCTTGGGGGAATCTTCAAAGCATGTAAGAGAGTAGAGGAGGAGTGCATTTGAGAAAGATTTTTCCATCCTTTTTCTGAAGTTATATTAAGACACGCAGGGTATCCTATGCCTTCCGTCTTCCACCGGTGCTGTACGGACACAGCAGAAGGCGCATCTAGTTTTCTGCTGTGTGAATCTCTATAGAAGTCAGTTTCCTGCTGATCTGGACAGTGTTTTCATGAGCTTGCGCTCACGTTGGATCTTCAGCTTTATGTGTGAATGCGAGTTTCATCACAACAGGCCAATGTATGAAAGGTTGCTACAGTAACGGCGACAGCAGCAGCTGTAATGCTAGATCCCATATGTCCCCGAGATGAAAGAAAGACAGACTTGAAGTGGCTGAAGTGTTCACCTCACACTCTACCGCAGATGCCGATAAAGCAGAAACCCAGGCCGAGCGGAGAATTGGAAAACACACATGGGAGTGTCTGTTATTCTCGCCAGCTCGCAGTGTGTGATTCAATTTGACTGCTGTGAGATGCTATCTTTCTTCATGGTTTAAAACGCAGGGACGGCCTTTTTTTTTACAAAACCTCAGCGGACCGTTTCCTTCCCTTACTGAAACAACAGAGTTGCTGCTGGAGAGGATGCTGTTTTATGTCCCTAATGGTTGAGTTCAGACGTTTTTATGGCCTCAGATTAATTTTCCTGACCTCAAGTGGCCGGTTAAAATTTAATATCCATCCAATCAACTGTTTTATCCACTCCACCTGAAAAACAACATTGACGGACCTGAAAATCTCCCAGAATTTTTTTTTTCTTTCTGGGGGGGGCAAGGGCATGTTATCTTGGAAAATGTCTCCAGCAAAGGTTGAATTAAAAAATGTCCCTTATGCCGATATGATCACCATTATTGCTATATGTGTAGATGCTAACTGATTAATAAGCCATCTTAATCAACTGTCCGCATATAAACACAGACAGGGCTGCACCGCCCACCAGCCTGTTGATGAAAAAGAATCTCAAAGATCTCAAACATCACCAGAACAATCGTCCTTATGCACAACTGTTACACACAGCTGTGGCATTTTCATTCATCATGCATCCACCTGCAAAACATCAGCAGCAGTGATATTTCAATCATCGTCAGTAATGATATTCCATTCACATATAAACAGTCCACAAAGTGCTTTGCTAATAAAAAAGAATATAAACAATTAAAATAATGCAACGAGAGAAAACAGCAAAATAAGACTAATTGAAACTAATCAAGACGAGTACACAAAAGCAATTAGTTTATAAATTTGATCTGCATATATAAAGTTAAGTCTGAGTGTAGACTGCAAAAAATACAAATCAGACACTTGGTGAAATTGTCCTATAATGAGAAACAGTGATATTTTTTCATATTCAGCTTTTTATACGCAGCTCCTTTTGAAAACCTGTACACCAAAGTGTGTTTGGTTCATTATTACTTCACCTGGATGTTTAGAACTACGTCTATATTAAGCCGGCTACATTCTAAAACGCTGTTTTCGAGCAAAAACATCATGCGTCCACAGCAGGAGTTTCAGCTTGTTTCTAGAAATACCACCATCCACACTAAAATGATTCCAAACAACAATATGGCAGATAGCTACGTTGAACTCTAAATAAGCTATCAAAGTAGACAGAAGAGCGACAACATTCACATGAAGCCATCTGCCATTGTGGTTATTGTCGTGTTTCTTCTTCCTCTTCCAATAAAATGCCACGCTACTGCTACCATCTGTTTTGCCAACAGTGTGACAGCATTTCTACAAAGCTCTGTTTTCCCCGTACACACGACGACGCCAAGCCAGCATTTTCACATTTACACTCTGGAGGCCGTCTGGGAAAGACTCCGTTTTCAGGGGAGTAAAACGCAGTTTTAGTCTAGACAGAAGGCCAAAATGGAGAGAAAAAGATGCATTTACAAATTTAACCAGCTCAGTGTGGACATGGTCTATGTCATGTACCCACGAGCAGGATTTTGTGACATCACATGGAGTTATTATTATAACAAATTTTAAAATTTTTATTTATTGCAGGGCTGTTGGATGAGACTGCATTAGCTTTGGCTTGGTGTAACTAATAAACTGGCAACTGAGTGTATTAATATATTCCTTTCTGACAAGGTCCAAAATGTACATTTTAGTGACAGGGTGACAGGGCCTCAACACTCTACACAGCACATGAAAAATTAGGTTTTACAATATATCTACAACTTATGAGCTGCATCATCTGCTTCTTCTACAGGCTTCTCCTGGCAGCGCTACATCACACCCATAAAGGTAGCTGAGAGGTAACTAGCACCAGTGAAGGTGAGGTATGTTCTGCACTTCACAACACAAGGTTCAGCAAAGGTTCATGGGTAGTTCGCCCCATCAAAGAGAAGCCATTGTACAGTTAGCAATTTCAGTCAATCATTTTATATAATTCATCATTTGATCAGTGCATGTATGCAGTGCACGGAGTTATTATTATAACAAAGGTTCAGGAACAATACCACGACCCTCACTAAATTCAGTCACCTGTGCCTCACTAATTCAATCATCCGTGCATACCTATATAATCGTGTCTAACCCCTTTCTCTCCCGTTCGTCTCAGTTCTCACACAACCTATCACACGACTATGCTTGTATTGCAAACACTTACCTCCCGCCTGGTTCCGTGATCCACGTTCCTCGGCAACATACCGCCCACGACTAGATCCAGCAGTACCAACGAGATATCTCCTTCACCACCACATCCACATCCACATCCACATGGAACCCGTCTCCTCCAGATGCTGCACTTCTGATCAGCTGGGATCCAGACTCTCCACACGCATCCACGCAATGGCCCACTTGGACGCGGCTCTTTTCCAAGCGATTAACATCTTCAACTGGATGTTTGCTCACCTCCAGGGAGCTCTCAAGGAGACGGTCGTCCCATTCCTACGAAACGATGATAAAGACAAACTTTCCAACTCTATGCAGGCTCTATTTCCAACAACTCTCTCGCCGGCAGCTCAAATCCATGTTCATTTCCCGCCGCCGGGCTGATGCACGCCGCATACTGATGACGTCACAACACCGCCTACTTCAACAGAGCCCAGGCTTCTTCAGCCCCGGCTGAAGGCCAGACTGAACTCCAGATACAAATCCCGTTTCGCCGAACCGACAACAAAGCCAGGTGCTCCTCTCTGCCTCCACATTCCACCCAGTCCTCGAACCTCAAACTGTGTGTATGTACAAAGCCAAAAATATTCAAACGCATACTTTTCATCAGATTTATATATACATGCATGGTTCTGTTTTATAAGTCTCAATCACGAGCCTTAAATTCCACTCCCACAACTATCCAGAAATGGATGAAGACACGCACATAAGCAGCTGTTTTCATATCAACATGCTGCCTGTTCCAGCAGTCTGTAGATCTGTCAATGAAACAAACAGGAAAGAAGAAATACAGTCTCACAGCTTGTGTTGCATTGGCAAGGTTCCCCAACATGCCGGAGTATTTATAACGTCCATATCATTAATTCATCACATAGACCTGTAAACTAACAGTGCCAGTGATATCTCATCATCGTTATTAAACATCAGAAATTATAGTAGTAGTAATCAATAGTGATGATTAGCTTGTAGTGATATTGAAAGAGACTTTACAAGGTGTCACAATTAAAGATAAAATGAAAAGAATATTAACAGCGAAATAAAATTATGCATACTATGTAAATCAATATAATGATAAAATTGATCTCACAAAAGCAATTAATCAATGAGTTTATAGATGCAGCTTTTATTGGCATTTACAGATTACTGTGTAGACTCATAAAAATCACACAATTAGTGCAGTTGGTTATCAACCTAAACAAATAATGTTTGATTATATTTTGATTCTGTCTCTAAGCTTATTTTTCTATCTCCACCTCATCCTATAACCAGCAGCTGGCTCTGGAAAAACATGTAGGCCTGATCTGCAGTATGCGTGAGGTACGCACTTTCTCATCACATATTGTTTTTACAAACACCATGGTTTGTGCGTATATGTCGTTCATACACCTGGCCCCACATATGATTGGCCTTGATCTGTTCCAGTCATCCACTGACTCCCATTTGATGACTTTAAGTCCTTCACAGACGATGCTAAATGAACTCTGGAAAGGTCACATAACATCAGCTGTCTGAACACCAGTCCAAAACCAGTCACGGCATCAAAGCGAGGTGCACTTAACAGCTCCAAAAAAGCAGAGTAGAGATTATTCTGTCACATATACTCAGTCAAGAATGAAACTCCACACTCAACTGATATATGCGTTACAGAAGTCTGTCACAAAACTAGAAGAACTAGAAACTAGAGTTGCACTGGGTGACATATTCCATCATTACCATTAACACTGTAAGGTGTGGTACATTTCAGCATAAACATGTAACTGCTTCCAAGCATGAACAGTGAGGTCTGCCCAACAATGGAACGACTCTCCAAGGATAAAGAAATATTCAGATCAGACGTATCTTAAATTTGCATTCCGAACATGTAACAAGACCGTCTGAACAGATTCAGAGTGGCGTGACAATGGTAGCCTGGTTTGTTTATTCTGTACTCCCACGATGTTCTTTGCATCAGAAACACAGGCTACAAACTGGTTATTTCTCCTGCTGGCTGGAACATACATGCAGAACGGCGCTCAGCTGGCTCTCGGCCGTGTTGAAATGCATCTTTTAACAGAAGATGAAGTGAGCTGATGTAAAGTGTTTGATCAGTCAGCCTTTGTCAGCTGTTAGGTTCTTTGATGTCAGCTTGCTGCGTAGGGCCCTTTTGTGTTTTTAATAGTTTTTGGGTGACAATACAGTTCAATTGCACAGAGGTATAAGCTATATGAGGCTGTGGCTGCACAGACAACACCTGATAGCCGGATACATTTATTGTTGGTTTTGGTCTCATCTCGGCATCTTGAAAGAGGAAGTGATAAAAGAACAGCAGCCTGTTCCTTTGTGAGATGACAGGGATCTAAGTATAGCTGGAAGTACAGTATCTCATCCCCGCTGTTGTTGAAGATGTTCTACATAGTGGACGGCTGATAATATACAGCCCATTGATACAATCCATCACATCTCTCCCATCTCACCGTCCTCTATTATTCTGTTGTATCTCAGCTTTAGAGTTTGATAGACTGAAGATAGAGTGAGGATGACTGTAGCATCACTACTGTATGTTCTATTGTGACTGATTGGGACCAGTAACTATGTCCCTGAGCAATTTCTAGAGGTAACATTTCTCCTCTGATTACATGAGAGACAGGACATTTAAATGTTCTATTTTTAGCTAAAAACCAGAATTGGGAAAGCTGTTTTTTCTCTGTGCTTTGCTCAGTAATATTTAGGCACTTTCTTAAAAGCAGGATACATGATTTCTTTTTTTGACATTTTGAAACATGTATTGTGAAAAATAATCCATAACAGTTGTGTATGCGAGGTTAGAATATAGATTTTTCAATAACTATTGGTCATCTTTAGATATACAATGGATAACAGGCTTGGAGAATACAATGCATATTGAAAATGCATGCATTGTCTGCTTCTTTGTCTGGCTGACAATTGAGCTCTGTATCCTCAGTTGAGTGAATTGAATTTAGAAAGCCTGCCTGCCAGCCTGTATGGGTGCTCAATGCTGAGATCCATCAGTGGGCACCAAACAGTGCATTTTTATTTTTCTGTGTCCAGTAATATATCAGCACTCCTCATCACCTGCCTCAGATAGATGGGCAGCGACTTGACGCCAGCAGTGTTAACACTGATGTGCTATCTAGCATCAGACATCTGCGATGGGTTTGTACACTGAACACAATAAAGACAAGTGCTGTGGCAACACTCTGTTCCTTCATCAAACAAAGAAGAAAAAGCTACTTTCATTGCTGTGTACCAAAACGGTGAGTGTTAACATTTTTTCAGATGATTGTTTTTTTGGCCCCAAAGTAATGTACATTAAGAAAGACGTGTATATGTCATGTGATGTCATGATTGACAGCTGTGACAGCCGCTCTCAAACCTCCATCAGATGTGACAGATGAGCTTATTGACCACAGCAGTTTCCGCTAATGTATGTTTTCATTTGTGATTCACTACCAGCTGTAGCTGCTGGTTACTGGCTGGTTAACTCTCCATGGCGGCTCCTCTCAGTGGCAGGACAGCTGTCAGTCAAGATGAGGGGGCGTGTCCCACAGGCTGTCATCTCACCACCCCGACTCTACTGCGCAGACTCTGGGTGCAAATGACGTCACACAAAAAAGATGGCAGCTCCCAGAAACAAGATTTTTTGACTTCACTTTTGCATAGCGGTAGGAAGTGGATATGTGTCATCCATTTTTGTATACAGTCTGTGGAACAGACACAGATTATCCCTGGAAAGCGCAAACTGAGGTAAAGACAGGTCTGTGCAAGCTGAAAATATTTCACCTTGGGAAAAAAATGCACTTTTCCTGAAGCTTTGCGACTCCAGTTGAATGTATGAAGATGAAAAAAGGAAAATAAGTGGTGCAACTAACACCTATTGAGTTGGTACACTGGCAGAGAAGGGCAAATAAACAACCAAAAAAAAAAACAGTCAAATAGACAGCATAGATAGCAGATAATTTGTTCAGTGTTAGCCTGAAAATTAACACATCTTTAGAGATGATCTTTTTATTAAACAAACAAACACCAAAACCTCTCAAGTTTAGGTTTATGTATTTCATGTGACATTTCAGTCTGAAGGAACTTCAACTCTTCTATAACCTTATATTTTTATATTACCAATGGTTCAAATTACTATGTATTCTGTGGAGAGGGTTTGATGTAGTGACAAAACCACAGAATTATTCTCTCTCTTTTTCCCTCTCTCGTAGGCTTTATTGGCATGAATGTCAGATGAACAATATTTGCCAAAGCATCAAGGCTGATACAATTCATTAATTCATTATATAACATAAAATAAACGAATAAATAAAAAGAACAAGAGAATGGCAGAAAACATTAAACACATGTTTTGTGTGTGTGTGTTTGTTCGCATGTGTGTGAGTGGAGGTTTTTTTTTGCGTGTGTGTGTGTATGCGTGTGTTTGTGAAAGATTGTTTGATGACTGAAGATTGGCTAGGCCAATCTTACTTTATAATTAGTCCTTAGACCACTGTGTGTGTGTGTGTAAAGCTATTATAGTTACATTTACTTTGAATAAACACATTTACAGATGAATAATATTGCCAAAGCTTCAAGGATAATACAATTCAATAAGGAGATGAAAAAAATACAATTCATTAAATAAAATAAATAAATAAATGAATAAATAAATAAATAAAGAGAACAATAAAATGGCAGAGAACATTAAACATATGTTTTGTGTGTGTGTGTAACTCTACTATATAGTCACATAGTCCCCATATATTGTCCCTATAAAGCATAGAAACAAAAATTAAATTAAATTAATACATCAATAGCATGACATTAACAACAGTAATCAATGGAATAGAAAATAACCGTAGGTACAATAGACTATGTCATATTCAGTGATGTTTTGTCTCTCAGTTTGCTGCATGTCTCTCTCCTAGTATATATGTTGCTTTTCTCTGTCATCTAGCGTTGTGAAGTTTGGGATTAACATATCAAATTTCTTAATGTATTCCACTCTGATATTATATTTATCACATTTTAAGAGGAAGTGCATCTCTGTCTCTACCTCACCTGTCGTGCAGTGACCACAGACTGTTTTCTCTGTCGGCAGCCATGACTTCTGGTGACGTCCTGTCTCTATGGCTGACTATGGTCACTCTGTCTGTATTTGGTCAGGATCTGTCTCTGCTTTGTACCTCTGATAGTAAAGAGATACTCTGCCAATTTATATTCATGGTTTAGTCTCAGATAGGTTTGTTCTGAGTTTTGGTTTGATTGGTCCAATATTCCAGATAGGCATCTTTTGTTAGTTTAATAATTCCTTAACAGAGTTACGCTACCAATAGTTTCCTAGGTAACGACGCAGAGGTTGACTTACGTTTCAGAGCACCCCTGTTTTCACAGGTAATTTGTTAGTCTGTCCATCCTGCCGCAGGAAATAATGGATTAATCCTGGAAAGCTATTGATGTAGCACATTTTTTTCTTATGAAAGTAACACGGCGATTATTCGACCAATGAGAATTTGGTCGGACGAGAGCATATTGACCAACTAATCAACCGGTCAACCAGGAGACTACAGCCCTGGGGGCTCAATTTGAGATGTAACCAAAATTTAAATGTTCTCTTTTTTAATGTTAATGATCAATGGGTAATGGGTAATTCTGCCCTGAATGCATTGGTTGGTGTTTTTCTTTGTATGTTTAATATGGACCTACAGAATTCTGCATGCAAGGTCTCTATGGGATGTTTTTCCCATCAAGTGTAGTCCTGATGACTGAGTGGACCCCAAACTTCACTACCATAAAGGGCGATTGGTTGGATTACACTGTCAAATATTTTCATCCAAATTCTAATTGGTATGTCTATTTTGTAAAATTTTCTTCTAATTGCATAAAATGCTCTACAAACTTTTTGTTTCAGTGCATTCACTGCAAGACTAAAGTTACCTGAGGCACTGACTTTGAGTCCCAGGTAATCATAGTACAGGGTGTGAGCTAGATGGTTGTTTCCTAGTTTGACTGATATTTGGTTTCCTGAGATTTGGGCTTTTTTTTGGAAGATCATGATTTTAGATTAGTTAAAGTTGACTGTCAGGGCCCAGTTCTGACAGTACTGCTCCAGGAGGTCCAGGTGCTGCTGTAGTCCTTGTTATGTGGGTGACAGCTGTTATGGAATTTTCCATCCTTAGGGGTTACAGGTTGGAGTGACATTGGGTCAAGACGAAGCAACACCAGGTCATCAGCAGGAAGCACTGAGAGCAGGAATTTAACTTTATTTTTGTTAAGGGTTAGGTCAGGGGTTCCTGACTGCTCCAACAGTACCGCTAAGTCATTAATGCAGATGTTAAATAGAGTTGGAGACAAGCTGCTGTCATGAAAGACACCCCTCCCTTGAGTGAAGAGATCTGTAGTTTTCTTGCCAATTTACACTGGAGTGTAAACGTGGTCAGTAGTGTGGTGATTTGGTAAAAAAAACAATTTGTTTTTTACTCAGGATATTGTTTTCAATAAGGAAGGCCAGCATCTGAGCCTTGATAATGCTGCAAAATACCTTCCCCAGTTTACTGCTCAAACAAATGCCTCGGAAGTTATTAGGGTCTAATTTATCTCCACTCTTATGTATCAGAGAAATAAGCCCCGGCTCCAGATCTCAGGAAAGCAACCTGATTGAAAAATGAGATTGAACAACTGCAGCAGGGCCTGTTGATTTATTTTATGTAATTTACAGATTTCAGTTTGTTATTTTCTTATGTATGGTTGGTTTTATATATATACATCTTTATCTACTGTATCTGGCAGTAATCTGATAGTGGGGTTTGTGGACTGACAGTGAATGCACTGAGGAGGGAGGGGTCCATGTCAGTGATGGCATTCTGTCTGTCTGTCTGTCTGTCTGTCTGTCTGTCTGTCTGTCTGTCTCTCTCTCTCTCTCTCTAGACATAACTGCTGCTGGATGGCACAGGTTCAGTATAAGCTCTAGGGTTGTTAGCAGGCATTCTGAGAAATCAAGGAAATCAGTAAATAAAGTGGAATGTTAATCAAATCATGTCTAATTTCCTTGTAGTTTCCCTTGCCATATTATTCTTATATTCCCTGTACCCAAATGATGTGTTGCTTTTGTTATTAAATTTGCTGACTTTCATATAATTACACTGTGTTCAAAATTATTATGCACATGCTGTTTTTGTTTTTCCTCAACAGTATGATTAAGGATGTTTTTGGGTTTTTTTTTTAAATTTTTTTACCTCCAACACTTATATTATAATGTGGATATTATTACAAGAAAACCTACTGATGATGACATCTTAATCTTGTAAATATTTTGAAAAGAACTCAAAACACATTGTTCGGAATTATTATACACACTGCAGTTTCAAACATTCATAACAAATTCAAAACAAATCTGCTGTCTTTGTTGCATGAACGGATCTTTTTAAAAAAAAAAAAAAAATGCAATTTAAATAAAAAACAACAACATATTTACAGATCAAGTTACATATTAATATATGAGCCCTTCTTTGAGATCACTTTAACAACTCTCTCAGCCATTGAACTTGTAAGTCCATGTACAGTTTCTGCCTGTATTTCATTTGAGGATGCCAGTATTGTCTCCCAGCTGCTGTTTTGAAGAATACTGCCACCCACATTCATTGATATTCCTTTTAAGGATGCTCCACAGGTACTCAATAGGGTTGAGGTCAGGGGATGATGGTGGCCATGCCATGATTTTTCTCCCTTTATGCCCGTAGCAGCCAAGGAGTCAATGATGTTATTTGCAGCATGGGATAGTGTTGTCCTACATGAAAGTAATTTTGTTCCAGAGGGCACATTCCTCCTTTTATACCATGGCAGGGAATAGTCAGTAAGGTAAATCTTTTAACAGTTTGATGATCTCTCCTCACTTTTCGTGAAATAGATTGTTTTCATGCCTTTTGCAAGACATTGCACTATTTCACGATTTTCATCTCCTGAAAGATCTTTCTTCCTTCCCTTATTGCATGAGAACTGAGCCTTGCTTAATAATGTGGAACAACCTCTTTAAGTAGGTTTCCCTTTAATTAAGATCTCCTAGCAAACTAATTAACACACCTGAGATTGATACCAGTAATCTAAAAAGTTAGGACCGATGAAACAGGCAAAAACTTTCATTGAAAAACTAAAAAGTAAGTGAACTGAAATCCTACTGACGTGTGTGATGTTAAGAAAGGAGCCAGGGTTGAACTTCTCACTCTAGCTCCATCTGAAAAAGTTTGGCAATATCCCCAGGATAATTCTCCTTCCCTCTCTCAATCATAGTCTTCTTTTCACTCCACCTTCAATTGCTGCTATTCAGAATAGTTATAAGCATTGTCATAAGAATTAGTTCTTTTCGAGCATCACCTGACCCTCAGCTGTTAAATACTCCTGTATGTTCACTAGCTAGTCACTAACTGTGTGTCTGCTATTTTATGCTAGCAAGGTAGCGTACAGCGGGTTACAGCTGCTGCTCTAAATCAGGTTGGTGAGGAATTTGTTCAATGTAAAGCCAAAATAAAGAACTAAAAGAGGCTAAAATGCTCGATTTTCTATTCTTTCTCTTCTCATTACACACACACTCATTGAATCCATCGTTTATGTAATATTGAGTAGTGCAGCTTTAATTGCAACTGGGAATACATCACTAAAAATAAGTCTCACAGGTTAAATATTTGTCACGTTAGTCAAGCCTGAAAAAAAAACAAAGGCACAGGATGAAATTAGTCATTTGATCCATTGTTTAAGTAAAACATATTGATTACTGCATTTTAGAAGAAAGAATGGCTGAGCTTGAATTGTTTTTGTCCTTCCATGGGAATCAATACATTGACTAGAAAATCCTCCAAAATCTAACTTGAAACAAATCAATGCTTATATTAAGTAGTTGACAGCATTGCCAAAAGACCTTCCATGCAAGTATACCAGTATATCGTATTCTTCTGCTGTCTGCAGTGAGGCCTAGTGTCAGTGCATTTGATTATCTTCTTTCATCTTTTCTAAGGAGATGAATGTATATAATGTTGTTATATGTAAGGGAAATAAAAAAGGCCCAGATGTGCTCTTGTTATCCAACACTGATGGATGATAATGTTACTTTGGCTGAAATGTTCCCTGTACCAGCGCTCATGCTTTTGCCTGTGATAAAATTGACATGCTTTTGAAAATGCTTCACAGTTGGCTGAGTTAAAAGTTATCTTTTGCTGCTTTTCCAGACCCACATTCTGAGACCCACATAATGAGAGAGAGAGAGAAAATAAATGTAACATTTGAGTCAAACACATTTCAGAAAAATGGCAGTTCTGTAAACATCTCTCAGCGGCAGAATTTTGAAAATGAATCAAAACAAGTTGGTATTTAATTGAAATGACACTGAAATAGAGGATAGCGGAGGGTTGGGGGTTGGAACTGCCAGATGTTTAATGTCCTCTGAATCATAACAATAATTACTACAAAATGGAAGTTTGAAATCTGAGGGATGATTCATCTTGTAAATGCTTTGTAATGCATGTCTTGTAATGCAAAAGAGAACCGTAGCCCCCTCAAAGTGGATTCACCATCGATATCTGGATGTTGAGTTCTTTCAGTCCCAGAGGAGATTGATTGTGTGATGCTGAGCCACCAGCTTCAGGTATCTGATTTAAGCAAAGACAATGATTGAGCACTGTTCATCCAGCTCTCATGCATTCTCATTATTAGGAGGACTTTAAAAGCTTAAAAAAAAGCACCCATGCCTTGAGACGCCTGCTACACTGAATGAAGAGCTTGCCTTGGTCCATCCTCACTGTCAGTACAGGTATGTTAGCCATCTCTCACGGTGGAGGAAATATGCACTCTGCCCATGTGTGCTATAAATCAGCTCTGTCCCTGAGCTGACAGTCAATGGAAGGGTGATCGGACCAACAGCAGCAGTTCAAAGTGTGCAGAGAGGCAGGGATGAACCCAGCTTGAAGTCAATAACAGGTATATAGGATATATATATAGGACACACTTCTGCTGTGACCAGTTTTATACTGACTCCCAACGTCATACTATAGACCATTTCTGATGGCCTCAGGGGATTATATTTTCCTCAATCATATTTCTCTGCTTTGTGGACTGCTTTAGCTGTGCATCAAGCTTTGTATTGGGCTACTTTTTCTGTTAAGGAAAGGTTACTGTCAGAACTAGAAGCAGAAAATTACATTTACTCTTGTTACTGTAGTTGTAATGGCCAAAGGTCATTAAATTCCTGGCATGCACTAGACACACTCTTTGATGTGGTTTCCAGTTTTTAAGTGCATATCTGAAAGTACAGAGGTGTGAAATTGTGCCTATTGGAAAAGCAAAATGTGGAATTCCAAATTTGTGCAAATGTGTCCTTAATTCTGCCACTGCTTTTTGTGCCTTTTTTGTGGTCCATTTCATTTTTACCTAAATCGAGTTTCAAAAGAAAATCTGGGGGTGTAAAGTTAAACAGAAGTGGGGTTACCTTCTCTGCTTGAGGCTACCTTAACCACCACAAAAATAACAGCCCAATCTTCTATCAGTCAAGTTACACTGTGGGTAATGTGGGCGCCAGGTGTTGACAAGGAAGAAGAATGCCTGAAATAAAAAAAAAGATGATATCTATGGTTCTGCTGCATCCATTTTGATCTTTTTTTCTCTGTCCACCATGAGTCTGACAATGTTACGCTAAATGGGTGAAGCACTCTTGAAAAATGGCATTGATATTCTGAAGGTGTGGTCAGACTTAATGCAAAGCCAATTTCCTCCTTGCATCATTTGTGTGTTTGCGCTGGGGTGTTTTTACAGTCTGTTTTTATTAAAGCCTCTGGAAATTTGGCTTGACCTAGTAAGAATGCATATATGATATCAAAGTTGAGTGTCTCATGAAGCATCCACAAAAATCTGAGTGAACAAAAACGTTCATAACTATTAGAAAAAAATAGTTCAAAAACATTTTGCATTTTAGACCATTTCTCAAGACTGTGTAGGTGTGGCAGATCATGTTTTGATTGACACCTGCACCGGCTCCTGGGTGCTGGCTAACTGCAGCAGCTAACGACTGGGTTTCCATGGTGCGGAGCCGCTCTTCTAACTCACTGAGCCTCACCTCCAATGCGATAAATACACTATTACATGTACCATTATCACTAAAGGAGGCAGAGGAACAACTAAACATAAGACACACCGAAGCCATCACTAACTGCGAAGCTGAAGTAACTCTCAGATCTGAAAAGCATGTGATTAGCGAAAAAGTCATTAACAGAAGGAGAGCGCTAAGAGGGTAATTAGCCGCAGTAATGAAGAATATAGCAAAATTAACTGGATTGAGATGCAGACATGCTATCAATAACACAGAAACTCTGGCAACTGGAAATGAGACAATACTCTTACCATAGCATGTCACATTGTTTATGATTGGTTCGCAGAAATTATTGTAATAAATGTCTGAGTATAAACAAGCCCAATTCAAACCCAGTATCAGGAAAGTTCACAAAAACTTAATTTCGAATCTGGATTGACAGTAATTTCTAATACTTTTTAGATGCTCACTATTATGTACACAAGATCCTAAATTACATAGTTAGAAGACTATTGTGGATTTGGGTCTCCAGTGGCTTTAAGTCCAAACAAGCAATGCATCAGCTGTACTAATGTAAGCTGTAGCAAGCCAGCAACTTATTTAAACACCGATCATGCAGTGTGTCTTTAATGCATTAGATAGCTCAGCCCCTTACTGATCTCAAAGCTTACCAGGGACTTCAGTTTTCAGTTATTGCCCTACATGTCCCTCTCATTTTCTTCTTATCTCTGTGTGCAAGTTTCTCATATCAGAGGAGTTGCTAATCAGTGGCTATTGGTAAGACTAAAGGAACCAGCTACACAGTGATGGTGGTTATGGAACTGAGTGGGTCATGGCATTCAGATGTAGTTGCCTATCAAGCCAGTGAGGTCAGCTATAGTATTTTAGTAGATATAACGCTGGGTCAAGCCACTGAGTATCTGCTGTTTGCTTGGGTGAAAGTAGGATTCAAAGGCAGTTGTCGCCTGTCATGAGGCCCAGTAGATAGCGTGATACCCACTGCAGGGCCTAATGATAAATCAAAACATCATTTAACATGAATGCTGGGCTTCCATAGGAATGCTGGCACATTTTACTGTGCATTGATAACTGTGCTCATGAATTGAAGCCATAGAGCCTTGAGATAAGCATGAAATTTGTTGCTCAAGTTGAAACATTTACAACTTGCACTGATGCATCCTCACCTCATTTCACGCCACCCAGAGAGAGAACTCATTTACTCACTCACTTCTCTCCATGAACTTTTGTAGGCAACTGCATCACCAGTAAAATTTGTAAGTAAATTTAAAGTAAAAATGTGATGACTACGTTGACTTTGTATTGAGCTGTAAGCGCTGCCAAAAAATATCTGAGCACACAGCAGCAATAATATAGTATAATATTTATAATAATAGTACTAACACATGCAGCATAGAAACTGACACAGTGCTGAAGCAGCTGCTGATGCACTGCTTTTGCTACACAGAGTAAACAAGGTGTTTTGTGAGCTGGTGGTCAGTGCATGCATGCAAGCACTGATAAGTGGGAAAAGCTTAACACTCCATGTTGTTAAAAATTCATTAGTGTTCCGAGATAGACTTTACATGGCTATACCTGTTCCTTGAGCAGCAATAATGAGTAAGTTTACATGCACACTAGTATTGTCAGGCTTTTGGAGTATCGTACTCATGTGTTTGTACATATATACATCACATCCTGATTTCAGGAAGCTTATCTTATTATGGTTTTCAGAAATCCAAATAAGCCATCTGAGTTACTTTGAAACCTGGGTAATGTGAAGGCTTATCCAGGTTTCTGATCTTTCTTTCTCATGTGTGCAGATGTGACAGCAACTTGAGTAATGTAGAGTTAAATGAATAAAAGAAAATATGTTAAATGATGTAATGATGCCAAATTGAAAGTGAAAGTCTGCTGACATATCTCAATAGATACAGAAATGACAGAGTGATTGGATATGGAGGAGTCAACCAACACAGACAATCAGGAACCTGTATAATGTTAGTCATGTATACATGGAGATGAGTAACCAGGTTTGTAAACAATATAGCTTAAAAATTGAACTGCTCAACAGCAGTGGTCAGATAATAAAATTATACTATAAGCACAACCCCCTATTTAAAGAGATAGGAGGCTTGTCAGTCAAAAATATGCTATCCTTGTTACCAAAGATGATGCTCAAGAGAACAGACTTCTCTGAAACAAACTTTGACCAGACATCTTTGTATGCAAGGAAATCAATAGTTTCAGTTAGCTGTCTTGAAGTGTCTCTAAAACATAAGTGTGTCTTTGTTGCTACTGTTAGTCCTTAAAGAATTCAGGTTTTCATTTTCTCTTACAGCCCAAAAACAATCCACTGACACAAAGGCACAATGGTCACTGCAAGATTAGTTTGTATTGTACGTCTGCCAATCTTAACTCACTGCACTGGTTCCCATGACAATTTGGCTGTATTACCTTGTCATCACCCTCTACATGGTTGGTACTGTCATATTGTAACATTAGTTATACCTAAAAGACATTTCATGGCACTTTATTACATCCTCAGGGGGCGTTTATAGCACTTCTATTCATTGAAATTAGAATCAAATCAAACATCTTGTTATGCACTATAACAGTCCAGCATAGAGCAGAGTAGAACAGAAAACAGCTCTGTATACGCCAAGAGGCATGAGGGAGAGCAAAGAGTTAAAGCACCCCAAGTAACAATCAGTCTGACAAAACACTCAATACAGAGTGAGAAAAACAAGAGACACCTGAAGATAGAAACAGATGAAAGAGCAGGGCGAGTTAACAGATAATTACAATAGTTTAATTAAAATTAAAAGAAGTTCTCTATCAAATGAAACATCCCAAGATATGAATGGAAAGTATTGTGCTTGCAACTGCATTTATACCCTTTTTTTTGACTCAAATATAGCTTAACCATGTCATGCAATGTGCTACTTCACTACACTTTAACAACAAATATTACTGGGACCACAACAGAAAATTGCAGATGAATTCACATTATAGACAAGACCACTGACTATCTCTGTAACATGTTGGTCACAATTTCTCACATTGACCACACACAGTCCAGTCATATACTAGGTTTTGACCTAGTCTTGTTTCACCATCTCCTGAAAGTTATTTTTCATCACAAGTGCTTCAGATAGTAATCTTTTAATGCAGTTTACATTGTGACCTAATTCATATTAAATGGGGTTTTTTGTAAATGTAAAGATATTGTAAACGTAGCAGTCAATCTTTCCAAGGTTTATGTGAATTATGCATGTGCATAGTAATGCACATGTATGTGTGCTGTATGTATATTGTCTTTGAAGCTGGAACCATTCTATCTGCATCAAACAGTGATACAAAGCAAAGATAAACTTGACGTTACTTACATTTTTTTCTCTTTTGATTTGTTTGATTTCAGGATGTCTGCTGTATCTGGATAAAACTATGGTACTTTAACATAGTGAATCATTTTATTGTACATAAGCAGTTGGCAACATTACTTCTACTTGAATGGGAATTTTTTTTTTTTAGCTTGCCTCTTTATCACTGTTATCACTAAGCATGTAGTGTCTATACAGTTCACAATATATAATATATTTTCCACTTATTGGCTGCAACCTTTTGTTGAGTTTTGTTCTGGAACCAAACATTTCAGATTGCTTGGTTTATGCACTTCACAGAGGCAGTGGGAAAACAGGAAAATCATTTACTTGGACATTAAATGCTTCCTCTTCTGTAATGTTCTGCTTTGTTTACTCCCCAATAAACATCTTTCGATGAATGACTCCTCTGTAATGGGACTAATTCAGGTGAATTGACTAAAGCCTGTAATTCACTTCAGGGTAAAATGTCTGTGCCTGTGCTGAGAGATGGTGGTGTTTAATAACCCTACTACTACAGCCACATGCAGTCACATACACATCTGCTGATCTACTACGCAACGTCTACACAATAAGATAAAAATACCATGGCAGGGGAATACAGGAATATCCAGCCAGTAGTATCATGAGAAACCCCAATCAGTCTTGCAAAAAATAATCGTGGGCATAGATTATGTTGTGTTTGCAGAGGTTCACATATTCAACCTCAAAGGATTATTCTGGTTTACTACAATATGGATCTTATGGATCTTTCTATTGGTTTTGATAATACATGACATAATTATGATAATACTTGACATAATTGAACTATTGCATAAGAGCATTATCACCACTAACAGACAGAAGAAAAAGGGACATCCTCCATTGTATGTGCAATGTGGTGCATTTTAAATTTTGGCTGGCATATCCCTGGCTTAAGAGGAGTGAGATGGCTGCTCATACAAAAGGCAGTCATCACTTAGTCATTCCTCAAAGAACAGCATGAAAAATCTTCAACTTGATTTTTTTTTTGCAGAGGTCAATGCTATTAAGTTCCTGCACAGACAAAACCTGTATTCAAGCAGCAGGTGAACTGCCAGGGGCGACTATTACTGAGAGCTAAGATGGCCAGCTTGTGTTACAGAGCTGAACATAAGCAGAATGCAGAGTCACGATGAAAACTAAAAACATGTTGAGGCTGGTCCAGAGTTTAGCCTGCATGGTGTCACAGGATGTTGCTCGAATGGCCAGTAGTGTGTGGCGCTGACAGAGCTGGAGCCTCATTACTATCCTCTAGGATGATCCCAGACAAGCTCTGGATCATAGTTTGTCTAGACTGGATGGTGATACAACATCAGAATCTCTGACCAGGAAAAGTTCATGCTGTACATGTATGGTTCATTTAATTTGGTGTAAAGGCCAGGTAAGCAGTTTCATCTGAATGCCATGGTCTGCTCTATAGTTCAGCCATCAACCCTGCTTATCTTATCCAGCTCCACTTGTCTAACAAATACCTATTAGTTACATCAGAAAACTCCATTCTCTGACTTAATGCAACTATCCTTGAATCCGACCTTTACTCAAGCAAAAATACTCAGTGGTTTGACTCTGCTAAGATACGCTGGTTTGGCCCAACTGACTTGATAGGCAGCTTCATCTGAATGCCGTCCAACCACCATCGCTAGTTCCACTAGTCTTACCAATATCCACTAGTTAACTACCCCTCAAGAACATGGTTTCAGTATGAATTAGTGTGTGAATTTAAGAGTAGAGGCAATTCAACAGGGTCATCAGGTGTCCTCCCAAAGAAAAAGAACACAATAGGTCGTAATGTCAGTTGCCCAAAAACCACATATAGTTACATTTGAGTGACAGATGCTATCTAGCGGCCATAGTAATTATGAACTAGAGAAGTGGTGCAGTAGAGATGACGTATTTATAAGTGGACATATTTCTGGAGGAGGTGGGTGGATGGATTATATGATTTTTAAAAAAAACTTAACTGTGATCATCCCCTTACCTTAACCCTGTGGTTATTACTGAAGCCATGACGATGATGGTCATCTAATTTAAAAGGGGACGTATTATGCATTTCCTTTTTTTCCAGACATATATAATGTCACAGTGTCAGATACTGCTGTTAAAAGTGGCTGACTTGTCAAATAATGAGATGTATGTAGAAGTAATTCCTGTTAGCAAAAAGCCCTGGCTTCAGACTGCTCTGAACGCTCAGTTTCCAACGTTTTTTTCTACTTTCAGCCCATGCTGACGTCGGCTGGATGACAGATTTCTTTATATGGTCATCTGCTCCACACACAGCGCACAAGTTCACTGCTCCACTAAAATTATGGCATTTTTCCATTGTTTTGAGAGTAGTCACATGGAGCCATGACTCCATTATACAGCACAGCAAAGTAAAATAAGTAGTTTACCTGTTGGAGGTGTGCTGGTCGTCTGCAGCTCTTTATCAAACATCATCATCACTGTGGCTGTCTCTGCTTGTACTATTCCTCCCTGCATCATTTCTAACTGCCGCTAACGAAGCTCTGCTAATTCAGTGGGAAACACGTTTCACTTCCTGTTTGAATCAGAACATAGTGGGCTCATTGGGCAGGGGCCATAAAGAGACAGGAGCTCAAATGGACTGTAAAGATACACAGTGTATACTGAGGGGCTGCAAAAAGGGCTAGTATAAGTATAAAGAATGACTTTTGTCACAAACTGGCTCAGAGTCAGTGACAAAGAAGGGATTCACACGTGAATAAAGCTTCTAAAAATTGTATTTATTGTTAACTTAATATAAAATTTAATAATGTTAGTCAGTTAAATCAGTCATAAATGCAATGTATGGATGAGTGAAGTATGTGACGTGTGCAAGCAAAACAAAACCAAACCAAACCAAAATCTAACCCATCTGGCTGGTGGAGGCCTGGAAGGAAGAGAAAGAAAGAAGTTAACAAGAAGACACTTAAATAGGCTGGAGGCCTAAATTACTTTCCCTGAGGTCCTCTCCAACCCAGCCCACTGGCTCCTGAGCCAAGAAGCCAAAGCAACCTCTTAAGCAAAAGGCAGAGGTCACATTTTTTTTAACTCTGAATCATGGAAAGCTACTCTAGTGGAGTCCAAAAATAAAATTTAGGGCTGGAAATGAGCATAACAGGTCCTCTTTAAGACCTTTGCAGTGGCATAGGGCCCAGTGGCCAGCAGAGGGCCCCCTAGAGAGAGAGAGAGAGAGAGAGGGGGGGGGGGGGTTAAGTTAAGTTGTTTATTATGGCAAATCAGCTGCCCTGGCGGCTCAGGATTGGCTCTAGGCTCATTAATCCTGAGCTAGTGTGTATGTGTGTCAGTGACAGTGTGTGCATCGTCAGTCATCACAGGGTCAGTCAGAAACTCTTACGATGTCTGACAAAAATTGTCTGGACATGAAAAAAGAAGAGGCTTGAAAAATTGAAGAGACTCCATTTTAAGGCTCCATTTTCCGATGCCTGTATCTTGAAATAATCTGCATTAAACCACAAGAGAGCATTAGCCTCCTACATTAGCCTTAGCCGCACTATCTTGATTAACTATGCTACAATTGCTGACATGCTAATGCACTTGGCAATTAGCATCACAACTTTACAAACTGCATAAAATTGGTATAGTATTAAAAATACACACACATGCATTTATCTACTGTAGATTGCAGTAAGTCCTCATTCAGGTGGTAAAACTCTGCTTTAACCAATATTACAGACATATCTGTTCTCTATCGACATACTAACACAGGCTAGCTTGCTAACTCGATTAGTGCATTAGCAAAAATGGAAAATGAAATGTGGATTTTTTTAACTCAACATCTGATGACAGGCTTTCAACATTCAGCCTACAGTGAGGTCAAAAGACAGATCACAGTGGTGATTGGCTGTGTAGGTATATTGGACCCATTATGACAGCAAACATTACTGAAGAGCTCCAACCAAATGCTGATGCTTAATATATGAGAGCATGAGGGGAGCATGTTGGAAGGATGGTATGATGCATTAGCGGCTACTGTTATCATCACAGTTACACAAAACAATGTCACCATACACTTCATGAATCAAAACAAGTGCTAAGCAGTATAGGAAAAAACTGCAGTAAAAGTCCATTAAATCCCACGGTCCCTGAACTTTGGATATCGACTGTTTGAAGTGAGGCTTCAGGGACCTTCTCCTCAATCTTCAGCAAGAGAAAAAGTGAGATGAATGATGTCCAACTTGCTGTGCAGTCAGCTCTCACCAACTCTGTTAATTGAGCCACTTATTAGGAAAAATTACGATAATAAATCAGATGATTTTCTCTGACTTCATGTCCCATAGCACCTTAACTCCAATTATTTCAGAGGGGAAAAAGCCCTAGAGATTGTCAAAAAGGTCAAAAACCTTTTCTTAAAGTCCACTTGAAATTAAAATGCATAATTTTTTGCTCTGTAAATAAGATGTGCTATGTCCACTTCTGGGCAAAAAAAAATGATGAACAAAAATTTTATGTGTTTTCCTCATGAACATGCCCCATGTCACTGATAGTCAGACAGCTGCCAACAACGTACTGAAGAGCTATTAAAGAGCCATCAACAGTGAACTGCAGTAAACATTAGCTAGCTATAAATAATATCTCTTCCTTAACTCACCTCCCCTCTCCCTCATTACTACTGTCTCACATTGCAAAGCAGGTGGACCCAAATGCAGAGACCAAAAGCAGGACTGAAGAAAGCCTTCTTCATTTCTGTGACCAGCAGACAAAAACAGTTGGCTGAGCTGAGCAGGATGAACAAAACAGACTGCCGGAACGGAACGGAACAGACGTGACATAACAGATGACTCGACAAGGACTGAACAGAACACTGAACTTAAATACAAACTGAACTAATCAGGTGGCACAACACAAGGGGAAGTCAGGAGCTGATAGGCCGGGGAAGACACTAGGAGCAGGGTAGGACCAACGAGGCTGATACAGGGCAGATGTGGGGAAAACACAGAGCAAGAGAGGGCTAACAAGGGTAATGCAAGGCAGGTGAGAGGAGGAGCACATGAACCCAGGAGTAGTGGAGGAACTCATGAGGGAAACACAGAGCAAACCAAAAGCCAGAACACACAACACTCAAACCACAATCCAGTACAAATCAAACCAACTCAGAACACATAAACCTAGGTACACAACATCACGATCCAACCGAAAATGCAATAAAGTCTTACAAAGCCAAATAACATAAACGAGCTAAACCAAATGACTAGGCAACATACGTGTAACACAGAAAACACAAAGAACACAAAGAGTCCCAACCCATGAGTCCATGACAACTACAACTTACTCCTTGAGCAATGCCCTTAACCGCTTCAGTGGAGACTGTGGTTAGAATGGGCAGCTACCAGGTGAGAGTGTGTGTACTTGTATAATAAATCATGGGCACAAATCTTACATTGTTGAATGAGCCGGTAAGGCAGGGCGATAATTCAATATGAACATTAATGGACTTTAAGTGTAAATGTATCTTGATGATATGATCATGTCATCATCAATTAGTTATTGACTTCTTTTGGGCACATGGGAAGAGTTTTGCATACATTTCCCATATCAGCTTATAACAATCTTGCAAATATATTCTTATTATTAATATGATATTGATTTTAACCATATCACCCAGCACTACATGCAATAAAGCAAACATTCACCAGCACCAAAAATGTATATTTTATTGTTTATGATGATAAATATTAAAACTAAATTTCTTAATTATTTTCACATGATTTTTGAGTTTAAAAGTAAAAGTATTATAACACTTCATGTCCTCATTGAAAGCAACGCAACTGCCTACAGGACTGTGATGCATCACACAGGGCTGAGGCATCTCCACCATATTTCCAGTGAGATACAAATAAGGATAAACCCACCTAAACTCAGCAAACCAAATATGTGCAGAACAGAACTTGCATTTTAGGCTGACATAAATCATGATTCCATTAATTCATAGCACCATGATACCATTAGCATTTAATGGTTATGAATGTGAACATGGGGGAAATAAACAAATTCATGAGTTCACTCCATATTTTTGGTTGTTACTTTTATAGATAGCCTATTAGAGGTCATTGTTTAACATGCTATTTATTAATATGCCACAAGGCAAGGCAAATTTATTTATGTATGTACATTTCAACAAGGCAAAGCAAGGTGCTTCACATAAAACTTTAAAAGCATTGAGACAAAGTGCAAAAGTAACACACAATAAAAGGTCACTTAAAAACAATGAAAAACAGTCATTAAAAAGCCAAGAGAATAGAAAACAAAAACAAGCTAAAATAGAATAAGGCAGGTATAAAATACAAGTATAAAAGTTACAGTGCAGTGTAAGAAATGAATAATTATTTGAATTAATCAAAGGCAGCAGCAAACAGAAAAGTCTTCAGCCTTGATTTAATAGAACTGAGAGTTGCAACTGCAGACCTGCAGATTTCTGGGAGTTTGTTCCAGATATGTGGAGCATAAAAACTGAACGCTGCTTCTCCATGTTTAGTTTTGACTCTTGGGACAGAAAGCAGACTTGTCCCAGACGACCTGAGAGGTCTGGATGGTTCATAACGTAGCAGAATATCAGAAATGTATTTTGGCCCTAAACCATTTGGTGCTTTATAAACCAACAGCAGTATTTTAAAATCAATTCTTTGACAGACAGGAAGTCAGTGTAAAGATCTGAGAACTGGAGTGATATGATCCTCTTTTCTTGGACTCGAGCAGCAGCATTCTGAATCAGCTGCAGCTGTCTGATTTCTTAGAGAGACCTGTAAAGACACCATTACAGTAGTCGAGCCTACTGAAGATAAATGCATAGACCAGTTTTTCCAAATCCTGCCGAGACATAAGTCCTTTAATCCTTGATATATTATTCAGGTGATAGTAGGCTGACTTTGTAATTGTCTTAATGTGGCTGTTGAAATTCAGGTCTGAGTCCATGACTACAAGATTTCTGGCTTGGTTTGTGGTTGTTAACATTACTGACTGAAGCTGGGTGCTGACTTTTAATCGTTCCTTCTTGGCTCCAAAAACAATTACTTCAATTTTATCTTGTTTAATTGAAGAAAATTCTGGCACATCCAATCGTTGATTTGTTCATTGCACCTACTCAGTGCTTGTATTGGACCATAGTCCCTTGGTGATATAGTTATGTAAATCTGTGTGTTGTCTTCGTTATTATGGTAACATATTTTGTTTTCTATAATCTGAGCCAGTGGGAGCATGTAGATGTTAAACAGAAGAGGCCCCAGAATGGAGCCTTGGGGAACTCCACGAGTCATTTTTGTCTGTTCACATGTGTAATTACCTATAGACACAAAGTAGTCACTGTCCATTGAGTAGGATTCAAATCAATTTAGTACTGTGCCAGTACTGTGCCAAGTCCCACCCAGTTTTCCAGCTGGTCTAGGAATATGTTGTGGTCGATTGTGTCGAATGCAAGACTGACATCCAGTACTAATAAGACTGAAATTCTGCCACTGTCTGTGTTTAAGTGGATGTCATTGAAGACCTTAACAAAAGCAGTCTCAATGCTGTGGTGTGGTCGAAATCCTGACTGGAAGACACCAAAACAGTTGTTTCGTGCCAAGAAGTTGTTCAGCTGTTGAAAAAAAGCTTTTTAAATAATTTTACTTAAAAAACTCTATTTGTTCATTAGTGATGTGTCTAGATTGTTCCTTTTTAAGAGTGGCTTGATAACAGCAGTTTTCAGGGCCTGTGGGAAGACACCTAAGAGATGTGTTACGAAACACGAGTCAGTCTCTGTGTCGTTGCCTGGGAAACTCTTGGTAGTGCAGCTCCTTTAAGGAATAGGGTAGTGTGTAGCGAGTGTGCGGTTGAGAGAGAGAAAGAGAGCAGAGAGTGGGAGAATTTCTGCTGAAAACAAACACAGAGACCCAGGGAGACATGAGAGCAGCTGCTCACTAACAGCTATGTGTATTTACTGCAGAGAGCAGGAGGGAGGACAGACGTCTCACTCTACTCTGTGCTGCGACTCTGCTGCTGGTGTGGATGGTCACTGAGCAGACACTTGAGTTTATAATTAGTAGTGTCCATCTGACTAAGTATTGATAACATGCTTATTATTTTTCAAATCAAAGTTTTACTTGATGAATGTGATGCTGATATGCGAAAATGAACTAAATGGGTTCAACTTCTATTTTTAAAAAACGCAAAAATGACATTGGGGCAGTGGGCAAATCATGTATTTGCCTGGGCACTGTGAATCACTGGAAACACCTTTACACATGGCAAAATGTTTTGCTCACCAACAACCCCTCCATCGTCCTCACCAACAAGTGAGAGGGGTGGAGACTCTCCCTCTCGGCTCCAATGTTTCATGTTTAATGCTCTCCTTTGGCAGGGACTGAGGTGGCTCTCTTTCAAGGTTTATGCCACATTATCTTCCTTCTGTTTTGATTCCTCTTGTCTCTTGTCCTTGGCAGAGGGAACAGATGGGTGACACGGGAAGTTCAATAGGTTAGAGGTGAACAATTTTATTCCTGGCTTATTAAGGCAAAGTCCATCTGCCTCATGCCTATCATACAGTAGAAGACTTTGAAAAGACTTTTAAAAGACTAAATTTTGACACCATCTCTCATCTGAAGACAATGTGTCATACTGGGTTTTTAGTCACAGACTAAGAATTTGCAAAAAACTGGGGATCTTGCAGCATCACTATTTCCAAGACTACAACTAGATTCCTTTTGAGATCATTTCCCATCCTGCTCATGATAGAAATTTACAAGAAGAAAAACTGTTTAACAATTGAGCAGAAACAGAAGCCACTTTTGGCCACAGCTGCTCTTGTGTGTACAGTGGTTTGTTCTGAAAAACCAGCCAAAAGAAAATGCAAATTCATTCATACATTCAGTTATAACTGAACAACAACTGTGAAGAGAAACAACAGACACTTTATGCTAATTGTTTCTATTATTCTAACTAATTTTCATTTAACAACTTTTTTTCTCTTTTTAAACAGATAAAAATTTATTTGGGTTAATGTTTCTTAGATTATATCAGCAAAGACAATCACATTTCAAAAGTTTTGTCCTGTAGTTGTATTTTTACAACTTTAAAACAGCTACACAGTGTATACAGCTGCCCACAGAAACTACCTTCAACCAATAACTATCTAGACACAGCACTTTCAGCTGCTGGATGCTTAAGGATTTCTGTTTGGAAACCCCGCACACATAGGGCAACCATTTACTGCATACTGCCGTTAGAAACTGAGTACAATCAGCCACCGTCAGCAATCAATACAAACATACATTATTAGGCTGTAAGCCATTGATCAAACCAATAACTAACAGCAGTCAACGTCAGACAACCTTATACTTTAGCAGTTATTTGGTGTTTCTGCATGTTGGTTAGTGTATCAGATACATGCCGAATTAAACACAGACTCATAACATTGTTAATTCACCGTCTATCGTGTGTGTTACAGTATTTGTGGAGTTTTTTCGACCATTACAGTAACTACCCGGTTTGCTGTTTCCCATTTGGTCCTGGAAAGAGTGCACCTATTGGTTGTTGACAATGTTCATGTCATTGAACTTCACTATTTGCATGAGCCAAGGCTAAAGCCTTATGATAATATTAAACATGTTTGATCTTATCAGAACATCAAGACGAGAAAGAGTTTTTTGACCACCTTACACCAAACGAACAACATGACAGGGGTGCGCCACAATTCCGATATTGGAAATTTGTCTGTGACAGTAAAATTGTTTGAAATCGTGAAAAGTCGTTTGGTGTAAGGCTGGCATTAAAAAGATGTGTGCAGTCCCAGAAAGGTTGAAATTGTCAATAAAGTGCACTGAATGGACGGTACATTCAGTTTAGAGCCATGTGTTCAGTGCCAACAGTTCGCTGAATCTCTCAACTCCTCTGACTGGCAGTAGAGTGCCACTGATAAACACCTCAGTATTCAAGGAGCTGACTGTGTTCAACAGATCAATAAAGTCTTGTTTCAGCACTTCAGACTGTTTCACAACATCATTGGCCCCTATGCACACTATGATGGTTTTCACAGTTGGGTGTGCAGCCACAATATGCAGGATTCTTTCTGTCATGTTAGAGACTGTCATGCAAGAGGGTATTTTGGTGTTCTTACAGCACATGCTTCTTACAGCTTTAAAGCATAGTCACAACACAGCCAGAGTTTGAGGCCCAGTCGTTAGCTTTCCCTGTAGCCTTTTACTTTCAGATTTATTCTCATTTCTTACCTTGCTGTGTGAGGATGAGAGGTAATCCAGGTCATCTGATGGAAATCCAGGGTCCTGCAACAGTGGACTTAATCTGTTCTCCAGTTGCACACACGGTTGTTGGGGAGGTTTTTTGTTAGTTCTCGCTTTCGCAGCTGTCCACAGCTGTGTCCTAAGTACAGGGGTTGAAGAGGCGCTCTGCCTGGATGATTATGCAGGCCAGCCAGTTGTATCTCAAACCTCAGGGCGCTAGGCTCTGCCACTTGTAGACTACCACACTACCACTTGTAGATTTATTACTTGGTACACAGCCCTCCTATTTATTGGAAGTCTTGTTGGTGCTAATTAGCTGTGTGTTAGCATGATCTTGTCCACTGCTCTGAGTGCACGGTAAAGTGGTGTCATTTCCACATAGTCCATTCACCTCCACATTCACTTCTAACCAATGAATTTTCGTTTCCAGCAATGCAGTCTTCTGTATAAGTTGTGGTAGTCGTCTGTTAATTAGCTTTAGCTTAGTACCACGTTTCCGGTCACTGTGCGCACGCTCTATGGGCCGCACAATGCGGAAGATCCGGGAACTTTCATACCGGAAAGTCGATTTTTTTTTTTGCTTCATGCGCCACTGAGCAACGTTCATAGGAATGAACGGGGCCCCGCCTCCGACGCTGTATCCAGTTCTCTTTATACATCCATGATTCCACCCCCCAAACAGAGTGGTACATCCTGTCAGCCGAGGTGTTTCCTATCTGTGCAGCCGAACTTGGCAGCTCCTTAACGGACTGTTTCTCCCTGACGGTCCTGGTGTTTCCTCTGCAGGCTCCACTTCACTCAAGCTGCCTGTCCGCTGCTTTGCTTGGATCCACATAGAGAGCCGGGGCTAACGTTAGCAGAGAGGTTAGCGGAGCGTTAGCCACAGCATGGCCGAAGGGAAGCACAGCCAGGTAGCCTCTGCTAGCCTCCCAGCTAACGTTAGCCCCGCTTCTGCATGTGGATCCAACCAGAGCATCGAGCCCCGCATTTGCAATATTGACATTGCGTTGGTCCGATGATAGTTTCCAGGTTTCATCTTCTATTCTCTCCACTGTAAGGCAGAGTAGCAACAGTGGATATGAGCAGTAGATAGCTGCTTGCGTTAGCCAACGCAACAGTTAGCTTCTTGTAGCAGCCTGAAGGACTCTTTATACATCCATGGAGGGACTGTTAAGGACTGTTGTTAAGCTAACAGGTTAATGGATCTGGGCTGTGCGATGCAGCAGCAGCAAGACGCTGCCGGGGAGGCTGAAGAGAGAAGCAACCGGAGAAACAACCAGGAGAGTTAGCTTGTTTGTCATTGTTGCTAATGATATCAGACTGGTTAACCAGCAGCCACAAAGTTCTGTTAACTAACAAAGAAGATGACCAACAGCCACAAATGGATGTTATGACATGGATACTTCATCTCCACGAAAGAAAGAAGACGTCAGATAACGTGAGTCAGATACAGCTTCTCTCTCTCTGTCTCTTTGGTCGCTAATTTCATCTCTGATGGTTAAATGTCTCTGTGGCTGTTGTGTGAATTTATCTCCTTAACAAGAATGCTGCAAAGATCATATAATGTGCTGTAGGTAGTTTGCTTGTTGAAGTTACAGTGAGCTGCCTGGACTCACTCATTCATTTGGAATTGATCCATTTTTTAACTGAGTGGTTGTTCAGTCACCTGTTGATGTTGTGTGATTAGCGAACGAGTGTGCATGAGGTCTGGTTACTTGCTTGTGAGAATTTCTTCATTGTTTGTGTTTAATCTGAACTGTATATTGAATAATAAGCTTAAAGTAACTAGAATAACAAGTGTTAACATGTCAGCTTTGTAGACTATATTTAGTATGTCGTGTACATAGATAAGAGTGTGTAAGTCATGTATTTGATACATGCATTAATACTTTCTGATGTGAACCTACACTTTTAGATCTGTGAATGTTTTTAGTGTTCAATCTTTCTAGTATTCAGCACTGATCTGTACCTGTATCAGATTACAAGCTTTTTGATACTTTATATATTTCTATATACTAAGAAAATACATAGGAAACACATGTTGTCAATTTTTGATGAGAAAATAAATCTGTTGTCACAATAGAACAAAACTATAAATCTGAATTTTACTGTGAGAACCACTCCAGGGCTAAAATGAGCACTTCTTTGTTTAGAAACAATATGTATATGCTAAATGTCTTTAAAGAAGCAGCCTTTTCACCACTCAGGGGTTTTTGTTTTTGAAAGCAAATTGTTTTATTAGCATATAAAATTGCCCTCCACCCCTCCGATTTCATCTGGTGGGGGACGGTCATATAGTATGATACGATTTGTTGTAATATTCCATGCTGGTTTTCCTCCTGTCCTCCCCAATTTTTTTAAGTCACCAGCCACCACTGGTTAAAACACACTCGACCTGTTCAGTCCCAGGCACCAGAGCTTTAGCTTCAACATCCCCCTTCAAGCACAACTAGCAGTGTTTACCAATGGGAAGCCAGTGTGGGATCATTTCCTTTAAGCTGCTCTAGTGATTCCTTCTGGTTGGATGGGGCACCTGTGCAATTGGGTGTTGGAATATGAGAATGAAAGTTAGTGTTTTTGCATGTGTTCAGCCTCCTATTGAAACTCCCTGCTATTGAGTGAAAATCAGCAGCTAGTGACTCCACTTGTATTGTCAAGGAGACAAGTGGCTGTCTACACTTTACCCAAGGTCAAAAGTGAGGCCGAGCATAACAAGACCATAGGTGTGAGGGGGACTGGTCATTCCAAAAATAAAAAGGGGGAAATTTCAGAAACATACCAAAAAAAGGTGTAGTAATTCTACAACTGATCTACATCTAACCAGTTTAAACTGAACACATTTGAGCAACACCATGCTTGAACTCTGGTGTCACACATCTAATCTTTAAATGGAGGCATGTTGTAGCTAGAAGCTACAATGTCACACTCTTCTATTCATTACAGAGACCCATGAAGCATACACACAGCTCCTAATATCAGCTCAGATTTAGACTGAATGCTTCCCATTTAGCATAGCGGAAGTGCAGCCAATTAGTTTCACACAGTAGTATTTAAGCCTTCTAAGAAAGCTGTAAGTGCTGAAATCGGAGCTAATTAATTCCATTGTCAAGAATCTTTTAACACCTTGTCAGGCTACGCAGGAGGGGTGCGGGATCAGATAAGCTGCTGATAGGAGGAAATATTGCACAGGACTCCTTACTGGGTTCATAGCTACACTGATTCACACAGTAAATCAGCCAGCCAAGGAGCGAAAAACAAGAGTTTGAGGAGGGAGGAGCAGATAGAGACGGTATATTTTATGTATGCCTCTTCATTTTTGCTGTCATCTCTGTGGAACGCCACTTAAACTGCTGAACTGGAATAATCTGCTAGATATAGAATTAATCATAATGTTTGTTTACAGTTACTTCCAGGTAGAAAACCCCTGTACATACAATTTTAATGGAGCAGAGCAAAACTAAATGTCAGTTTAAGCAAGTAAGAAGTAAACAAAGAAGCATATGTAAATAACTATAGGTAGGTATAAGCAGTAGGTAGTAAAAGTAATCAAAGTAAGCATCAGTAGTATAAATGAGTAAAGCACTATGACAAAGGAAGCCACCATTTAGTCCGACCAGTGGTGATGTCACTGATTGGTAGATTTGGTTGATCAAAGACGCTAGCAAAGCAACACAGTACATAAAGTAATCACAGCAGAAACATCAGACATGTCGGACCACTATATATCTTCAAACGTTACAGTTACAGCTGAAAATGACAACAGAAATAAAAGTTTGCTGATTCAAATCATCTGCCAGTTGTTCCCCAAGTCAACCAATGCTATGAGGCTTTGTTTGATTAAAAAAAAATCATTAGGCCTATGATTTAAGATCTAAAGTAACAGACTACCTAAATATGTTGGAATCACAGCCACGGGGCAGAAACAGCATGGAAGCATTACCATATGGAGCCCATCAGCAGGCACAGCTTGTTGCATGCATAACCAAATCAGTGTTCCTTTCAAAATGCCTCATTGTTGCATATAATATATGTGCTCATACAGCTTGTATATAAACTTAGATTAAGCCCTAAAATGACAAAAATAATAGAAGACAATGTATATTCATTTCAATTTGAAGTCCCATATCAATGGCTTACACTGTCAGTTACAATAGATTTGTTACTGGAAACAAAATGAGACAATTCAGCTCTGTTGCACCTGTAACTGAATCCAAAAGTGATGTCACGGTGTACTTACACACCCTGGAATACACTTCTACATCACTGCAACAAGTTTGGAGCTTCAGCAAAAATCAAGATTTTCTGCAGGTGTTAAGTTGCTCAAGGGACGTGCAGAGGATGTTAGAGGGGCAGGGGCCCAAATTCATAACAGGCGATTTTTGCAAAGAATTAAATACATGCCTGGAATGACTACTTTTGTCACACTGTTAAAGGGACATAAAAAAGTATGTATTTAACACAAACCCATGACACTGCTACAATTCACATATCATATCATGATACTGAGGCTTGGAAGGCATCATGCATTTAAACCACAATTCTAAAAAGTAACACATAATCTTTAACAGTAAACATTCCTTCATCCCCTCCTCCCTCCAATAAATACTGAAAAAAATGAAAAAGTGCTTTACAGTCACTTTACCTCATGTATTTACCTAGTATATTGTTGTGTCACGCTGGATGTAGCAGAAATAACAGGAATTTATTTATTTATTTAAAATCGGAAAAAGAGCACTTTCTCTCTAGGAGGCTATATGGCAGGTGCTTAAGCCCCCTTTGAAGTCTATCTATGCATGTGTCTAAGTTACTCTGTAAGACTGATGCACCTTTAACTACCCAGCAGTGATGTCGCGGGGTCCTAGAGTACAGCTGTACATAGCTGTACGTACGCTGTACGTAGAAAGGTTAAGCCTCTGGGGGTCAGCAAAAACAACATTTTTAGGGGGTACAAAGTTATTAATATTAATTATTATTAATAATAAGAGTAACTGCATCTAGTCTGTCGGACTTATGCCTCTCAACCTATAGAAAACAGTACAGCTATATTTTCTCTGTGTGGAGTTACTCTTTAAGCTCTCCTTAAAGACAGTGAAAGAAAAATAAAAAAACATTTTCCACCTTTTCCATGCCCAATACATGTTTAAATTACACTTTTTTTTTTTTAGCTATTTATATGTCAAAATCCTTTTCTCTTCCTGTAAATTTTTTTTGATGACTCATACTGAACTTCCAATCATATACACTGGGGGCAATCTAAAATGTGACCAGCACAGTGCTGCTTGAGCTAGATGGGCATAGTTTCCACTTTATTGCAACTACATGCCGGCTTGAAAAGATGTCCCCAACTAGCAAGTAAACAAAATGCATGCTTGCCATGGCTGAACCTGAATTAAAAAAGGTAGCCCAGTCCTAGTCACCAAGATAGAGTTAAAGTTTGCCACAGCATGATTATCAGCTGACAGAGATTCAACATCATACCTGCCACCTCATATACCTCCTAAACTCCATTTAAGCTGGTTTTCCCACCTTTGTTGCTTCACCACAAGCAGTGTGCTGGCACAGCAAAATAGGTCGCAAATCAAATATAATTTGGGGCAACCAGCTAACCTCTCCCATCATATAAAAAGCACTTGACTTCCTTAGCTTCATGGGTTGCAACAGCTAGCAGAGCAATATCATTGTAGGAGGTCCAATTTATTAATTTCTCCCTCTTGCCCTGCAAGACATTAACAATGGGCATTAATGAGGTGTGGGTGGACGCCAACAGTCCTTTACAGCTCTGTATCAGTCCGTAGACCCATAGCCATTCTGGGATTTTGATTCCTCTCGAAATCATACCCAACCCACATATTCCACATACTTTCAAAAACAGCACATAACAGAAAGTAAAAACACTCTAACAGCCATTTCCGTCTGACTTTAAGCCTCTCTTGTACCTTTTGCTGTGCAGCCAAGGAGCATCAAATATAATATCAAATGGCAGTGAAAAAGGAGACAAAATGATATCTGACATGGCAGTATGTGCACTGAGGTCAGAATTCAACTCAGTCTTTTTCTTCTTCCAATGAAAACTTGTCAAATGTACTAGTCTTTGCCCACTGGTGCACACAGTAAGTCAGACAGTTAAACACAGTCATGCCCAGTATAATCACAATCTTCCACTGTGGACCACTGAACAGCTACGATGGAACAACGAGCAAAGAGATTAGGTGCCTTGCCCAACAGCACCTTGATAATGGACACTGAAGGAAAGGGAGGAGGGTGCTTCTTACTCTTGGTGTCCACATAGATTAAGTGAAAAGAAGATATACTATGTTGGTGCGGAGCAATTAGTATTCTAAGAGACACATTAGGGGACGCTATTAGAGTCAGTGTAATCCAATAAAGGTGGCAAGTCAAAAGTGGGTTTCCAAGGGAGAATAGAAATGAGAGTTGTTCTGATTTGCCATTACATCCCCAGCTGATAGCAACACACAAACACACACGGGCTCATTTAATTCATTACTGCAGCCTCAACATAGAACACAGTCTCTGCATTTGCAAATTGGGTGGTCTTGTTTAATGGTGTTGAACTGAACCATGGCACATTGTGCAAACAGATAATGGCTAAAGCAGCATGTAGTCCCCTAAAGTTTGATCACATAAGAGATTAAATTTCTACCTCTGTTGCATTCTGATTGCAGAATGCTCATTCCCTGGCAGACACATGTAGGTGATGTCTTTAGACACGAATGTGCAGGACTCAATAAGAAATAGGTGATATCCACACCTTGGTTCTTTCATAGAGAAAAGTATATCAAGTTTAGCAGTTTAGTGTGCTGTGACAGTTGCAGTGTGGTGTGAAGATGCAGTCAGCTCTCAGCTTGTGTCCCAGTGTGCTCTTTCTGACCTGCTGGTGTCCTGCAGAGGCTGCTCGCTCCAGCCTGACCTCCTGCTGTCTGCCTCTCCCTGCATACGTACATACAGCACATTAGGCCTCTGATGAGCTGTGAGAGACCAGAAGACAAAGCAATACAATCAATTAAGAGTGGGGATGCAAGGAAGGCTGCTCTTACTGGCAGTTTCAGGTTCGAGCTCCGCATTTTTGCCACCTGTTTTGACTCAGGAGAGTAGACATTGCTCCCTGGCTTATCAGAAGGCATGAGGAACAAATGATAGTCTAAGAGTAATGTTCAGATTTGCCAGTGTACTTAACCACTGATTTTGAGTTAGCTAAATCCAGTACACTATTAAGTAATGTATACATCGGGTGTATTGGGGAGCGATTTTCCTGTTGCAGAAATACTTGTACAAAAATTCCTCCAAACAAACTCAATACAAGCTGGCAAATAGTGCAGTTTGTAAAATCAAGCATGGGATTCACAAAAAACTATATTTTTCCTTTTACAAAACACAGTTCATGCAATAATCCATCACACTAGGAAGCCTCTAGCAAACACAGCAGTGCAATATTGTCTTGATATTCCTACAAGCACACAGGCAGAGCTCTACTCTCCCAGGCACTGCCTCTGCAAAAACTTATATTCTTTGATATAAATAAAAATACAAGTTCTTAGACCTTAGAAACCCAAAATTATTACCCTGTAAAGTTTGTGCTAACAAATCAAGTAAGGCTCTTATTTGAACAAAAGTGAGTCCTGAAAAAGAATAATGAATACTGAAGACTGGGTTCACAAAATCTCAAGAATGTCTTAAAACAGTAGCCGATAGCCTACTGGTCAACTGCAACTTCTGCGGTTCGAATTCGGATTCCATTCAAGTCCTGTCATCTCTCCACTGTCCCTATACTAAAGGCATAACCCCACCCCACCCCCAAGAAAAAAATAGTAGTCAGGTGCCCATGTGAACATTGAAAAAGGTTTCGCTTGCTGTAATCATTCCTCCTGTTCACAGTGACCATTAGAAGATCCCTTGATAATGGGCTTTCAGTGTAAGTTATGGGGGACAAAATCCAGTTTGTGCAAAAATGTCTTTAAAAGTTTATCTGAATCTAATATACAGCTTAAGCCATCCAAATGAGTCAAATCAAGTAGATATCTTTCAAAGTTACAGTCATTTTAGTCCAAAATTCCTTCTTTTTGTCTCCCTGGTTAGTGTTAACCTGTAGAGCAGCACTGGAGGAATCGTATCAAAAAGAAGTAAATTTGTAAAAAAAGAAGAAAAAAAGGGTAAACTAAACATGCTTTAACTCTGGAAGATATCCACTTGAAGTTTGAACAGTAAAAATGATTACAGCAACTAAAACCTGTTTCAGTTTTTTCCTTAACTGCATGCTGATAGGCCAACATCAAACTTTTAATAATATCAAGAGATACCTTGAGTTTGTCTTTTCTTTCCATCTTTGCTCTGCTATCCTACATTGCCTTGTTACATCTCTTGTATGGACGTTAAGCCAGGGGAAGGTGTTATGTTTTACTCGTTTCATCATGATAAGGGCAATGTCCTCAAGGATAGTCTGACATGTTCTATTAAAATTATCTAGTAAATCATTTCCAGAAAGATCCCTCTGATTAAGGGTATTACAGACAGAAGCAGCTAAGAACTTTTTGCAAAAACTGCTAGCTGACTTGGAATTAAAAGACTAAGAGCGGATATAGGTAGATGGCTTATGAGGAGGAAGCAGGAGCAAGTATGGAAAATCGGAGACATTAAAATCTAGCAATTCAATATTATTTAGAGAAAATGAGAAGAAATACAAAATGTAAATAAGTAATATAAATTAACACAGTTTCCAAGCAGTCTGACAAATGTCCCATGTCCACAACTTGAGGATTAGACAAAATCCTGACTTTAACTGCCATATTTACCCCCTTGTTTGTTTGTTGGCCCAGACTCCAGATGGCCAGTCAGCCCAAGGTTAACATTCTGTCAGTCAGGATGGAGGAGGTGGCTGTGATGAGCAAAGGCTGGGATACATAACTGACTGCAGTAGAAAGTTAAAATGATAATATTATATTGAAAGACATGCACAAAGTTCTAAATGAAATTATTAATTGCTGTTAAAAATTAATGCAATCCGTTAAAATATAAAAGAATATACTGTGTTTGGTGCTTCCTACAAATTATTTTCATACTGGTTCATGCAGAACTAGAACTTTTGATTTTCTTTCTGACTTCATTTCCACAGGCACAAGATGGCAAGAAAACACAAAAACATTGAGTCAGACTCATGAGACTTGAGGTTTGACAGGAATGTATATATGGGAATACAACTAATATTGATTCTGCACAGAAATGCCAAGCCATAAAACAATCAAGTAGATCAGTTATGTGAGGGAATTATCTGAGACTAAGGATCTACCTATGACATTCAGTCTCTGGCTTTTATTCTGGTTTCCAAGTAGAGTTCTGGTACCTGACCCAAACCCAAAGGGTCCCAGCAAAGATGCCTTTTTTACTACAAGGAACTACAAGAACACAAGCTAAAAGTATCAGGTTTTACTTCTAGTCTAATTTTTAGGCCAGTAGAGAATTTTAAATTTATCCTATAGCGGTCAACAAGCTAGACCCATAGCATTTGCTATGATATCTTTATTAATGGTTTAACTGCAGTCTGTAGCTAGACTGAAAAAACATTAGCTGGCCAGTTAGCTAAGACAACAGCTTGGGGGCATGTTTGACACCAAGTAAAACATCAAAATACCAAAACAGCATGATCCAAAATGGAAAATATTTATTTACTAAAGGAAGAAATCTCTGTCTGTAAGTCTGTGTCTGTATGTCCTTTGCGTATCACTTGAACCATTCGTCCAATCGATTTCACACATAGCCGATGTATGGCTGGTGGACAAAGGGAGTGCAGTGTTGAATTTGTGCCATTTGGACACACGGAATGATAAATATGAATAAATTAAAACTCTAAATAAACAAGCCATCAGCTGCTCCACTCTGCAGCAGTGGGGTGGGGCTTTTAGGCTCTGACTTGCTGAGTGGGACAAAGGCACGCACCCCGCTCAGTTAAACTGCCCGAGAGAGAAGAATGAGTGCACACAGGAGAAAAAAACAGAGACAGTAAAACTAGCCAATAGGAGTACAGTGGCCAATAGGAGTACAGTACACGTTTGATTGGCAGCAGAATCAACCAATGGAACGCCATAAACTGCTTAGATTACAGTTCAACCTTAGTTTAGTCTCACTGGTGAAGTTTCTGTCTGGTTTAAAATCATTTCATTTATTGAATCCTTATCATTTTAATTGATCCGTTCATCAGTTGATGCATATATATTTGGTTCTCAAGAAATAATAAGCAATCAGTCCGTTCTGAAGGGGCTTGTTTTGAACAGGCACTGCACTAGTTACACTTGTGCTCATAAGTTTACATACCCTGGTAGAATTTGTGAAATATTGGCCATTTTTTGTAAAATATGACTGATCATGCTGAAAACTTTTGTTTTATTTAGGGATAGCGGTCAGGTGAAGCCATTTATTTTCACATAATTGCGTTTGCCCTTTTTAAATCATAATGATAACTGAAATCACCAAAATGGCCCTGATCAAAAGTTTACATACCCTTGAATGTTTGGCCTGATAATAAACACACAGTTGACACACACAGGTTTAAATGGCTATGAAGGGTAGGTTTCCACACCTGTGACTTGTTTAATTGTAATTAGTGTCTGTGTATAAATAGTCAATAAGTTTCTTAGCTCTTGAGAGACCCTGCACATTTCATCCAGGGCTGCTCTGACTTTACTGGATACTGAGCCATGAGGAAAACTGTCAAGGACCTGCGAGAAAAGGGAGTTGAACTTTATAAACCAGGAAAAGGATATAAAAAGATATCCAAAGATTTGAAAATGCCAATCAGTAGTGTTCAAGCTCTGATAAAGAAGTGGAAAATTAAGGGTTCTGTTGATACCAAGCCACAGACAGGTAGAACGACAAAGATTTCAGCCACAAGTACCAGGAAAATTGTTCAGATTGCTAAGAAAAACCCACATGCAACTTCAGCTGAAAGTTACATAATAAGGAGGTACTTGAACAAAAATGGGCTGTGCGGTCAAGTTGCCATAAAAAAGTCGTTCCTGTGCCAACGCCACAAAACAGCCCGCTTACAATATGCCAAACAGCACCTAGACAAGCCTCAAAACTTCTGGAACAAAATTTGGAATGATGAGACCAAAATTGACTTTTAAGGTCACAACTATAGACACTATGAATGGTACACATCTTGCAGATTCTGCCAGGGTATGTAAACTTATGAGCACAACTGTATTTTAAAAGTATTTTGTGATATTATAAGTGTAAGCAGGTGGTAAAATAATATTTATGGGAAATAAAATCCACACTGAAGAAGTTCTGATATATTAGCACTGATACGTTAGAGAATTTATATGGCAGTGTGGTGAATGTTTCTGTGTTCTTCTGTTGATAGAGGTGCCACTGTTGTATTTGTACCACATTTGTGCCACATTTATCACCATTTCTGTGATGTGTTATCTGAACTGGAATTGTACTGAATTTTTTAAATTATTTTTTTTATATTTCATTTGTAAATTTGAAAGCCTGGCCTACGGTGGACACCAATATTTTTTCTATAAGCTGCTCTCTATAATTGGACAACAGGAAAGAGAAGAAAACCCCCATGAATTAGCATTTGAAGTTGTGTGCTCAATTTATGCTTTACAAGTTTAGATACTCATTGGGATTTCCCACTGTTAGCATGGGAAATTTGGATATTGACTGGTGAGATTTAGGATGCATTCCTGAAACTTTGAAATTTGTAGATTTATACAGTCTGCTTCAATTTCTAGGAAATGTATTTTTCCCATGTCAACCCCACACATCAGGGAGCATCCATAGACCCTCAGTTCAAAATAATGAGTTCAGCAGTCATCATATTGGCAATGATAGCGTTACAAAGATCTGAATGGGGAACTGCAATATGTATCAAGCAACAAAATCTAACCCCTGATAGAAGCTGTTTCTGCAGGAGCAATTAATGGCATGCACCATTTTAGAACATCCATAGGATCCACCCCAGGGATTCATCAGCCATATGCATGGCTTTACAAGCGAGCTCCGAAGTGTTCAGTAAATACAGTGAGTGTGAGAATACTCAGTAGAGATGCAGGCCTCTTGTGAATAAAGCACGGGCACTCTGAGTCACACAGTATGCCTACGGCATTTAGTGGCATTAAGAAAGGGTCATTGAGTTGTTATTAAACTGGGACAAGAGTCTGTTCACTTCCAGTAAATGGCATCAGATACAACATTTGCTGTGGGATAAGCAAGTGAGATACCAGACAATAAAAATATATGCAGCATGCGTTTGTATGTTAAACAGTGTGAGAGGTCAACATGTTATTAGCATAGTGGACACCAGTCACAGAGGACTATATATAATTCATATCTGATTTTACTGACATTATAAAGTCTATTCAAGTTATTTAAAAAAAAAAAAAAAAAAAGTTGACTAAAGTGCAGTACTATTTCTTTGAAAGGCTTATAAAATGGAAAGAGAAATAACACAATCTGCATAAACATAGTCTACTGGAAGATAAAAGGAAAACCAAATAGCAAAAAAAGATAGAAATGAGCTTAGTCATTTGTCAAAATGTCAGTTTAAATGACGAGAGAAACAAAGCTGATTTTGAATGTTGTCTTCAGCTGGAGGAAACTGGATTTAACTACCAAAATAATAGAGGGCTGTAATCAACATTTATTTTCTTTCTGATTAATCTGCTGATTATTTTCTTGATTAATCTGGAGAAGTTGCCAGAAATTTCTAATCATCCAACTTTTGAAGTCACTAAACCATCTTGTTTCTGCTTTGGCTTCTATGTTTATGATCAAACTGCATCTCTATCAGCAACTATCTACAGCTATAATTGAATGACACTTATTAACCCTATGCTGCATTTAATAGCAATATTAAACAAGAAAATATTAGTGTTAGCTGGTTAGCTAGCAAGCACCATTGGTTATTTAACATTAAGTAACAATATCTCACAAACATGTAGCTACTGTTTGTCAAAAAATCTTCTCATGTCCATCCCGTTTTATAGGATGCATTTCGTGCTAGAGACTTGTTTTGACAACAATAATTTAGCTAACATACTAATAATAGTAAAGGACAACAAAATAACACTAATGTTAATTACTTGTTAAAGTAAAATTAAAACTACTGATGCTAAAGTCAATTTAAATGATGAAATTCAGAAGCTCTAAGTAATCAAGTCATGTTTATGGCATGAGCTGTGATTGGTTATTCATACAATTCTATACAACTTCCAAAGCCGTTCTACTGGGCCGCTTTTCAAGATTCAAGATTTAGTTTATTGTCATTTTCTTGTGTATTTGCACACACACACACAAAAAGAAATGCTGTTCCTCTCAGCCCACAGCAGTGCAACAACAACAGAGAGGATAAAGAAAGTACATGTCTCAGTTGGATGTAGACAGCTCTTGCATGTCAATGAGTGACCAGCACTGATGGGGGTGTCATGTAATCCATTTTGCTGTCCAGAGAACAAACATAAGGCAGCATGACTGTTGGAACTGCCGGTTTGTATGGGTTAACAGTTAGCCTAGCTTGCACTCCTCCATGCTTGCCTAGCTTCCATGTCCTGTTGCACTGCTTTCGATGTTTACTTTCCGATGCAGCTCTAGGCTAGTCTGTTGTCTCCTTTAGGCTTATTGGGTGTAGAAGACCGAGCATGCTCAGCTGATTCAGCTCCAAACCAGTATTTCTCATAGAAAAAAGTCTTTGTTACAAATGTCCAAAACAAAGTGACAATCATAGACATATTTCCCTTGCACACCACACGATGACACAGACGTAGACATGGACAAAGACAATGAATAGTTGGAACTAGGAGAGGCCTCTGCAAACATCGGTCGCACCACCATCGCACCAGTTAATGGAGAGAGAGAGAGAGAGAATACCACCAACAAGAACCCCTTAATTTCTCTTCTTATCTTCACAAAATAACTTCTGTTATCTTCCTCAGTGCAGTTTCTCCTTTGGAAGGTTGATAACAGTGGCAGTTAGCAGTTGACAGCTAACTAGTTGTTTTGATTTAAAAAATATATACAAAGATGATATTCTCTTCTGTTCTTGCTGATTAATGCTGTTACTTCTTCTTCAGAGTCTTTTCTGAAGATTATTTGAAGGTTATTTTGCAAAATGTCCCACTTTTTAGGTCCATGTTTGAGATGTATTCAGGAGCCCATCTCTGCAGTTCCATTAATCTGGTATTGCACAAGGTAAAAGAAAATGCATCAGACAGTTTTCATGACTGTCATCCTTCTTTATCAGTGCTACATGGACCCACAAGGATAATCAAATTCTGGTGACTGACAGGTATATTATTATAATATTATGGGGGAACAGTTACTGTGGTTGCTACTATATGTTTCACTCACTCTCCAATGTGGAACCACTAAAGTACAGTGAATAGAATACAAGCTTATACACCTGTTTAAACCACTTTTAACTTTTTGATGTATCAGGGAAAATTCCACATGTGTGTATGTGATACTATGGTTACAATTGATCTTGCATGATATACGATGTACATGGTTTATACAGATCTCTTCAGAGATTGCTGTCTGGACAGTTCACAATCAGCAGATGGATTTAATAGTTTATTTTTCAAATAATGCTAAAAATCACAGATATACTGTCACAAAACCCAGTGGTTGGTCTGCTTTGCTTTTGTACCACAAGCAAACCATAACAGTTTGCTTGGACAGCTTTCACACCAACACAGGCAAACACACCAGAGTCAGTCTGAACCATATCAAGCAGGTTAGGTGGGAGAACCTTTAAAGAATCAACAAAACTGTAAAAGCTGGGGGACAAAAGTCAGATTGGAAGGAACATGTCCCCTCGTCCCCAGTGGAAATGACACCGTTGACTGAGTAGTCTGAGTAGTCTATTACCTGACTTCCTGACTTAATGATACTGAGGTCTTCTCCAAGGAGGCTGACTGGATATTGGAACACTGTCTTAAATGCACACCAACGCCTTTACTGTATCTTGACATGCAGCAATTAAATGCAGACAGGAGAGAGGAAACATTCAATATTCTTACAGAGGTAGAGAGCACGATGAATTAATTAAGCTATAGTGTCTGGCTTCTCATTAGCATTCCATTGTACTCCTCTGTCACCATGCATGTAATCTCGAGGCCGCAAACCTCACAGAGACCTTGAGCTGCACTATTTTTCATGCTGGGTTATGTAATATTTGTGGCACTGTGTGTTCCGTTCAGCTTGAGGACAATCCATCATGAATCGCTTTCTAAAACCCCAGAAGTGGTGTTTAAACCCTCTAATGCTTCTGCTTCTAATGCATGCTTACTCATTTTTTAATGTTGGAACGACTCTAAGGTAGGGAACGATAACATTTATACTGCAGGCTTTGCGTGTGTAAGCCTAATATTAGACCGTTTGACTGTATTTGAAGCAATCAGCAAGACAAAATCACCTTCCATTGCATGGCAAAGTTTTCCAGATTTTTCAGCTCATTTAGATGTGGAAACAGAGAGAATGTTTGGCTGTTCTTTAAAGAGGACCTATTATGCTCAATTCCAGCTCTAAATTTTTATTTTTGGACTCCACTAGAGTAGCTTTGCATGATTCACAGTTCAAAAAACTTCTGATTTATCTTATACTGGCCCATTTATGCAGCCCCTCAGTTAAGCCTCTGTTTCTTAACAGGCTGTTTGAGCTCCTGTCTCTTTAAGGCTCCTCTCCCAATGAGCCCACTCTGTTCTGATTGGCCAGTTTTCCAGAAGCTGCTGAGGGGCAGCACATATCAGAGTCATGTTACTGCCAATGCAAACCCTATATTTCCTGCTGTACTACCTCAAATGAAAAGATTTTAAATAACAGGAGACTTTTATTGTGAAGAATTTACAGGAAATGAGACATGTTCCTCACTCAATTAGCAGAGCTTCATTAGTGTAGCTAAACACTGGTCGAAACAACAACATATAGACACATTTGAAGCTCTTTGTTCAGCGGATCAGTTAGAAATAATGCAGGGAGGAATAGTACAAGCAGTAACAGCCACAGTGATGATGATGTTTGATGAAGAGCTGCAGACGATCAGCACACCTCCAACAGGTAAACTCCTTATTCTACTTTGCCCTGCTGTGTAATGGAGTCATGGCTCAGCGTCACTACCCCCAAAACAAGCGGAGCAGATGTCCATATAAAGAAATCCTTCATAAGCCGACGTTAGCTCAGGTTGAAAGTAGAAAAAACCTGATTGTCAGAGCAGTCTGAAGCCATTGCTTTTTGCTCACATGGATTACTTCTACATACATTTACCTCATTATTTAACATGTTTTTAGCTGTCTTAACTACATCTTCTTGGAGAAACACTATTTTTGTCACTGTGTGAGTTTGTGTATGTGTAGACGTATCTAAATGCAATGACAATGAACTTGAACAAAACACTACCCTACATGTTTTAATTAAATGGGAGTCACTTACCCATTCATCCATAAGCTTTTGCTATCCTGTCACTTTTTGGCTGCCAATATCTCACCTTCAATTAAGATTATTTACCACATCACATCATGGGAGAGAGCGCTAATAGCAGTTGGGCGGGGGAAAGTACATGGTTTGCCGAATAAAAACAATACGTAGCATGAAACACCAACAACACAGAGGTTATATTAGCAAAATTAAGCACACAATTACAAAGAGGGGAACAACTTCTGAAGATGTAAATTCTGAAATTAAAGTCCTGGACTAATGCCAGAACTGAAAACTTGAAATACCATATACTCCAGTTCAAGATAATTGAGGTTATATCGGTGTAGATATGCAGTTGGAAAATCTTGAATATAGTGCAGTTTGTGAAAACAGCACTGGTCACTGATTCTTGTAATTTCTGTGTAGTATTTTAACTCAGTAAATCAGTGCCACATAATTTTTGAGATATTAAAATGAATCTATTGGAAATCTACTGTATAGCTTTTCAGAAGAAAACAGTTGAAAACCAACATCAGTCATTACTTCCCCAAGCTTCAGTTAGGATTTACCACTCACAAGCATGATGGTACTAGATACTATATAGCCAGAAAATCTAAGTTTTGTTCAAACAGGAAATAAACAATCTAGTGGCAAGCACCGTGAACACCTGTCTGACTGACACAAGCAAACATGCTCCAAAACATTCAATATCAGCCCCGAGGCAAACAAAGGAGAATATTCTGTAAGTTATAAAACCATATCATGGAAAGTGTACGTTCCATGAACACCTTTTGGGGGCCAGCATACATTTCTCACACAGAATTCACAAACTAAAATAACACGGCGGTCAGTAAATATTGTGCGCTAGGTAGTTTATAGAGAGTGATTACGGACACCTCTTTTGCTTAGACATACTAAATGTACCCACCCACCTGTATGGTTGCCCGCTTGAGTGTTATTCTGGCCGATTTAGACCTTTGATGAGGTTGAAGTTGGGAGGAGTTGCCATTACAGGCGCAACAAAACTGAGAGAGAGAGATGTCAATCAAGCACAGTCAGTACATGCAACCAAATTAAATCCCTTAATCTGGCACGGTTGTACGTGTGGCCTTTTATTTTTATTCATTTATTTTATTTATTTGCATGAACACCAAAATAATTAATATCATACAAAAATAACAAAATAACAAATCCTTTGATTGGATATTGTGTTAGTACCTGTGGAGTATTAAAATGAGCAACACTTCTTTTCACATATCAGACATCAGTCTTCCAAGAACTCTTATCAAGGACAGATTCCGAACAATTCGTTTCATATAATTGAGTTTCAAACACCTCATTATTTTTTCATGTAGCATTTACAAGCATCAACATAACACCTAATTGCTATCATCATGCTTGGAATAGCAAGTTTGTTCCTTTGTCCTCAAGGAATGCAATGTAAAAAAAAAATCATATGATGATAGCTACAATTATTTTTTTCTCCACAGAGTGCATAGCTCAATCATACTGGAGGGGATTCAACCTTTCTCTGGAAGTTTTTTTTACTTATTTAGTGAGTGTCTTATTTAACTCCCAGGTCTTTCTGTCACTTTTTGCCTGTGCTTGCCTTCAGAATGCCATCAGTGCTTTGACAGGCTTTTGACAAGATTTGTTAAGTTGTCCTGATGCTTAAAAAATGCAGGAACAGATTTTTTTTGGCTACTTAGGGCAGCAAAAACAAGTTGTGAACACAACATTGACATTATAATCAGCTTTTAAATTGATATGACAAACAGTTTCTTATTTACACATCCAGCAGTGACGGAGAAACAATCATGGCTCTTTATCTGCTAAATAATGAGTGAGTTCATTTTGAGTGTAAAATCACAGTACAAGTTTACAATTTCAGGAAAAGGATAACAATATATAAATATATAAAAACAAAAGTAAATGTTCAGACAACAAATACAGGAAATGGTAGCAATTATAATTCAATTATAGGAGCAGGAGAATAAATAGGTTTTCTTTCTCATTTTAAAATCTCAGTGGTGTTTGTCTCTCTGATTGTTTGAGGTAAATTATTCCACAGCATTAGTGCATGGTAAGAGAGAGGTGCTTTGTAGGTAGTCTGGCCTGGTTGAAGCAGGGAGTCAGTGGATTGGAGGACAAGATCTGTGTTGCATTCAAATTGTTTTTGATAAGAATTCTTGTGGCTGTGGTGTTTTGGACTAGTTGTTTTTCAATGCTACAGAGTGGAAGATCTGATTGGTAGCATATTCCAACAGTCCAGTCTAGTTGAGATCAATGCATGGATGAGAATTTCTGCATCACTGTGTTAGAAATGGGCAAACTCAGGCAATTTGACAGAGGTGGAGGAAAGCCGCTGTGGTATCGACTATGTTCACCAGCTAGTCACTGATTGTGTCTGTGCGCCGTTTGGTGCTTAGCAGCTAGCGTACAGCGGGGTTGTAGACTTTTTGCTGAAAACTGCTGCCTGCCGCATCCAGGAAACAACAATATGAGAGCACTGAGAGTGAACCAAAACAATAAAGTTGCCACCGGACAGCTAAACGATGAGCTTTCAAATCACATATTGTTATCTGATACATTGCTATCATAAACATGTTGACTATAGCTGCTTTAAATTCCACTAAGTGAGGTACAGTTGTAACCTACTTTATCAAGCCACGGGCGTCTGGGAAATCCGCCTCACCAGATTGCAATGGTCTTTTCCACTGAATCAGGAGTAATTCAGTGCGCATGCACTAAAACAGCATGAGTGAATGGAGCAATAGGAAGGCACCTCTGGGCAGGAAGTAACAGCTTCCACCAGGTGCTCTGGTTTCCTACAGTTCCTAGATGCTCCAGCCATGACTTGACTCCAATTGGCCCTGTTCATCCCCATCCAATCGACCCCCTTTCATCCCTCCCCATCATCCCACCACATACAACCTCTACTAACCTCCAGCTCCTGTTCATCGACCCTCTTCGTCCCTCTCCTCTACCCCAGTCATCCATTCGCAATTGACTCTCATCTAATTCTTCCTGAATTTTCTTGCCAAACCTAATAAACTGTTCTTTTAAATACCACACAAATGGCGTGGTCTTTGTTAGTGAACAGGCTGTTGTCACTGCATTAGTGCACATTATTTTAAAGAGTAACTGCACCCCCAGGTCTGAGCCTAACTCATCCCACTACATCATTTTGAAAAATGCTAAAAAGTGGGCAAGGGGCTGAGAGGAGAAGAGGAAAGGGGAGGAGGGGGGGGGGTGGAATGGCTGTGTGAGGCACGAGGGCAGACGTTGCGCAGCAACATATAATAATAATAATAATGAGAGGAGGACAAACAGTGCAGTGACATTTAAATGGGCCAGAAGTCATTTTGCATTCTGTCCTGTAGCTCTTTAACTTTCCGGCTGTCCGTTCCTGCAGTTATCAGCTGTTAAAGTCTTTCTTTAAAACGTTGAATTGCGGTGTGACCGGAGCTGTTACCGAACCTGTCCAACCACAGCTCTGCAGCTCCGCTCCACAGCCGACAGTTCTGGCGGAGCTGCTCCAGCAGCTGAAGCTGTCCACTGCGGAGCACCACAGTGGACAGCTTCAGCAGACAATCAGGACAGACAAGTCCGGCGGATTTCCGGTTACATCGTGATTTTACTGTTTTAAAACAAGATTTTACCAGCTGATTACTGCAGGAAGAGACAGCCCGAGATTTGGATAGCTGCAGGGTGAGATGCGAGGAGGATTACTATTGTTTTTGTGGCTGCCAGCAGCTTTTCATTTCACAGACGGAGAGATCCCCTCCAGCAGGCCAGCACCGCTGTAGCTGCTGTTAACTCCTGAATCTAAAACTGTCTCTCTCAATCAGCATATATATGAAAATGAGTTTGGGGCTGGGGGAGGTGGGCTTTATCATTCTACCATTTATATAAATTTCATGACATAGAGAACTCCCAAACGGTCGACTCTACTCAGCATTGGCCCCTCTTCTTCAGGGCTGATTTTAAACAGCAGATGACAGGTTGAGCCATTTCAACCCATGAAATGCTGATTTTTATATATTTGGTGTTAATGTCAATATTAACACCAGCATTGGTGTGTTTCATCACAGTATAGTCATATGATTTAGTTTACAGCCCAAAAAAAACAGTGTGCAGTAACTCTAACATAAAATTTAAAAAACAAAAGGCAATATGTGATTGTATATGTCTTACATGCTTTGAGCTAGTCTAATCACTCGCGTTGGGGAGGGAAATAGGCATACAAAACACACAGAACCAGGGCTCATGCAATAAATCACATGAGCAGTGTCTGGTGCTCTTAATTAAAACAAATGTTTAACAAAAGTCAGAATGATTTGTCGGCCTATTCTCTGTTCAAGTGACTTCCCCTGTCTGTATGTTTTTTTTCTCTGCAATTACTTGTACTTGCATCAGTGACGGTGGTGTAGAAGGTCTGCGTAGTGAAATACTGAGCTCAAGATTAAATATGTTTTCATACAGCTCTCGTATTGTATATCTGAGACAGTATTGCATCTTCATATTCTGCTAATACAGTAACTTGTACTATAAACACCATTCATCTTACCTCAATCCCCTCCTCTTCTCAGTAACCTTCCACTCTCTGCATCATGTATTTATCAGTTTGAAGAACTCCACAAGTTGCTGCAGACAGCAACAATACATCTCACTAACTGTATTCCTACACATGCTGCGCAATGTATTATGCCGCAGATCAGCTGTTTGGTTCAGTATGTGCTGCTGAGGCGTAATACAGTACGCGGCATGCGTAGGAATATGGATGTTGTACGGTCGAGAAAATGTAGTGCCAAAGGAAAGGACTGTCGGCGGGTAATAACAGGTAGTATGTATGAGCTAATAACTACCTCACGCAACCCACTTCAAAAACTTCAGATTTTCAGCTTTCCACTCTCAGCAGATGAATGTGAAAACAGCCTTCTAGTGTCAAACTCTGTTCATAGAGTGAATTCAGAAAGTATTCAGACCCCTTCACTTTTTTCACATTTGTTATGTTCAGGCTGGCCCAGGCTTGCCTTGGACCACTGCTGCCACTATTAATATTGGTCAAATTTCTTTTATTATTATTGTTGTTATTGTTATTATTGTTGTTGCTGTGCCTCTCTGTGTCTCTCTCTCCTTTCTCTCCCTCCCTCTTTCTCTCTCAACCCAACCAGTCAATGGCCGCCCACCTTGAGTCCGGTTCTGCTCGAGGTTTCTTCCTGTTAAAGGGGAGTTTTTCCTTGCTGCTGTCACCAAGTGCTTGCTCATGGGGGAATGTGAAAAGTGCCCTGAGATAACTTCTATTGTGATTTAGCACTATATAAATAAATAATAAATAAATCAGTGGTGTTGCAGTGATGGTTGTCCTTATGAAAGTTTCTCCCACCTCCACACAGGATGTCTGGATCTCAGCCAGAGTGACCAATTGGGTTCTTAGTCGCCTCTCTTACCAAGGCCCTTCTCCCCCAATTACTCAGTTTGGCTGGGCAGCCAGCTCTTGGAAGAGTCCTGGTTGTTCCAAACTTCTTCCATTTAAGAATTATGGAGGCCACTGTGCTCTCAGGAACCTTCAATGCAGCAGAAATTTTTGTAGCCATCTGTGCATCGACACAATCCTGTCTCTGAGCTCATGACTCTCCTTCAACCTCATGGCTTGGTTTTTGCTCTGATATGCATTGTCAGCTTTTGAGACCTTATATAGACAGGTGTGTTCCTTTCCAAATCATGTTGAATCAATTGAATTTACCACAGGTGGACTCCAATCAAGGTGTAGAAACATCTCTAAGATAACCAAGAGAAAGGAAGTAAGGCACCTGAGCGAACAGAGCCTTTGGGAAACAATGACTTAAGCGTGCTAATAGTTGGAGGCTCTGTAGTAGTAAAGTTAAGAGGACATCTTCCTGTCTTTTAATCCTCTCTGAGCACACACTTTTAAATGTCAGCATAGCAAATCAAACCCTACAGGTGATATACATACACATTATGCTGTATATTTATAAAAAGATGTTCACAAGATCACAGAACAGAGAGATTTAACCGTAAATCCCACTGCTGACAAAGTTTTGACAAACCTATCACTTCACAGACTGATATCAACAATTCTGCAAAACTCCAGATGACATTTAATTACCATGTTTTGTTACGTTTAATGCCAACTTTAAAAAAAAAAAAAGAAAAGCTGCAATATCTGAATATGGCAACAATGGTATATGCATATTTTTTGGCCACTGGGGGCAGGAGAACAAGCTGAAAATATAACACATGGTCATATATATAAGTTGTGACTAATGTGTTAGGAAGCAGTTGCTCATTTACACATCCTGCTAACATAGAGCAACATCAGAAATCATTTGAGTCATTTCTCGATTAATTATTTTGTCTATAAAATGTCAGAAAATAGTGAAAAATGCTCACTATAGTCCCAGAGTCAAAGGTGGCGTCTTTAAAAGTGCCTTATTTTGTTCAACCAACAGTCCAGAATCCAAAGATATTCAGTTTACTGTAATGACTGACAGATCATCACTTGAGAAGATGAAACCAAGCTGATCCATTGTTGATATAAAAATATTGTTTAGTGCAGCTATAAGGTTAGGGGAAGATTGTTATACCTAATAAAGAATGGTTAATGTTAGAGAAAGCAAACATTAATTGCAGGTCTGTAATGGAACACAATCTCAGAGGCCTGTACCACGAAGCAAGTTCAACATACCCAGGATATCTTTTCATTATCTGGCTTCACTGAACCTTACATTAGCTGTCCAGATAACCAGTACTACAAAGCTGGTCATCAACTAGCTCAGTCAACCCGGGGTCTTCCTATCCAGCTACGAGCGCGTTCATGTGAAAGAGGCGGGGTTGTTAATTACGAGTGACATCATCAGAACCATGAATGAAGTTCTTCATGATATGACTTAATTACAGAGAGAGTATTGTTTGCTATTCAGTTGGATGATGAAGAAACCATTCTGAATATGTCACATAAAAAAAAACAATTTTAATGTCAGACTGTTTCTGCTACCGAAGCAAAGAGTGAAAAAGTACTTAATGGCTGATGAGGTCTCTCTGACCCAAATGTTGCATTTATAATCATGGGAGCCAATTAACAGTATGTGGATTATTCTTCTGATAAAAAACAATATTTCCTTTTTATTTCCAGTTATCATCACACAGTTTGTGTAAAATCGTCCAGACTGTCAGCTGTCACTACGGGGATAAAATACACTCTATACTATTAAAATGCAGCTAAAATCCTCATCATGTGTTTAGTGTTGTAAACGATCTCTCCGTTTTTTAGAAGCTCTGTTTTAAAACCAGAGTAGAAATAGAAAGTCTGGAACAATAAAATGTTTCCACTGACCTATAAAGATATATATCGCTCTTTTTTACTTGTCACTTTATTGTAAACTCAAGACTTTTGTCCATGTCGGGATCTTGTAGGAACGATGACTCTTTTTTTTCCCCAGTGATCTGATTGGTCAGTGGTCGGAGTGTTGACAGGTTGTGATCCGATCGTCTGAAGGTTAGCTGTCCAGCATAAGTTACCATGGTGATGTACCCCGGTAAGAAGTGAACCAGCGTCGTAGGACTGAAACCCAGAGTTAAAACTGAAGTTACCTTGCTAACCCCAAATCCTGCTTCATAGTACAGGCCTCTGGGTGTGCTTACAAGTCCATCCGCCACCCCATCCTCCACACCTCACTACATAATAGTACACTACCTTCTGCACTGGCACAGAGGCTTGGTAATGGATATAAATCGCCAATTCTGACTGCCAGAATTGTCCAATATAAGTATAGCTCCTAGAATATATGTGAGGACAAAGAAGAGATTTGGCCATTTTCTTAGTCCAGGTTTCTCTGGGTAGAGAACTCACACACTGCCTCTCAAGAGACTGTCTGGATTCTTAAACTGTTAGTTCCTGTGTGCTGAGTGGTGACCAGACAACAGAAATTTAATCTGATGAATGAGGTGAATCTATAGCTTTTCAATTAAAGATGCCTTGTTCTGCCTTTGTGTTTCGTGGGGACGAAGCAGGTGAACCCCAAATGCAGACACTCACAGTGAGGAGACGGGGATATGATAGAAAATGTTTATTTCTGAAGGCTGGGGAAAGGGGATTCAGACCTGGGGAAGTTTGGGCTGGTAGCTGAGAGACTGGGGCAAGGGCTTAGGCAGATAGCTGGAAACCTGAGGCTTGGGCATCAAGCTGGGCTAAGCAGGGCAGGGGGTGGGGGGGGGGTGTTGAGGGGAGCCAGGCAGAGCGGGTTCCAGAGAGCACAGGGAGCTGAGCTGAGCCGATGAGGAAGACAGACGAGGCAGCAGATCTGGAAACAGAGGCTAGAGTCAGGCTGTGTTTAACTGCAGGCGCAGGGAAACAGGTATTAGGCAAAAGCAGAATACTGACAGAACAGTAACAAGAATCAAAAAGGGCGACTGCATGGGCAGAGTCTATGATTTGGCAGTGTGGAAGTGGCAGAGCTTAGTCTTTGTATAGGCTTGATTACAGAAATGAGGGGCAGCTGGTGTGGCTCTCACACAATCACCCACCCCACACACACACACACACACACACACACACACACACACACACACACACACACACACACACACACACACAGGGATAGAGCCACAAGGAGAGCAGCAGCAGGCTAGGGAGACACTGAAATAGAGGTAGAAGGTGTGGCAGATGATATCCCAGGGGCAGATGTAACATTTTGGTGATAGTGGCTGATTGAGGCTTGAATTTCTTTAAAACTGAGCGCAGCTCCACCGACACAGCCCATCCTGTGTGCATGCAGCATGCATAGAGCGAACATGACATTCATCCACAGAATGGTACACACACATTTCACTTCATCAGTCACACAGCGGGCTCAAAACATAAACACAATCAATCACGGAGCGGTCCCGCGCAAAATGGTCAGTGAGTGATGAATGAAGGGGGAGGGGGGGGGGGGGGGCTGTTAGCAGGGAGCTGAGCCACATTATGGATTATTTTGAACAACATGAACACCTTGCCGCAGTAGAAAGCTTCAGCACTGTTGATTATTGTTTGCTCGATCGATTTTCATTGTGAAACGTCCCTCAGGTGTATGTCATACCGAGGTTATGTAGCTCGGTAAATTCTCAATACATAGACCTCAACACAAATCCTCTCTGATCCTGTTTGGGTCACACACACACACACACACACACACACACACACACACACACACACACAAAATCAAACACACAATATATCTTTTCATTGCCACTTCCCACTGTGCTAACATCAGGCCTGGCAGCATGACTCACAGACCAACCACTTGCCTTTTAACAGTTTTCATCCTAAATGTGCTTTAAAAGGGATTTGAGAGGATTCAGAAGTATTATATTTAGATTCATGATCAAACTGAATTCATCCAAAGTAATGCTGAAAGAATTAATGACAGAATATAAAGGGCTAAAATACCGTATAAGCATGTAATGCGGTTTTTGATTTGAGATAATCTGCAGGAATGGTGCTTTTGCATGGGCAGACGACTTGGGTTAAAATATTTGAATATTACAGTGCATCTGTGATCGAAGCCATATCTGTTGTACTGTAGATGTACTATACTGTCATCCCACAGGGTTATCTATTGTAGAGGATGAGAAAAAACAGCACAAACATACTGTACACAGCATAGATATGGTCTTTAATGTTCCCCGCAGGAAATTTGTTTTCACAGCACGTACGTATTCCTCACAGAAATGTACACATTGCCACACCGCAAACACACCAATAAACATAAACGCATAACATTCATTCTCCCACCTGAGTCCCAACACGTATTTGCGCACACACCCACAGATGAGTCTGGATCCACTGTGTCAGTGAGGCAGTTTGTTCAGTGCTGCTACGGCAGAAGGGACAAAACTTCTGCCAAAACAAGCTCTTCTCCATGTTAAGGTCCTGTATCTACAGCAGTAGTGTGAGGTGTGGATTGAGAGTGTCTATCGTGAGTGCGGGGCATATGATGTCTCTGTCATTCATGTCGGAGAGATTGAATGTAGGGGAGTCGATGACGTGTGATCCTGGTAAGTTTGTTTTTGTTGGAGATGGCTAACATGGTGAAGAAACAGAGGAAACAGTACAACAGGATGGGTTTTTGTAAAGCAACAACAGGGGGTGGGGGGCAACAGAAAGTTTGCGGATGATGTGGAGCATCTGCTGGGATCCTTTATGGATATCAGTGATGTGTTGATCAAAACTGAGTTTATTGTCTAAAGTGAATCCAAGATATTTGAAGTTGATCTGTTCTACTGTCTTACCATGGATGGAGGTGGGGTTCAGTCCAGTGTGGGGTGTGTTTGATGTGTTAATGAGCAATTCTTTTGCTTTTGTCCATGCTCAGTCGGAGGTGGTTGTCGGTGCACCATTGTGTGAAATGAAAAAAACTACTCATCGGAGTATTTGTAGTATGTGGTGATGGATGAAGGCTTGATGCAGTCGTTTTGTGTAGAAGGTGTTAAGGAAGGGACTGAGGACACACCCCTGAGGGGCTCTGGTGTTGATGATGATGGTTGATGATGTTACTGTGCTTATGGTCTGTTGCTGATGATGAAGTTGTAGACCCAGTGGATGAGGAGTGGAGGGATGTTGTGGTGGTACTCCCCACTTGAGTACATCCTCCCAGTACATATCTCTCTGTGGACATTTCGGTTGTCAAATATAGGTGTATTAACCATAATATTAATATTGGGGCTGAAGAGGCCTTTGTCCACAAAAGACATTTTGACATGTCACAGTAGGAAAAGCACAAAATGAATGATGGCTGAATTCCATTTGGTTGCCTCAGTTTCAGGGACCTGGTATTTTTACATGGTGGATCATTGTCATGGCTTACTGGGAGACTTGAAGAGAAGCTATCGTTAATGTTACTTCAGTCAGAGACCAGTTATAGGTTATACAGTTAGATTTGGTGGAAAAGGCTCTACTTGAGGTGAGTTCTCATTGTATCCAAGCAGTAATGAGCCCTTCTCATCTGAGGCAAAGCTCAGGCAACACCCTGGCTAGCCTCAGATGAACATGCGACGGGATACCAACAGTATTCCAGTCCAAGGGAAATATTCTAAACTATATGTACCCAGCCTATGTGAGGCAACCACCATGTTACGATTTCCCTTGAACACTAGCAAATCCCTTCTCATCTGAGTCAAAAGCTGTGAGCTCAATTCAAGGGCTGCATTCTTCAAAGGCTGCATTTGAGGCTCAAATACGTTAAGGTTCAAACAAACGCGGCCAAGAAATGCAACCTTCTTTTTCCAAATTTGGAGTATCCAATGGATGGATCAGGCGAGAAAGTAACCATTTCACGATATGTTGTCAGTTTATCCAAATAATGCTTGTTTGGAGTTCTGCTCCAATGTTTTCGGAGATGTGGTGAGACCAGCTGGTCATCTCAGCTCTATATGTATAGATATCACCACATTTCTATATTAAATTTCGTTATATATTATTAAGTTATATTTATTATAGCTACATTACAGCTTGAATAACACCATTCACTGCATCTCTCTGTCAATGAGGTTATTTTTTGTGAGAAAAAAAGTGCTAGTGGTGCTTTGACTTGAGATTATTTTGTCACAGTTCAGTCAGGTAGTTGTGTTTGAAAGTGAGCTGCAAGTACACTGCTGTTCCAATTACAGAATGATTGTACTCCGTCTTCCCCTTACTCTGAAGAGAGACAGAGAGGATGAGCCTCTTCAGCTGATGAAGGAAGACATGAGGTTGTAGAGAGAGGCAGAGGAGAGGAGAGCAGTGAGAGAATGGACAAGTTCTTCACTCTACTCAAGAGATTAGTTGAATAATAAAAAAAGTAATTGTTAAATGCATTGGTGATTTCATTTATAGTAGTCTTTACAACTATTCAAAACATAAAGTACATAAGTAGTAGAATAACAATGTGTCTGCAGGTCCTTAAAAGTCTTAAATTCAGTGTTATAAATATTAGGTCTTAGAAAATGTGTTTATGTATAATTTAGTTCAGCTGAGCAGGGAGTCCCTGATGGTGCTGATGGACCTGGATGGGCTGCCACAATGATAAAACTAAAATTTCTGGCTTTATTTCTACTAGCTGTGTCCCGATTGTCAACTGCAGCTGTCAAGGTTGCTAGGAGACAGGAGCGGCGCTTCTTGACGAAAGGGTAAGGGCGGGAACAGCTGGTGATGCAAATAGAAAATCCTCCGTAGACCAGACCATCTCATGGGTACCTGCAGACCCCAGAGGCATACTTTATGTCATATCTCACAGATGCTTTATTCTATCATTCCAATTTTTCATGACTTTGTCAATTAATTTGTTCCTTATGACTTCATATCATTGTTTTCTGTTTGTGTTGTACTTAGTGCTTTTTAAAAATACCAATGTACTGGGGTCCTGGGGGACCTCAGTCAAAAGCACCCACTGCCGCCTATGCAGTTTTAATAGATGAAACTATTTATTGAATTCCTGTTTGCCATAGGTCCTGATTTAAAGTATCACATACTATCAGGGAGGGATGGGGGCATTCTGTCAGTCATTTTGAAGGCTTTGTGGAAAGATATTACTTGGGATAAAAGCTTCAATTTATATTAAAGAAAAGTATGTATTTTTGTTTTCCACAATATGCAAATTAACTAACTTTCCTAAAATAACAACAACAATGATTAAAAGAGAAATAGGTTAACATTTTGCTATGATGGTCGTTTCTTACAGTAATTTATACTTGGGGTCCCCAGGGACCCCAGTCAGTTGTCCTTGTATGTTAAATATGTTGGTAGGATGAAGGTTAAAGGGGACCTATTATGCTTTTCCTTATCATTATAGATGTTTTTTGAACTGTGAATCATGCAAAGCTACTCTAGTGGAGTCCAAATATAAAAAATATAGAGCTGAAAATGAGCATAATAGGTCCCCTTTAACAACACTCAGTCTACGAAGGACACGCCTTTGTAGTCCGTGTCCTTCAAGGGATGCGGCCCCTCAATTGAGACACAGCCAAAATAAAAATGTCAATGGTGAAAAAAGGCCAATTCCATCCTCATACATTATTATTATTTATTATATTGGAAAAGAAAGAAGTTACATCCTCAAATTCTGTTTGATTGTATAATAGCAGGCTTGTTTAAATTTATTGTAGGCTATCCCTCTTGGTGAAGACAGACCTCAAAGACCCCATACTTGATTCAAACCAGGATATTACCATTACTTGATACAGTATGCATGTTTATTAACAGTACTTTATTAACAGTACTTAAGGGTTGTCTTCATAGCCAATATTTACAATATCTCCATTCTGCTCATTAGAGAGTTATGTACCACGCTCATGTTGGAATGAAATGCAACTTCCAAAAATCCTCTTCAAAGAAAAGGCTACAGAGTGGTGTCTCTCTTCATTGTACTCCACTTCTATACACTCCTGTCAAGTGTGAATGTTCTGGTGATGCGGGAGCAGCTGTCAGATGTGTGGCTGGATAAGAGGAGCTGGGTGCACGCTGTGACAGCACATTGATGTACATGCTGTGGGTCTACTGCTCCCTCCCATGGCTCTATAGCATATTCTCTGTCAGGAGCATGTGAGTGGCAGTGGTCAAGGCTCCCAAAGGAGGTAACATGCTGGGCACACAATTTAAACCCTAGGATTGTGACAACGTGCCATACTGAACAGCATGTTGTGAGTCTGAAAAAAAGGCATTAAAATTCAAAGTCAGTTGTTTTTACAGCTGCACTTAGCAAATTAGCACATTGGTAAGCCAAGGAACTGTGTGCCTCATGCCAAAATTCTCATTTATGATGGAACCTCATAAAATTTTATGTTCTTCCTTATCTTTTTGATTTTTCACTTATTATGATTCCCATGTGGAATCATAAATCTCCGTTTCAGGTGCCCCGGGCAAGATTCTCATGTAAGAATACAGCAGTTTTATCAACCAGCATCACAAAATTGCGTTGTAAAAAAAAAAGTCACACCCCAACCCCACTAGAAAGGCTGTGAGTTCATCCTATTAAATCTCAGGATTTAGTATGGACACAGGTGGAAATTTCTGGGAGTTACAAATCCAAATCTAGGACAAAAAAGTGAAATTTTTCAAGATTCCATATGCCATCTTTGACTTGAGAAGAAAAAGAGAATACTCCTTACAAGAACTCTTATCTTCTGATGATCTGTATTACTGCGTGAGGTTGGGTTTGACACCTAAAAGAACCACAACAGAGGGCTGGCAGGATGGCAAGAGCAAACATAAAGGCAGTGTTTCATGAGATCACTGCCTGACTCTGGAAATCAGATGATGTTTACATCAGCTTGAGCAGACTGGAAACTGAGAGGCATTGTTTGAGTGGAAATAAATTGTAGTCTGTCTCTCTTGAGTCTTCCTGCCAGCAGTCTAAAATCTGAAACCCTACGGCTCAATTGTCAGTCAAAATAGTGCATAGCATGGCGACCGCTAAATCTGCGTTACAATTTGAAATTGTGAGATTGATGCACTGTACTGCTCTCATGCAACAACAGCAGCTTTTTGAATGACAATGTGGTCCTCTAACAGCTCGTTAAGATTCAAGGCTTCTTCTTCACAGTAAGGAAAATAACAACCTATTCCATTCAATTTGCTTAAGAACTGTTCCAGTTATAATAACACACTGAGTTACCTTTAGCATCTCCTCCTGTGTAAACTGAAATGTTGAATACATTAAATTCCAGTTAAATAGGCCATCACATGCAATAGTGTGACTGGGGGATGATGGCTGGGGATGGCAGCTGGGTTGTCATTTGTGTTATAATACTGTAAGTCTCCTTTGGCTTTAAGGTTTCTTCACAAATATTTATGAATGCAGGTCACCCTATTAGCAGAGACAGACTAGACGGGTATAAAAAACAATCTTTGGTCTGAGGAAAAACAAGCTACACTGGCAGTGAGAAACATATTTGCAGGCAGAATCAGCAAACAAATCCAAAAGGATGAAGGCGGCATTTAAAAAGAGTCAAGTCGCGTCTTCATCCATTGATGGCTAACTGTGGGAGTGGAAATGAGGGTCGTGCACATGCACCTGGTTCCTCAATGAATGAGATTTATAAAACACCATGCATAGGCATGGCTTTATAAATCTGACGAAAAGAATGCATATTTCTGCCTTTTGTGCATAAGCTCAGTTTTAGTCATGAATCTACACAGAGTTTTATGCATGTGGCCCCTGGTGTGCAAGTGAGTAGTAGCAGGAGAGGTTCAAACTGCATGGCAGTGACAGTGAGCGGGGGAACTGTGGTCAGATGATGACTCTGATAAAAACATCATAATATATGTCATCAATTCTAAAATCGCAATCACAAACACACACAACAAAAGAAATGATATACTTTTCTGAATATCTTACCTTATTTTTATGCAATTTTAAACTGATAATTAGATTAATTAGAGCCTATTGCTGGATTAAAAGTGTTGGGCAAATGTTCTCCATACAGTACAGGCTCAATAGAACTCCTTTTTTTGTTCTGACTTGTATATATCATGGATATAGATGAGCTTAAAACCAAATAATAAATGTTGCCAAGATTCATACTGTATATAAATCCTGTCAAATGTTTTCCTGTCTCTCATCTCTTTATTACTTAAACCAACACAATAAACAAAACACATGATGTGATGCTCCTTGGTGATCTTTAGCCCAAAGAACATTTTGCTGTAGAAGTATTTCATTCTAAACACATTTTAAAATCAGTTTAAGCCCAGAAATTAAACACAGTTTCATAATACATGCCTTATACTACTACATGTTATAACCTCCCCATCAGTTTAAGCCTAACTGTTAACAATCAAACATGAACATTATCATATTAAGCATCAATATCTGGATGTCCAAACTTCAATAGTGGATAGCTGAGCTCACTCTAAGCAGGCTTTGAGGTCATTTAAACTATCACATCTACCTAATAATGTAGAATGTGTTGTATAAAGAGGTATTTTTTCCTGTGAACTTGATTGCTTTAAACAGTTGCCTTGAACAATTATCCCATGAATCAGTGAAACATTCAATCCCTGCATGAGATAATTGCTCCTCCTGGCTTTAGCGATGCAGATGGAAAACGGTGTATTTTGATCTCCAAATACCTCCCTGAAGACTTTTGAGGAACTGCTTTCTCATCCGTCTACATGAAAGAGCCCATTGGTTTGACCATTTGGAGTAACCACAGCCTCACCACAAAAGTGCAGTGAATGAGGATTTATGAAATCAGGTTATAGATTAGTTAGTGTCACTGTTGAGATTTCACCAGCGGTCCAACAATCAGCCTCTCTGCTTCAGCAGCAGAACCCTTATTTTATTTGTTCTCGCTCATCTCAATGACAATGGGCGGTTGTCATATCTACTTTGACAGTTGCTATGGTAACAGGTGCTCAGTATTGTTGGTGAGGTATCTATTGCCCCAAGCGGACCATCTAATTCATGTCAGATCTGGACCTCGATGTGTCAATCACATCTACTGGAGAAAAAACAAAATTACAACTGGCAGGTTGATGTTGATGCAGCTGAACAGAAATCAGTCGTGTAAAAACACATTTAATTTAATCTCATAGAGTGTAGAATTTACAGTAAGAGTGAATGATGAACTCTTACTTCAACCACTGAAATTTCAAAAACACATCTCTCTATCTTAATTTAATGTGATTCTCTACTGAGACCCACAAGTTATATCAGAAAAGTGAATCTTTAAAATTTATACCAAACAATAAAATAAGGAAGTGAAAAGAATTGAAAAGAGAAACTCACAAGGGCACCACTGAACCAACTTATATTCTATCATCATAAAAATTTAAACCACTTTTCACTTAGATCCTAAGACACTGCACTAATAACTTCAGTTATTACATGAACTACAATATGTAGAGTATGGACATGGTTGTGTAAGACTGTTGAATCAATACATGCAGCCAAAGCTGAAATAATGAAACAGGATGAATATGCTTCATTAATGGTTGAGCTTCCTTAACCTAGATTTTGATCTAGAATTTGTTTTTATATGCATCAGTACCTCGGTTATGCAAACTTTGCTCAACCAGTATTGTCCTAGATTGTCAGATTTTTTCTGCCAAACCGTCTATTAGATACTTGTTTAGTGTTAATGTTAAATGCTAAACAGTAATGTGGGTGGAGAGAGCATGGCATTGGGGAAAGTGAAGGTCTGGGAAAGACACTCAGAGCAGGTTGTGTTGAGTTGAATACGGAAAGCAATTTGGCAAAAAAGAAAAAAAAAAAAAAAAGTAATTCCAGCAGCTCAGATGGTAACGTTTCCCTTAGAGGATCAAGTCAAAAAAACTCCACTACTATAACAACACAGTCCCTGAGTAAAGACCACCCTCTGTGGATGCCCACCAGAGTAGAACCAGTGTTACCAACATGTGCTTTCAGAGCTCCAGTATTAACACAGGTACCGCTTTAGGTGCTGTGGTGCCAAGAAATGGAGTAAGTTACCTTTTCACATTAATTGAAACTCAAGCCTTTAATAAATTGTTCCTATAGATATTTATAGCTACTGTACATCTTTTTGTCCTCCGATGTTGGTGATTATGGAAGAACGTGCTCATGAAAACAAGTGTCTCATAAAAATATACACAGCATCACAGCAATAATGTAGTCTCCTTCAGGAATATTGAGGAAATGAGCAAGAGCTAAAAATATACCAAAGGTCATGTGAAAGTCGGTATGATTTCACTGTAAAGTATTACAGACAGGAACACAACTGAGTGTTTCTAGCTTTCTCGGACTGCCGGGCCAGCAGAGAGATCACGTCTTTCCTCACTTCAGAGGTAGGCCATCTCTATTACATTACACAGGCATTAACATATCATGCTATTTATAGACATCTGCCTCTTCAGCTGCAGCATTTTAGAGTCATCCAATTCACAGGAATTACAGGTAACATTTTTGCCTGTCAGTGCCTTCACTGCAGCGGTGAAAACGGCTACTTGTTAACTCATATTGCACTGTAACAACAGAGACATTTATTATGTGGAACTGCACATTATTGCAGACTGAGATCAGATAAGATGAAATTTTATTGATCCCTATGGGAACATTCTGTGTGCTGCTGAAGTCAAACTAAAAGGATTCAATTTTTCTTTTCCTCTCGCTAAATCCTGCACTTTTGCTGCACATTCTGACATAGGTGACACCTTGCTTATCCAGCTATCCTATATATATACATACATATATGCATACACACACACACATATATATAGATAGATAGATAGATATTCACACACACACATATTGGAGCACAAATATGCATGGGTGGGAAAGATGTGTAATTGATTAGGTAACTTACAAGTGTTACATGCTCTATTATCACTGTATGTAAATGTGTGCTGAGCTTTTTGCCTTACTACACTCACTCAAGTGCAACTTAGAGATACCTTACTTGGGTATTTTCATTATATACCACTATATACTTCTAATCCACTACATTTCATAGAGAAATAATATGTTTTTACTCCACTACATTTAATTAACAGCTATAATTACAAGTTACATTATAGGTTAAACTGGTCACCGAATACACCGGATCATCTTATTAAATATGTTACTGCACTCTTATAGATTAAACTATCGAACTATATGGAAAGTAGTTAAAGAGTCTACACACCTACTGTATTGTCCACCTACACAGGTGTTTTCTGGACAGTGGAGGCATGCACAAGATGTGCTTGATTAACATGTCCACTGCTCTTTAGTTACACCTGTTCAGGGTGGGATAACTTTATCATCCTTGTTGCTATGCTCAAATTGGTGATGCTACATAATTCCTAGCATAGCTCCATCCAATTTCACCTGAGAGTCACCCTTCACAAGTCTTACCAGGTTAACTCAAAACACCTGTGTGGGTGTGCAGGTCTTAAAACAGACAGGTGCCTAGAACTGCTGGCTGGATGTTCTAACAGCTTCGCAACCACCCTTTAAAATTAGTAACAGTAAATTAAATGCAAGACATTCAGTTGAGTATTTTTCACTGAGTATCTGAATATTTCTTCCAACACTGAATATAATTGAGCTTTCAGAAACACACATGTGTATATCTAGAACATGTGCAGTTCAATTTGGGGAATGCAACTATAATAATAATAGATCACTGCATATGGATGGAGAGTCAAAGACATAGGAAAAGAAATAGACGGAAAACATGAATATAGAGGGATAATTTCACAAGCAGCAAGTATCAGCTGCACAGTTAAAAACAAACACATTTTCACCATTTTCATTTCCTGTGTGCATTAGTCTCAAATTGTTTTACTGTTTACATTTGTACTGACTTATCAGCTTGTCAGTCATCTGTCAGGCGCTTTGTACTGCAATGACCTGTACCAAAGGTGCTATACAAATAAGGTTTGATTGATTGATTGATTGTGTCTCTTCTGCTTTAAATCTCCATATGCGCTATGAGCGTAACTGACGGAGCTCTCGCGCATTCTACGTACGTGTTCTACGCAGCGGCGGAGCAGGAAGAACTACAAGGCTAAACCTAAACGCTGTCCAGAAAAGACGTTTTCTTTCTGTTAGTTACTGACGAACAAGCCCAGCTAAAGCTCGGCGGGAAGGACACGCACTGACAGTCTCCAGTGACTGTTTATTTGCAGCAGCTGTGCGGTGACCTGCGTTATTCCACATACAGCAGCAGGTGAGTCACATCATCGGCTGCTGCTAGTTTCCTAGTGTCCTCCGAAACGGTTTCATACAACAGCTGTGGTGACGTTTTTCCCTAAAACGGTCAACATTAGCCGGGTTAGACCATTAAAGGACTGCACAGGTGTACTTTGGAGGCTGTTTGTGCCCGCTGAAACATTTCTTCATGTCGTTGCGTCTTTGGAAATGTATACACGACACTGCGCATGCGCGAGAAATGACACTTGATTCATGTACAGTGTAAGTTCCTACATTGTTTCTTGTGCAGAATCCTGAACAGGATGTCGTCACCTTCTTAAAATAATGGCCCAAGTCATTTTTTCAGGTTTCTCAGAAAACACAAAACATCATCATGGTGTGCACAAGCTGCCTCTAGACACTGCACAACAGGCATACTATAATACTGGATTACTAATATTATGTTCAAGTGAGATTTTCATTAAATAAAAACTCAAAAGTAAAGAGGATCCTTTGTCATTTTTTTAGTTATACACATCATTTCTAGCTGTTAGATTACAATACAGTATTCAGATCTTTCTTAATTAGATCATGTAATGTGGAAAAAAATGAGACAAGAACTGTAGATGAAATATTGTTGAAAAGGCAGAGAAGAGTTAACAGAAAGCCTATCACTTGTAACAGCCACAGATTCTGGAGCCTTTCCACTCTTTGCCAAATGCTAGCTTCATGGACTTAGCTATTTTGCTGATTAAAATGCTGACTAAAAAGACTGAATAAAAAGACTAAATAACTATATAATATGACGATTTAGTCACTCTTTTGACGTAGGCCATTATACTACAGGGGTAGAATTGCATGATCTGTTCCTAACTGAGGATGTGGGCGATTTTACCAGAGGTGACCAGCATCATAAGGAGATGATTTAGGTAGAAAAAAACCTTTTTTGGTCAAAAAATGACTTGGACCATTATTTTAGGAAGGTGACAATAGGGAAGTTATAGCATTTAAAAATAAAAGAAATCTAATCTTAATTTATCTGAATTATCTGTTTGGAGAGTTACCATACATATTAACAGCAGTGAATTCCACAGTCAGTTGATTAATTTTCTTTTTATTCCCTAGATGAAAGAAGCAATGCCTGAGAAACATGTCTCACAAAGAAGATAATGAAGGGAAAAAGAGGTGAGGAGCACAAACAAACAAGCATGACAATTCCAATAGTGCTTATTAGGCCACTGGGGAAATCACTCCATGTAAATGTAGGCTAATGCGGCAGTGTTGTATCGAACACCCTCTTTCAGTTCTCACCACACCGAATTGTACGGCAGCATCCCTCCAAGATGTCTGCCGATTGTGTACCACCCAGACTACAACATCACCTTCATGGGCCTTGAAAAGCTCCATCCATTTGATGCGGGGAAGTGGGGGAAAGTCATTCACTTCTTGAAAGGTAAGAGTGTGACAAGCATCTTCCTGAGCTTATGTATATGGAATCACAGAGGTAGAGAACAAAGAGGAAGATGGAGAGGGGAGAGGTGAGGTATAGTTGCTGGAAAGGGGAAAGGCAGAGTAATAGAGCACAGATAATTAGAAGAAACTCCCTGTGGGAGCCTGCGCAGGTACAGTAGATGAGGCCCAGTGCGGGTTTCAAGGCCAAGGGAAGACAGTCGCTGGCTAACTGGCACGACTTCACACAAAGTTGTTGTCAAATGCACCATGGATCGTCTTAGCTACAGAAAGCGCTGTACGCAGCTTAATGAATTCACCAAACTTTCAGAAGTTAAGAGTGCAAATAAGAAACTAAGCCTGTGCTGACAGTGGAAAACCTGGATTTTTTTTTTTAAATGTACCCTTGCAATAAGTGGAGAAAAATTGGATGATATTGCAAATATAACCAGCCTGTTTAGGAAATCATATAACGGTACTTGTTTTGTAATAGATTTTAATGAGCCCTCTATGTCACAGTCAGAGTCAGAGGCTGAATTTTTTAAAACATTATGGTGTAATGGTCCAAGAAAAATAGAACAGTCTCTTAATGGAACAGCTAATGTTAGTAAAAAAAAAAAAAGTGATGCTAAAATTCACCCTAATCATGTTAAAAATCATGTTGCTATGAAACATGTGCACTGTATGCTTAGTAACCATAGCTGCATCTTGAAAAATTAAATGTTTTTTCAGGTCATTGCAATAAGTTGTCAGATATAAACTGTCTGGGTAGGGTGGGGTGATATGGTCAAAATTAATATCATGGTAGTTATCTCAGTATTAGTTTATGACCATATATACTTTGCTCAAAAATAGCATGATAAAAAACTCAAATTCCTGCTCATCATATTGATTCTAATGGTTATATTCTCATGTACCAGGTGCCAAGTACTGCACAAGCTTCATTAAAGTCTCCTTTGTCAGAATGACAAAAAGCCGTCACTTAAACTGATAGATCAAGCCAGCAGTGTCGAGTATTCTATGTCTGAAAAGGGCTTAAGTGTGTAGCAGGCCTGGACCTTTTTGGTCCTTTCACCTGGTTGGAGGTTATAATTTACAATTGGTGAATGAAAATGAAAATTATGCAGCACAAAGGTAAAACTTGAGCTCAATTGTGAAAGTTTGATTCAGAAAATTGGTATTACAGTCTATGTTTTTCATTGTAACGACACATATTTTCGGACTCATGCCTATTTGACTCTAATCACACAATACCTTTGTCTCAGAGGAGCAGTTCATCACTGACGGGAACATTGTTGAAGCCCGTGAAGCTACTGAAGAGGATCTGCTGGTGGTTCACACCAAACGCTACCTCAACAGATTAAAGGTAGCATCGTTATCCCTCAACACCACCAACCTTTAATGTGTCTCTCTCATTATGGCAGCATGGCATGTTCACTACAGTTCTTCATCTTCTCACATCTTCATCTTCTCTGTTCATCACTCAGAGGTACTGAGGAGCTGAGGGATCCGGCAAAGATTGAAATTGATTTCATTGTTATTAAAATGAAACGTTACTGCATGTTCATATTTAATATTTCATTAATGTGATTCACACCAAACTGTTTGTATTCATTTTCCATCTCATATTGTAATGCAGGAGGTGACATAAGAGAGCAGGGAGTGCTCATTAAAATGCAGTGGATTATCTCATTGGGGAAATAGTTCTCAATCACATCAATCATGTCAAGCATATTCAGGGGATAGCACCTCTCTGAGTCCTTCCAATCAAAACAGTTTTTGCGCTTTTAATTTATCAGCCCCAGGAGTTGCCTATGATCCACATTTGTTTTTACTTTCAGACTGGATTTAGAAGGCTATAGTTGAGTTGTGTTTGACTATTTCATACGGTCATTGTTACAGGAATACTGAGACATGACTGTAAATCTCTCATAAAGGAGTGTCTGCTGTAGGAAAAGTAGAGCCGATAACAGTAGTTCTATCATGTCAAAGACTTTGCATTTCTTCTCTTTCCCCTTCACTGCATGCAGAGCCAAATCATGGAGGGCTCCAGAGAGGTACCTCAGTACTCCTGCCTTGCATTTGCATTATTATGTGCTGTCCTGTTTTCATGTGAGAGTCAAGACTCAAGCACTGGCAGCATTGTGTTGTCTTTAGTCAGCTTTTCTACACCCTCATATCCAAACCCTGGTGGGCACACATAGGAAACATGTTGGGGGGTTTCTAGGCATTTGAGGTTCATCTGTGTAGCACAGAAAATGGTCTTTACTACTGTATATCTAATTGTGCTCTTTTTCACTTTAGTGGTCTCTGGTGGTGGCAACAATTACAGAAATCCCACCTCTCCTGTTTCTGCCTAATTTCCTGGTGCAGCGAAAGGTGTTGAAACCTTTGCGGACACAGACAGGAGGAACAATAATGGTAGGAATCTGACAGCCTCATCATGCCTTTTGTGTGTCTTCATCATGTTTTCAGTTGATAATGGTCACATGTTTTGCTAACTATCCCTCCTCATTAGTCAGAGAAAGAAATAGAGATTATGTTCTGTGGTGTAGAAGCTCTGCCAAATAATGATGTGATCCCACTACTGTCTCTGTTACCTTTCATCAAATACAACAATCACTTCAGGTGCTTTACAGATCGCCCATGCAGCACCCATTCATGATGGTATTAATGAGAAGATTTACCATCAAATACAGAATTTGAAGGCACTTCCACAAAAACAGTTTTTTATTTCTTGGATATTAGAGATGAACTCAACATCTCATACTCTTTAACTTCCCCTTAAATGTCTATTATTCATAGCAAGACTGTAAAATCTATTTCTAGTTGTAGTGCAAAAAAAAAAAAAATGTTACATTATAAAATTCTCATTTAGAGTGTGAACAAATGTATTGATTATGACTTTGTAGCTGAGAAATTCAAGTACATTAGCAGATATTTGGCACATTAGTCTTGCTGTCTGACTAGTATTATTATCATACTGTTGTTGCCTAATTTCATCCCACTGGATCTGTGCAGTACAGAGCGGGTGTGCAGCACCACTGCAAGTCTACATCAGTCCAGCACATGGATCACTATGCTGGTAGTGAAGTGTTGAGCTCCACAAAATTTACATTTGCTAGGCTGCTGCCCTCCATACACTACTTTATCTCCCATGAAAAACAGGCTTAGACAGGCAATTTATCATATTACTTGTATCTAGACATGACATTTACAGCTAAATATGTACAAAGACATTCACATTGTTTAGTCAACCTTTTAGAAATTTTACATCACGTCGAAGCTTTGCGTTTGATTATGCAGCATCAACAATAAGGTTTTGTAGGCACGATAGTATAATAGGATTTCATTTTACATTTTATGCAAATGTTGTTGCATTAAGGGAAATAATGTTTTGCACACAGTACAGTGTAATTGTTTAGTCCTTGCTGATAGAAGAACGCCTGAGGGGGAACAAGTGAAGTGAACACACGTGATGGGAAAGCTCGGCACCTGCTGAGGGGAAATTACATCTATGAAAATGCTGCTTGATAAAAGAGATGGAAATTACTTTTGTTGGCACTCCACAATCCCGCATAGTGACTAGACCTGAACCAGCTGGACCAGGACCTTCTCAGACTCCTATTGAAATTGGGGTTTCTCTGATCTTAAATCAAATTGGAATGATTATGAATGTGAGGCAATTGGTTTGGCGAGAATCAGTCCATGGTTTTTGACAAATGGGGCAGGTGTTAGTCTGTTTATTGTAAATAACGATGGAGAAATCTTGTAGTACGGTATTCCCAAGGAAGAAAAGCATCCATATTGATCTTGTGATGGTGGGACGACACGCGTTTGGAGAGGTTAACCAGTCATGCGAGGTGTGATGAATGAGTCAACAGCCTTGAAAACTCAGTTCAGCCAAATTCTTTGGCTCCTCATTAATCGTGATGTAATAGGCAATACACCAAGGTCTATGTGATTTTCAACTGCTGCGCCAGGTATGAATAGCAGAACACTGGCTAACTGTAGTCTCAGTTTGTACCTCTCACACAAAGCTGCTATAATGTTACCAAGCCTGATAAGTGATGGAAGACAGACAACGTTTTAAATGAATGAGGGATTTTATTTCTCTTCTGTGATAGTAAACACAACACACGGGCCTGGTGATAACTAATGTGCTATATTCACAGTGTGACTAGATATTAGGAGTTGAATAACCTTTAGCATTAACCATGATAAACAGCAGGATAAGCACTGTACTTCTGTGGACAGCATCAGCAGCAAAACATATTTTAGCCACCAAAAAAAAGGCCCACCTAAAAAAAAAAAAAAAAAAAAAAAAAAAAAAAAATCAGTATCAGTTTAAACCTGCAGTGCAGAAATCTTACATATAAATGAATGTCCGTTACATTCAAACCCTTGACAAACAATGTTCACACAATGCTGTGTTTTCCTTGTTGAGCTGTGGTGGAAGTGTAGTAACACAAAGGGGGACTTCTACATGATTTGACTCATTTGGATGACTGAAACTCCATCACTTACATTGTAAGTGCATTATGAAGGGATCTTCTAATAACCTGTATGAACAGAAGGAGTGATTATGGCAAGAAAAACCTATTTCAATGTTCATTTGGGCACCTGACTGTTGTTTTAAGACAGACTTAAAAAATTGTGAACGTGTTCTTTAAAGTGTCAGTTTTGGAAAGTTACAGAAATTGTCCAATGTCAGAATACTGGCAGCTTTACTCTCCAGCAGGTTGTTCTGTGATTGACAGTAAGCTGATTAGAAACTGTCAAGTATCTATAGAGGAGCAGAAATGTCCAAACTGCTCTTGTTTGGGATGAAGTGAAATTGCAGCTTCATTCAGTGGTTTTTATCACTGTGATTCTGCTTAGTATTAGCAAATGAAAATTGAAAACATATATAAGAGGTAAGACAGAGTAGCTTGAGTTTAAAAAATTGAAAGTGATTGTGTTGTCCAACTTTCCATGATAAGAGCTTCTCGTCCATGTAATGTCTCAAATTATCTGGGTTGAGCGTGTCTTGATGGTTTGTTTGTGAGTTTTCTGTCCTCCCACTAAAAATTAAACAGAATGATGTTGTCCTCTTTGCGCCGCTTACTTTGTTTCCAGTGGAGCATGAGGAGAAACTAGGAACCACCTCTATTAGTCTTGCTATGCAAAAAGGAGGAATAAGAAACAAACAGGAAGCTCATACAATATAAGTATGGCTGCAGACATGAATGTTGATGAGCTGATCAGTGTATGTACTGTATGGTTTTCAGTGCATATAGTTGATATAATTACAAAGGATATCAGGCGCAGCATCATGCGGCTCACTCGAACACATGCATTATGGGCCTGATGGTTGATGAAATCATGCAGATGAAATTAGAGGGCAATATGCCTGCTACTTTCTTTTACCCTGAGTGCTTGTTTTCCCTAGACTGAGTGGAGTATTAGAGCCATGGCCAGGGTGTGTGCATACATGCTAATGTGTGTTATTACCCATCCATCAGAGAGCCATATTGGTATTTACACACAATCTCCTCAGCTCATATCTCCTCCCCTCAGGCGTTCTACACGCTGAGCTCCAGGAATACATGGCAGAGAGGCTCCCTTTTTCATCCAAGAGAGAAATCCTGACCTGCCTTTTCAAAGGAGCAGCTGCCACTGTGCATGTAACAGCATCAGGGCTCGAAATTAACTTTTTTCCTCAGTGTCCCGCAACTGTCCCAAATTCTACTATCAGCTGTCACTGTCACTTAAAAACCATTGTCCCAAAGTGAAGTTCTTCTTTTTCATTCTAAAATTGCTGCTCATTAAACCTGTCCTTAAGTACAATAGGTTGTACACAATTGCATACATTTTAACAGTGCAATTATTATTTAGACACACTCTGTCTGTCTGTCTGTTTGTGTGTATGTATGTGTGTCCTTTGCATATCTTGAGAACCATTCATCTGATCTACTTCACATTTGGTAGCTGTATTGCTGGGGACCCAGGGACGTGCAGTGTCAAAGTTGGTACAATTTGGACACGCAACATGTTTTAATATTAATAACAACCTTCACTCAGTCGCTCAGCTCTGCAGCAGTGGGGCGGGGCTTCGGGGCTCTGTGACTGCATGTCAAGATCACAGGCGGAGAGCAGAGCTGTTCAGGAAGTCAGTTTTCACATGGTGTACTTGGACACATGACACATTTAATATTACTAAACTTTGAATAAACAAGCGAACAGTGAGACGCTCAACTCTGTGTTTTAGTGCTGAGTATGCTGTCCAGGAGTGAGGAAAGAGCCGGTGTTGAAATGGTGACCGTCCTCCATTACTAGAGTGGAGCATTTCAACAAATCTGAAAATGAATTTGGATTAGTGTAAGTGAATATTCTTACCCAGGATAAATTTGATGATTTGGAAATTACGTAGGGCCTAACTGGAAATAGCTAAATGACAATACTGCAAATTCATTACTTCAGTACTTAACATCTGTTTATGATAGAATGTTAATTTCTTTCATATTGTTGATGTCTATACTCATTCACACCTCACTCCAACAGTATTCATTTTTCTACACTGAAGCAGCAATACCAGAGGCCAAGCTATCGTCCCGTTCCAAACAGACACATTTTGAATGGGCGCCGCACTGGTATATTGACAGTGACCAATATGGTGCAGCTCAATTAGCACTTGCAACTTTTCTGGCACTGATATTATGACAAAGCAACCTTGAATAACACTGCATATTAACATTTTAACAGTGTTCAATTTTTGTGACCATTTATTCACACAGCCAAATGTTATATACCTTGCTCCACTTATCAAAAGTGCAACATGTGGGGAAAATACAGACTCGGCAGCCCTTACTTACTCTTACACAGATGTTTTGTGGGGCGTGTGAAAATTCAGAGTTAGGTCATATGTTTAGTTATACAGGTTCCCATGAGTTCCACGTGAGTGACTGATCATGAATGATTGATCATGAATCATTGAATGAGCTAGCAGTCATTTACATTCGCTGTAGGGCTGTTAATATGTCACTTTAGTAGGTTTTTAATATTTTTACGGGCAAGAAAGTAACCATTTAGGTTTCCAATATGTGGTCAGTTTATCCAAATTTGCTCCAACGTTTCTCTACTGTCCCAGAATTGTCCCAGACACTGCATCTTTCTTTCCCAGTCCTATAGATCAGTCCTTTCAACCCCACCTAAACCGCACACCACCTATCCAGTCATCCTGCACTGCCAACCAGCGGACATTGCGGCGTGCGACCCAGCTGGAGAGCGCTGATCGGACAGAAATTAAATCACCTCTCTTAAAACAGAAGTAGAGTGAGAAAGGCCAAAACAAACTTTCGAAATAAGCTAAAAATCTAAGGTGGAGGAAATTGATTTTATTGATATCAATATCTGCCCACCAGTGTGGTGGTCAGTTGTACCATCATGGCTAATCTAAGAGCCTGAAGTTGATCTATGCATACTGAATAATAACAACAACAACAACAAAGAAATTAGGAGATAAAGTGAGGATGTTAAGTCTCATCTGCAACAAGAATGGAGTTCTTATTTAGATTTATACAGCTGGATCAAAGGATCCAGAGAGTGAGAAAGTGGCATTTAGAGTAACCATTCCTGAGTTAAGAATTAAAAATGGACATTGAATTTGAGATCAGATGTCAGTATTCACAGCAGAGATGCTGGCAATATTATGGGCACTGTGTCTGGTAACTGGATAGGTGGTGTGCAGTTTAGGTGGGGTTTTGAAGGAGAGGGCTCTCCATACAGTCCCAGGTGCTATTTATATTGTCCCTGGGACAACGGGACATCCTTAATTTCGAGTGTGCATTCCTCTTAGTAAAAAAAAAACAAAAAACATACAGTATGGAACCTTCTTTTGGATTTCCTTGAATGCAACTTGCGTGTCTGAACTGTTTTGGCCATCAGCCCTTGAGAACAATGTAGTGATTTGAATGTTTTGTAACTACATTCCTAAGAATGTCCTTTATCTGTGGAGTGTATTAGATAAGCCTTCAATGGTTTCTTAAGAGGATGAACCAGTGGTGCAACCAGCCCTAAATAACCTCTTCCTCATGTGCACATCAGGATTAGGTTGATCAACATGTAAGACAAACACTGCTTTCAGGAGTAGATTTAACATATAGTGTGATTGTAAGAGAGGTCCCCATGGAAAGGTGAAAATGCCTGTTAGCATGTTTTTCTATAGGTATAAATGAATGCTCCAGCATTTCATTCCATTCATATTTAAATGAATAATTCAACATTTTGAGAAACATGCTTATTTTCTTGCTTTCCACAAGTCAGATGAGAGGATTGATCTCCTGTCTGTATGTTAAGTGCAGAACTGGAGTCAGGATGTGGTTAGCCTAGCTTAGCATAAAGACTTGGAGCAGGTGGAAATGGCTAGCTTGGCTCTGTCCAAAGTGAAACAATACACACCTACCATCACCTTTAAAGAAGACTTAACACCTACAATATCTTCTTTGTTTAACCCATACAAAAACAGAAATGTAGGTGTAAATTTTTTTTTTTTTTTTTTTTTTGTGGGAGTCACTTGCTGGAACTGTTTCTTGATGAGCAACAGTTTGCCCATTTGCTCAGCAATTCTGTGCTGATACGGTCGAAGAGCATATTGTTGTGATCCCCGTGGATCTCTCAGGCACAATGGTACAAAACTGCAACCTCACTGTGACAACAACACTTTGAAAGCTGTACACACTCACTGCACCTGGCTGTTGTTCATCAAGAAGTAGTTCCAGTATGTAACTCCCACTTAAACCACAACTCGTCATTTTTGATATTTGTGTTTGAGTACAACAAAATGTAAAACTATTCCTTTAAGCATTTATTTAATTCACTATCCACAGTGACCTACAGTACAAGTTGAGCTGTTTTTGCACCAGACAGGACATAGTGGATTGATGGATACATCAGCTGTTACTTGAAAACCTGTAAACATTTAATTGCACACCACTAGTGTCATATCAGCAGGGAACTAAAGGTCAAACCACCAAAGGTCAAGAAGGAAATGAAAGAATGCCTCCACATTAAAATCTGTGATTACAGTTCCTTTGAACCCACTAGCTTACTCTACCTCCAGGAGGAGTTGTATAATGTCTTGTGTCTGTATGTAAATTTAGAAGCTATGTACTTTATGGCTCCTTCATGTTTGGGGGTCAGATTTATGAATGGAAAAAAATCTAATAGAATAGCTTTTGCAACCATATAACACTATAACACTTGAAGTGTTACACAGATCTGTGCGCTGCACAGAAAATCAGCATTTGTATGAATCGCCTGGGGACATATTTTTGATTTCTTAAAGAAATTATTGTTTTTTTTTCTGTTCAATATACATGAATTGCTTTATGGTGACTGCAAAAGTCACTTGATGATTGTTGCTACATTCTCTGATTTATTTGGAAAAGGTCATTCTCTTTCATAAATTGAAATTCTGTATCACTGAAAATGGGGTCATATTCATACATCCTTCTGAATTGATATTAAATGTTGAACTGAAATACGTATCTTCCACAGGCAGGAAAACTGGCTGTTGACCGAGGATGGGCCATAAATGTAGGTAAGTGAGTTTCCAGCACAGACGCTGCTCTGTATACAATCAGCATACAATGCAGTTACATGGTATCTAACTCCAATATGTGAGTGAGTCAACTGTCAGTGGTCAGCTCTATCTCCTACCATATACGTTTTCAAAGAAATGTAATTACTGCCAGGGTTAAATTCACTGTCGACACATATTCAATGCCACTGAATAAAAAGTGTCTTCCAGGCAGCATTATATTTATTACAGAACGTGTTTGCTAATTAGTAAGGTTGTTGTATATGAATCTAATGTTGAGGACACAGGGTTTTATTAAAGATCCCCTCCAGACATGTACTGTATATAAAATACTCTACTTTGAATAATAATTCATGTCTGATGTGGTTTTTCCACAAAAACATTCAATTAACTTGTTAAAATCCTTAAAATTACATCTACTCTTTCTCCCTCATTATTATTAATTCCAGAATCTATAAATATTCAAAAATATTTCAGAAGTTTAACTGCTGGACATAAGATGTCTCCTGCTTCACTGTAAAGTCCATTCTCAGTGATTGTGCACTTAAGGCTTCATGTTTCCACATCACACTTATGTAAGTTGAATACTGGTCCATGATTGGCTTCAAAAGTATTTGTGATATCACAAATAAAGCTGCTAGGCCTGCCCTTTAAAATTGGCCTTTCCTTGAGCACAGAGAAACTTTTCTCCTTCAGCAGTTAAATGTGAGAACAGCCGTCTAGTGTCTAACTCTGCACATCATTCTGCGCAGTGAAGCTCAAACATTCAACTGTCGGAACAAGAAGAAAAACACATTTTTGAGTGGAGGGAGACTTTAAATGATGTGCCATTGCATTAATGACAAAACCATTCAACTTGGATTTTAAAGTCTGATGCAAATCTACGTTTTTTTCATCCAGATCCCAGTATGACACTTAATTTCACACTTCACTTCCAGAACAATTTTGACAGCAGTCAGTCAGATATTAACAAGAACCATTCCCTCTCAAAGCATAAAAGCAAAGATCTGAGGCTATAATCTGTGCTATCATGCTGACGCAACCTGCATCTCCTTACAACAGACCTGCAGACTTGACACTATTAGTGCTTCGCAATCAAAAAACGTATCTTTATCTTGAGAAAATCACGCTTGCTAATGTCATTATCACCACCTAAATATCTCTCTATGCCTTTCCAGAAGAGCTGATCATCAGTGTGATTTGCCAGCTTTGATAGTGTCAATGTTCACCAATACACAACCGTATCAATTATTTCAGAATTCAATGTTATGATAGAAAGTTGAACACTATTTCCGAGGTCTTCAGCTGAAAAGTCAGGGTCATCCTTTATTCCACTCCTGGTTTATGAAGCCAAGCAGGGAACCAAAAAAGCCACATCAGATCTTTACTTTGTACCTCCTGCTTACTCAGCTACTTCACACATTCTGTTGATGAATCAGGGAAAGGTTGTTCTGCATAAATAAACATGATTTTAATAAAGATATAAAGGCTGTTCAGATGCGTCTGATGTCTGCATATTGTGTCTCAACACTATGAGGATGTAGAGGCTTTATAAAAGAGTTTTTGAAAGCCAGGCAATAAATGATAATCATATTTCAGCCATCACCTTACTCGCCTTTATTAATATTCTACTCTACACGATCGTTTAATGAACATGAGCATAGCAGGGCAGAGGGGACCATAACTCTTAACCTGAATGAATGGTTATCATCCACATTAAAAAAAGGCTCTCCACAGTCTTCCTCTCCATCCCTGCTCACTGCTGCTCTTCAGGCATTTTAGTGGTGATTGAACAGTCCCACTCCGCTGTCAGTACCTATGGTTGTATCACAGGGAAACAGCAGCCATTCTTATACAAAGCAATAAACTCAATAACAGCCTATTTCAGATAGCCAATTATCGTCGTTTTGAATAATAGACTCCTCAGATGTGCAGTGACCTGCTTGGCTAGTCTAATGGGCCTGACATTGAGCCAGTGGATTTTCTGTATCCCAGGAGGAGGCTTCCACCACTGCTCTAGTGACAGGGGAGGGGGCTTTTGTGCCTACGCTGACATCACTCTGGCCATCAAGGTACGTAAGACTGATGTTCACAATTAGCTCATTGGAAACATTCATTCAAACATTGGTTATGATCACATGCAGAGAGGAGAGTGACTATTAGTCAGATTCAGTTAGAGTTCTTTTTTGATTAAAACGATGAAATAAGTCTTCCTCTTAAAAATGAAAAGTTAAATCTCTTACTTGGTAGGGTATGGCCAGTAGCTTATGGTGGCTAATGTTAGCAAATAGGTTAATAGGATAGGTTCACATTTTTAAGAACGAATTTCACACTACCAACTAAGAATGCTAAGACCTTAGATAGATAAGCTTCAGCTGAATGAGGACTATGGATTCCGACCCCCATCTCTGGTTTTATCACAAAAAGTAAAACAAGATATGAACATATCATAGCTCACCAGGATGGATGTTTGTTGTTTCCTGCTTATGGCGCTGATGTTTTAAGAGAACTGGATACCATGTTCCAAGATGGTGTCATATTCATTCCTATGTAAGTTTCTTTCCTGGTGCATATACCAAAAACATTTTCAGGCTTCCGTTACATGATTTTGAGCCCATAATGCAGGGGCAGTAGAGTCCTAACTTGCGTGGCTAACTCCCCACACCCATGAATGAAACGAAAATGATTTACTGATACAGTTCTACGAAACTTAATGGATAAGGATGGCGGTTTTCTATATTTTTCTTATACTCAACAAATTGCATGAATAGATCAAAACCAACAATGAATTGATCCTATTAAGTATTGCGTGTGCAGTCAGAACCTAATATATCTTGCTCCTCTAGCTTAGACCAACATTGTTGTCCAAAAACTATTAAAACCATACCAATGAGCCTCACCATTACACTGGGTGACATATTCATTATCATTAACATGGGCACATTTGTGTATTTTGAGTCAGTCCCATATACAGTTGTATGAAAAAGTTTGGGCACTCCTTGACATACAACATTTTGGTGATTTTTGTTTTTTGATTGAAAAGATGTAAATACAGCCTCTCTAGGATTTGGGGAAAAAACACAATATTTTCTGCAAACAATGCACTTTTTCTGTCATAAATTGAACAAAAATAAGAAAAAATAAAAACATCATTGTGGCATGTGCAAAAGTTGGGCACCATAAGAGTTCCGAAGTCTAAGATTCCTGCCTGAGGTATGTCAACATTTGTCATTAGGAAATGTCAGCTGGTGCCAATTTCAAAGCTTTACAAATACTGACTCATCAAACCTTGTGTGAACACTCGGCAACCATGGGTTCCTCTAAGCAGCTGTGTAAGACACTGAAAATGAGAATTATTGATGCCCACAATGCAGGGGAAGGCTACAAGATGATAGGAAAGTGTTGTCAGCTTGCAGTTTCCACAGTGTGAAATGTAATTATGAGATTTTGGGGAACTGTGGACATCAAGATGAGATGTGGAAGACCAAGAAAACTCTTGGAGAGAACTGCTTGTATGCTGGTCAGAAAGGCAAATCATAACCCCCATTTGACTGCAAAAAGTCTACAGGAACATTTAGCAGACTCAGGAGTGGTGGTGCACCGTTCCACTATGCAGCGATGTTCGCACAAACAAGACCTTCATGGAAGAGTCACTAGAAGAAGACCTTATCTGCGTCCTCATCATAAAATCCAACATCAGAACTCAGCAACAGAACATCAACAGAAGCCTGATGTTCTATGGAAACAAGTGCTGTGGACTGATGAAGTTAAAATAAAACTCTGGCCACAATCAGCAAAGGGTATGTTTGGAGAAAAAAAGGAGCAGCATTTCATGAAAAGAACACCTTGCCAACTGTTAAGCATGAGGATGTATCTCTCATGCTTTCGGTTTGTGTTGCTGCCAGTGGCACAGGAAACACTGCACAGGTGGAGGGAAGAATGGATTCCACTAAAAACCAACAAATTCTGGAAGCAAACATCACACCATCTGTAAAAAAAAAAAAAAAAAAAAATACCTTGAAATCCCCCATGGCCTACCTCAAGAGACACAAGCTGAAGGTTTTGGAATGGCCCTCTCAGTCCCCTGACTTAAACATAACTGAAAATCTGTGGGTAGAAAGAGCTTAAAAGAGGTGTGCATGCAAGCCAGCCCAAGAATAGAGCTAGAGGCCTTTTGCAAGGAAGAATGGGAGACAATCCCAAATACAAGAATTGAAAGACTTTTTGCTGGCTACAAAAAGTTTTTGCAAGCTGTGATATCTGCCAGAGGGGGTGTTACTAAGTATCGACTATGTACGGTGCCCAAACTTTTGTACATGCCACAATGATGTTTTTATTTTTTATTTTTTCAATTTATGACATAAAAAGTAACTATGCATTAATGTTTGCGGAAAATCTAGTGTTTTTCCATATCCTAGAGAGATTGTGTTTATAGCTTTTCAGTTACAAAATCACCAAAATATTTTATTTGTCAAGGGGTGGCCAAAACATGTCCTGCTGCTTACACAATAGAGTACTAAATGTGTATTAATCTGCCACTGAAAGTAATCCCTGGCAAATGCAATATTTACATTGGTTTGAGTAAAGTTTGTTCAAAGCTACAGTGTCCAGTTTTTTTTGGAAATTACAGAGCATTTTTAAGAAATGAAACAATTCTTGTGACCAGTTTTTAAATATCTGGTTCTTTTTTAGAAATGAATGGGATTGAGTCTGTTACAGACAAGATTGAGCGTCATAAAGTATGAAAAATTGGACAAATGCATTGTTGGTTTGGGCTTTTCATGGGATTTTGGTCATTTATACAGAAGCGCATTTGATTCACCAAAGAAAAAAGGGGAGCGCTTATGACTTCCGGATCTCATAATTATGACTTATTATTTCATAATGACAAGAAAAGGCATTGGTTGTGTATTGGAAACATACCAGTGGGAGTCATGTGACGTACAATTCTGTCCATGGTCACTAAGCTAAAATTTCCTCACAACCCAATGCTGTTCCTGCGGCCATGGCATCACTCATCATTAAAAGTTCCATAGTCTCACTTTAAAGATTTTTACATTTATGTAATACATACAGTAAAATGTTTACATACAGCTGTAATCTGTTCAATATAAGTAAGAGTGAGAAAGACATCCAGCTAGTTTTCTCAAAAGAGGAGTCTGAGCTTAACCAGGTTATTGTGGACATTTCTGCACATCAGCTCAAATGTGCTGTAGTTTCATCTCAGAAGTAAAAGTTTTAATATGGGATCCCTTAGCAGGAATATAAACTGTGAATGTATCACCTTCAGAGAAAAAGAAAATGTTTTCCCATTCATCTCGCAGTTTCTGTTTGAGAGAGTGGAAGGCATCTCCAGGGCTACCATCATCGATCTGGATGCTCATCAGGTGAGCCGATACATTACCTCTGTCTGTGTCAATGTGTATTGCTGCTTAGGAGATGACATTGATGGCAAGATAACCCCCCTTTTACCACTACACCAATCAATGAGGCTCCCTGCAGGCCAAAATTGGCCCTTACTGTCATATTCAGTGTAATGCATCTAAAAACATCTCCACTGGCAGCTGAGTGCAAACTAGCTGTGGGCCAGCTTTAGCAGTATTGCAGTAATGTCAGCTATTTGTATGGGTTTGTTGACACTGTAATATGTATGTTTTGAGATACTGTTTTATCTTTTTATGACTTTAAACACATTATAATTCTGTTTTAGTGGAAAACGCCTGCATAATAACTTTGTCAAAAACAGTGCCATAAAGATGCTTCAGTATATTATTGCTATATTATACATATTTAATATGGCCTGTAGATTTATTACTTACTGTAAAAAATTGTTTTATTGAATTTGTATATAAAGACACAAAACTGTTTTATTCTTATAACTTTATATTATAACTGAGCAACCACTATTCATTCAATGTGCATGGATATTTTTTAGTAGCCCACAGTCTTAATAGACAAATTTACAACACAAAGCTGCCAGACTCAACCAAGGACACTTAACATTAACCATGTTGTTTTTCACTGATTATACCAAAAACACATAGATGTTTTGTGTCTTTGTATATCCCTTTCATTACCGTCAAGATAACATACCATTTTATTTGGCAGAACCAAACCAAAAGAAACCTCTGAAACTAACTGAAATCTTTTTTTGCAAAAACAGAAAATGTTCATAAAGAGAAATCTGAGCTAGTTTTGATTCTGTCAGAACTGGAAGTACAGAAATTATTAGCCCTGAGAACTGTGTTAACATCGATGTTCCTGAGGTCCAGTGTCGCTATATTCCAGGAATATAGCTTTATTCATTATGAGCTACAGCTCTGAGCCTTTACCTGTTGACACAAGCAGGGGATCAATCATAGACTGTAAAATAAAAAATATGGATGTAGTCACCATGACGTCTCCCATTGGTTTGTGAACTATCATTTTGAAGCCTTGAGTTTAGCAATTTTACTGTCACCATCTTTGATTTTTGGAGCCAGAAGTGACTGAGTAGCACGGTGCATTTACAGTCTATGGTTAACTCTGATAGTGTTAATGCTAATTATCGCTAGCAAAAAACAGGCTTAAAACCATTAACACAAAATGTAGCGACCAGCAGATTCCTTAGAGGGTCTTTTACCACAAACAAATGCTGAACAAGAATTTTTTAGGCAACCAAAATGTCAAAATTAACTGTCATGAACTGAAAAGACAGTGAGTACTGTGAAATAGCGAGAGCTACACCTATACTCTGTGAATTTGGGGTTACGCCATGGTTATGTTACATAATCAACGTTGTTGCCATGGTAGCAACTAGTCAATCACAAGGTAGCAACACTCTAAATCATACCCTGCTTTATCATCTATTTTACTCTAAATGGGACCATAATTTACAAAATGAACATCATGCTGTATTGAAGAAGACTTGAAACTAGCGGTTGAGACCATAAACTCATTAGGAAAGTATTTACTGAGGTAATAAATCAAGTGAGAAGTAAGGTCATTTTCTCATAGACTTCTATACAATCAGACCTCTTTTTGGAGCCAGTAGAGTCGCCCCCTGCTGGCCATTAGAAAGAATACATCTTTAAGGCACCTCCACATTGGCATCACTTTTCAGACTGGTAGCTACCCACTTGGGATCAATACAGATACTGAGTAAATAATTCATGAAGGCTGTAGAAGAACAAAAGAGTAAATCTGCATGAGGGCATGGAGATGCTCCTGAAGTGCCCCTCTCAGCAGATAATTGGGAAGAGTGAAATATTGGGGATACGCAGTAAAATCCTAATTACAACCCTGAAACATGAGACGTAAAGTGCTCTTGTCCTCCACATAAATTGAGTTTATAGCTTGAAAGCTGTGCTCATTCACCCAGTCAACAACAAAACAGTAATTATAAATTTTAGGTTCAGTTTATAACTAGCTTGACTGGAGCCCTGCTGTGGAAACATGGTCCTATCTGTCTGTGTATGTACTATCCATACAGTGTGGGCTGTTTGTGTGTGGTAAGGTACCCTGAGTATGATTTTATGTGTGAAATACATGTTTATAAACCTTTACTAAATAAAGACAAAGTGATAGTTGACCTCTCTATTGACACTGAATGACCACAACAATGCAAACGCCACTGCTACTTTGTTTGTGTATCGACTTCTATGGTGCACTCTGAGGTGGAGTTAATATATTATTTTTGTTTGTTTTGTTTAAAAAGTGTTTCTAGTATTTTGTCCATTTCATTTACATACAGTTGAGTGACATGTATTATATGATGTGAATCATATGCTACAGTCTTCAAGGTCACCAGATGTCATCCCAGTTAAATACTGACACATTATCACCATTATTATAAAAACACTGAATGAGGGAATGTCTCTTCATCCCTCCAATAGAGTTCACACTTAGAGAGTCTGTGAGAAGGAGCATGATGTTGGTTTTATCTTTGCCCATCTTTATATGGAGAAACAAAATGTTACAAACACTTTCATTCTCATTCACTTTCTCATCATTCATTATCTGGTAGTCTGATAATGTCTGTGTCTTTCTTGTCAGTCCCAGCATCTGATTTACAGTATATACATAAGTAAAAAATCTCTCTCTTTAAATCTGTCTCTTTATTCAAGATATCAAATATGTCTATCTAGAAATGTGTTATTATCACTAAGTTATTGACACGGCTAATAAATTACCATAAATACCCTGCACTGTGGGACTAGAAGAAACCGTAGCAGAAGATCATCAATCGCTCCTCACCATTAATATCCTGTTATCTGGTAGAGGACATCTACTACAGAAAAAAACATCCCCTCTGTTCCTTTCAGATGAAAAAGAAAAAAACTGTTCTATTTTGCGATGCTGCAGTCCCACTGCCGTTTTGATTATGTGTGTTTTTTTTTTAACTAGTGATAGATGGTTCTAACATTTAATACAGATGTTTAAGCTCAATAAGGGAAGATATCTGTTATAAAGTACTGAAGGAAAGGCCTGTTTGAAGCCAGCAGTGAAGGCTTCTGGCTGACACTTAACAAATGGCAGTGAAACAGCAATCTTTTATAGTACAGTAGGGGGAGAGGATAAGACTAATAAGACTGCAGTCAGTGGGAGCTCGGTAGCATATGAGCTGATTTATAGTCTCAGGCTGTGTTATAGAGGTGGAGCAGAACATTCACTTACATGTTCATTTAGTCATTGCCTGCTGTAAACCCCATATGAGCCCTCAATGCAGTATGAGCTTGTTGATTTATCTATACAGTATAAACTTAAACTCAGCACAAAACTCAGAATTCTATACCCTTTATATAGACTGATATGGTTTCTTTTTCACTGGTGTTTCATGCAGTGAGTCCTTTATGTTTCTTACTCATGAAGTAGTTGTGTTGAGATGGATGGCTGATGGATGATAGGATACTTGGCTGTTAAAGGGAGGGTTTTTACTGCCCGATAGCACAAAAGGTTTAGAATCTAGAATATTTCTTCAGGGGGTTGATGGAGTTTATATCAACCCAGCTCCTTGGTTGCTGGTATAGTTTGTTAAGTAATAAATGACCCAATGCTCATTTAAATGCTGCTTTTTTTCTCGACTGTCAGCAGGGCAAACCAATAAACTAGGGTGATAATCCTGGTCAGTTAATTCATTTCAATTCAATTGATCTGTTTTTTCAGCACTGTGGTACATATCAAGAATTACTCCACAACAACTACTGACTGGGACCAGTTTCCCAAAAGTATCTAAAGGCTAACATTATCCTATTGTAAGTTGGCTACATAGTCAGCAGCTTGATAATGCTGCTGAAGGAGAAAGAATTTATTGTTTTTCTTTATTCATTCATTTACAATATATTTCTCCCATTCACCATATCTCTATATGCCCACAGTGAAACCATGTAAAGTTAATTTGTTGAAATGGAAGCCTACATTTCAATTGCATGAAATGAAAAATGATATGGTCATCCAAAAAAATCTATAAACATTTTAAATCTTAGATCCTTATACAGCAGGACTATTGACTGAGATCATCTTTGTCCTATTTGGAAAATGAGAATCTGTTAAGTGGATATTATGGTTTACCAGCGATGATTTTTTAATGATTTTTGTAACCTTTTGATCCATGATTTAGAGATTAAGTAAAATTTTCCCCCTAACCAAAACTTTGGTTCATGAGCATAAAAGTCTATTAGGTGTAATTTTCATTGCAGACCAGACAATAAACAGTTGGATGACTACTGACAACTTTGCCATTGTTACATGAACTGATGAGGCAAAAAAAAGATGTGGTGGCGTAAGAAACTCAATCAAATGTTTGTCCTCAGACTCAGTTTGTCAGACTTAGCTGTACATTGTCAGTCTTGGTTCAATTTTCAGTCTAAACTGTAATTTGTCAACCTCAGGTAGACTTAAGTTAGATTTTAGCTAAAGGCTAATATTAAGATATCAAAGCCCCTGTGTGTGAGTATGTGATTATAGTATCTTTCATATTATTCTGATTGCATACACATTTGGTTTGTAGAAAATTCAGACAATCCTGGTGAAAATTGCTGTGGTCATGTATTGTTTCCTGTTCTTTCATATTCTCAGTTCCATTAGGGAATGTTTGTAAGAATATTTCTAAGCTTACACACAGAAGCTTTAACATGCCAACATACCAGGGCCATATGCAGAGCTTTAAAATGTTCGTTGTATTAACTACAGTATTAAAAATAGTCAGTGGAGTAGTTTAAGCATTTTGGAAAATATGCTTATGCCCTTTCTTGCCTAAAGTTGGATGATAGAATCAATACCACTCTCATTCTTTTTATAAAGTGTGTACTGTAGCCAGAGCCAAGAGGCTTAGCTTAGCATAAAGACTCATAATGAAGCTCTTCTCAAAGTTGAAAGATGTACCCACTAACACCTCTTAAGCTCACTAATTAGCATGTTGTATCTTGCCCGTTTAACCCGTACATAAGCAGAAATGTAAAAATGATAACTTTTTATTTACACAGTATTCAACAATGGATTATACAGTCACTTGGGCATGATGTTCAGCTAACACCGAATTGCCCTGCTTGTCCCGTACATCCTCCTTTTCATCCAGTAATGCCAGACTTGGCACAAAGCCTAATCTCCTCTTGACAGCAGCCAGGCAGTTTGGGTGACAAATGGAAGGACAGAAATGAAAAGTGATGGAGTAGCCATGATTTTTTTATAAGTATTTTTAACATTTAATGCCTACAGACGACAAGACTATTTATCCCTCATCTGGCCCTGTCAATCACTGCGGTGTGTCTCAGGTAAACAAATGGGTTTGAGTGACATCTGTGTGGACCTTAACACAATCAAGTGATGTAGAGGACTGTCAAAACACTGAGAGTTATAGATTGCTTTGTATTACACATAAATGAGGCATCATCAAGGGTGAAAAAGTTATTACGATGTTTAAAGAGGCAGAGACAGCATCAAGGTTTTTTTTTAAAATTTTAAACAGAAGTTGTGGTTCCATTCTGTTTTAGGGAAATGGACACGAGCGTGACTTCTTGGATGATAGACGAGTGTTTATCATGGATATGTATAATCGCTACATCTACCCCGGGGATGGATATGCCAAAAGTGAGTGAAAACACCATCAATCTTCATCACCAACTTGCCTTTTTTTGACCTTAAATCTGCCATCTAAAATGTATATACTGTATGATTTTAATTGATAGACATTTTGTAAGTATGAATATCTCATCTCATGTACTTAAATGTAAAGTATTCCGGTGACAAAATGAGCTCTCCATTTCCCCCCCGATCCCTGGTTGGAGTGGAGAGGCCTGCCTCCTCCAGTCTCAGCCCCTAGATGTCACTCAGTATCACTTTAATTATGCTGTGATTTCCCTCAGCACTACCACTCACTCTATTAGCACCCAGCAGGAAATCTGTCATGCAGGACTCCATGCAACACCATAATCATGGCTTTTTCACAAATTAATCTGTCAATACATTAAAGCTGATCTGACAGCAACCACATGTTGCCATTTAACCTCAATTCAAACAATATTGCAGGAACAAAATGTCATTTTCCTGCCTTAAGAAATTCTCCTACAGCTATCTTCGTCTCAGGAATTAATTGAACGTACATTTTATAATTGTCTCTCCCCTTAAATAAGTGAAATAAATGTACGTTCTGGCTTGTTTAAGATAAAAAACCACTCGGTCTTATTCTGCTTCATATTTTTCCTTTAAGACACATTTATTTCCTTGTACCTTCAAAGACCATTGCTCACAATTTTTGGACACTTTTTCTTTCAGGTCTAGCAAACTAGCAAGACTAGACTTTAAAAACTAGCAGTGCATACTACTACTGCATTGTTCTTTCCTGCCTTTGCAGCTTAATTCTATTTGAACTGAAATATAAAGGTCCCATAATTAACCTTTTACATCATTTGCATTAATTATTGTAAATGTATACACTTATTAATTAAATCACTGCTGCAGAATTACATATCTGAGTATTGTACAGTTAAAGAAACACAATTACCTACCTGAACATTGTTTAAGAATTCAGTGATTGGAAATTGTAAGCCTCTGCACTTCCTCTGTTGTAAGAAATCCTGTCCCAAGAAATACTACAGCAATTACCAGCCTGTATGTACAGTAAGTCCTGTAGATTTAACTATAAACGCTAGCAGCATATAAAGGATGGTTTATTGATGGCAGCTGTGTGTTGCGGCTTCATGATGCAGGTCTTGGATGCACCATTTCTATTTCTATGTCTCTTATCTCCAGGAGCCATAAAGAAGAAAGTGGAGCTGGACTGGGGCACTGAGGACTCAGAGTACCTTCAGAAAGTAGAGATCCACTCCGAGGGAGCGCTGAACGAGGTCCGTCCTGACATCATTGTCTACAACGCAGGGACAGACGTCTTGGACGGGGACCCACTTGGAGGACTCTCCATTTCACCACAGGTACTCTGTCTGCTCTGTCAGACACTCAACATCTAAATCATATGTGTGGTTATGAATCATGCCTCTAGTGCCAAGAGTTACGAAGCAAGAGGGGCTGCTGGTTCTTGAAATATTTTTACCACTGTAAATTCCCATTTGAAGTCCTTTTTAATGTAATTTGAAGGCTTTTAAACAAGGTAATTGAGCATCTTTTGTGGAAAAACCATATTGGACACAAATTATTATTCATAGCAGAGTATTTTCATATATTAGAGGGGATCTTTGACTTTTCTACTTACCTTACCACCTTACTTTTCATGAAAGAACCAGACAGCTTTTGTACTGATTAATCAAACTCGAGCATTTCAGATCCATCCATGCCTTGGAAGTGCTCCAACTGATAGTCACTGAAATGTTTTTTTTGCAAAGAAAATGAATGAGACTGTAATTTCTGAAACCCTGGATGCTTGACATAACTACCCCCAATTCACAACTCTATAACAATATCTTTTCTATCTTCTCTATCAACCATGACAGTGGTTACAATGCATTGCAGCAGAGGAGCACATGACCAGGGGGGAAAAACATGGATTGGAACTCAAGTTGATTCATTTGGGAGCAATAAACAAATGAAGTGTGCTCTGATGCTGGCGAGGCGATTCAAGATTTGTGTCAGTAAGATTTATTGAATCAGCACAAAATCATGAGACATACAAGAATAAGAGACTTCTCACAGGAAAGAGAAGATAAACTGCTCTCAAACTCATCAGTCAAATCCAAAATATCAAGAAGTCTATCTTTTGAATTCACTATCAATGAAGCAGGAGAGTCTTGTGTTTTTGTTTGCAACTCTGACAGGTGTAACTTTTTCAGAATCTAATGAGGAAAATGCTTAAAAAGAAACATGCTGTTCATGTTCTTGCTAATGTTGTTTGAGTATAATTCAACGTTGCGCTCAGTATTGATACCAGATGATAAACATTGAATTTACTTAGAAAAGACGGAGGTGGGGAATGTTTAATTTTTTTGGCTTCCAAAGGCGGGCATGACAGAGGTTTGGGAACAGCTCAACTATCATATTAGGCAGATATAAAGCCCCAAAACTTCAACACAATTTCTAAATTTCCTGCTTTTTCTTTATTTTAGTTGGCTGTAAATACAGGATATGAATCTGCATATGCAGTTCCAAATCACTGTACCATGGAAGTGGCAGTAATCTGTACTTTGCAATGCACTGATTAGTTGGGTATTAAGTAAAAGCATCTGCAGATCAGTCTATATCCCCGTCTACTCTTAAGAAACCTCCTTAAAGAGTAATGAAGACCATTTCTAAGAGTGAAAATTCTTCATCTGCAGTGTTGTTATCACAGGAAAAATGTCAGACTGTAGAACTGGCAGGCCCAGCTGGGTCAGGTCACGTGAGTACGTCATGTAGCTCATTTGTCAGGAAATTTGAAAGCATACTGAGAGCTGATTCGACTGAGCCAAATTTGGATTTATTACTTCCTGTGCACAGAGATTTCCTGCCAGTGATCCTGCAAATTCCAGAAAATAATTGGAGCAAATAAGGTGAATCTGCAGAATGTGTTAGTGGGGATGGTACGCTGAGGTGTGTTGCGAACTTAATTTGTGATTTTGGCTGATAAATGGCCTGAAAAAAACTTTTAGATAGCGCAGCTCTAATAATTGTTTAAGTTCAGCCTGTGTTTCTGCCATGCCTGATAATGTTTAAAATCAGTCCTTGTGTTACAAATGACTCCATAATAAATGAAATGTTTAACACAAGCTGTTCCCACTCTCAATCCCTAGACAAACAGGGACGTGTGTTTCTTTCCAGTCCCTCCCATATATGTCGCCCTGAGAGGCTTAGAGCTCCACAGTAAAGTAGTGAGATATGGGAACAGTCACGACACTTCCTGGCCTCCCCTCCCTCCTCAGGGGAGGAAGGGAGCATAGATATAAACGTTAGTCAGCAGTTTGACAGAATTCTTAGACTTTACTATCTGCATCTGTGGATAGATTGACAGACCAGCTTTCTCTGCTCCTCTCTGCCAGGGCATCGTGAAGAGAGATGAGATTGTGTTCAGGGCCGCGAGGCGACGGGGCATCCCCATACTCATGGTGACATCGGGGGGATACCAGAAGAAAACGGCACGCATCATCGCCGACTCCATCCTCAACTTGCAGCAGCAGGGCCTGATAGGAGCAGAGGCGCTGGAGGGGGAGGGATCATCATCATCGCTGGTGTCCAGCATGATGTACACCTCTGGACCGGCTGGATCGAGATTCACAGCTGTCTGAAGGTTTAACACTCACAGGTGTTGTGACACTTAAAGGCACTAAAGTAACTTTATATCGTGCGGTTACTGTGTGACAGCAGTGATGATGTTGTCAGGTTATTGCTGTCACACAGACATTTATGACGGCAAGGTTACACCAGGCGTGTTTGCACGTATAAAACAAACAAAAAAATGAGCTCTGGTAAATTTTTTTACATTTTTTATGTATAAAGGGGCAGTTATTCAAAGGGAATAATCATTCAAAGAGAAAAATGATACTGAAACAATAGCATTCTCCAGCTGATTTCATAAGGTCTCACTTGCCACAAAAAGAGCTGTTTAAACTTTAATCAGTGAGGGAGTGATGGGTTTTATGTTTAATTTATGTTCGGGGCAACATTTTAGAGAGGTACTCTTTCATCTCAGGAAATGTAATAATGTAATTTGTGAAAGATATGATATATTAATAGTCCATGAAATGATACAGAGGTCTGATATTCTTACAGATACATGGGAAGTGTATTAATTATCCTCCATCTCAGTTTATGCTTATGGAGGTGAAACACGAAACGCACATGAAAGAATTATTGATGTTTAAACCCCCTACAGAAGATAATGTCATCTTCATTCCTCATTAGAATTTTGTTTTATCATTTCTAGTATCAGATTGGTGTTTTTTCTCCAGATAATATAATCATCATCATAAAGCTAACAGTGTGTCATTAATCAAGTTCAACCATTAATTGTTTTTTTGTACTATATGCACTTGGTGCTTTATATCTGCTCTGATTTTTGCAGTTAATGTTTACAGAGAGCCTAATATGATTTTAATGTACTAAAGTATTTTGTCTTTATCTTTGAACAAATCTGAAACAGTAAAATATGTGGCTCTCAGCACTTTAACTGATGTATGGTGAAAGTAAAGTTCACCGACATTCCCCAGCTCTTGAAAACTGATGTTGCTGCAGTGTGTTCTTGACATGAACAGATCAAAGTCTGAAAACTGTAAAGTCTTCATTGATTAATGAGCAGGCCAGTACTCTGGAGCTTTTCATGGGTTTTTACTTCTGATCGGTTTGCGGAAGTCAAACACACAGAACTCCCATAATGATGTTCACATACGGGAGATGTGTAAAAAGGGACAACACAGAAAAATATTGGATCAATACGATTAATGCAGTAGCTGGAAGAATATCACATTTCCAACAGCCTCTCATCAAGCACATACAGAAAACTAAGTATCTGTACAGGTGCGTGTTTGTGTGTGATTTTAACTAAACCATTTAAGTTTGAATTTGAGTTCATGTTAAAGTCCAGTCTATTACAACTTGGATCTTGTTTTGAGAGTGTTGGTCATCGTTCCCATGAGTAATAACGTTGTACTCATGAAGTTACTTGCTGAGAACATGATGACATCACTAAAAAAGAATGAGGTAGGGAAGGACGAGCAGCCAGACGATCAGACAGGTTGTAAGCAAAACTAATCGAATCCAGGCCTCTGAATCAAAGGCCACGTCACAGGTTTGTACAGTGATTCAAATACAATCAGCCGTGTCCCCCAATTAAAGAAACAATCAGCTTAGCAGAGCTTTATAGGCAAGATTAAGAATGGGAGCGTTGTCTTCCTGCATAGCTAACCACCTATTTACATCCATGAAAAATAGCAACACAAAAATGGCAACACAGCTGTACTGGATATTTGCAGGTCAATTTACAGAAATAACAACTGTTAAATGAGCATATTTCTCCGATTGATGTGAAAACCGTAACTGCTCCTAACGACCATTACTCTCTCTTTATCGCTCTCAATTTGCCAATTGTCTGTGTCGATGCATGTTACATGTTGCAAGTAGATACACAGTTCCCACAGGGAACCATGTATCCAAAGCCTTATATTAGCCTGGCTAGCAGTCAGTAATGGAATGAAATAAAGCAAAACTTGCAAAAGGGGAGCTTCTTAAAATCCCCAGTAGTTGGGGGAAAGCCATTGCCTTGTTCTGACAGCAGAGAAAAACCTTCAACTTTCCTCCACAGCTACCTTGAAAGAGCATCATTAGTTAGCTGGTCTGACATGCACACTCTGGTTGGCCCACACAGTACTGTTGGGTTAGGGCAAAATAAAACAAAACAAAACAGAAATTGACTAAAATGAACACAATGTCAAACTAAATTATAGAAGTTAAATGAAAAGGCAATTCATTAAGATTATCAGACCAAAACAAACCCCAAGGTTAGTTTAAAATACTCAAAGACAAAATAAAGGTGAACAGTAAAATTGTTACCCAAAATATCCGTTGTTAACAACCAGCACAGTTCAGACTTCTCTTACTTAACTTGACTTAAGACTTCCCGGTTCAACGTGGACCTAGCGTACTGCCATAGTTGTGCACACACAGTTTTCCATTGCAATAAGGGATTATTAACAACATTTGGGATGTGTTCACTTTCAGTTTTACCTCCAAATAAAGCAGGTGGCTTTCTGACCTGTCTGATCTACTGACTGCTCATGTTTTTTGCCCATGGTGTTACCATGTTACCGTGTTTCCAGATCTCAGCAATTGCATTATCACAGCTGATGAAAACTACAAAAATAAGAGCCAAGTTGCAATAAACACTCCTGTCATCATGTAAAGTACAGAAATGTTCATTCTTGATGTTTAGGAGACAGTTTGGGTGTGACATTAGTAAGTTCTGAGTCATTACTTTCTGGGTGGAAACATGTCCATATCAGAATTTGACAAAAATGCTAAATAGTGTTTTTTGTTTTTTCAATATTGAAATCTTATCTAGCACAGCTTTTGCCATGCTAACATGGCATCCCTAATTACAGCAACAACCTGGGGGAGTAGAGTTGTTGCAGAAGGAAGGAAGGTTTCTGTTCACACCTGGGATTTGCACGGTATAAGACATGTACGGTTATCTTCTAAATAGCTGTAGCATAGAGAGATGTAGGCATCAGAGATCTGAAACACTGTGTGTTGGGAGCGATAAGAAAGCTCAGGGAATAGTTCGACAAGATGAAACTGTTGACCAAATTAGAAGAGATGTTAATGTTGCTGTGAATGTTGCGAAGGGGCAGTTTTTACAATAATAAAACCACATCCTCTGTGGACTTTTTGCGGCTGAGTGGATGAGAAGTGGCAGCTGGCAGGTGCTGCTGTAATGATTTTCTAATGTATTTTCACTGCTCACTTATCTTCCACTGCTCTGGCTTTGCTCTGCTGTTTAAAAAAAAAAAAAAGTTGCAAAAGTTAGGAGTGGAGTACAGACTTAGATCATTTAAAGGATTAAAAGGCGTATCTTTGAACAGCATGAAAAGAAGTGTTGGGATGCTTATCCAGGAAGCTGTTTGGACACATTCATAATGAAACTGAAAAGAGGGCCATATTAGCGATGTCAGTGCTAATTAGCTAAAGCCTTTGATCTGGCATGCTGCTTTTGAATGCGGCTGAAAGGTTTAGTGCAGTCTACCTTTAATTAGGACTCAGAATATATCATTTATTGTATGCAGGCCTGTCCTTAATACCCTCCCTCCCTGCCATCCCAGATTCCAGCTCATCAGCTCCTTTCTGTGTCAGCCAGCATTTTAGCCGTTTGAGTTGATTGAACGTTGCGTGCCAAAAATAACACTGAAGTCTTCAAAGCTGTACTGTATATTTTTAGGTGTATTTGTGGTTTGTGCTGACATTGAAAACTTCTATGCATTTGACATTTAATAAATGTGAGAACAACCTAAAAGTCTCTTTCAGATATCTTGAATTGCTTCCACTGCCTATGCAAGTGTTTGGAAAAGTCTAATAATGCAGCTGCTATGTAGTCAAGCATTTCTCTGAATTTTCCGTTGAGTACTGCTTGTCCCATATGGGTGTTCCTAAAGCCCTGCCCCACATGATGTAATGAAGATCCCACACTCGCACGTCAGTGACTCAGTAAGTAAACATCTAAGTAAAGCCCCTTCTGTCATTTAGTTTAACTGATGCATCCTGCTGGTACATTTGCAGGGAATATTCTTACAGAGGTATCTCATTGGATCCAAATCTGAGGTGAAATAGGCCTTTTTCACAGCAGACATTTTAACATGTTAGAACAGGAAAGCACAGGTACTATTAATAACACTAATGATGACTGGATTCCATTTGGTTTTTCCACATTCATGACCCTGATGTAGTGCATGATTTTCACCAGTGTGACTTCCTTTAACATTTGAATGGAACAGAGATGTTGTTAATGTTAGTCAAGTGTCAAAATGTCTTCTGTGAAAAAGTGTCCTCATGTATGTTAACGGGGTAGACAAAATATTGAGAACACTTTCTAATATAATTCACTTCAGCACACCACCATTGCCCACTACAACCTCAGTTATAAACATAAAGTTGAATTATCACCTTTCTAACAATGTCTCACAAAAACTGTATTAGCTTAATAAAAGTAGAATTAATGGCAGAGCTGTTGTATTGGATTGCATTAGATTGCACAGGTGTTCCTAATAAATTGCTTGGTGTAAGTACATTTATTCAGGAACATCAAATGAGTTTACTGGTTGTGAAGGTACTTGATATGTAAAAACAGCTGTGAAACATTAAATCAAGAGGAGGTTTGCGGAATCAAAATCAAACAAAAAGTAAGTGGCATCACTCACACCCATTGAATGTTTTCTAGTTACTTAACTCAAAAATGATACATATGTACTGAGGTGTTTTACTATAGCCAGCTAATGCATTCCCATAATCACTGTGATGGTAAATAGACTCCATTTATATAGCACTTTTCTGGTCACAGACACATTCATACACTGATGGCAGAGGCTGCCATGCAAGGTGCCAACCTGCTCATCAGGAGTGATACAGCACTTTTTATCCAAAGTGCTTTACAGTGTTTCTAATGCTCACTCACCCATTCACAGACACTCATACACCGCTGGCACAGCCATCAGGAGCAATTGGGGGTTTACCATGAATGACACTTTGAAATGCGAACTGGAGGAGCCAGGGATCAAACCACCGACCTTCTGTTTAGTGGACAACCCACTCTACCTCCTGACCCACAGCCGCCCCATGTGTGTGATGAATTATACTAAACCAATTAGCCTAATGGGCTCATTAATAATCTTAGTCAGTGTATTAATTAGTGCATATGAAGTAACATCATACCTGTCTTCACATAACACATGGTTGGTGTTAATATGAAGTCTGGAGGTGATTGGAGGAGAAGCTCTGAAAAATTGCGGAGAGTCTGCAGTGAGTGTGAAGTTGTTATCTTGGATTGTTATAGATTGTTATTGTTATTGTATTCCCAAAAATGTGTCTCCCCGCATACAAACGGAACCCATCATGACAACATAATTTCACGCAGACCATGTGCTGTGGTGGTGGGACAAAGAAACCTTGCAGGAAGCTTCATTAAACATGATTCCCTGGCTGTTTGCCTGGCTCCTGCACGGCGTCTTACCTCAAATGAACTGCTCCAGGGTTCAGCTGGACGAAGGCCGAGACTGTCGAGTGCTCGCTGTCTGGCTGGTTCGATTGGGATGTTTTCACCTCTCCACACAAACCATCCCTAGTGAGGTATAAACAGTCCACAATCAGCAGCCCTGAACAAGGCGGGTGTGAAAACAACATTACAAGTTAATGAAGGCTCTGCTCAGTATGTTGTGTTTTCACAGAGGATGGTGAGAGTTTAATGTTCTTTGTCTAGATCAAAGGGGCACTCCACCAATTTTACATATGAACTTCAGTCACAGGGAGTACTACTAAGTCTAAGTTACTACAATTGTATAATGTTACTACGGTTGTATAATGTCTTCTGTGGCCCTGGAGGGAGTTCTCTAAAGTCTGAAAATTCTCAGCTCGGACAAAGCTTTTAACAAAGAGCCTGCGTTACAAATTGAATGTGTGGTGTTTGAGAAAGGTGGGAATTTAGGAGGTTTGGAGGGTCTGATGGCCCTGTCCAAAACCAATGGCAAGTCATTTCTGAAGATTATGAACATTAACAGCCCAAAGCAGCTCCCTTGTGGTATTCCAGATTGTACCTGTTTAGTATCAGATAGGCCACCATTGAAAAGAACTCTCTATGTTCTATTGGATAAATAGGTCTTTATCCAGGTCACCGCAGACGATGAGAAGCCGTAGGCCATTAGTTTCTCTAGCAGTAATCCATGATCAATAATGTCAAAGAACGCACTAAAGTCCAATAAAACTGACCCCACAAGTTTTTTGTTGTCAATATCCATTAGACAGTCATCTACTACCTGCATCAGTGCTGTACATGTTGAATACCCGTCCCTGTAAGCATGCTGAAAGTCTGAAATCAGTTCATTTTCAGTAAAATAATTGTGTTTGATTAAAGATGATTTTCTCCATGAGTTTTGCCAGAACTGACAGAATGCTTACAGGATGACTGTTTGCACCTGTAAGATTAGCTTTTGCATTTTTAGGTAATGGGATGATCTTGGCCTCCTTCCAAACCTGTGGTCATATCCCCCAGTTTATACTTTGATTAAAAATATGCGTAAGTGGACTGGCCACCTGATGTGCTGAAATTTTCAGTAATCTACCATCCAGGTTATCTAGGCCTGATGACTTCTCCTTGATGATAGATATTAAAAGCTCCTCAACCTTTACAGATTCAAACCTACAGATTTTATCCTTCATGAGGTAGTCCAATATGTAAGAAACACATTGCGCATCATCAAAACACATATCTTTCCTTAATTTTGTTGACTTTACAAGTCAAAAATTATTAAAATACTGAGCTATATCAGATGGCTTAGAAATAACTACCCATCAACTTCAATAAAAAATAGATGCATTGCTGTACCTGCAGACTGTATATAAAGGACTTGCAAGGTGTGACGTCACCCGTTGATTTGCTATGGAGACAATTTGAAGCCCAGAGTTGGAGCTTATTTTGGCCTGAAGCTAACGCTAGCTTACTCGGAACACCGAGTGGTGCGCACTTGGGCTAACATTAGCTACTTTAACTAAATTGTGCTTACAGGGCAGGTATCATAATCAAGTAACATTAAACTTATCAATGCCCACACAACAGACATCAAAGTCTTCGAATCTTATCAACAGAGCAATCATTTCCAAAATGACCACCAGCACACTCATTATATATATACTTATTCAAATTTAACAAATGAGACCATAATGAAAAAAATTGATTGACTTAGTATTTCTAGAAGTTGGTGCTTTTTGAATGTGAGTCAGTTGGAGCCAGCATCTAGTGGCTGCTGGTGGCATCGCACTTTAAATAGGCTACTTCCACATTGGCTTCAGTCACTCTTTGTCTTGTTTTAATCTGTCTCTTGTGAGCCCCTAATTGCTGGAGTACACCTTTAAGACTTGGATGTGTAGGATGAATAAATGTTTTGTGTACAATGTTTTTCTTGCTGTTCTTAGACAGATACATAACAAAACAGCTTTTTATGTTCACAATGCAGTCTATAGATCCATCCTTCAGACCCCATACTGATTTTCTGAGGTTATCTGTAGTCTCAGTCCAGTCAATGTCTGTGACCATGGAGAAGTTTCCCTCCAAGACAGCATGATGATTTTTCTCTTTATTTAAAGCTCAGAACTCCTGTGATTATTGATTATGGCTGCAAATATTATATATTATTTATATATACCGTCCCTGGGAAAATCAATAGACAAAATGCTTCAGAATTCATTGGAATCTCCCATGTGAAGATCCCAGCAACATCATTAAAAAGACCATTACTGAGGAACATGTGACACCATGGGCTCCTGGCTGCGCTGTCAGAGTAAATGGGGCAAACCTGCAGAAAGAGGAGGCGACATAATCTTGATGGAAATTTGATCAGACAGTCGTATTAGAGTTTGCTCAGGTGTTTAAACTAAGTCAGCAATTACTGGCACACTTAGCATAATGTGAGGTCTGAATTTGTTTCCAATCCAAGGCTGTATGGGAAATGTATTCACTGGCAAATTGTTTCAAAGAAGTGTTGTTTATGCGTATCCGTCATCCGGAAATTCTCAATACTGTTGTCAGTCCTTATTGTTTTCCAAACCACATGTGCTGACCTTGCCAGTCGCTCAGAAATCCGATCTTTAATGAAAACACTGAGCTGGTGTTGACTCAGTGCCTGATTTGTGGAGTGTTTATTATACTTCAGGCCTCATATAACAAAGTCTTCCTCTACAGAGATAGTTTCTTTAAGTAGTTGTAATGACTGAGATCAAAGAGCTTTCAGGGCCAAGGAATAAGCAAGAACCAATTTTGCATGAAAGTCCCTCACCTTCATGGTGATTGGCCAGACTTTGACTAAACATGGGTCAACCTTAAAGTTGTTGGTCTGTGGTCAAGCTGAATGTGTCAGAGTGATGTTGGAGGAGATTCAGAGTGACTCAGGCTCACTCAGTCACTTAAAGCAGGAATTAAACCAGCCACTTCAGCTCTCTCAACACAGCCCTCCTGCCTCGGATAAGTGTCATTGTGGTGTGTAGGGAATGACTAAACTGCAAGTACAACAGAAGGAGTTGTTGTATTGTAACAGTTGCTGCCAGAGTTTTAGTCAAGGAACACTACAATACGCAGGCTGACTTGCAAAATCTCTCTCCTCTGCAGTTTTGCCAAAGTGGGTAAAGCACAAGAAGCCGATTTGCATTCTCAAATAAAGATCAGGATGCCTCTGCTTCTGGTTAAGATGCAGACTTGTAAGCTGTTCAGCCTAACTTAATGTTCTGGAGTTTATGCAGGAGCAAGTGCACAATCGTTTCACCTGTTGGTAATCCATACTGCCAGCAGATTTCAACCAGGGAGAGGCTTAATAGAGAAGCCATTTTTAGCTTCCCTACCTGTAAAGCAAATTGGTCTCCAGTGCTCCACATCCACTTCTAACAAAGCAGGGAGTTTGGGGGTCATTACAGGCTTGGTTGCAGAACTGTGATTGTTCCCTAAATCACTGATTGTTTCAGTGACTTACATCGGTCTGGTGTTGTGCTGATTAACGGCTTTCTCCCAAGTTGAAAAAAACAACTGAGCCAATCAAAGCTTTGAAGGAAAGATGGTCTTCTTGTGTCTAAACCCGACAAATGCTGACAGAAATATTGCCACAAAAATGACAAGGATGGTTGAGATTAATGCATCTAGACATGTACTAGGCTAAGTTGTAAATCAATATTCAGGTACTTTTTCCTCAAGCTTGAAAAACTTTAAAGGCATTTTAACAGTTTTCTTTTTGCCCATTTTTGACAACAGAACAAGCAGTAAATACAACACTGACATATCGACAACTTGTAAAATTGTTAGCAAACAGTTGCCTACTTACATATCCACCTGATGAATTTAAGTCCAATATTCACTCTCCTTTTAGATCTTCCAGCACCTGTTGGACAAAAAAAATCTGGATCTTTACCTGCTAAATGCTCTATTTTTGTCACCAGCAAGTTACTGACTTTTTCTATTTTCTGTTTTCAACCCATGCAGGTAGTTTTGGTTGAGACTGTCCTCCCAAGAAAAATGACAGGATCAATCTTTTATGCAAGTGTCCCAAAATACATTATATAGATATATTTATGTTCAACTGACAGACAGAATCCTGTAACCAATAAAATAATAAAAATAAAACCAAAACTATGCATGGCCAAATGGCACAAGAGATATGTAAGTAAAAAACACAACTTCTTATTTTGTAATGTGGGTGAACTAACGTCTGATTGGCAGTATTGGTGATCTGATCTTGCCAACTACCTTGACAGAAATGAAACAACCAGAGGCAAATCCATCTGGCAGTATAGAAACCTGATTCAAACCCTAAACGGGTAGAATTGGATATATAGAGTTAATAGTATTTGTTCCCAGAGTGAAATCACTGTGAGAGGCAGTAGTGGCAGGCTAGTTTCATAGTTTTCACAGCTCTTATAACAAGTCTGACAGCAAAGTCCACCAAAAATCTAAACAAATCTTGTTTTTCATCATACCTCTCTCTCCTCCTTGCTGTTAGCGTTTTGTGATTGCGATGTCTGTAAGCGGTGAAGCCGGTGACAGTGAGATATTCGTGGCAGACAGACCTCCTGGGGTGACCAACAGGGAATTTTTCTCATTGTTTCACTCCATTTCCGAGAATCGCTCACAGTGGAAATTGTTTACAACCTAATGTATGATAGATTATGCAATATCTCCCCTGAAATGCAGTGGGAATATTAAGTTGTTTCACTCACCTTGTCAGTTTCGTGTTGCAGGATGGCTTTACTCCCAGAGGGTTTGAATATAATCAGAACTCAGCAGCAACCTTCATAGACATTAAGTGGATCATTTCTTTGTATAAAAACACAGGAAGTCTATCAGTCTCTCAGTGTATCCGTTGGTAGTGAAAACACATATGTTTGTTGTATATGTTGTGCTCTACCAGTGAGGCTGTTCCTCCTATTTCATGATACTTAATGAGCCAATACAGAGAGACACAGCCTGAGTTTAGGAAGCTCTGTTCCAAGAAACCAAACCCTGTCTCAAAAATGTCTTACAGCATTTGACAAAAATCATTGTGATCACATCATTTCCCTGCCTAGCTCTTTTCCCTCCTAAACAACAGACTGCACAATTTGAGTACACTAAGTGATATTTGCAGGGGCACAGATACAAAAGAAACACAAGACTCAAGAGGCCTTTATTGTCCATCCCATCCATATACACGTACACAGTAAGGATGACATGTCTCAGGCCAGTGGTGCTACATTTAGCATACAAGCAGAGCACACAAGGCAGGCAACATAAGTCAAAAATAATGCAAAGACAAAACAAAAAAGTGCAAAGACAAGACAAAACCTCTGACTGTATTTACGTTTATTTATAAACCTTGACCAGAGGCATAAAGATCAACACAAAGACATCGTGTCTTCAGTATTGTTTCTGGGAATTGGGGGGTCTTAAACTAACTGACGAGTCAATACACTTAACCATTCACAAAACTCCTCCCCGAGCAGTGATTGCCCAATCATAGCTTAGCAAATTAAAGCAGCCCCGTCAAGCTTTGGATTTCTCAACATGCTGTAACATTGTCCATGGGGGCAATTAAGAGTAATAATCTGTATCTCAGGAGTTTGGCGGGTGTTGTCTTTAGCCGAAATCAAAAACACAGAGGAGCAGGAGATAAGGAATGGATTCACCATGTGTTTGTTTGCTCCAACATAAGCTGCTAATATTAGGATGTCCAGCCAACTAGCTTACTACCTAAAGTAGCATTAATTCCAAAGCCAAGGCACTGTTCAAGACTGAAACAACCACAGTGAGGTCAACAAGATGCTGGAATATCAGAGTTCAGGGTGATGTTATGTTAAGTTTTCCAAACTCATTAGTTAGTTCACATCTGGCTGTATAAAGCAGCCTTCCTGGGTTTGAAAATATGCATTTGGACAACTGCATTGCCATACAATAATAGCAAAGTAACTGCAAGCTACATACACAACACATTAAATGTTTACCATTATTATATACAGCATCTTCAAGTATAATTAAACCCACCTGGGCTGCGGGAGAGCTCGCACCCTCATCATATTTGTGAGCATCACTCTACCAGCTCAAATTCTTATTGACCCTTATTTGATCCCATGGTGAGTATGACAAGACTTATTGGACTGATGGAATATTCTGGAAATTTACATTATACTGACTTTATCAAGACTTGTAAACATGGTTTACAAGAATTTTGAGTTTGTATTTATTTGGGAATTGTAGTAACAAATGTATATCTCTAATACAAGCCTGTTCCAAATAAAAGCCCAGTTTTCACTGCTCTTGTGGTAAATAAAATATTTTTTGTGATATTCAAATTCAATTAAATTCGATATTGATTTGCCTTAAAACTGCCAAATTTAAAAATATTTAGTATTAAAAATTATGTCAGTGTTACTTAGTGTTCATACCCTCGAGTAACCTAAAATATTTATCATTGAGACAGCCTTTTAGCAAAATGTATGAGAGAAAAGTTGCTGAAAATATAATTGAACAAGGAAGGAATAAATAAACTTTGAAAATTAATCAAAATAATCAGAAGACTTCACTGATTTCTTTTAAAGAATTTCTTCAGTAGGTATAAACGGCCTTGCTATCTGCACAAAGTTGCTTCCTCACAGTCAGTGTTGCATTGAATTACTGACAAAACACACAACAAATGTGCTGGGTATTTTGCCAATCTCCTTTCAAGATAATTCACCCTTTATCTTCTCCTATCTTATCTCATTTTGCACATATGGCTCCAGTGGTTAAGATTTGCGTATGCACAGTTGTTGCCAGTATCTGCATTGTGATTCATTACATCGAGCCAAAAGAGTGAAGATGGCAGCTGTGTGTGATTTGTTGATGTTTTGAATGGTATGACTCAGGCTGTCTTGCTGCTTGGCTTGCACTGAAGTTTCCCACCGTACACATGGCCATGAATTATTCATTTCTTTAAGTTGTAATTCTGAACCCTAACCAGCAGGTGGCCTCGTGAAGAGGGTAAGTACTGCACATGTATAGATACACACATGCTGGCATGGAACAGACTTTCCCATTATGTCAAATATTTTGGAGGAGGGTCTTTAAAATGAGACTCTCTAACTTTTTAGGTATGCGAGTGCTCTGACCTACAGAAAGCAACAATAACATAGGCAGGAAGTATCAATAATGAATCACATTTGCACAACACAGCCATTAAGCCTCCTCATTTCTGTTCTGTTAACTGCTGACCCCCACTTGTTTGCAGCGATCATTAAATACACTTTCTCTGAAAAAGATCCCATTATGTCTGTGGTGGAACTATCAGAAGTTTATTCTCAAAACTAGATAATAAAACATGCACAGGAATGACAAAGTAGCTGCAGTAGTTATATGTGAGCAAAGAGGAAAACACTGTTGTCTTTGGCTGTAAGGAGGATGTCAAGCTGCCATGAGCACCCACTCTTGCAGATTAATGTGCCAAATGGCTGAAAATGATTTTAGACCGCTATTGGCTATCTTGCCACTTTACCCGGAACTGGCTTTAAATGAAGCAGAAATAAAGATGTTTATGCACAAGGAGAGTTTGGATGAAAATCTGTAAAATTATATCATGCTAGTACTCATTAGTGTATTTCCAGGGGTGCCCAGCAGTGTTTTGTAGATCAAATCTTCACTGTACCAAAATGCTATACCAGACAACAAAATGACAATACGCTATGAAAATGAAAAGAAATGTACTTAAAGTTAGAGTCAGCGATTCTAATCCAATACATTTTTTGTCAAATTCGGTGCCTCATGGTCTGCTAGCTCTGTTGTATGTGTGTGCACTGAAAAAAAATCTGGTGTTCATACACAGCACTGGCTCTGTAAATGGGCATGTAAACACAGAGGCTCAGAGCGGGCCACACAACACTATTCCAGCCAATCAGCAATAGGCGGCATTGGTGTTTGTGCACAGGACAGGGGGAAGTCATTGCAGCTGTCTGTGTGAGGACATGACAGTCTCCTGTCTCCAGCACCATGAATTTGAGGGGCGGAGCTTCTGAATGAGCATGAAAGGAGGGGTGTATTTTTTTGAGTGTTTAGTTCAAATATCAACAATCTTTCTCCAGAATGACTGACTCTACCTTTAAGTAATCGGAATGAACATTTTGGCACAGAGTCACTTCTAAACCTTCCTGCCACAACAGATAACACAGACAAAACACACAAAATATCATAGGAAACAGCATCCTTTATGTTTTGGTGCCCTAAGCGAACTTTGCATTGTATTAAAAACGTCTGTTCTTTAGATACTGTCCTCTCAAGAAAAATGACAGGATCAGTTGATAATACAAGTGCCTCAAAATGACATATTTATGCTAAAGTGACAGAAGCCCCATAATTATGACGGGAGAAAAGGAGGAAACCACATGATATTGTTCTATAGTGACAAAGTCTGCGTAGGGATGAGGTGGATAGATGGGTCAACAAAACAACATAATTTATCATGGGAGATCACTGTTTGTTTATTTCCAACTGCAAGTTTTTTAAAAACCGTGACCACAATTCCTAACCCAATTATTTTAACCCAAACCATGATCTCTTCATAAAACTAACCAAGTGTTTTTTGTGCCTAAACTTAACCAGACCTTAGCCATAGCATTGCTGTATCATAAAACATCATTATTTTTTGACAGTGATTTGTAATGGTTTTGGAAAGTACAGACAAATCATGTTGTCCTCCTTATTTCTGCTGATAGGGCTGTCAAATTAGAAAACATTTCTAGGTGTTGTTCTGGACCAATGATGTACTTTGTCTAGTTTCACTGAGAGGACTTGTTGGTTTTTTAAAAGGTATACTTATTAATGAGTTATACTAGTTCCTCAGTTTGAAAGTTACTGTCCACTTGTTTAATGTGTACTCCTGGCCACAATTCCCCAGGTGATGCTAAATGAGGTGTCTGATATCACAACACAACACAGAGAAAGTTAAATGTAGAAACAGACACATTCTTTCTCTACTATTCTTCAGTGGTCTTCCTACAGTATGATTCCCCTTTGGGTACTTGAGCACCCATTGAATTGGAACCTATGCAGCCTGAGACAAACTACACAGGAAGCTGGACATACAAGAAGTTCTTGTGCTGGAGAAGAGGTGCATATACTTTTTTATATACACATTTTTGCTGTACACATACTGTATGATAGTAGGCGTAAAGTATGATGCAAGTAGACTAATGAAAGAAAGTGAAAGAGAGAGCTGCTCATGGGATGTTGTTTCTTTTCCCTCTAGAGTCCGGTTCACAGCTGGAGCATAAGTTTTCCTCAGGGCTCACATGATAATACTGTAAAAATCAGGAGTTATATCCAAACATTCCTTGCTCCCCAGCTGTGATTAATGGCGTTGGTGCACAGAAAGTGACCTGCTTTCCAAGGCTGCAAATTAAGGAGAGACAGTGTACAGCAAAATGATTCCTTTCCAAAATCTCCTGTTACTGTTCGTGAAGTTATGCATTCCCACCTCTATTTTCTCATAATAAAAGATGAACTTCAGTAAGATGTATGTAGGTGTGTTCAAGGCAGGAGGAGGCTGCCAGAGCAGAGGCCTCTGGAGCTGCAGGACCACACAGGGCTTTAGACTGAGCTTTCATCCTTCAATCCACCAACAGCCACAGAGACATGGCCCTCTGCCTGGATGCAAACCGAACGCTAATCAATCAAGCTGCTGACTTATCGCACCAAGACACACTGCAGTCTCTCAGGGTCCAAAGAAAGTGATGATTTTGTGTATTTGCTCTTAACAACGGTATCTGTGAATCTGTTTTGTCTGAGAGATTCCCCTTTGTCTTTCTGTGGACATTCAATTGGTATTTTAAGTAAAACATCATTTAAAATTAATTGGAATGGTGATTTTTTCAAAAGGTGCATGAGTGTGTCTGGTAAATGTTGGAAAAAACTGACCTTCACTGCCCAGAAACCATGTCATGTGATGCATATGATGATTTTATAACAAAGCATAAAAGCCACAAGACACTGCTGCTTTCTTTGGCTGGTGCTTTAACTGCTGTAGGAAACAGTTCATATATCCCTCACAGTAAATATTGAAACATTTGGGGAAATTTGTTTCACTGCCGTCTTGCCAAGATGTAGAAAAGATTCTCAATGTTAAATCCATGTATGTGTGTCCAATGAGTTAGCTCCTTGTGTAGCCTAGATAATTATCCTTAGCACAAGGACTGAAAGCAAGGGAAAATAGCTGGTTTGCGTCACAAGACCGTCTTGTTAATCTTCTATCTTGATAGCTAGCAAATTTGCTTCTTACATGCTACACAGAGTCACTTGGCCCAGCTGTTGCAAATACCTCTAGTGCACTGCAAACAGCTGCTTAAACCACACATTTCTATCTCTTCTATTTCTGTTTTTTGTTTTTTTTTTCATTTCTGTGAAATGCACCATTACTAACAACACAACCTCCACTCCCCACCCAGCATCCAATTATTTCTACATGTGATAAATACACACATTCTACATGTAAATATTAAAGATTTGGCAATTGTGACAGTGCTAGGGTAACTGCCTCCCACTGTGCTAAGCTAGGGTAAACACATCCTGAAGCTACAGCAACATAAGTGATATTGATCATGGAAACTCTTGGTAAGAAAGAAAATAAGCACATTTTCCAAACTAATTTTCTCTGGGTTTTTTTTTTTGCTTTTTGTGGATACCAAGACTAAAATTTGGGGAAAATAGGGCATATTAGTGGCCTAATAATTACACTAAATTGCCATTTTATGTCCATTCATTCATGGTTGTGTTAGCTGTTTTTTGTTTGTTTGGCTTTTTTTTTGTAAGTTTCAGTTTTTGTTTTACTCTAACCAATCAATAGTGAGTGACGTATCTGTCACAACATCATCATTATCAATCATTACATAGTATCAGTTGCTGGGAAAAATTACATTTTTCATGAAGACAAAAGAAGTTTAGCTAGAGTTGTTATAACAGTAACTTGACATAAAGCTGTGACAATCTCATCCATGCTTGTCACCATTGTGGTAATTTCTCTGTCCCTATTATAATGGATGGAGTTAGGTAGCTAGCAAGCTATGCAGAAAATTGATGTCCCCAATGCTGCCTACAAAGCTCTTGTCTTAGTTGGATATCTCAAGTCAGCACAATGGTGATTCAGAAGTCTGGTACCAGGCTACAAATGTTGTGTCTTATTATAAAGAAAACCATGCACTGTATCTCCAAAATGCCAACTTTTCATGGGCTAATAACAACAGTCTGGTGTTCAGCTTTGTGATAATGCATGTTTCAGCAAATCCAATGGTGAATAGTTTATTTAGCTGTAGAGTAAATCATTTTCTCAGCCCATGAAGGGACACTGTTCATCTGAAAATTCAAGATCACCAAATTTGGAGAAACATGGTTTTCTTTGGACAACAACCATATGTATTTTATATGTTCTCATATATTTGTGTATTATTTGTTATTACCAAGTGTAGTCTAATAATCAGAGAAACTAGTGAAAAGAGACAGAATGTAGGCAATCAAGTGTGGCGTTGTTCATGAAAAGCAGACAAGTGGGGAGGGTGTTTGGAGACTCAGGGGTTGACTACCTGACCCATTAAAAGTGTTCCTCTGGGGAACCGGCTGCTCTTGCTGTGTAGACAGCAAAGAAGTCATGTTCTAGACCTCATTTGAACGGCCTGCTGGTGGGCCTCGGACGGGAGCCAGGCATTTTTATTCATCCGCCCCAGACGAAGCTGTCAGGGAAATCTCTGAAACTGCCATGAACAAGTGGAGAAACTGCTGTCCACATCCAAGCTGCCACAGTCAATTAGGACCGGGGAATTAGGAAAACAATAGGTCTTTCATAACAAGACATAGTTTATTAGATTAAGTCTTCTGAAATTTCTGTATGCTCTGAATGCTACCTTACTGTTTAAGCTGCATGCATCTGTAAAGTAGCTTGCATTACATGGCTGTGCAGTCACAATGTCATTTAGCTAATGGTAATTAATATGTGACGATTTTGCATGATCGAGTAGATAAATACTTACCATCACAATTGCTCAATGAAATAGCAAAAACTGTGTGGAAGGAAGTGGATTTTATTTCATATTCATACAATAATCTTCCAGAGTGGATCTTGTGATTTATGGGCATACCTGAAACACTTACTGGTATATCTGCAACAGCCATTGATTGATAATTCAGACAGATTGTGTTCAAAAGACGTTCCAGTAAATCCTACTTTCATCTTTGTCTGCATTCAGACTGCGAAGTGTCTGCTCTAACACTTCTAGTACTTTAGTTTGATTGATTCACATACTGGCATGAAAGAAAAAAAAATCCCATTTCAAGTTTGGGATGTTATTCTTACAGTTAGTGTTTCTTGGTTCGGTGATGGCACATCAAGCTATGAGCCAAACACATCCAGATGGTGCCGCCTGGAGTCTCCTCCACTCTCCTGCTGCTGCTGATTCACAACTTCCATCTCAGGAATTCTTGGCAAGACAAAACAGAAAAACCTGAGCAAGAAAACCCTGTGATGAATTCAAGCTACACAATGTTAGGACTTAGCAACAAATGAGCTGGAGCGTGGCTCTGTAGTTTTACGCTCACAGATGAATACATGCTGACTATCGGGATTATTTGAATTTCTCAAGGATTTTAATCAAAGGCGGGTATGCATCCAACTGCCTCAAAATGTTAATATGCTCAGCAAAGTTTGATGATTAGGATCGAGGTTGGCCAGTATTCTAAGTCTGCACATCCATCTGGAGTCAGTGAGGAGAATCATTTTATACTTACCTTGCAGGGGTGTACAGTTGCTATTTTAAAAGTGCTGACATCATTTGTTAGACAGTAAATAGGATGGTCAAGAGGGAAATATAATGGTCAGCTGATTTTTTTTCAAACTCAGAATTAGATTACAGGATATGTTCAGATTTTTGTATATACTGACCATTCCTCTAATGGTCAAATGGAGGGGTGATTACAGCAAGAACCTGTTTCAATGTTCACTTGGTCGTCTGTTTTAAGACAGACTTAAAAAATTGTGAACCCATCTTTTAAGGTTTTTTTAGATTCGGGCACAAAAGTCAGGGTTAGGGTTAGGTTAACCACAGGTTAATCATGGTTAAGAGAAACCAACATTTGGGCCCCCTGGTGGTCTCGGGGTTAGTGCGGCAAACATGAAGTGAGTGATGAGACAGTCATATAGGTTGAAAACAAATCTCCACACTGTTCATTTACTTTAAAAATGAAATAAAGGTGGACGGTAAAATTATTATCCAAACTGTATGTTATAAACATCCACCACAATTTACAAGCCTGTCCTTCCAAGAAAAACAACATGATCAGTTATAAATGCAAGTGCCCCAAGAAGCCCTCTAGCAGCCGGGTGAACAAATCACTGGACTTTGACACAGTAGATCACTGTTCGTCTCCCATTTCCAAATGTGAGTCAACACTGTTTTTTGGTTTTTTTTAAAAACATGACCATGATCATCCCTTTACCTAAACCACATTGTTAATTTAACCCAAACCATGATATTTTCCTAAATCTAAAGTGTTTCTGCCTTGACTGATTTACAACCTGTTGGATCTTGTTAGTGGCCAGTTTTTGATCCTATTTTTAGCAATATCACCACATTTCGAGACCTGAGCAATTACTTTGGTGAATACAGTGTTATCATAATGTAAATAAAACCCAAGTTGTAATAAACTATATTTAACTTTAAATGTAATTAGTCCATTCTGGATTTTGTCTGAACATATTTATGAAATAAATTTTGTTAATGGTCATCATTGCTACTTTCTGTACTCCCTGTGAATGGCAGAGGGATTAAACAACAGTTGGTGCGCTCCTGAGTCAGCTGCCACCGTCTCCCTGAAGTGAAACCATGAAAGCAGCACATGCACCCTGCTGTTCCTGCCAACTTTGAAAAATCCCTTATATTGGCTGGAATAAAGGGACAGTCAGGGACTTTTACAAGGGTTATCAAAGTCACTGCTGATGGCTGAATATCTTTAAGGAAGAGATCAAATGGGAGAACATATGCTTTTGTTCAGAAAATAAGTGCCCCAAGCATTTTTGTCATTCTGTAGCACATCCCTGAGGGTGTTTGAAATTTCCTTTGAGTCACAGTTCTTCCCTGATGCATCACAACTTCTCCCACAGAGATAGAGGAGAGGTTAAACATCTATAAAGTTTTAGTTCAATAAAGAGTTGCAGATGGCCTGTGTATTGTCATGCTGTAAGTTGAAGCAGATGTCATCAGGAAACAAGGGCATTTCTGTAGGGACAATAGCACCTTCAGAGGAGAAAAGCCTCCACAGACTTCCTGTATGTCTCTGTTTTCAACTAGAAATGAAAACAAAAGAAAGCACTCAGTCTGCGGAGAGTGCAGGAAGTTGTGGGACACTGATTAGCTGCTGAGACAGATGGAGTTAGCTGTGTTTCCAGTGAAATCCTGCAGACTGCCCACAGCCTAAGCTCCCAGGGGCCTCAGCAGGGCTCTGGATCACATAAGATGCACTCTGAGAATATACCACAAGGCGGTCCCCTCAGTTCCACAACCAAAGCCAGTTCTTGGGACCATCAGTGGGTCCCATGCAACATGGAAGACTTTTCTGATCAGAGGCCTCACTCATCCATGTATACCTTCTTCAGCATTCATATTTTTCTAGTTGTACTTACTCAAATCCAGAATGCCCTGTACTATCTCACATGATTAATTCCCTTTACATATGTTTAGCTACTACCAACAACTACTCAGATGTGTGCAAGGATTGTCTAGGAGCCCAAACCATCCTGGAACTAGCATGTAACCCTCCCTACACAGAGGAAGGTATTCACTGGCAGCTGAGCCAATGCAGACCGGGAAAGGCCCCAGGGCCAGTTGGCATCCAGGCACCAATGCTTAAGGTCTGGGCCATGGAGCTCTCTTAGGACTGTCTCAGTACTCCCTCTGTAAAAAATGAAGTTAATTAGTTAACTTAGGTCCAGGAGCAGGAACACGCCTCAAACACACCTCCAATCACATGTCAAGCTTACTTACACCTGGTCAACCCATCCTGCCCTGTTTATCTCAGATTTGACTCATATTTTTCCAGGACAGACAGACCGTGCTTCACGCTCAGTCACATAATTGCATCTATCTCCTCCTCCTTCTCCTCCAGCCATGACATAGATGTCAAACTACAGCCAAATGTCCCAGCAGAGCCACTTGTGCTCAGTGGTTAACATACCATGGCTCCACGTGCACCTGTACTCAAGTTTCCCTAACCAGATCTGTCCTGATAGATCTCAGGCCTCCTTTCTTCCATCAGCAAAGGTTGAAAACTGTAGGCGCTACCGGCATAGCCGCAGTTGCCGGCTTCAACCCTCTCCTCATCAGCTGCCTCCCTCACATACAGTACCTAGCTATCCACCACGGCTCTTCTTCAGCCATCTTCACATACACAAATGGAGCCCATCATCATAGACTGGCCTGTGCCCACATCCAGTGATTCCTGATAGGGAAAGGAATCCTCCTTCAACTGCAGTGACAATAAAGCTGGGTTGTTTCAACTCTACTCAGTCTCCATCAATACTCTGGCAACAACAAACACCGAGTGTTCTACACTTCCTCAGCAGAGCCAACCACCAGCAGTGTTGTCATGTGTGACATCACAGAGACTCCACCACCTCCCCGGCAATAGTCTGCATCATCAGCCCCCCTGGTGAGGGCCAGGTTGTATTTCCCCTTGTGCCTGCTCTTTCTGTGTCTGACTTGTCTCAGATTGTCATTCTTTTCATCCCCGTGTTTGCAGGCTTCACAAAATTCCTGTGCACATACATCCTTTCACACCATCATCCCTTCCTCTACCCTTCCTTCAACTGTTCACAGCAATACAGCCTCCACACCCACCACAGGCTAATCAAGTTGCCACTTCTCAGCCACCTCCTTTATTCCCTACTGGTCTATCCTTTTCTGACACCTCCCACATGTGCCACAACATTAGGTCCACTCTCTCCAACCATCACATCGTTGATGCCCTATTGGCAAAAGTCAAAGAGGGATTCATGACAATCCTCCTTTTCCAGTGTTCTACATCAGCCCAGCAGGTTTTTTCACTGAGGGATACTCTGTCTTCCCCACATGGCTCGTACATCCTGAGCATCACCAATGTCATACCTAATCCAGATTTCTTCACGCAATTTGCAATCATTGACCACACCATCACTCTCATCTGCTTGGCAGGCCATGGAGCTTGGCTTTCTAAAGCAGACATTACCAGCACTTTCAAAGTCTTGCCCATTCATCCAGACTTCTGGCAATTTTCCTGGGTTTGCTGAAAAGGAGTGTATTATTTTTTCCGTATGCCTTACTTTTGGCTGCGGAAGCAGTCCGAAGATCTTCAATTTCAGAAGCCCTATGCCGGATCCTGACTAACGACTACAGCCTCCCTCACACCCACATCTTCTCGATGATTTTCTAGTCATCACTCCACCATTCTCATCTCCTTGACTCGGGCTTACTACTCTCCCAAGAGCTTTCTCAGAACTCAGTGTTCCTCTTTCTCTAGAGAAAACCTCAGGGCCTTGCACGTCCATCGAATTCTTGGGCATCACCCTGGACTCAATTTCTTTCCAGGCATCTCTGCCCCCAGAGAAAATACAGTGCATCACTCTGCCTCTGTCAAACTGTCTCCTGGCAGACAGATACACCAAACGCCAGCTACTTGCCCTTCTCAGCCACCTCAATTATTCTATTTGCATAATTCCATAAGCGAAATCCTTCCTGTCCAACCTTTTAACCAAAGCCACAGCTGTCCCCTCTCTCCATGATAGAGTTGTCCTTAATGATCCATGCAAAATGGAAATGTGTCTTTGGCAACATTCACGTCTTCTTAAAATGACATTTCCTTCTTCTACAATGACTACATCATAGAGGTAGATGGTTTGTATCTACTTGGCCCTCAGAGTTCAGATCTCTCAACTTAGATTCCTGCTCTCCTTCATCCGCGTTTCTTGAGCTATACCCCATTACCACAGCTGCTATTCTTTGGGGGCATCTCTCGCATGCTTCACAAGAAATTATCCTAACAGTCTCAACCCACGCACTCTCTAAGCTTACCTAACTGGCTGGAATTATTTCAAGGCATTTCATACCACATACCAGCTGTCCTTTCCCTCTCTAAATGTCATATCTATCTGCAATTTTATCACCCATGCTCATTTCATTAAAAAAAAAATTCTGTTCCTCCACCATCCAGACCTACTTAGCAGGAATCAACTTCTTTATCAAACTAGTCTACCTCCCATTCTCATGATACAATACTAATCAAAGGCTTGCGAAAACAGAAACTGCTCACAGCACGCATGTCACTCACTTCTGACCATCTCAGTCTCTGCATCAATTCTCTACTCTCATCTCAAGCATATTGCTCAAGCATCTGCAACAATCTTAATGATCTCCACCAACCTCACTCTCAACTCAGCTGATTTTAAATCTGATTCTATTGGGGGCCCATAATCAGCCGAGTGGAACTACGCCTGAGAGGGAACCTCCACACTGAATCTCCCTCTACCTGGTCTTCATTACATCCTTCCCAGAGCAACCTAACTTACGATATCCTCCTTCCACCTACACCCCCCCACCCTTTGACATCCATTCATCTATCCATGCTCAACATCCAATACTTAATCATTTCAATAAAACCTTTAATCACATATTGTTATGACATGGTCCTTGCTAGTGAAATGAAGTTAATTAGTTAGGTTCAGGAGCAGGGCCATGCCTTAAACACACCTCTAATCACCTGTCAAACCTACTTATACCTGGTCAACCCATCCTGTCCATCTCCATCCATCCCTGTTTATCTCTGATTTCTCTACCCAACCCCCTCCCCCTCCCCCACCTTACATCCAATACGTCCTCATTTCCATCCTGCAGGAAGAGCTAAGGGAGGTGGTGGTCTACCCAGACCTGGCTGAGCAACAGAAGATGGATGGACGAGCTACTGGACAACTGTGTGTGTTAACAAATTTCCTCAAGATGAACAATTGATCAGTAAGGACTCTGTCAGACAATGTCTCAACAAGAAAGGTATGATGTTTTCTTTTAAAGATCATTAAATATGGTTGTTTTAATGTGAAATAAATGCTCAAATAGAAATGATGCAGGGACATTGCTGTTAGTGCCACTAGGGGGCACCAAAGTCATGACTAGTTCTATTGTACATTTGGTTTTATAAAACTTATTAGAATTTGGGAGAATTTTACCTCCAAAGAAAAAGTCTTTTTTATCTGTTTTTACTTGTGTTTTATTGGTGTTATTTCATTTTTAAATCATGTTCTTATTTCACTTACATCTTTTTTATTGTCAGCGCTGTATTTCCACAACCCCTGTTTTATTACTCCTGTACTTTTTGGTATGCACTTTTTGGTTTTGTAACTACTATACAAATAAAGGTAACTTCAGTGGACTAATACACAAATACACAGATGTAGATGTCAGTTAAAACCTGGCTTGTATGTTTAAATAACCTTGGTCACCCCAATGCTGTCATCAGCCCTTCCCCAGCAGAACAAGCAGTTTCATTAAGACATGAGGCCCTGGGAAATGCTTCCACATAATCTGGTGGTGAAACACACATCATAGTCGAGACTGTTGGTTTCCTTTAGGCACACTTTCAGGGATCTTTGCCTTTAACAAGATCAGACCTTGTTACCCTTGAATTTTATTGGGTGTATCTTTGTACAAATGTACACTATGATTTGTAAGGTTTTACAGCCAATCCATAATGTTTTAAATTGTCTCAAATAGTCAGTCTTGCCAAGGCAGTCCTGCCAAACTAGACTGACATATTATGAGCAATGTAACTCTCCTCATAATGTAACACATGGCTGGCACTATGCCTCAGGCGCTATGCCTCAGGCAAAATGGAACAAGGCCAATGGAACAAGGCCAAGATGCAACTTTGGTGTCCCTACACTGTAACATTGTGTGTGTTCCTCTGTCCGCACATGTTAGTGATTCCAAGTCATATTGTTTCCAAATCCCAAATGAGAACTACTTTCTACCTCAGAAATAGTCCCACTGAAATTTGTTGACAGTGAGGCCTGTTCAGAGTAACAGAGACATAGTTTCTGGTAAGACATATCGCTGTTGAGGTTTAACATCATATTCTAAAGGCCCTGACAATCCTTTTTTTTCAATTAATCTATTACTATGACTGATGGTCATACATGAACATAAATATATTCTGCCAAAAATTCTAAATGTTTTGATTATTTCACGAGAGATTTTCTGTATTTGTGTATTCTCTGTGTTCTTGTCAATGATTTGTAGTTGGCCAGTCTCAGTTGGAAAAAGATGATGTCATATATTACTTTGCACCAATCAGGATTCAGCAATATGTGATGAAAATCGACATAATCTGATGACAGTTTGTAGGTGTGGGAATCTCATCTCGATTTGATTTGATTTGATTCTAAAAGGGTCACGTTTTAAAACAGTGCTCCGTTGTGATGGTAGTAGCACTGCAGTATGTCCCCAGAAGTTGAGATCACCCTCTGTGCTGCAGGGCTAGCACCAGGTAAACCCACTGTTATCCAAAACGCTGTGTGTTCAGACGTCTTGTTAAATAAAACAGACCGGATCGAGTTATTCTCTTCATCCAGAGTTGGCTGGAAGTTTTGTAAAGTGGTTCAGTGTGTTGGTTGGCCGGCTCATTTGCGAGTGCTGGATTTTGGTTCTCTACTCTAGTAACAGTAGTCTCTGGATGATAGGATAAGAAATAATCACAACATACTTCTCCTTCATCTTGCAAAACAAATTATTTGGTTATTAAATAAAACAGTTGTTGGGTTGTTTCCTGATATAGTCTTGAATGTTGTGAATGTAGTAATTAATATTAAATGTTATTGAGAAATACTTAATATTTAAAACATGTTTTCAGGTACCACAGATTTCAAAAGAATTGGGATGGATGATGTGATAACTGTGGTTAGATGACAATGTTGTTAGCTAACTTGCTAATGTACATAAAATGGTCTAGTGTATCATTAATAATGATGAGCTCCCAGTAAAAGCAACAACAAAAATCAGCCATGTCTAATCCCACTGAAACATTATTTTAGAGACACAAGCAGATGTTCTGTTTTATTGCCACAGAGCTGAAGACCTTCAGTAGGGCTGCCTGGGGTTGGATTATATCATCTGAAAACCCTTTTTATCGTCAGGTTTGAATGTCTTGGAGCAAGACGTTACATCAACATGTTTTGAATTCACCACTACCACTAAAAGTCCTTAAATGTAATGGAATTAGTACAATCGGACAGATGTTTTTGTGCAGGCATCTCATATCCAGTTTGTCTGCTGCTCCACTTTTATTCATCAGGGATGACATGGGACAGCTATGCAAATTGCAGACATCATTAAGCTGAACACAGACTTAGGTTGGCCAATGTGGCCGGTCATGCAGAACCAATCTGGCCCATTGGGTTTCATTGTAAGACTCTGAACTTTACACCATGCATTCCTAAACAGTTAGAGAAAAGGGAACATGCAGAATTCCAAGGAAATACTTCACACTTCTTTGGGGACTCAGTGTTATGATGCTTGAAAAAAAGTGATGCAACATGATCATTACATGCTGGTGTAATAACATGACTTTCGGCGCTAACAGCAGCAGAGGAGGAGGATAAGAGGATATGTTATTGTTTCTCCCGGTAGTTCCTGCTGGCAGACAGAGGTGTAGCGCTTGAGGCCAGCTCATGTGGATCTGCTGTCCATATGGGAAGAGATTCTTTATACACAATCACTGCTTTTTCAATTGGCCTTAGAGGCAGCGTTAAACAATGGTGCACTGTTGACATTCAGCGTGACTGCTGATTGGGCTGACATTTACAGAGTTCATTTGAATAGCTGTTATAATGAAATGAAAGGAGAAAAAACACACGGGTGCAAAAGCAATGCAGCCTTTGTGCCATAAACATAAAGGCACTGCTTCATGTTTATGGCAGAACAAGATAACTTAAGGGCTTTAACAGCTTTTAGTAAATCAATATCACCACTCAATACTGTTGATGTTATCTGTAAAGTATAGATTAAAATAATTGGATGAGGATTTTGAACTGTGGAGAGAAATTTTCCCAGGCAAACAGGATAGTATCTGACATTTACAGAGCTTGTGCAACAGCAATACCTTTTCACTTATCTTTCTTTTAATTCAAAGTAAAGGTCAGAGTATTATGACATTATGAACTGTTCTACATTGTGGCAGTGCTGTTTTTCTGCAGCCAGACTCTTCGCTGAGAGAAGGAACAGCTGAGACTACTATAGGTGTTGGTTTTGTTTTTCACATTTAAAGACAGGCTTTGTCCACAAGCTTAGTGTTTGCTTCCATCACCAAAAAAGGAGATGACAGCAGAGGCCGTGGATGTTCGTTTTACTTGAAGGTCCATTCATCAGCTCACGACAGGAATGCATCTTCCTGTCAACACAGCAGTTTGAATCAATGCTGCTGTAGCCAATGTTTCTAGCCACAAAGGGGTTAAAAGGGTGAAGGAACATTTGAGGTGATGTGCAGCTCTTGATTTCTGAATTTCACAGTCTGACACTTTTCAGCTATAATGCCATCACTGCATTTTTGCAGCAGTGTGGAAGGTTGAAGACACAGGGAGCCAATTTGGAGCGACGCATAATTTGGATGCCTCCTCCATATCGAGCAACATCCCCTGGAAACCAAAGCTCCCTGCCGAGCACCTGCTGGTGGTCCATGCATATTTCATGAAATCAGAAGATGATTAACTGAATGGGTGCGAATGGTTGCATTCAACAAAACAATCACTCAATATAAAGAAACATCCTTTTTTTACTTACAATAAAGGTGAACACAAGTTTTGAATAAGACATGACCACACACTCAATTATCTCTGCTTTTCAGACATTCAGAATACCTTTAACCTTTATAAATAAAGAGATAAATGTTTATTCCGACATGTCACTTTCTTGAATTCAAAATAAAACCCCCTCTATAAATTCCTATTTTGCAATCTAGTGAGAATAATTGACACCTAGGAATAGTTTTTATCATGTGAAATTATGCCAGCTATAGATCTTTTTATACAAATGGTGATGTATGTTTCTAAAAGATATGATAATGTAAAAGCTTCAGGCACATAAAGAATATGACTAAACTGCAAGTGTATTTGCTAAGTCAGGTTTTAAAGCTCTTCAATAATTTTTACTTTATTAACAATAGATCAAATGACTGTGTGATGTGAAAGGTGTCACTTGTAATGACAAACCCACTGAGAATTTTCACCAGACTTTGCAATTCCCCTCAGTTCTATGTAGTGTGGGTCTATTTCCTGCTGTGTAGGTGATGGGCGAAACTGAGCAAGGTGCCTGGTTGATAAGTATGTATATGTGAACATGACATCTCCTGAAATATTCAAAGAGTAACTTAACAGGCCCTAGAAATTGTGTCTTTGCTGATCTCCAGTGATTTAACTTCTCATCCTGTTGCAGTGATGTACAAGTGTTCTCAAGGACCTCGTGACATCACTGCTGGGTGTGGTTACAGGTGCAATAGACTACATTTGAAACAGGTTTGAGACTTTTAGCCAGAGTTTAACCAAGTTACTCTTTAAGGTATTAAAAGCACATTTTGACACAAGATCCCACAACAAGAGAGGCTTACCTGTTGGCTTGCAGCTTTTTGGGGGGGTTTAGTGGTTATTACAAAAAATACAAATTAAGCCACCACAAGGTAGTTTTCTTGTAATATTAATAGTACACAGACAACTGGCAGTCTGGTGAAGAAAGTCAAACGTTTAGCAGCTGAAGAGCCACATATTTTCCTCTGAACATTGATAGTAATGTCGCTTTGTATTTGTCCATGTAAATAAGAAATTTGCTAACTTTTTCACCATTACAACATTTTAAGGTTGGGTCATGTCAGATTGTATTTTCAGATGGTTTTCGAGTTTCTCTGTCCCCAGATGCCAAAAAGAGATAATTGTTTCTTTTAGCACTTCCAGTGAATGTAGCAATCATTTAGCAGAATTTAAGGCCAATATTCACTCTGATTTTATGTGGCTCTGTTTTGGTCCCTTCAAAGTCAAGAGAAAACTCTCAGCTGCTAAATTTTCCACTATGTTCACCAGCAAGACGCTAACTTTGTCAGTCTTTTGTTTGATGCTGGGTGGGCCGTGTACAAGTTTTACTCAATGAAAACAGCTGCCTACTGCAGCTGGAGACGAGAGTGGTAAGACTGAACCAAACAGTAAATCTGTGGGTCATAAAATCAAAACAAGCTAAAAGAGGCTAAAAAGATCAGTAGAGCTGTGGAGGACTGCAGAGTCAGGTTATAATTCTAAGAGCAATCCCTTTAAAATTAAACATGGTCATTTAATTCACTGTTAAATAAGAATATTGATTAGTGCAGATTTAAGTATTTTGTTCAGCTCCATACTACCACACACCAATCTGCTAGTTTTAATCTTGACCTTAATGCTGATTTCTCTTTTCACTTGTTTATTTCTCAGTAGTCAAAAACACGCTGTTAATCTTAATCAGTGCACAGAGGGAAAAGTCTCTCGCATCCTGTTGACTGGCACAGAGAGCAGTCAGAGCACATGTCTGTCAATGTCCCTTCTTTACTCACTTTGCTCCATCCAAACATACTGTGCTGCCAAACAAGACAGGTCTGCCAGTAACACAGATGAAGCATTAGACGCTCATTTGCCCAATTTGGCAAGTTTTATTCAGCCAAATAGGTTCAGATTTGGTTTGGTGAGTCACTGTTTTTAATTAATTGAAGTGGAAAGTTTCATTCCATTGTCCACTCTGTGTACGCAACAACAGCCTGAGGGCAAAAAGGTGATCACGACATTCAGCTTTTGCTTGTTCACATAATGGTTTTGATTTAACTCAGGCTTTAATACTGATGCATGTGCAGCACATTCTTAGATAGAGCTGAAATATGTGCAGATACAGATGGAGCACAGCATGGGTTAGGTCTCTGGAGGGTTCACCTGCGTCTTTTAGAGTCTTGATTTCAGCACATATTATTCTCTTAAAGCAGTCCACTTACAGCATGCCTTGCAATTTGCTTTTAAAAGGGCCCTTGGTTACCTGACCCAGTGTTAAGAGAATCAGTGATGCAGGGCAGAGCCGCTCTGTCCCCTACAGTGCAGGGCTAATGGAGATTCCAGAGAATGACACCACCCACTTCCCTTCTCTCTTCAGAGTTCACTTTTGTCCTGCAAATCACTGTGCTGTATCCCTCAGATAACCCAGCAGACTGAGGTCCATGTGAAGGTCACTCCTCTTCAAGCCTTTGGAACAGTACACAAAAGAATTATTAGGTAATTATGTAAGGGTAAGTATGTTTCTGTGCTGTTGCAAAAACAATGCACTAAACAAATAAGTGATGTTGCATTGACCAAGTACTCACATCTCCTGTAAATATGGAGGATATACATTCAGTATTTCACTGTGCTGTATTCTGCAGGAAAAAAAGACTTTGCAACTGAGCTGATGCATGTTGCACATATCATAGTTGTTCACAGTGAGGCAGATATTCCCAAACCTTTTAGTCTCTCAGCCAGTCAGTGATGGGAAAAAATTTTCCAAAAATATTCTATTTTTACTTTCAATACACATTACTGTCTGACTATAGTCTGGAAGCAATTTGATACAATTATTCACCTAATCGTTTAGCCAGCAACACACTGACTCAATCAAGAACATTCCAGCAATGAAATATCTCCATTATGTTTCATATTTCCCCCTCAAATTAAATAGTGCCATTCAAGGACAAACCAAAATTCATAAGTTGAGACATCAGCTGAGATGTATGCATTATGACACATCTACCTAACATAGTGCATTATAAACAGTATCCTTTTAAAAAAAAAAGGGGAGTTGTAATACATATGTAAAAGACAGGATGTGCAGGTCATTTGCATGATAAACAGGATATTGGTGACCTTTGTATGAACTACTCAGCAAATGGAGGTGGTATGTTATTTAGGTGGCTAATGTGCCGCATCCTGTCTTTTGTGTGCTGTCCTGGCAAAAGTTCTGCTTTTACCAAACAAAATAAGGATATTTTGCAGCATAAGAAGACAATAGCTAGTTAGTCCCCTAATCATAGGGAGCACACAAACACATTACATGACAGGACAAAGAGATGCTATGTGTATTGCAAGAAAGACCTCATTATGCTTCAAATGAAGTGCTTGTTGGATATTCCAATGGGGTATGAAACCCCACTCCCCTTGGGGGTTGCATCTGACAATTTTTATAACTTTTTCCCACAACAATCAGATAATTATGTGCACTTCATGCAACAATTGGACAGGTGTACAGAGATGAGAATGTAGGCAGGCTTTCACATTTCTCTCAAACTATTTCCAACAGCTACTTCCATCACATACAACTGACACCACCATGAATGCTTTTATGGAGAGACTGTCGGAAAGTGTGTGCCGTTATCCTCAGTTAGATGATCACAACTCGCCCCTATTAGTCCATTTACACTTAGCCACTTTATGCATTAAGGACAGTGTCAAAGGCCCCATTTACATTGTCATTGTACGTGTCCAGATGTTAGCTGTAAATACCTTGCTAGCTAAACTGTTATTGTTGTAACTACATTGCAGTTATTCTTCTTATGGTAACTTTTAGCAGTTGCTTAACAACTTCAGGTTCATTACCACTGCTCTGGACTGGAGTTGACCTTAACATGATTTGCAAATAGCTCAGAAAAAACCAAGACAGGCTGCAGTCAGATTTGTGATGTGGCTAACAGAGACTTGAGTGTAACTGAAAGAGTACTGAAAAGCATCTGGACTTGTTCTGGATATGAAACAGTAAATGGGGCCTACGATGGCAGCAACTAGTTCGTTTCAAGCATACCGCCAACTTGTGGCAATAGCTTTTGGACCAATGGTTTGACATAAATTCTTAACTCAAGGTCAAGTTAAGATTTTTTTTGGTAAACTACTGATTCCAAGGCCAAGAATGTACTCTCACCCTGTATTAAAAATCATTTTTCATGTTTCGTAGCACATCTTCTCAACCAGCTACAACAGCAGTTTTACCTCATGAAACCTTATATGTGGTCAGTTTACTGCACGTATTACTTGCAATTGACAAAGTGCAGGACCATGCCACAATGAAGAAACATCCTAATGCCTACAGTACATCTCCTACACAGCTCTGAGGACCTAAACTATGATTTGGTCATTTTGAAAGATCTGTTTGTTGTCTCTATTCAAACATTAAGACATTACATAATAACCACCTCACACATATCCTCTGACAATTCTCACAAATTCATGTCAACCCCTTCAAGAACAAAGGAAGCAGGTTTTTGAAAGAGTCTCATAACATAATAAAACTGATACACCTTTTGAGGTCCCATCTTTTGCAGCATCTGGTTGATCTTAATAGGTTACTGTCTGTTGAACTTGATAATAGTCAAAAGAATACTTCTATAATACAGCTACTTCCAGGATTTTTATTTGGGCGATAACATTTATTCCAGCTGTTCAAATGACACTAGGTGATTATCTTCAAACACATCTTCCACAAACAGTATATAACATGATCTCACTTTCCTCAAGCTCCAGCTGTTTTGGAGAAGACAATGATAGGAATCACAATTTCGAGCCAAAACTGGAAACAAATGTTATCATAAGATTGTTCCATTTTCCTGTAGATTTAAATGTTCTTATAAATGCATTGAACCGACACCCATCCTGAGCAATCTATGAGCCAACTCAAATGTTGTACAGTATTGGTGCATTAGTGGCAGCCAATTTTCAAGTGGAACTCAAAAATGGCCCTAGATACCATTCCAAAGCCAATTTTTCAGACCGCTGCCAAGTCTCTCTTCAGTAAACTCTACAAGAGCGACACCAGTGAGTCTTGAGCCAGATGCTCCCTGGTGACCCCACACATGAAGCCCGACTCCCAGGGGCCACCCCCCCCCCCCCCCCCCCCCACGGCTATTTCAAAGCCTTGTCTGTGTCTAAAGGCTTTCCCCAGGGATCACACTGAGATTCCACAAATCTCACCCATGCGTTGTCGAGTACCACTCAGTGTTTTATAGCTAGGCTGAGCCTGATCCTCTTACGTGCATGCAAAATCCAAGTTTGTTCACTACACCATGGCAAACCCTCTCTGATCTTGTTATCCTATACACTGTGTCATCTGTGTGACTTCAGACAAAACTGCAGTTAACTCCAGGGAGCCATGCTGTCACAGACAAGTCTATTTTTATATGTGAAAAATAAGGCTGGTCCACAGTACAGTAGATTAAATAAAAAATGTAAGCCCACAAGCAAGTTTCGACATGTCCTTCCACTGACCCAGGCCTGAACACTGAATGTGAGTTCTCTATTGTTTTACCTCATCTCTCATCTCTAGTTGAAAGCCAGCCCACTCCCCTGGCAGTGGTGTTATCTGCGATCAGAGCCGATCTGTTTATCACAGCACCGACCACCACTTCACCCCAGGCCCTGACAGCTTCTCATTAGAACCTTTATATGGGCTGCTGGGAGGGGTCCAGACTGTTGATCAGGTCACTGCACTCCAACATAATGAGTGACTCCATTCAAACATCTAGCATGCCACATTTTATTCCAAACAACACTCATACTCCCTACACTCTTTGAACTCAGATGTCCTCTGGAGGTGCCGTGTTGGGCCAAATTTATGATACTCTCCAAAGGGGCTGCTTTAAATAAAGGAAGGAGTGCTGTGAAAGTGAGACACAAGATTGGCCTCAAGTCGTAAAGTTACTGAGTCTTCTGCCATTTGGTGTTACAGGGTCATGCTCCCTCCAAAAAATGAAAATATATTAAAATGACTAAGGGTGAATTTTTTCTTTGCCACATGTGAATTAAGCGGCATGCTCACTTGAATGACATGCATGTTTATCCCTCCAAGGAGTAAGGCTCAGTGTGGGATCAAGCAGATGATTAAAAACAGGCCTTTATTTTAAGGAGATTTGGTTTTTTTGTGAGCAGTTGAGATAGCCTGTGGCCTTGTGTCATGCACGGGCTGCAACTGGCAGGAGACAGACAGTAGCATGAGTAATGATGTGAGTGCAAGGCTCTTATTTAGCCAAGGTTACAGCCTTCCATTTAAGAGGTACATGCGAGATCCTTAAAAACACAGCAGTGGACAGCAGCTTAAGTTTACCCAGCGGGCCAACAACATGGCTCTAAAGGAAATAAAAGAGAGTGCAGCAGCACGGTAATATGACTTTATACTACAACAGGCAAAATATGAGAAGAGAAAAATAGTTTAATAACCCCAACTCAGCTTACCTTCCTTTCTGGGCAGATATAAACCTTATGTGAGTTCAAAGTAGTTGACCACAGAGAAATATGTGTGAAATTTTAAGGACAAAAAACATTCTCATGTCTGTGCATTTGGTATACAGCTGGAGCCAGGAGGCAATTAGCTTAGCTTAGCTTAGCATGAAGACAGGAAACGGGGAAACAGCTAGGCTGGTGTTGTCCAAAGTTAAATACACCAAACTGCACCTCTAAAGCTCAATGATAACAGATTGTATCTCGTTTGTTTAAGCCATACACAAATGTTACATGCTGTAACAATTTCTCCGTAGCAGCAGCCAAGATGTTTCTAGCAACAAGTGGAGGCTCCAGGAAGTCAATTCAGTTGTAGCATGCAACTCCTTGTAAAACCATAACTCATTTTTACATGTCTGCTAATGTATGGATAAAACAAATGAGATACAACATGTTAATTACTGAGCTTAGAGATCTGGTGGTGGTACTTTTGAAGTGTGGAGAGAAACTGTTTCCCCTTGCTCTCCATGCTAAACCAAGTAAATCGCGCCGCTCTAGTTCAAAAGGTAGCGCACAGACATGACATCGACCTCTCAGCAAGAAGGAGAATAAACATAATTTGTAAAACTATTCCTTTAAGCGATTTGCTTCCTCTAGATTTACAGTCAAACAGGTAGATAAATGTTTTATAGAAGTATTTTCTATACTATGCATATCCCCAAATATAGGCTATCAATTGCCTTACTCAAATGTTGAAAATTACATTGTGAATGCAATCTCAGGACAGACGTTCTGACTTTTGAAAATCACAGGTGTTACTGATAACAGTAACGATGACTCTCTTCCATGTCCCAGTAAGAAAAGCCAGTGAGCTGCATGCACCATAAAAGGGCATTAAAACCTGCACATGTAAATGGAATGCAGCCATTATTCATGTTATTAAGTACACCTGTTTATGATATGATAAAATGTCTGCGGTGAAAAAGGTCTATTGTCTTGTCATCCGTGACTTCATTTTCACTGACACTGAAATAACACACTGCTATGCTTTGAATGCTTTGAATTTTTTTTGTCTGTTCTCTACCCCAATCTGTTATAACTTTGTTGTTGTATATATAAAGTATATATATAATTTTACATTTCGTTTCATTTTCGTCCAAGTATCAATGTTTCAAAGTTCAACAACCCAACTCAATATCCCCATCTTTACCTGTTATATTGTGTGGGCTGGCTGGCCCCGCCTGCAGACCCTTCTCTTTATATGTATTATGGTGGGATCTCCTCTGAAGTGTCCAGCAGAGGAAACTTTTCGTACCTCCCCCTCCGCCTGCCTGCTGCCTGCTGCCTGGTCCCAGCAGCGCTGCGATGGTCAAAAGGTCCACACTTGCAGCACTCAGAGGACCGGCAGCCGGCGGCTCTCCAGCCCATCAGTCCTACATGACAAGGTAACACATACCGGTGAATACAAACGGCTTCACTCGTTAAATCGTGTGAAGTGCCCGAAACTTTTTACCGACAGATTTCTCGCCTGTGTGTAACATATAGCCTAGTTAAAATATGAATGTTGTTGTAAAAACTTTATTAGTCGCTCAATGCGGATTGTAATTATTGTAAAACTCGTTTTTATCGTTTCTTCAACTTTTTACCTACTTTTGGCTGCAATCTTGCAGAAGTTGGATAACTTTTTTCACTTACCAGGTGGAAATGGAGGACATTTCAGTTTGAAAAAAAGGCTTTGATAGAAAAAGATACACCGTTTCTATTCGTTTTTCTTTCATCTGTAGAATGTCGCTGCACTTTTTTTTATTCAAATGATAGGCTATACGTTTTGCTACCTGCATACAGGTGTGACAAATAGCAAAAAACCTTCAATAGACTCTGAAAAGTTTTTGTAATGTTCGTGTTGTTACAGATCAGGAGCTTAAAGCGATTTTAACTCACTTAATCTTTAATATCTCACTGTATAAATGAATCTCATCTCAGTGTATTCCAGTGTGATTTATAGTCTTCTATACAATGCAAAGATGCATTAAAATATTAAATCTTTTTTTCATAAGTGAAGCTTTTAAAGAATCATCCTAATTTTTGTGCATATTGGCAGAGCTGCATGACATCAGGGATTGTTTAGACATCAGCTGAGTGTTTGTGCTTGTGTGTGTGTGTGTGTGTGTGTGTGTGTGTGTGTATGTGTGTATGTGTATATGTATGTATGTATGTATGTATGTATGTATGTGTGTGTGCGCGCGCGCGTGCGTGCGTGTGCGCAAGCAGAGAGAAAGAAAGCGAGGAATCCCCTATCCCTCACTGTTCTGGGAAACACCAGGCTGCTTAGACTACTCAGTTTGCATTCTTTTGCAGTCATGCCTTGCCAACTTTTATTATGTCTGGTACAGTAACAGTGCATGTCACTCTCACTGACAGAGCCGCAGTGATTCTCACTTCACAGGCTAGAAATAAGCTCAGTTTAGACAGAAGCCCTCCGGGGTGGTGCTTTGGCCAGTTGTCCCCCAGGGAAGCTGTTGCATGAGCTCCACCTCTGAGAGTTAAAGGTTTAGAGCAAGAAATGCCAATTATTCAGCTCCTCTTCCTTTTCTCTTTTTCAGAGTTTGCATTTTGCGGTTCAAACTTCTTGGCTTTGACACTGTAAAATATCAAAACCAGCCTTTTTATTTGAACAGTCTGGGAAGCATGAGAACCAAAAACTTGATTAAGGAGAATGTGAAGGTTTTTGTGACTAAACTCAATTGTTCTCCTTTAATTTTTGCCATACCGAGGAGCATGATCATTTTATTACAACACAGTGGGTCAATGAGTCTTAATCTCTATTCATTTGACCAGAAGCTGAAACCTGACAATCACAAAACCATTCATTTGCTTTCTATTAATTCATTACTCCATAAATGAACTATTTAGCTACACTTCCACTATGTCACAACATTTTATAAGGCCAAGGTTTAAAGTTGTGTCTCAAGTGTGTTTCAATGCTTTTGCAAGTCATGGTAAAGGTAACAGCAGCAGTTTTTAATATAATATACTTATGAGTGTGAATGTGTGAACTATTCTCAATCTGTAGGTCTTTCCCTGGTTCCCTCTTTAAACGTGTATTTCATGACTCAGATCACAGATGATGATGTGAACAGATGATGAAGGTAACTCTGCATTGATTTACTGACTTCTGACAGTAACATCTGTGACAAAGTTGTGTTAAATTCAGCACCTCTGAGATACTTCATGAATATCAGCCCAAGAATAGTTTGATATAGGGGTGTGTATTTACTTGTCGAGATGACCTACAGGCTAGCCAGCATCCATTACCATGGCAAAATATGCTTAGTGTCTTTGATGATGAATCAGTTTGTTCAAAAAGATTTCAGCAATTAGAATAACCATGTGGTAGTTTTGGAATCTTCTCAACTTCAGAGAGAACGATGTGGAGCAGAGGGGAATACTTTGGTATATCAGGCTTGATTGTTAATTTAATTTATCAAATTATCAAATTACCAACAGATTATGTTTAAATGAAACAAATGAATGAACTCACTACAGAATAGAGCTGTGTAGTTCCAGTCACTTTGAGTCTGTACTGCAACTCTTATTAAACACATCATTTAGAACAAGAATCATTAGTCACAGGAGGCTGTGCACTACTCTCTACTCCACTAATTACTCAGAAAATGTACAGGGCTTTCCATAAAGTGTAATCAATTTCCAACTCAACTGCTAAAGCAATGTGAAGCAGCTACATTCAGCAGTTAGACTTTAGGGTTGATTGCAACACAAGATTGTTATGGGATTTTTTTTATGGAGATAATCATGGTAAAAATTTAAGATTTGGGCAGGTTCCAAGTTTCATCATGGCAGCCTGCATAATGATTAAAAATACTGTACTGTAGCTGATGTTAACGAAGAGTGTGTCGTCTTAATGTTAGGACAACCATGAGGCTGTAAAAACTGCACTCTCAAGAGCTCTACTAGGAAGCCAGATGTTTGTCTTAGCCTGCTTTCATTTTGAGAAATAAGCCTCTGTCTGCCTGTCTGTCTCTCTTTCTCCTATTTCTTGCAGAGCAGAGGTGGTTTGCATGGGCAGAATGTGCCAGAATCCTTGAAGATAAACCAAAGGCCTTGGACGATATCTGATCTCCTTTGACTGTTGTACATTCACCTGGTGCCATGGCTGGTCTTGTAACAGCTGAAGTAATGCTGCTGAAGTGCACATTGCTCTTTCTATACCTGAGTGTCTGCTTGTGCCAGCGTGACTGCACCGGTGTGGACTGTCCCCTGCTGGACAATTGTATTGAAGAAGTGCTGGAGAGTGGCTCCTGTTGCGCTTCCTGCTTACAAAAAGGATGTACATGTGAAGGTTACCAATACTATGATTGCATCAATGCTGGATTCAAGAATGGGAAGGTGCCGGAGGGGGACTCTTACTTTGTCGACTATGGCAGCACAGAGTGCGCTTGCCCCAGGGGAGGGGGTCGGATCAGCTGCCACTTCATCAGCTGTCCTGATATTCCGCCAAACTGCATAGAGGTTTTGGAGCCTGCAGACGGCTGCATGCAGTGTGAACGCATAGGATGCGTCAATGGTGGGCAAAAGTATGAGGCTGGACACTCCTTCCACATTGACTCCTGCCGGGTCTGCCACTGCCCCAATGAAGGGGGGAAGCTGATGTGCTACCAGGTACCTGACTGTGACCCGGACAAAGTCCATAAACCCATGTTAGCTGCACCCACAGATGTCATGGCCAACAGGCGTGACAGTTACCCTTACAGGTTTGACAAACTAGGCCACATGGATCCATTCTCCACAACATATCACCTTCCACCTAATGGGAATCTTCCTCTCTTTAAATCTCCGCCATCGGATAAGGAGGAGCCAGATTATGATTATGGTCCTACAGACTTCCCAGAGACCTATCCTCAATCTCTAGTCTTCCCCACCCAGTCTTCTTCCCTCAGCAGGGGCATTGCTGTGTCCAGAGGCTCTGACAGACCTGACAGAACCTCTGCCTTTCAAAGCTTTGACAGACGAAGCAAGCTGGAGCTGAGAGAGCAATATGGAGTTCGTGACCATCCTGCAGAAAAAGAGGAAGTGACAGAGAGCCCTCTGAGAGTAGAGCGCAGCACTGTCAGGCCTCATATGCATGAGGATGCCACTACTTCTTGGCAGCACTCACAGGTTTTAACAAGTGTGCAAAGTGTCTCATTCGGTGATCTGAGTACACAGACAGATTTAGAAAATCCTTTGGATGCACACAAAAGTTTGGGTACTGTCATATTTCCACTAACCCATGATTTAGACAGTGAAAAACACCCTGAGTATCCACATATGAGTTCAGAGACTGCAATTGATCATCAGAGAAGCTCAAAGACTAAAACACATCAACAAAATGCATCAGATATTGTGACAGTCAGAGGTTCTGAGATTCAGATCAGTGTTAGTCCTCCAGCAAGAGGTACAGAGAGTCAAATCAATCAGCAGAGACCATCAGATAGAGTGAATTTTCCCTTGTACATGCTGAGAAGCCAAGAAACTCCAATCCATCCTGAGGCAAGTTCAAATGGTCAGATACAATTACAGGGGACAGTCACACCGCATGATGAGGAAAGACTGGATGAAGAAAAGATGGAAGAGGAAGAAATAGTAACTTTGCAGAATGTCACTGGGCCTGAGGAAGGGGATGTGCCCTACAATATCGAGTCAGAACAACAGGAGAGAGGCCATGAGGAGTCAGATAGCAGCGTTCCGGCTGGCAGCTATGAAACGACCACACCCAAGCCCAGCACCAGCTCCCCCAGGTGGCCTGAGCATTCGTCAACTCCCATGGTCCATTTTATTACCACCACCCAGCCACCGGTAAGGGTCAGGCTACATGAGAGTAAGCCCAGCAGAAAGCCAGGTCAGAGTCTGGTTAACCTTCACAGTGAAAACCAGGAAGAGGTCAAGGAAGAGGTGACAGAGAAAGAGGAAGAGAGGAAAGATCGTCCTGTTGTACTCGACAAACCTGATGGAAGTAAGTGAAGAGACACATTCACAACACAGATGTTTGTACTCAGTTTAGAACTGCTGCTCATATCTTTTTTAAGGGTTACTGTTGTAAAAGATGCGATGACGACTGTAAGAAACACATTTTTTATTACATCCTAACATTGCAGCATCTGGCTACCTACTCTCCACTAGAAAGCCCCAAAAATGAAGAATAAAAAGAATAAAAAATACAAAATTTCCAGTTAAACTCCAGACAATTGCCCTTGTTACCTGTCAGCCCTCTCTCTATCACCATAGTGGTGCTACCATCTTACGTGGTAAACAACAAGTAAATGCCATGATGTATCAGAGTTACTGGTACTTAATTAATTATGTTTGTTTTTCACGTCCTCTTGAATATATTTGCACAAGATAGTAAATAGACATTTTAAAAAATTTTCAGAAAGAAATAGAGTGAGGATAACAAATAGGCCAAAGTAATTTAAAGCAGTATTAATTGTTTTAAGCCACTAGGGGGCAGCAGAACAAGCTGAAAACAGAATACTGAAATATTATCGCCTCATTAAGTTGATCTGGTGAACCTGTTATCAAAGAATTGCCTATTTAAAAAGGGTGTGTATCTCTCACTCTCAGATGATTCAAAGAGTATCTAGATAAACATGCCAATATCCGGTACAAGGATGATATAGATACATGTAATGCTATAAGACATTGTGATTCAAAGCCTATTTGATATGGTTTGATTCAGCCGCAATTAGTGATATTTTATGTATTTAAAATACATCGTCTCCACAACTTACATTTAAAATAGCCTACTAAATCAGAAATGGAAAATAATCATGTCGTCTGCCACACTGTTGGCCTGTCCCTGAGGATGATGAATTTTTCTCAAAAATGCTGCTGGGTATGGTTTACCTCAGCTAGTGGGTCAGTGTCATCCTTCTGAATTTGGCATTTTCAATAATGCTGTATGGGTATATGTCCTTGTAAATAAAACAGCATGACTTCAGCAATCAGGAGGAGCTGGGGTAGCATTAGTAGCTTTAGCTAAAAAAAAGAATAAAAAATACATACTTTGTGTTGACTACTCTTTTCTGTAACTTTTGTCATCAGCTCTCACATTGTCTTCTTTAATGAGCAGCAAGGTTTGAGGTGCCACCTGCAATTTATTTTACAACTAGTGCAACGCCCATTCAAATGTGCCTGTTCAGAATGGGCCGATTTTTCAATACCTAGAGAGAATAGTGCCCATCCCCTACATGTCTTTCATGCAGACTATCAGTAGACACTACAATTTACCGATGCTTCCTAGATGCCTCAAATGCATGCTATCAGTAGACGCTACAATTTATTGATGCTCCTTAAACGCCACACATGCAGAATATCTGGAGACCACAACTTTGAGCTGAGCTGAAGTTGATCAGATGAACTGTAGTGCCCGTTCAAAACGTGCCTTAGACATCCTGCACTATGTCTTGAACATACAAACAAAGTTCCTATTCGTGAGCAACAGGAATAGAGCTTAACTCTCTAAACTTTTTCAATTCATTCTCTATGGTAATTCTTATCTCTACGGATGTAATCCCATCTCTGACCACAGTGGTGGTACCAATGGCAGAATGGTGCTGTCCATATTTCCGCCTGTTGAATCCATGTGCAGAAGTTGAAGCAGAAGCTACGTTGTTAATTAGGTATTTTTACATATTTCTGAACGTGCCTGAGAAATCCAGCACTAAGTCTTGAACGTACAGCTAAGTTTCGTTCACAGTACAGTTCAATAGTAGAGTTTAAATCTGTTAAACATTTTCAAGTTATTAACACTATGGGTGTAATCCCACCTCCGACCACAATGTGGATTGCAATGGCAGAGTGGCCATGACTGTATTTCAACTTGTTGACTCCATGGGCAGAAGAAGACAGACAGACAGATAGACATAGAGTCCTTGCTTTATATAGAGAGACAGCACAGTTTTAGACTGCAAAGTCATTTGGCTTGACTGGTTTTTGACTGCCATATACATTTTTCAGAATTTCATGCAGAATTTAAGTCAGATCTGTGGTTTTCTGTCAATGTAGTCAAATCTCTGACTTAAGTGATTTTCCAATACATATTGGTTAATCTTTACACTCCTGCTGTCCTCAACCCCCTCAACCCAATTGGTCAAGGCAGATGGTCGCCTACCTAGAACCTGGTTCTGCTCGAAGTTTCTTCCTGTTAAAGTGGAGTTTTTCCTTGCTGCTGTCGTCAAGTGCTTGCTCATGGGGGAATGTTGGGTCTCTGTAAATTTAAGAGTACAGTCTAGACCTGCTCTATGTGAAAAGTGCGCTGAGATAACTTAATGACTTCACTTGACTACTGTTTACACATCAAGCAAAAAGGGAGTAACATTAGTGTTTACTTCGAGTTGTGTTTCTGTCCACCTGAAGAATCTAATTCCAATATTCAATCTCATTTTAGTTCTGTTTTGCTCTCCACCAACACCTGAGAAAATAATCTGGCTTTTTAGCTGCTAAATGCTCCACTGTGTTCATGAGCTAGTTGCAAACTTTGTCTGTCTGTTGTTTGATGCAAGACAAGAAGTGCACAGTGCGTTCTGGCACTTGTGTTAATATAAAAGATATTGATTAATGCAGCTTTAATGCTGTAATGTTAAATGTGTGAACTTCTGTGTTACTTCATGAATCCTAAATTGCTTTATCTCTAAAAAAAATATCTGTAATGCAGTCCAGCATTTAGCGTCCCATTTTGAATCCAGAATAATTCATTTAAAACTCAGTCTACCTGACTTATCTATACAACATTGTCCTCACAGAACAATGCTCCCTTTCTCTATCCTGCTCTAAACGTTAAACCAGGCTATATGTCATGTGTGTATGGAAGGAGTGTAGACACTCGCTGGTCCCCAGGTATCTTAACAGGAACATAAATAGTGAGCCCAGAGTCTGTCTGGAGCAGGGAGTCAAACACTCCTCCCGTGGTGAACATTGTCTCACAGCAGTTTCTTACCAGTCACCACCATCCCTCACCCAGCACACAAGGCCTTGCTGCTTTTTACTGCACGTTGCCTCAGCTCTCCCACAGGAGAAACATAGGCAGCACTGGGAGTCAGGATTCAGTAGTAAATACTCTCTGGCCTCCAGCCTTCAGGTGCTTTTATTTCAGAGGTGTTTCTTAGATTTAAAAGTTGTCATTTGAAAGATTTAGAAACCTTTCATTGTATATTTTAGTATGGTGTCCATTAGGGGTGCAACGGATCATAGTTGATCCATGAGCCGTACGGATTGCCTCCCACGGTTCCGCACGCATGTGAACCGCGGATTAATTGCAAAATTTAATATCTCATTTAAAATAAAGTAAACAAACACTTTTCCGCAGTTAATGTTTGTTTGATGGCTCGTTCAACAAACTAAGCTGCAGGACGAGACGCATGTTCATGTTTGTGAAGTTTTGATAATGTGGACACAGGCTGTTGTTTCATTCACTACCATGCTTAAAGGAAGAAGGTATCATGCTTCATATTGCAATGTAATTTAACAATTTAGCTTTGAATATTTTATATATTTTAAGATTTTATTTAAACATTTGATATCTTGAATGTTGTTTTCATTTAAGACCATGGGCAAAAGTTCCATGCTGTAAGTGTTTCCCAGAATATATGGAATACAAAGTTTCGTCTCCCCCTTTTTTTTTTTTTTTTTGCTGATCTGAAAAATGATCCAATCCGTGACTCAAATCCGTGATACGATCTGAACCGTGAGTTTTGTGATGCGTTGCACCCCTAGTGTCCATCAAACATCACAAACATTGTGTGGGCACTGTGACTTCTTGGGTTTTTCAGCTGAAAAAAAACCCAGCTTTCTATAAGTGGCTCTTTATCTTTTCAGTCATAAAGGGTCAAACTGTACTCATGACGAATTCCCAGTTCTTCTATTTACCCCTAAGAAAGTATAGAAAAGTAAAACACACCTGGTTCTTGGGCATGTTACTGTAGTAATGCAATGATCTACAATAATTCTTTAAAACAGCAAATGTAAAAGCTCTCCGGCTATAGATTGAATGACAAACTGTGTTATAGAAACTGATTGTAGAGTGTGAAACAAAAAGGACATTTATTTAGCTAAAACCGTCATCGTAAGTTTGGTCAGAATTTACGCAGGGCATTGCATGTTATATAGTTGAGTTATTTGATCCATTGTTGGTGTATATGAAATGGCTTTTAAAAGGTAGGTGCAGTAAGAGAGCCAGATGTTAGTGCCCTGGAGGGTTTAGATCAAGCTCCCAGGAAGAGTGCCACTCATATGAGATGTATACACTCACTATGTTTAATAAAAGTACTCTTTAAATAGAGCATGTGGAAGATAAAGTGATCCAGTTGTTCATATATTAAGAGGTTGTTCTTAATCAATTAATCTTTTGATGAGATTATATAGTTGCAGAATCACTTTGTGGCATATTTGATTTATTCTCAGCCCATTTGCACATTGATTCATGGTAATAAGGAGGGACTTGTGTGCAGTGGACTGGTTGGTGGATCTCAACCTGATTCCAAAGTCTCTCCCAAAAAATGACACACTGCTGTGTCCTCTGTAGCATATGCAGGAGGATAAGCCTAGGAGGAGTTATCTGTCAGCTTATTCCAGATAAACTGCTTTCTCCAGATAGAAACACTCAGCTTTACAGATAGGTAGCTGCTCACAATCTTCATGTGGGGATAGAGGCCAGGGCCAGGCAGGGCCTCTCTCCAGCCTACTGATAATGAAGTTTATCAGTCCTGATGGCAAATCGTCTCAGGACAGCACCAGAAAAGCATGCAGGATTTGGCAGCTCTTTAACATAAGTGGCTCATTCTTTATTCTTTGTCATTAACTGACTTTTATCTTTTTAAAGATGAAAGGGATGGTTTGGCTTGCATTTTATCTACCAGAATTACATCTACTTATGTTTTGGCATTTGTGACTTTTTCTTGAGTTTCCTAAAAAGTCAACTTAAAATAAAAAATAACTTCTTTTTTTTTTTTTTTTTTCCACATTTTTACCACAGTTTTAACCATGCTAGCAGGATGGTGGGTCAGTGGGTACATCCCCCACTTTGATCCAGACTGAAATATCTACTATTAGATGGATTGCCATGAAATTTGCAATAGATATTCAAAGTCTCGAGAGGATACATTCTAATGACTTTGGTGATCCTCTGACTTTCATACCAGCACCACCCTGATGTTGATTTTTTTTAGTTATTTACTGAAATATTTTTACAACTATTGTCTAATAAACTCAATGAAAACTCTATTGTTCAACCCACTTGGCAGGTTCATTAAAGATTTAAGGCTTTCTAAATTCTTCCTTCATATATTGTTTTTCTTGATCATACTTAGTACAATCTATGCTTGCATGCATAATAGTCTCCTCAGCCATCTGGAAAAAAATATGTGCATATATCAGTATCGGCGCATATATCGGTATCGGCATCGGCAATCGGCCACAGTGAGTTGGAAATATCAGCATATCGGATATTGGCAAAAAATCCAATATCGTGCATCCATAGCAGTTTCAAGAAATTGTATTAAATCTTAATTAGCATTTTTCTTTACTAATATGCTGACTTTTTTGTTTGACAATATCACATTACACAATTTTGCTGTTTTGAAGAAGGGTATTTTTTGCAGTGCAGTACTTCACCCATCTCCTGCCTACAGTGAGTTATATTCAGTAAATTATGCTCAGCCAGTCAGATATCCTAAACAGTCTGTCAGGGTGATAGAGTGGCTGGTCAATCAAATGAGGATGATTTATTTGTCAGGTACCATATTTATGCGCTCCGTCCCTGGGCTCAGGTGAGTCAGTCCTGAAGAAGCTTTTCAAAGGTTACTGTCATGATAATCTCACATGATGACAAACTGTCTGAGGCATCTCTGTGGCTCCCATTTACATCTGTCATTTCTACTTTAGATGTCTTGGTAGACATTTGGGACACTCCTGAACTATTTGATAGCTTTCATTTCTTTTTGCTAAGACCTGATGCTAGGCTTGGCAAGCTTTTCAATCTAACACTGCACATACAGTTCAATGACAGATTTACAGCAGCAGATTTACAACTCAAAAAGCCATCAAAATGAAACAATGTGTTCTTGATTTCGGATAGTAGAGAAAAAAAGTAGCCTGGTCATTATAGCCAGTGACCGTCAACTTTGCAGGCTAATAACAACTGTTGCTAGCAGATTTCATCAGCTCTAATTAGCTAGTGAATTAACATTAACTCCATGAGTTATAATGTTGTCTGGCTGACTTGTTTTAAAATGAGAACCCTGCAAAAGATCTTAAATCTGCACTTGACAGCAACATACATGATATCATGCTAATCAGGCTAAAGCAACAGTACATGTACATGTCTGAGGCAAGAAGTCAGCATCCTCACCAGTCCTCACCAGCACAGTACTATGGACATACTTTCTCATTTAAGAGAATGGGTAAGTGTGTCCAAGCTTTTGACTGGTACTGTATGTAGAGGACATGGAAATGAAGGAGTGGCATTGTTTTTGTATTCCAGAGTACAGCTAGTTATCCCTAGTATAGTATAATAATTAAAATGGTAAGATCAGAATGTTTGCCAATATTGTTCTAACACACCCCTCTTTAAAGAAAACCATACTAGGACAAGCGGTGGTGAAAAGTAACTAAGCATATTTACTCAAGTACTGTACTTAAGTACAATTATGAGGTACTTGTACCTTATTTGAGTATTTCCATTTGATGCCACTATGTACTCCCACTCTAATGATGTCATATATAATAATATATCAGTCAGAGGGACATTAATACTTAGTATTTTTACTTGTGTACTTTTACTTAAGCAGGATTTTTCGTGCTGGACTTTTACTTGTAATGGAGTATTTTTACATTGCTTTATCAGTACTTTTACTTGATTAAAGGATCTGAGTACTTCCTCTACCACTGAGGACAAGCCCCATAGAGGTTAGATTTGTGCTTTATTGGTCATACTCAAGCAGTATGGTTCCGTTTTCACTATACAAGAGAAACAGCTTTGAGGATGATGTCTAACCAATGAGCAAACTTTTCAGTTTAAAGTTTGCTGAAATTGTAAATCTCCCCAAATCCAGACAGAGCCACTGATGTTACTCTAAACTCTAATATAGTAGCATCCAGGACTGCCTCCCACACAGTGGATGTGTCCTGAATGGGTTTTTTCTACCATAACCTGGAACCTTCCCACCCCCCTACTGTAGTTAGCTATATGCTAACTCTTGGCCTTGGAAGTAACACTACCTTAGCATTACTACTGTAGGTGGTAAACTTGTTAGCCGGGAATGCTTTGCAGCTTTCAGTAGGGCAGATAAACACACAGTTGAATCCATTCCTTGAACATTTGCTCTTGTGTTTTTAGCCTTGGACAAGGCAAAGTACACCAAATCATTCAATTTATTCATATACCAAAACCCAAAGCTTGACAGGCCTGTAGTTACAGTTGCTAAGCTATGATTGGACAACCGCTGTTCAGGGAAGGGGTTTATCAATTCAATTATAGCAAAGATCTAACAGAAACAAACACATATGTCACCATAATAAATTGTAGAAGAATAACTGAAGTGTCATTTGCTTTTTTGGCTTGAGAGAGGGGACTCCCAGCCTTCCTCGCTGAAATGTGTTGCAGCCTTGGTAGCTGCTGGTAGCATCCAACACTCTAATAGCTGGGGACTAGTTGTTCCAATACACATTACGGTCTGGAAAGTGTGTTTTGAAAGCCAGAAATCTCAGCTTCCAGTGAAGTAATTGTTGAGTCACTGGTATCGATCAACAACCCAGTCAGCTGCCTGCAGATTTATTATGGTCATCTGCTATACCGCAGTAAAACATTGGTTATTATAACACCTTTAATAATAAGATACACAAGTAAAGAAATAACTGACTATAATTCGTCATAGCACAAAACATGTTTTTTCCTTGAGACAAACCCTCATTGGATCCTGTGTACCTCTTTAAACACCACTGCGTGATGCAGATTCAAGGTCACACACAGTCCTCTGAGAAAAAACTGCAATCAAAATGCCATTCACACTCCCAGGCCCTGACAGATAGGATGGTCATGGGATATGCCTCTCACAATCTGGCCCACTCACGGCTGTCTACACTGCTACACTGCAAATAGACAAAAAGACTTTTCACATCATAATTTCCACAGAATCTTCTTAAACTCCATGATCATTTGGCAGACTCTGTCAGACCTGTGTCGAGGTAGTCTGCATGTGTTCAGTAAATGTGAGACAAAAGTTTCCATCTGTTCACCTATAATCACAGTATTTCCTCTGGGATATGCAATAGCAAACACTGAGCTGGGTGTGCTTTAGAAAAAATCTGACTTTGATCTGAAATCTGGACTGTGTCCAAGCAGCAGAGTATGTACACAAAGCCTGAGAGACACATGTCTTTATGTCTGGATTAGTGACAGAAATTATTTTCCTCTTCAAAGGGGTTACTATACAAACAGTTCAAACTGAGATATGTATAACATATGAAGTGACAGTGACTGGATTTCCTGGCTGAGTGGACATTTACCTTACTTATATCACATTTGCATTATGTTGAAACATATGTCTCATACATTAAGGGATTCAAACCACAAACCACATGAGTGAGGATTTATTATGTGTTGCGTTATCACTTGTTTTTCTGCCATTATACACTTAATGTGCTTAATGCAAGACATACATGGAATCTGCCTCAATACCCACATTTGCAGTATTTTTAAGTAGTCGATTGTCTGCTTGTGTGATGTATTTCTAGTAATTGTCAAAAATGCCCTTTAAGACATCAAGTGTGTGGAGGTTTTTCAGACCACACTGGGACACACTGGGTTAATGTGGCTCTCCCATTGCTGCAGGGATTTCACTTTTTTTCTCTTTCACATTTGGGATTTTACTTACATCAAACTACAATTTCCACAGTCAAGAATGAGCATTCTCCCTCAACATGTTTCATTCTTTCTGGGTTTCCAGAACAGAGAACAGGTTTTGACTGCTAAATGAAACCTCATCTGTCGTATTTTTTCTTCATTGTCTCTAAAATGCCATCAAGTGTCTTGTATTTCATGTGCTGTCGATATAATCATTTTACTTTCTGAAGATATAGTAGATGTGTAAACTTTTCGTAGATTTGAACATTTGACGCATTCTCACAGCAGACCAAGAAGAAGTCTTTGGCCAGATTAGCTACCACATTAAATCATGATAAAACCAAAAGTGAGTACATCCGTAATTCGCCTTCATTTCCTTTTCAAAATACATGTAGGTTTCAATAACCTGGAAGTTTGTTTACAACCTGTCCAATTGTCTGACTGCTTGTGTTGACTTTTTTTGAATGATATCACTATGTTCCCACATCTCAGCATTTAACTCAGGAATTATGGTTAGAGCTGCAAAAATAAAAAATAAAACAAACTGCAGTTTGTAATAAACCATCCTTTAAGTGCTCATTGGGACAAATCTATGACTTCATTCACTGTATGTCATGTGACCCAAAGGCAAAACTCCAACATTTCAACATTTTTTCAGAGTTCCATCCTCTCCCTCTTCATCAGATCAGCAGTGTCTCTTGTCAGTTTGCTAACAGATCAGTCATCGCAAAGGACTGCAGATTTCTTTGTGACACAAATCAAAGAGTTAATCACTGCGATCTGTCTTAGAGAGACAGTTACCTTTTTTTTGGCTCAGCTCCATGTCATCAAGAAGAACTCATCCTGTCTATAACTCTCTCCTGTCCCAGCATGGCCCTGGCACCTGGCACTGTATGCTTCCACCTCCAGTTTCTAATTATAAGAAATCTAATTATAACGCTGAGGTCACCTTGTAAAGACATGAAAGTCTGCAATGTTTGGGACTATTGTTACATTACTAAAATAAGTAAATAGAGCAATTTGAGCCAACACAACACTGAATTTAGCTTCTTCCAACACCGGGGTTGATTAGGAGCATTTGCACTGTGTTTATTTATAAAGACTACCAAACAATGGCAAATTAATAATTAGTTTCAGAGGTTGAGAAAGAGAAGGATAATTTTGGGGCATCTTTTCACTTAAAGGCAATTAAACTAGTTGGTGACATTTTTTCAACTAAGTGTCAGTTTTTCTCATTTCTATCATTAACTCATGTAAAACAATAGTCATTCAACAAACACAATGTTCATGAAAGTTTTCGGGATTTCTGTTCTTAACACCTGCTGTTAGGTTGGTCTTATGGTAACAATCTTCTCATACACAGGAAGTGATGTGTTTTACATTTTTCCATCTTGTCTGGAATGACTGGTACGTAGCATGAGTAATGATAGCCGCCCTGGCTAGACGGCTCCAGATACAGACAGTCTGAGTTTGATCAAATTCAGTCTTCCCCACTAAGTATTAATGACCTACAGTATTGCACACAACAATGCAGTCAAATAGCATTTTTTTCTGTCCTCAGCTCTATTGCTGTGCTTTCTGTCTATGGTTTTTCATCAGGCTTGGTCTCCACCTCCACTTGCCAATCATGCTTCTGCAATTTGATCATCACCCCATACAAAACTAAGAGGCTTGAGTCCTTCAACAGGCGTTTGCGGTGTTAAATTTATGAGTCTTGATGTTGATTCAGAAATGAAAGATATATATCACTTGGAGACACAAGTCTTCAAGTGATAGAGTTCATAGAGTGTAGACGCCGCTATTAATTTTGGCAAAGTTTCTATGTGCTGTCACATGCTGTAATTTTGTGTGTTTTAAGGCATTTGGGACTTTCTGTGTGTGCACTAGAATTTTTAGGGCAAATTTCCAGACAAGACTGAAAAAACAAGGAAAACCTTGTAAAGGTGAGGGCAATTATGGTGCTCTTTTGTGAGAGTTATAAGGTCTTTATTTATAAGGACTTTATTCATGGCAAGATGACAGAATTGAGACCATTATTGGACAGGGATTAGGGATTAGAGGATTGATTTGACTATAGTAAAGTAATAGAAACTGTCTGAGAGTTTGTATGGGAGCCAATGTAGCAAAATAACTTGGCTTTGTGAAAACAGCAGTGTCTGCCTGTTGGAGTGATACATTCCAGGAAAAGTCACTTACTGCACTGATGTGAAATAAACTCAGCTGAAACACACTGTGGGAAGTACATCAAAAGCAAAAACACATCACACAGTTTCTTCCAGATGGTCACGTAATCATCTCTCATTATCTGAAATGATTTCAACACAGCATTTTGTGTTGCACTTTTAGCTGTTTCAGCCACTCTTTCATTCTCAAGAAAGGCAGTTTTCTTATTTTCAGCGTCATTGTACCTATATATTTTCACTGTCAGGTGATTTTGATGATTTACAGTTGAAATATTATGTTTAGATTTATGATGCTCCACAGCAGATCTATTAGATCCAGATCCATTAGATACATGTAATGCATTACCAAAGACAGTTTAAGTCCTGATGTCACACCCAGACTATGTAAGTCAGTGCAGTCTCTCTTCAGAGTTACTTGCATCAATCTTTCTGAAAAAGTTAAAGGTGTCTCTGGGGTGTATATAAGGATTTTAACAGTTTTAACAGTTTCAACATTTGCCCCAAACCTTTCAGTACAGGATGTTTGGTTTTGTTCACAGCTTTATTTCCTGTAAACTAAATAATTACTGTCGAATTAACCAAATAGTCTGCCAGCGCAGCAGGTTTCCCAATACAGGGAGCTCCAAAAATAAAACAGCCAAAAAGTTAAATGTAGCCCAAGTTTTGCCACAATACAAAGTATTTCAGCAAGACGCTGCATTGGCCAATCACCTACATGCAAGTTTACATTCCTGGCAGATTACTTTGTAATTTGAATGCTGTATTTCTACTGTTGAGTGAAAGATAAAGTGTTGTGAAATCCTGCCTCACAGTATTGATTATAAAATGTTGTGCAGTGTTTTGGTCTCTGAAAAGCCTTAAAATGTTTGGATCTGTCACTCAAACTGGACTTTCTGGATCATATTTCATATCTGTCCCAGCAGACAAAGGCAGTGAGTCACAGAACATACTGTTGAACACACTGTGGGTCTGGATTTTTAGAAATATTCATTATTGCAAATGTCATTGTGATTTTAATTCTAATTTAATTTTTCAACTGTTTCCTGAGTTTTTCTGGTTATTTTTTGCATTTTTCATAGCTGCTTAGTTGCAGCATACTATTGTCCTTCATAAGACTCCATATAAGCTGATATAGGGTCTACTCTTGGTAGATTGACCTTTGCCAGATCAAGCTACTGAGGTCAAGAGGAAACCCTAAATGATGTCAACCAGGCTCAGCAGCAGGCACAAATCATCAGCCTCTCTAATAGTGTTGCTGACAGTATTGACTTGACTGAGGAAGGGTGTCAATAACTCAAAGGTGCACAGAGCAAAGGGACACAATCCCAGTTATTTATGGTGTCAGTGGAAGCTCTGTCTGATTATCATCTCCAAGATGGATGACCCTCAGGTGTCCTGCATCTGCACCGTCTCCAATTCCCTGATTTAGCACAAGATCTTCAAGCACCCTGAGGTTCTTTCTTTTTTCTTATTTGAAGTGCAGGTATGAAAGCAGCATTATATGTGATAGATGGGAAGATTCAGTTATTGCCTTGGACCCAGAAGGGAGTCAGTATGAACCCCTGGAGTCTCAACAGTTCTTGCTTCCTGCTGTCCCTGGATAATACTGTTGTTATGAAGGTCTGCTGGCCTGCACACTCCACCCCAGTGTCAACCCGACCTACTACATGACCCCAATCACCAAAACAATGCTGCATTCTCTGCAGCCAAGTACACAGACTGCACAGATGACTACCTAGAAATATGGGCTCCTGAAGACTTAACACTGCAGTATGCTGGTGTTGTAATACATGGTGCACGAGTCAAAAAGGTGTGCCAGTGTTTACATAGTGGCCCAGAAAAAAAAACCACTGACCTTAACTTGGACTGATCCCATTTGTGTTATAGTATCACTCTGTCTGAGCTGAATGTAAGGCACACAAAAGAATGTGTACTGCCTTTATTTCCATTGCCTGTGGTGTTTTTGTCAGCTTTGAATAGAATAGAGCTCAGCTCTTTGCCGACTGTCTGGGTGGAAAATCAGAAAAGGATTTTTTTTGTATTGTCATTGTTATTCCCAACAATTGAGAGAGTGTCTCTTAAGATGTCTGCATTAAAAGCAACTGGCATAGATATCGTGAATAATGGATGATATTGATTCTCATCTCCTGTTATATTTCATGCATATAACACTGCTTGATGGCTTTCTTTTACATATCTTAAATGAATCTGTTTCTCCTGCTATGTTCTCAGCTGATTTCAGAGCCATTTTGCTCGTGGGGCTTATCTGCAGGCAGCAAATCCTCTACATAAAAGCTTAAGATGATGTAGAATGGGACCCTCATCTGTCACTGGGGTCGTTCTCCTTATCTCTGAATGTTTGTGGAGAGATGGCTGGGTCATGGGCACAGACTGTCTACTTTTGTTATGACCCCAGTCATGCTGCTTTCAATGCCTCCTGGCCACGGTAAAGCAGAGCATCAAGCAGCTAATCATACAAAAACTGTATTTGTTTTGTGTTGGTTGAACTTCAGCATGAAAAAGAGTCAACAAACACTTGGATCTGCCATTGAGTACAAAACAAAATCTTTGTTTCTTCTTGAGGAAGAGTGGAGGTGATTAGGGGAACTGAAAATTGTTATTTTTTGCAGCTAATCAAGGCAACAAGCCCTCTTGTAATAACATACTTTTGCAGGGGGAGTGTGTGAACAGTTGGAAGCTGAGGCTTAAGAAGTGGAGCACTATGTTTTGCTGCCAAATCGTTCGGAACTGAAGTGAAGAAGAAAATGAGGCATCGTGTGCCTTTTCCAAGCAATTTCATATATTATATGTCAACTTTAATCGGTCATTTCACCCAAAATAGGGGAAAAAATATTTTATCACTTACCTCCAGTGATACCTAGCCAGGCAGATAGTTTTGGATTCATTTGTCCAAGTTCTTAGATATCTGCCTAGATGTCGGCCTCCATCTCAGTACAATGGAGGTGAATGGAAACGTTTGTGGTCTTCACAGCATTGAAAAATGACATTTAAAAACTCAACAGCAACATCTCTTTCCAGAAACAGTGTAGTCAGTATTCTGAATAATCCACAGAACACATTATGAACAGTTTTCATTGGGACTACTTCTTCAGTAGTTGGTTGTTCCAATGGAAAATGGTTTCACCCAACCTCCAAAACCAAAACTATCTGCATGGCTAGATATCACTAGAGACAAGTGACAAAACATGTTTGTTTGGGTTTTTTTTTTAGGTAATTTGGGTGAAGTAACCTTCAAACCTTCATAATCAAGAGCAGATATTACAGTTGTACTAGCATGCCTAAAGTATATTGAAAAGTGCTATATAGATGGATGTAGTCTGAGTAATCTGATTTCGTCATCTACCAGCCTTTAAATAAATATGTGAAAATATTACACTTTGCTCAGCAGTGGACTTACTGCTACTGTTAGTTGATTAATTAATCAATCAATGGAAAATTATTTGCCAGTTATTTGGTAAGTGATTAATTGTATAAGTCGTTTTTCAAACAAAACTGGTGGTTGCATCTTCTCAAATGTGACTGAAAAGATGTAATGTGAATTTTCCACTTTTTCTGGTCTTAAAGTAATTGAACATATTTGCTTTAGACCGTTGTTCTGACAAAACAAGACATCTGAAAAGATCATCTTGGCCACTGGAAATTGTGATGGGCATTTTTATAGAGCAAACAATTAATCGTTATTGCAGCCATGCTCAACATACATAATTTAAAGAGGATGTAGCAGTCCAAGGGGCATTTCACAGACAGTGAATAAAAGGCAGTAAGGAATTTTGCATTGCATCAAGTGAGCACAAAGCCCCCCCCCCCCCCTCCCGTTTTGTTACAAGCAAACAAAAGTTGATTCAAATCGTAAATCAACCTCAAGCCCCCAATTTTTTTGTGTTGGGCACATGGCCAGCCCTAAAGTAAATATTGAGTATTACAGTACATGCTGGTAGGGCTGTGTAGCCAGGGCTGGATTAACCATCCAGGAGGTCTTGGAGCATAAATGGGCAAATAAATAGCCATGCAGTGAATCTGGGGCCTTCAGGGACCCTGAGAGTCTGCTGTCCTGGTGCAGTTGCCTGCTTTGGTATGGAGCCATTTAACCCAAACAATCCTCTCTCACTTCATCTTCTTTCTTTCTCAGCTTCTATAAAGGTATTTTGGCAAACATCAGGCACAATTACCCTTTACAGAAAGTAATATCAGGAGCTCAAGGTCTCAAGGAGTTTTTTTTCTCAGATGCCAGGTGTCCATTGACCGCTGAAATGCCTTTTTTACTGTTGGAAAAGCATTCAAAATGGATTTATTTCACATGTTCGACATTGGGACCAAACCTCTCAACAGCGTGGCTGCCATGACTGGCAGATGTGAGAGGTTGGCTTGAAAGGGAGTCTTGCATTTTGTTGCCAGCGGGGCCGCTCTTTCAAACTTCACTTTCTAGGCCATGTCTGCTCCACAGCTTAGATCTGCTTAGACTGCTGGTGGTGGTAAATTTCTACCAAAATGATCTTGGCTGATGTCAGTAGCATTGAGCATAATGAAGTCTGACAGAGAGAGGATGTCCCAGAATATGAAGGAAATGACTCATTACTCACTTTTGGTGCAACTTTATGTTAAGTTCAGACTTTATGAACAATGTTAACATGTTTATGAATCACGTTAGCATGTTGGCATGGTAGCATTTTATGACTTTTGTACTTTTATGGCTAAATCAGACGCATACCTGATGCACCATTCGTACTTATCATAAAGTGAAATACAGTTTTGAGGCCAAATTTGGAACACTGACTTGGACTTTGTGTTTGAGCCGCCCTGCTGTCTCATATTTGGAGAAGAATGGCAGCAGACATTTCTCACAAGGCAGCCGGTGCTGCTGTGGACAGGCTGCTGCTGATGGGTGTCTGGGGCTGATAGACTGCCAGACGTGAAAAGGGCTGACTGGTGGTGGGAGGCCGGATGGGCACGCTGGGCATTGCAGGAGATTAGCATTTCTAGGCAAAGAGGAATAATAGTTGAGAGCAACAACAAAGCTGTTAGCTCTGTTGTTTCAGAAACAAGAGGCTGAAGGTGAGAGCAAAATGCTGTATTTCTGACTTTGCCCCTGAGGACAGCAGAGTGTGAAACAAAGACAGTGCATTGCTGTACTGTGAGGTCCTTTCTTTATCTATTTGAGTGAAAGCACATATTTCAGGGACAACCCTGACTCAGTGTAAGGACAGTCTTTTCAAGCCTGCAGTCCATTATATTCCCATCTGCTTTACAGATGAGACCCATGGGGGCTGAGTAAGAAGAAAGGCAGAGGAAAAGAAATGGAGATGATTCTCACATATCACTGTGGTCATGTTAAACCGCCTAGATTTGGGAAATTCAACAATCTTCTGGCTGACCTTAAAAAAGTGTGAGCAAAAAGTAGGGATGTTGTTCCTGGTTGTTCTCCAGGTGACACCGTAGAGATGCAGAGATTTCACAAGAGGCGACAGTACACTGATAGACTGGCTATCTGTGCAGGGGGCAGCTATTTTTAAAGCAACACTAAAAGCAAACTTTTATGTAAAAATACACAGGTCTTTTCAGCCAAATTAGAAAGTGACCTCTGCCAAAACGAAATGATTGTGACAGATGTGATCATTGGCAGGTTTTCCACACACAGGAAACAGCAAATTAAAACTTAGTGAATGAAAAGCAGACTCACATGTGAACATTCAGAGACAGCTGAACTTAGCCTTTGAAATAAAGGAAAACATGCATAATTTGACTTTGGTACAGGCCTAAATCTGAGACCTGAGACTGAACCTGATCCAACCCGGCTAAACCAGAAACGTACAGACAAATTAAACCTGACCCAAGATCCAAAACTATATTTTTGCTTTATTTTATCCATCGCTAACTGTTAACTCACCAGGTTGTTGGCTACTCTGTGTCTGTCCCTCCTCCTAGAGAGGTTTTAAATATCCATCTGCAACACATGACACGCATGGATGAGAGAGACATTTCTTAAAATCAAAAAAGTATTTCTCTCTAATATGATTCATGACTAAAATGGCAACAACTCTTTATTAAGAATTTAACTCTCAAAAAACACAGTTAATCTGCTTTATGAAGACTGTGGGTGTTTGGGGGTTTAATCAGATCAGATTTCATTGACAGTAGCCTACCAACAATACTCAAATGTCATCAGATTCTGATTCATATGTTCCTGATCCCGACTGGTACACAGACATATATGACATCACCTTTTTCTAGCTGAGTCCCACCCACTTCAAACCAGTAATGACCTATAAAAAATAGCTTGTGAAATAACCAAAACTGTTCTGAATTTGGCTGAAATTTTAATTTTATGTTCACGAAGGAGCCCATGAACTTCAGTCCATACTGGAGTTCTTTTTTTTTTTTTTTTTACATCTCACCAAAAAATTGAAGATATTCCTCACATTTGCACTCATTCCAGTGTGGTCATATTGGACTGAAGGTCAATGTCACAATGCTTTCAAATTGTTCTGCAACCTTTCCTAGACCTCTGTATTTCTGCAACTTGAGATCTAATGTGTCACTGAATGCTGAAGGATATTCTTGCCAACATGCTGCATTGTATGCAGTGTATAATTTTGACAGGATCCTCATATTGTTCTGGAGAAGGATTAAGTCAGTTCTCTGCTCTGCCTGGTTTATTTGTTTAGGAAGCATATTGATGAATGACTGTCACTGTGTGTTTCAGGGTGAGAAAAGCTTGCGACTGAGTCAGGGTGGTGGGAGTTGAGGCAGTTAGCATCCTCGCATTGTTCTAAGCCGTTTCCCATACATGACTGCTGGTATTATTACATTGTAAAAACGACACTCCCTGAATGCCTTGAGTGCCTCGTCGGTCCATTCATACTGGCTGCAAAAATAAACACATTGAAACAGAAAGCACTCAGATGTGGGAAGGATAGAATTCATCATGTTTTACATCTGTGAAAGTTCAACAGAAACGAAGGGAGTTTTTGATTTGTTTAAAATAACAACAACAAACAAACAAACAAAAAACATGGAGACAGTAATGTTTTGTCTCTGTCCAGCTGGCATGTTTGCCAGGGGTGTAAGAACATGCAATTCAACCTCACTTCATACCACCATTCTCAACTGACACTCCTCTCTATGCATTTTGGGGGTTTTAACAGCCAATACAGATTTTTTAAAATTAAGCTGCCAGTTAAATTTTCATGACAGTATTGAAAGTTGTCCATTTCCCCAGAATTATGCACTTGATTTATGTACTCAGCTCTACAGAACATTTTAGCGTCTTTCAGCTCATTTTTACGGTTTCATGGCTGGCAACTTTACTGTCAGTCTCATCACTCTCATCCACCTTGTTTCCAGCCACTGCAGGCAGCTGTTTTTTGCTAAAAAGCTCTGATAAACCCACTGTACACTTCCTGCCAAGCACCAAATACAAGATAAAAGTTAGTGGTTAGCTGGTGAACACAGTAGAGCATTTAGCAGCTAAAGACCCTGATATTTCCCTCAGGGGTCGGTGGTTTTTTTTCTTGTTGGGATTAAAAGGAGAGTAAATATTGGACTTCAAATTAATGCTAATGCTACTCCATGACTGTTGAATGATTGTTACATAGGTGTTTGCCATATCAACTTTAAATTGCCCCCTAGTGGCCAAAAATATCTGTCAATCGTGCTATAAAAGCTTCATTAAATTATTTCTTTGGACACTTGGGGGCAGTAAACTCAACAATTAGCTGAAAATACAACATCTGACATTTTCTTATGGCATATATGTAAGCAAACAGTTGCATTTACACATTCAGCAGAGCAACATTAGCATTAGCTAGTTGCTAGCTTTGTTAGTTGTTACTGGGTGGGTAGTGTAGACTGGGTTTATCAGAGTTTTTTCTGGAAACATGTGCCCACTGCTGATGATGATGGCAAAATGCATTCATTTATTTATTTATAAATGACTTTTTTCACATTTGATCCATTATTAATATAAAAAATATTGATTAGTGCAGCTTTAAATTTACCAAATTATCTATTTAATGTCAGTAAAACTCTAGAATCTTTCAATGAAGAATGAATTTAAACACTATCAGAAAATGAATTGAATACTATAAATACATTTTGCAAAGATTACAACATGTCACTTCTGCACTACATTACACTTCATTGCTTAACATGATTGAGCTGATATTTCTGTACAGATCAGCATCAGTGTAATAAATCAGCTAATCAATATATCGTCACCTCATTAGCACAGATAGTGTCCATACTACAAAGACAATGGTGTCACATGATGCGGTTGGTGCCTGGATGTTGTCATACATTCTCAGCCGTCTAAGATGCCTCTGACATGTGTCTCAGTGTGGTGTGAGACAGGTCTGTGTTTGGCCAGACAGAGTAATGATGGCGAGCAGTGTGAGGCCGGGCTAATCAGTCCAGACAAACCCCATGAGAGCTCCTTAAGTGGATGGATGTCTCTTATTCTTGGTCTATCTGCTACATAACAGCCTGGTTTGGTCCAGAAGTAGTGCTGCCATCCCTGAAACTGTTTTGACTCTTGCAACAATAGCTATTGGCAAAAGTGTGGTTTCTGAGTTATAAATATATGCACTTGCTCCCATTGTTTCTCAGGTAATTAGTAGGCTACTCCCGATTGTTAAGCTGCATCTGACCCTCCGGCTGAACCTCATGTTTGGCCTTTGGCAACGACTCCTGGAACATACTTCACATAACAGTGGGAAATTACAGTGCTTCCAAATTTCCCATTTAGTGTCAGTGTGAAAAAATGAACCTGTGCGGTTGTGACTTCAGATCGTGTCCAACAGTTTTTTTCCCTCTCTGCAAAAAAGACTGGGATGATGTTTTTGGTTCCAGTCTTGAAACAGTCAGAAGTTCTATGAAACGAAAACTAGCAGAGATGTTTCTTTTCCTTCTTCTTCTGTAATAGAGAAAGGAAACATACCTAAAACCTCATCGTTTTTTTTCTTGTTGGGATTAGAAACAGATTGCATGGAGACTCATCAATAAAACATTGGACATGTCAGCTTCAAACATCACTGTGTGTGAGATTAAAGTCTTTCTAAAGCAGGATCTCAACAAGGACATGGATTCTACAATAATAATGTTTTACAGAGCATCGTTTCAGAGTGGAAACACAAATGTTTTGGGGGTAAAATAAGAAGTTGCTTTTACTTTCATGTGTCTTCTTCTCTTAACGTGACACTATTTTCCGAAGACAGCATTTATAAATTATGCACAGTAAGCTACAGACAGCCTTTGCTTTAAATGATTGTTTACTGAGCATTAAAGGAGCCGGGTTCAGGATGAAACTGAATGCAGTCAGTTGAAATAAAAGGAGTTTCAAAGTGAAGCTCAAAGCAGATCTATTTAAGGCATTCCTGGCTCTATGGGTCTTTTTCAACTGAATGTATACAGCGCAGTATGGGATTAGCATGGTTTAGATGTATTATACTTGGAGGTGAATACAATAGATGTTACATCAAGGAAATAATGCATGCAGGAAACTGCAAGATCTGATCAAAATGCTTTATTTGATGTGGAGCAAATTCTCTGTACTGTAGCTGTTTTTAATTAAAGGGACTCATACACTGTAGCGTAATGCCGTGTGTGTGTGTGTGTGTGTGTGTGTGTGTGTGTGTGTGTGTGTGTGTGTGTGTGTGTGTGTGTGTGTGTGTAAACAAATGTATTCATGTCTGGATGCTTTTATGCATCAGAACAGTATAAAAGTATGAAAATTCTTTTGTATTTGCTGTTTTTTTGTTGACATAAATTAGGTTCATGTCCTCAAAGTTATAAAACAATGCTTCATTTCATGCAGTGTGAATAAGAAGAATATGCAAATGTTCTGTACTGCGTATAAGCCTACAAAGGTTTATTGAGTTGAAAAACAAAAGCTCATTGTCAGTGGCTTTTCTTCAAAGGGCACGGAGAGAAGTTTGGTGTGTGCGTGCGTGAGTATGTGTGTGTGCTCGAGTGTTCATGGTAATGTGTGGATAAAAGCAGTGGGGTGAGACGGCTTTGGGTGTGACGTGGAGGCGATGGGGAGGCTGACGAGCTCTCTGCGCTCTATAGGGCCAAACAGCAGCAGCAGCAGCAGCAGTAGTTGTGCCTCATGGTGTGTTCATCCACTGACTAAGCTTGACGCAGAGCAGCCAGACTCGCTACATACTCAGCAGTGGGGGGGCATTTCAGTCTCCGTGGGAACTGCAGTGTAGCAAAGCTGCCACGTCACCGGTCCCTTAACGTAGGCAGGGTTTGCTTCAAATGAACTCACTTCTAATTGGAAGCAACAAAGTAGCATTGATTTATTTGTTTATTTTTGGCTGGTGTATGCATTGACAGAAACGTGAGGTTTAGATATATGAAATGCTTTCATTCAGTTGGGGATTTAATGGGTTCCTGGTTTAACACATGTTTTATGCTCACTTGCTTCAGTTAATGACATTGAAATGATGCCATTGTTCCTTTTAATAAGTGGATTGCAAAATAGAGATGGTTTTTGAAGAGGAGCCATCACTGGAATTTTATTTTGGTATTCTTTTACTGAATGACTAAAATGGCCAGTTCATAATGACAACTGATTTAACTTACAGAGCCATGCATAAACTATCTAAGGTCAAATCAACTTTGTCTCAATAAATGAACAAATATCTCTGCTCCACATAGCATTTTTCCTAAACCTCCTGTCATGGAGTCATAGCTGCAAAGCATGCTGCTGGTTCTGGAAATATATTTTCCTACACTGTAAAATCCCATTTTCTTTTAGTTCAAAAAGCCTTGTCTTTGCAATTGTGAACAAAACACTGCATCCCTGAGTTCATCTAAAATAGGCACAGAATCTGAGCGTGAACTGACTTAAACGGCTGAATGTTTTATCGGGTTTCAACAGAGCATGAAACTTTAGCTTCCGCCCACTGTCAGCAGAGCATGCAACAGAATTTTAAGCTCGGTGAATGGATGTTTTAACAGAAATGCTCTCCTTCCATTTGTGTGTACACAGACATACACCTTTGACTTTATAAGTATGGATGGCAATGTCAGTTGGTTCACCACTTTGGTCTAGACTGAAATATCTCAACAAATATTGGATGGATTAATATGAAATTATGTACAGACAATCAATGTCTCCAGAGGATGAATTCTGTCAAATTGATTGGCATGAAATTAGGCACAGACATTCATATGATTAGTCATATCCTAATGACTAATGAAAGGATTGTGAAAACTGGTAATCCCCAGACTTTTATGTAGCATCATCATCAGGTTAACATTTCAATTTGTTGAATAGTTTGGTTCATGACCAAAAACCTGCAAAACTAATAACTTCCCTTCAGCTAATTCCCATCAGCCTCAGCTGTAGTACTAACTAGCAAATGTTAGCATGCTAACATGCTAAATTAAGATGGTGACCATGGTACACATTATACTGTACCTACTGAACACCATGTTAACATTATTATTGTAAACATGTTAGCATGCAGTTATTAGCTTTTAGCTCCAAGTACAGCAGTAACTGGTTAGAGCCTCACACTGCCACTAGCATCGCTGTGAACTTTCACTGTGTGTTCAGACAGATCCCAAAGCGCAAGTTGAAAATGTCTCAACTAACTTGAGCGAATCATTTGCGTGTATATCAGGGAAAAAGAAGAGAAAGAAATCTGTGAGAGAGTCTCTGGTGAGTTCTAAGTTCAGTCAGAGGCTGAGCACAGAGACACAGGCACACTCCCACAGACACATCAGTGGTACAAATGGCTCACCAGGAAAATTTGTGTGAATGATGCAAAAATTTGCTTAGCTTTCTGTATGAAAACACTTTTTGTCTTTTTATCAAAGAACCAAGTATTTTCTAATACAGTTGCTCATCTTTTGTACTGATGATACAACAAGGAGATTTTCATGTCCATTTAGGAAAAGCGCTCCAATTGCCAGTCACCTGACATTGTCCAAGTAGAAAATGAACAGAACTTTTACACTTTCTGAATCCTGAATGCCCCAAATACGTCCTCCCACCTTGGTTCTCCATTGTAGCTTGTGTTAGCCTACATGTGCTGTACATAAACACTGCTTTTTGTTCACAACCCTACCTGAGAACTGCAATTCTACTTGTGAAAACTATGTAGAGATTAAGTTTAAGCTTTCCCCAGCTGTTTAAAAAAGTTTCCAATCATAAAATGGGCTACTGTATTCTGGTAACCTGACTGCACCTCTTTATTCAGCTGCAAAAATCTTAAAGGTGCCTTTGAGGCGTCTACCATATGTTTCTGTCTGACTGCTTACTGTATTCACTGCACAGTTCAGGCCCCTGTCTGGTCTATATAGAGTAACTGTGCAGACACAGATGATTTACTGCAGGGCTGTTTTTGTTCCATCAGTCTTGTGTGCTGATGTATGCATACCTGCGTGTCTCTGTGCTGCAGGTCCAGGTGTCTACGCGGAAGACCTGCTGCAAAGCTGCTGTGCTAATGGCCAGAGATGGGCCACAGAAAATCACCACTGCAACCACATGCCTCTGCTGAACAATGACAAGCACTCTATATGCAGGTAAGTGACATGGCCTCAGATTCAGATTGTAGTTTTATTCAGACAAATATTTTTGGATGCTGCTCTAGAGGCAGAAATAATCTCATTTTTTCAACATGATGTGATGAATTCTCTTAGCTGACAGTTTATGTAGGAGTGCTGTAAGCCATAGATGTATTAAGATTAAAATGTAAATGTATAACATAACATTCTAGCAGGACACCCCTGCCTGTCATTCCAATCAAACTTGCTTACCAAGTGCATATGCTAAAAACATTTTTCAGGTTTCCTCAGGTGTTCTTGGGCGTGAAGCACATGGGTGTTAAACCCCATTTACACTTAGTCACTTCATGCGTCTTGGGCAAATCGAATAGCTATCTGATCTCAAAAAAGTGGAGAGTAAATGCATCCAAAAAGCTTTCATGATGGACTGAAATCTCCCACCTCAGGTATGGTTCCCTGTGATAACAGCAGCTGAAATGAGACTGAAATTAGCTGTAGATCTTCCTGTCTAATTAAAGCAGCAGGGCTCCAGTGATTTCAACACATACAATCATAAAGAAAGCTTAACGAGCTGCTGTAGCATTTATCTGATCATTGATCAGCTCAAGCATTGATTGATCTGTGTGGGTGAGAGAGGGGAAACTTTGAAACACACACACACACACACACTAATCACAGCAAGCTACCATGCAAGGAGCTCCCTAACACTCAAGGAGGAGTTAGGGATCAAACCACCCTGCGATCAATGGACAACCCACTATACCCGCTGAGCCATCCCTGATCTGAAGATAAGACACTTGAAATAACATTGACATGAGTGTAAACATGAGTTTAAAACACAATGTCTACACAGCCTGCGTAGCATGAGCAGTACTATAGCAGAGCAGCAGCGGCAGCTTCAGTCCTCCGTCTGTGTGTCTACACGGAGGCGTCCAGGCAGAGCACTGAGTGTAGGTCACCCTCGTTTTGGCAGAACTCAGTGCTTAACATACAATCACCATAGTTATATATCTGCATGAAATGAAAGAATGTGTAAAAATACACATCAGGTCACGGTTACGTGCGAACCGTTACGCCTGTGTAGACAGCTGTATTGATTAAAATAGAAGCATATCTGTTCTGTCAAACATGTGTGAAATGGACGACTGAAAAGCGCAGCTGAAACGCCTCCTGTGTAGACAAGCCTGTAGAGTTCTTCTCTGGCTGAGCTGGCTGACTTCCTGCTGGCTCCCCGCACACTTTCATGGCATCAAAATAATTTACAGATGCAGCTCTTCGAGACTTTCCAATTTTTATCAAAACCAATGACCATATTTGACAATCCAAAAAGTCATATTATTTGTGACTATTCCAAAAAAATGTATCATTTTACAACTTGTCATTTGGTAATTATTGTGTTTGGGAAAAGTGTTTTTGGGCCAGTGGGTGTCACATGAAGGATGAAATTTCATTAGAGATTTGAAAGGCCTGCTTTGAGTTTGAGTAAACTTGATGATTATTCAAACTTCACTTACCTTTATTCTTAGGTTTTCTTTACATCTTTCACCACTGACCAGTTTCTCCTTTGCCAGTTCATGCTCTTTCTTTTTTACCAAGATATCTGTCTTACACTATGTAAACACCAGCTCTCTGGCTCTGCCTTGGCTTTGACTCCAAATCATTCATATTATCAGCTCTGGCCTGACTAAAAGATCCCCAACTGTGCACATATACTGTGTTCATCTCTTCAGCTCAACATATCATCAATCATTCAGTGTTGTAAATAAAAAATGTACGTATATGTATGTGCATGTGTGTGTCAGTGTTGCACAGAAGCAGTGCTGCCTCAGCTCAATTAAGGAGAACCAGTGTGAATCAGGCATAACTTCAGCCAGAGGAGGAGACACCTGTGAAGTGTCTCAGGAGGACCAGTGCACAGATGACTCCTACCAGGCAAGTTTAACATCATTGTCTCACTACCACTGGAACTCATCCAGCAATGTGTTACTTCTGAAGTAAAGATATCCAACATAGATTGTCTTTATTAAAGAATGACAGGGAAGATAGAACAAACAAAAGGAAGACGGTTGAGACGTGACTGGAAGAGATGACATCATAGGTGGATGGCACACACATTTTCTAATTTCCAAGCTCTTCATAAAACAAACATTGAACTGATTAAAGGTTATTACATTTTCCTCTAGAATAGAAAATGAACTGTTTTTTGTGAGTCAGGTAGAGTGTGACTCACTATTTCAAACGGTTCAGGATGTCAAAACTAGACAGTGTTTAAGCTATGAGTTCCCACACATAGACAGTGGTGAAATACTGTGAATCCTTTGGAACTGCCATAATGATATGGTGTATTTTAGACTTTAAACTGTTTAAACATCCCCTGAAACGCATCTTTGTTTTGCCCAGAGCGAGATTTCAATTTTAGATACCTGTGCCAGCAGAGAGGCTTTCATAAATATCAGACAGTTTATTTGTGTTTATTGGCGAACATGTTGAAATATATTTGTGAAGAAATGCCAAAATCTCCCACTTCTGTGTGCATCATTCAAACCTGTGAATACTTCCATATGGAAATGGGAATCATGCCTTTGATCAGAGTCAGCTCAAATAACTTTCCCAGTTTCTCCAAGAGGAAACCCGGTGGTTTGGCCCTCCAGCAAACTGTTCATGTGTTAACACAGCTGAGCCAAACCATTGTGCCAGGTCATTGTTTTAGAAGAGAGTAAAAAGGTGAACGTCTGGTTTTCTTTGCATGACATGTGGTTCAGCTTGAGGCGGCAGCTGAAATCCTTTGCAGTGTGTTCATAGGGATGAACTAGCCTGCTTGACTCTTTAGCTGTTATGTCTCTCCCTCCTCTGTTGTTTGATAAACAGGGCTAAAAGTGGAGGGTCATAAAGAGAAGAGTCGATTAGAGATGTGAAGGGCACCCCAGTGACACACTCCTAATAGGCTTTGCTGTTGTGTCTGGATCAGCAGGTGTGCTGCAGCTGCTGTGCCCTCGGCATACGTGTACGCAGTGAAGGACGTGGTTGCAATGCCCACCAGTACCTGGGATACCCGTGCGGACATGTCTTCCTCACATGCTGTGAGGAAGAGGAAGGTCCAAGCCAGCTCCCGCTGAGGAGAAAGCAGAAGCCCAGACCAACTGCTATACCTAGAAAAGGTAACTGTTACCCACTGCATAGCATTTTCTTACTGACATGGAGCTTTCAACATGGAAAAAACACTTACATGCACTTGTTAGGATTTACTGTATGTGTTAAACTAGTTGAGTTATGTTAGAACTTATCCTTGGACCCAGAGCTTCTCTAATGAAATAGGCACGAGGTAAACAAAGGGAACGCTAATGAGCCTTGCACATTTGCTAATGAAAAAAGTAAACCTTTATGCTACATGGACAAGATGTGCCTAAAGGGATAAAAAAACATCTATAATTTCATGACACTGGCAAACTTCTTCTGCTGTTGAAGATTATGTGATATGATCAAAAGCTCCAGAACAACCTTGCTCTGAGATTGCTTTGTCACTGTCTGTTTCCAGGGGTAAAAAGGAATAAACTTTGAACCTCCAAAAATTGTAATTTGTCAAATTAGCTACAACATGTGGGCCAGGGATTCATCCCTGTTCCATGATGACCCTGTAGACCTGCCTGCAATCTTACCCTCACACAACCTCTTACTGAAACCATTCTCTTTTCTTTGATAAGAGAAGTCAAGGGAAATGATTCATGAAAAGTCTCTCACACCACATGGGTTGCTAACTAGTGACTATTGCTAAAACTGGTATAACTAGATAAACAGTGAACAGTTGGACAACTGAGTGGGCCATGGCTTTTAGATGAAGCTGCCTATCAAGCCAGTTGGGCCAGCCACTATATCTTAGTCTAAGCAGATACAATGTAGATATGAGGCTGAGTCAAGCTGTTGAGTGTCTGCTCTTTATGCCGTATTCAGACCAAATCAGGTTGTGCAGTTAAAACGCCAGTCCTCTCATTCATTTGAATGGAGGTAGTGCATTTAGGCTGTGGGGGTTTTGGTCACAGCGGCGCCGTACTGGTCTGCAGTTAGAAAATTGATCCAGAGTCAACTTTTGGAGAAACACAACCTGACATCACACTGCGGTGGCCAATCACAGCCGGCGATCAGACTGATCAGAGCTGTAAAACCCTGCCATGAGGGAGTACAGGGAGGACATTTCTCTTCGTTTGATAATGTTAAAAGTAAACTTAGACTTTACTTTCGGCTTCCCAACTCGTTTTAAAAAAGACGAGAGAAAAAGAGAGAGAGAGAGCTGAGGGCACCATTGAGAGAGAGAACGAGAACAGCTGTGATCGAGCAGTGAGAGTGAATAAAGAGAGGGAGCAGTGGTAGCGAGAGAGCCGGTGAATCAGATCAATAAAACATTATTTTCTGATTGTTTTACAGCGGTTACGTTCTAGAGCACAAATAAACACACCCACACCCCCACACACCTCCACTCAACCCTGCGATGGTGTGCTGTAACACCTGATTTGGTCTGAATACAGCCATAGTTGGGTGAGAGTACAATTGAAGGAGGATGTTTAAAAGTGCATTAGTTCAGAGAATGGTGTTGGAAGTTTTCTTATACAACTGCTGAAGGTAATAAGAGGCTTCAGCAGTCTGAGTTAGAAAAACCAAGGGGATAACTGCCAAAGTTTAGTCCAAAGTCTTTTTAGTACTAAATTCCTACTTTGTGTTACTATCCCTCTGCCATGGCTCAGCAAGCTAATACCGTCCATGGAATCACAGAAAATTTTAATTCTAAAAAGACTCTAAAGAAGATCCCAACTTGATTTGACCATCAAGTGTGATTTCAGACTGTTGAAGTTTCATATTAGCTTCAGCTGCACGTTATAATTAATTTTGCACAGAACAAGGACCATGGATTTTGTACCTCATCACTTGAAATTGCTTTAAGCAGGGATTTATTTTCAGCCAGTACAGACAGGAGGAACATTTACAACCAATTTTTAAAGAAATAGCAACCAATAATCCCTTCAGTATACATATGGGCATATCAGTATTGTTTTAAGATCAAAGAAGATTTTAAAAAATCAAGCATTTTGACTATGGATACTGACTTTTTTGAGTATACTCAAGTTTGTCTCTATTCCAATGGGAACAAATAACATACTCAAAACCCACTTATAATTAGTATGTAGTCTGGAAATGAGACACAACTTGGGTACAACAAACTAGGCTTACTTTCCTACTGCTGTTTAAGTAAGCCACCAAATTTCCTCAACTAGTGGCCAAGGCCTTTATTTACCTCAACTACAGAGGGTTCCAGGCCTTTACTGAAAGTAGGCTTATTATTTCTAATGCCCTCTGTTTGATTAGTGTATTTACTCATATTTTAGTACAAAGCGTCCTTGTTTTCTGATATGCTTCTCTTTTCTCTGTTAAATTTTTGTTACTGCATTGCTGGTAATCTGGTGCTTGAGTTCCCCATGCTCATGTAGTGTTCCTGCCGTCATTATTATTAAAATATGCGCCGTTATCTTTGTATTTAAACAATATCGCGTCTCCTCTGTCCTCCTCCCCTCTCTGTGACAGTCAGCTAGAGGGCTAAGCTTAACTGGCATGCACATTATATTGGCACAAGGAGTTTATCCACCCTTGTTTTTTCTCTGGCCTGTTTTTGGGACCGACCTTCATTTGTTCGTTCGTTATTGGAGACCGTCTTTTATTTGAGGAAATATAGTAGTTAACTAGTTTGCCATGTCAGTTAACTTGGAAAATTTTGATTAATTCCATCTCCAAAACATCTATTCCTTCAAAATACTGTATATTTGTAACTATTTTAACAGATTTTGCACAGTACAGGATTATGGAATAGTCCCGGGCTGAGTTATCACTATTTTTTTCCTCATTGAAGTTTATGTCAGAGGTGGAGTATGGGCCAAGTTTGATCTTCCAAAAGACAGATGCTCAAGGATGATTGGTCAGGAGTCACATTACCATTCAGAGTAATGGGAAAAGATGTATGCAAGCTGTGATGAATCAGGAACAGATGGCAGCTCAGGCTGTTGTCTGTCTACTTGTGCCAGCAAAGTTTTCCTCTGTCTCTGATCCGTCAAGTACCTAATGCCAGTGACATTTACATCTATGAATTTTCAAGCAGTGGAGGTTCAGAACAAACATGTTTCATGCAAAAGCATTCTAATACCCATTTGTATCTCCTTATAACCAAAAATGGTGGAAACACTGCTTCTGTTTAGAGCAGTAGCCTCTGAATATGAGCTATATATCTTGTTTGCAGCTGTAAGCTCCATGAGAAGTGATTTACAGTGTTTTTCATCAATGACATCAGGTGTGATGAGTGAAAAAAGATTACAGTATGACACCACATTAGTGTGTTAGTCTTTCTGTAATACTCCTGTACAGTTAAAGCATTAAATCCATCTTAAGATCTTCTGAAAAGATCTTAACTTAGGAAACTTAAGATGTTTGTTGACAGTTCATGGTAAATATACCATAATTGATTCTGGATTTGGTAGACCGTTGGCCAGCTTTTAGTTTGTATATTGGGACCAGATATACACAGCATGACATTGCAGTTCATTATCAGCCAGCCTTCTTGGTTGTCCTTTAATGGGAATAGTTGTATCCAAATATGATGGTGAGGTAAGGTCAGTACATGTTTCATGCAAAAGCATTCTAATACCCATTTGTATCTCCTTATAACCAAAAATGGTGGAAACACTGCTTCTGTTTAGAGCAGTAGCCTCTGAATATGAGCTATATATCTTGTTTGCAGCTGTAAGCTCCATGAGAAGTGATTTACAGTGTTTTTCATCAATGACATCAGGTGTGATGAGTGAAAAAAGATTACAGTATGACACCACATTAGTGTGTTAGTCTTTCTGTAATACTCCTGTACAGTTAAAGCATTAAATCCATCTTAAGATCTTCTGAAAAGATCTTAACTTAGGAAACTTAAGATGTTTGTTGACAGTTCATGGTAAATATACCATAATTGATTCTGGATTTGGTAGACCGTTGGCCAGCTTTTAGTTTGTATATTGGGACCAGATATACACAGCATGACATTGCAGTTCATTATCAGCCAGCCTTCTTGGTTGTCCTTTAATGGGAATAGTTGTATCCAAATATGATGGTGAGGTAAGGTCAGTACATGTTTCATGCAAAAGCATTCTAATACCCATTTGTATCTCCTTATAACCAAAAATGGTGGAAACACTGCTTCTGTTTAGAGCAGTAGCCTCTGAATATGAGCTATATATCTTGTTTGCAGCTGTAAGCTCCATGAGAAGTGATTTACAGTGTTTTTCATCAATGACATCAGGTGTGATGAGTGAAAAAAGATTACAGTATGACACCACATTAGTGTGTTAGTCTTTCTGTAATACTCCTGTACAGTTAAAGCATTAAATCCATCTTAAGATCTTCTGAAAAGATCTTAACTTAGGAAACTTAAGATGTTTGTTGACAGTTCATGGTAAATATACCATAATTGATTCTGGATTTGGTAGACCGTTGGCCAGCTTTTAGTTTGTATATTGGGACCAGATATACACAGCATGACATTGCAGTTCATTATCAGCCAGCCTTCTTGGTTGTCCTTTAATGGGAATAGTTGTATCCAAATATGATGGTGAGGTAAGGTCAGTACTGTTATTTCATTCACAACATCAGAGGAATTCCTCCTAATCCCACCCTTTAATAGGCTCTGCTCTAACCATCGACTGCAGCTCATTTCCTTCAGCTTTAAAGGGGAAATTTGAATGATGTCATTCTGAAGTGGGAATCAATTAACCTGCTGAAAGCTGTGAAAGGTTTAGGAGCTGCAAAGACTGTTCAAGCTCTCAGTCAGAGTGTGTCCCACTCTCTCTCTCTCACACACACACACACACTCACACACACTCACACTCTCAGAATGCATGAAGGATGCCTTTACTTTGTGAGCGTTTTATGGATGAAAAAATGGATGAGATGCACTGTAATTATTTCCATGGGGGATATGTTTTCAGTCTTATGACTCACCGCCTTTTAATTAAAACAGGAAACATTTAATCACTTTGCTCCTTTGGATTTAAACCCCAGGTAATGAGTGTGAGAAATATTTACTTAAAACCCACAACTGAACGCGTTACTGTTACAGTACACTGCAAACAGCCTTGTGTATTTTGGCCTTTAGATTCTTTGTGATACTGGGCAGATGCTGTGCAGATTAAAGTGGCACTCCACCATTTACTAGTAATGGTTAGTACTACTGTGAAAACTGTTGTATAATGTTTTCTGTGGCTAAGCAGGCAGCTTTTGTTGAGTCTGAAAAAAAAAATTAAGTCACATCACTTAAGTCACATCACACCTGTCAAGCTTTCTGTTCTCACTTGGCACATATGCAGTTTTGCAAATTTATAGCTTGCAAGTTGCAGAAATGTTTGAAAGAGTTGATCTTTAATTTCACACAAAGTTAACAAAAGCAGGCCTCTTCTAGCCAAGGATCATGGACTTACTGACATGACAACTGTTGCTGGCAGGTTTGATCAGCTTTAGCTTGCTAACATAAGCTAATGCTAACACTAAAACTACCTTTGTAATGTTTCCAGCAGGTTTTGAAAGAAAAATCCTGTTACAGGTTCTTTAACATAAACATAATGGCTACATATATGATAAATGTTGAAAGACTGCGGCTAACGTGTTTCAGGCAAAAAATCAACATCCTCAACAGATAAAAGTATAAGTAAGAAAGTAAGTAAGAATAAAGTGTAAACTTCTCTAAACCAAACAAAGCACCTTAGTTGATTTAATGTTCTTACATTAGAGCAGATAGACGCACTGTTTTATCCATTCCTTTTACTTTTGCCCTTGTGTTTTTGGTTTTGGAAAGGAAACCCTTGTTACAGCCCCATGCACAGAATTTAATCATGTGGAGAAATTCAAAGCCTGCTGTGCCTAGTTAAGGTTGCTAAGTAGAGGTTTTGAGTACATACAAACAAATCTTGAACAGTGAATGTTTAAACTGAACAGACTTTACTGAATCACCAGTGTCACTGAAAGAATCAGTAGCTTTTAGCAGTGGAGCTCCCCTCGCTGGTGAATGAAAGCACCATTGTTAGGTCAGCCATGATACACAGTTTGTTACTTGCTGTCCTGCAACAACCACAAAAACAAACATGGTGTGATAACTCTGCTGCAAATAGATGGCTGCTGAGCCATGAACCTTATAAACAGTGCCTTGATAGACTTAGTTTAGTGCTGAAGACTTGTACTTTTACAAAGTAAACACTTCCTTTCTATTTTTTGTCAATATTATTGGAATTGTCAATTGACAAAACTGATCAGGGTTTCGTGGTTACATTCAGTGTTAGCATCCTGTCATGACCAGTCGATTGAACCACATAGTGTGAGCATATACAGTAAGTCCTGTGTTTAGGCCATGCAGAAAGGGCGATTAAAACATGTAGTGTGAGGTAATGCAGTATTACAAGTTTAATAAACTATACAGTGCCTGCCCAGTTTACTTAAAGGTTGTACTCAGACTAAAGTCCAACTGTGTGACAGAGGCAGTGTGATATGTGCAGTAATAGAAGTTTTAAGCTTGAAACAGTAAGTATGTCATGTCATTCCCTCTTTGCTAAATGAGTTTCCCTCTCTACTCAATCTAATTGCTGTCTAAAAGCGCTCAGCATTTTATCTGTTTCTTTTCCCAGCATTTCACTCCTCTCACATTGGTTTCCTTTGGTCACAAGAGTTTAATAAAGGCACTAAGGCCCCGACCTTTGCACTTGTCACTGGTTCTTCCTTGTAATGATGATGGTAATTTAGGAATTGAAGCTCTGGATAAATATCACTTAAACACTGAATGTAAACGCAAAGGAGGAACAGATGTTGTTTTGTGTCCTCAAGTCAGTTTCATGAGGTAAGTGTGCGGGATAAATTATAGAGGCAATCTGGTGCTGTCTCTAATTTGAGAACCCCCTCCCCTTACACACACACACACACTTCTCTCATTCTCTCCAGTCTCAGACAGCAAGTTCCCCAAGGAGGCCTTCTCCATCAGTGCCACAGATGAAGCTGCCAACGCAGTGGTGGAGCAGGACGATGTGGATGAGTGTCAGCTCTACCCGGGCCAGCTGTGCCAGCACACATGCACCAACATCTGGGGCTCCTACCGCTGTGGCTGCCACCCAGGCTACATCCTGCAGCCGGACGGACACTTCTGTGCACCAGGTACTGTAACTCACCTGGGAAAGTTAATTCACACAGGTTATACTGGATACCAGGGCTCTAGCTAAAGTAACTGGTTTTAATTGTAAAGGGGGTAATTTGGTTGAATATGAGCCAGGTAAGCTCAAACTTAAAATTTGAAAAACAAATTTTTTTTTCAACATCTGTGCACTCTCATTGCTCTCGTAGTTCATGCATTTTGCTATTAACATGGCATGCAAGCAGCACTTACACTATCATTAGTTTCTACTGGGACTATATTCTCATTTAACAGTCAAGAGGTAGCTGGTGGCTGCACCTATTTTAACATTTTCCTATTGGCCCATCGAAGGGATACTTCAAGTTGGGGGACTCAAGGCTGAGAAATCTAAAAGCGATAGATCCTACACTTCCCTTAATGCAACCCAGTAGCATCTTTTCATTAAACCCTCCCTGCTTGGTAAACAGCCATGTCTGTCAAACATTTGTAACTGTAACGACCCGGTGCTCTAGAGGAAAGGGAAGCAACATAAAACCAGCTGCAAATTGGAAAAGAAGTTATTTATTGCAGCAGTGGATCATGTGTCAAACTTAAATGGAGTACATATAATGATGAATAATACAATTAACAAAAGCTACAAAGGAAAAAAGGGCCTGCGGGTGTTGAAAAAACAAAGAAAACAATATAAAAAGAGGATTTCTAATACAGAACTTTTAATAGAATCTATGTTCCTGACTAAAACAAAAAATATAACCTCAGCTGACTGAGCTGCCCTGTGCTTATGTATCCATTAAAACAAAATAAAGGCAACTACCTCTTCTCTGTAGTGTCTCTATACACTACAGTGTGTAAATGTGAGAGCTTGTTTGTAAAATTATCACAATGAGCTCAACCTGGCCCAGTCTTAAGGTATCTCGGCAAGTGTCTCAGATTCACAATTTACATGATACTAGTACAAACAGTCTGATTAAATAGATAAACAAAGACGAGAGACACAGTGGCCTGCAGATCACACGTAACACAAGGGTGTGTAAGTAGCACACTGGCAGCTGGTGTTTTGGGCACTCTTCTGATTACAGATGTCATGGTGGCAGCCAGGAAAGACAATTGGCGGTGTCTCAGCAGTGGGGTCAATTGTGAACATGTAACTATACAGTATTATATACATATAGCTTTACACAAGCTATATGTCATTAAGCGAACCCAGATTACTCTGATGACATCATCAGGCTTTATTTCTCAGACTTGACAAAGCTTCCTTAGAGCCACTGGAGGTGGCAGAAAATCACATAAAGTTCTGATTTTCTATAATTAAAATTCTTTAATTATGTATGTGAGTGTTTTGCATAGCACAGTTGTGGCATATCTCTCATGCTTTTCAGCATTAGTTCCTCTGGATACTCCATCCAGCAGTCAGTCTTATTTATTGCCATGAGTATGATGCTAAATTGATGACCTGGCAGATATAATGCTAACCACATAGTGTGAAAATAGTTCTTATCACATAGTTTGGTCTGTATAACTTGTGTTAAATATATATGGGTTGTGCTCATGTTGTCTGCTATTTGACCTCACATTGTACAGATGCCTGATTGGAATTCATTGACAGAGGGATGAAGGAATTGCTGCTCAACAAAACTTAAATATTTGACTTCTATTAGAAGCTTAAATCTAGGAATGATGTTTTTTATGTGTTTGCACATGTATGGTCATCTCACTATGATTATGCTGTGTTAAACCAACAACACATTACATCATCATACTTATGGCACTTATGCAATAGCTAAAGTCTTAAACTTAGGCTCATCAACATTCTTTGCAACCTCAAATGAAAGATCACTTCTTCACAGACCTCTCTCTGTTCTATAAAAGAGCTTAATGACAAAAACATCCAGCATGGGTCAAATTATGTCTTGTCATTAAGAAACAGATATTATGTGGAATATTACTTTTTAAAATTGGTTTCATATATGGGGAACATGTGAGTCAACCTGCCTTCATTCTGCAGTATCTCAACTTGAAGTCTGAATGACTAACCCTTCATTTAGCTGCAGTACTTTATACACGTCCCTCATGGTGTCTGTTGTGTTTCCATGTGCAGTGAGTCCTGACGAGGACAACAGAGTGAGAGAAGAGGACAGCCTTGCTGTGATCCCAACACAAACCACTCCAACCAGCACTACAACCAGCACATTCACCATCAGCCCTGTCCACCTCAATCCCTGTGCAGGTAATGCTTACGTTACAGATGTCAAGTATTCATGTGACATCAACAAAGGAATCGCCACACTTACACCTCTCTACGAATGGTACACGCTCAAGTATTCAGCATCTGTGCATTCACATAATAATACATCAAAACCAATGTTAAGATAGTAAAGAACTGTGGCTTAAGAACAAGGGACACTAATGGTCTGCAGCCTGCCTGATGTAACACACACACACACACACAGACATATACTGTATGTACATAGACATATAATATACACATATAGATATTTATTCATATAGTATAGGTAGGACACATGCAAACCGCACTTTACATACATACATGCATACATACATGCACTCATATGTTTTACACTATACTAGGCTATTGCTTTTACTATTTTAAATATTTCTTTTTTTCCTTAGTGCATTGTCGAGGAGCTGAAACCTAAGATAGGACGTAATAATAAAGAAACTTGAACTTGAACTTAATTCATAAAGACCAAACTGAAACAAATGGATTACTATAATCAACAAGACAATAGAAACCCTGCTTCCAAAACATCATTATGTCGTTGCCATTTTGTGTAGCTTACATTACATTTTCATTTACATTCTTAAACTACTCCGTGACTCCATCTTGATTGCACTTCAACCGTCAGACTGAAGTCATCATGATTTTGATTTAGCTAATGAATGCTTTAAAATAAATGTCATATGTATGCCTCTAAACTTTGTGTAACACAACACTATTTCTCCAAAATAAGGTACATTTATGTCAGGAACCTTTATCCATTATTGATTCTGGTGGCCTTGAGCTTTTCTGAATGTTTGTTTGTTATGCTCCTCAGTGGCGGCGAGGTGCACATACTATACCACATGAAGTGTATCAATTATGATATTTGGTTCAATTAGTAACTTCATGAGAAGCCATTGTACTAAATTTGCACTTGTACACCTTACAAGTCCAAATGCTGTTTCTCATAGAATGGCTACTTTTTAGATATGAGAGCCATCATTGATAAAAATGATGACTACAAAACCTGACCTAAAACAATGGTCACTTCTTATGTAGAATCTCCATTACAGTGCTTTTAAATGCTAATGTCCATATAGATTGATATTTATTGAAAGGAGTGTGACCAAATTTAACTTTGGCACATTTTCTTTAGTAAGTTTATGCCACATGAAACTAGTTGCCTCAGCAGTCAGTTTTCATCTACAAGTGAATAGGACCAAGATTATTATATTTACTGGCCAGAAAGTCAGAAACTACATATTCAGCCTTAAAGGATTTGGCTGGTGACTTTCTATGTTTTTCTTTATATCTACAAATCTCATGTGCAGAGCCAAACTAACAATGAACTGATCTACTTCCAAGTATTGTGTGTGTATCCAAAGCCTGATATGTCTGATTCCTCTGTGCCATAGCCCTCTGTTGTTGTCCAAAAACTATTAAAAACATGTCAATGAGCCACACAGCTCATTGACACTGCACCAAGTGACATGTTTCTTCACCCCAAAAAGTTTGGGCACATTAGTTTGTTTAGAAACCGCTCCAAAGACTAATAACAGTGATCACGTTTTCAGTCTCTGGAGAGTAGTTCTGTATGCAGGAACCTGGTTCTGTTTACAGAGCCTCGCCAGCTTTTCTGCTCCCCGGAGACAGAGGAATAAGATCAGGCTTTGAATACACACACACAATACTAGTAAGTAGATCAGGTTATTGTTTGTTTGGCTCTGCACTGTGTTGACAATAAGAAAAATATAGAAAATCGCCAGCCAAATCCTTTTAAGCTGCAGACATATAAAAAAAAACTTTCATCATTAGTTCAGATAGTCAGTACCCAATACGTTGGAGAGTTAGTTTACACTTCTCTGGCATCAGCTGACATGGAGAGAGCCAGAGAGCCATATTAACAACTCAAAGACAAAATAGCTTATATTTTTGAAAACTAGCACACTTGCTACTAATTTTTCAAAAAGTATTGTAGCCATTATTTAAGTGCTAAGAGCTAGTTAGCCTAGCTGACCTCCCAGAAAAAAGTCACACTAAACTACATTTACAGTATCTGTGCAAGCTAGTATGTTTGCCTGTTGTTAGCTAGCACATCAGTTTTTATTTACTTAAATTTTGCTGCTCATGTGCCAAGTACCAAACTGGCCTTATTTAGCTCCATAGCCTACACTAAAACTAAACCACTGAGATTTCTCCAGAGTTTCTCCACATAAATGTCATCTAATCATGAAGTGTATAGTAAATGTACAGTACCAGTCAAAAGATTGGACACACCTTCCCATTCCCTTGAATTAGAAAGTGTGACCAAACTTTTCACTGTTACTGTACATCTACTGTCAAATGTACTAGTGCAGTGCCCGTTCAAAACGTGCCTGTTCAGACCTGGCCGATCACTTGTCCTCCAGCCACTACTTCATCACATAGAGAAATTAATACAGTTGATGTGAGGTGTGAATAAGTATATACAGAAACATTCTCTTATACACAGATGTTATAAATATTAAGTACTGTAATAGTAAATAAATGTTCTTTTCTCATTTCAAGTAGCCTAAAATAAGGGCTGCATTTAAAAATAAAATGATGCATCCCAAAATAAAGTGGCTCGATCATATTGGGCGCTTAGATCATTCCTATTTTCTGTGCCTTCATGTCGGATTTGAGTGAAAAAAAATGATTTTGAACTGCCCCCATCGAAATTATTTCCATCATTTTATGTGCATATATATACAGTCATTGTGTACTGGGGTCTGAGCACTTCCACAACATGGGTGAAATATGCTCAACCATGCTCCTGAACGCCTCCTATGTAGACACAATGGTTTACTTGCTGCTGCTGCTCTGCTAAACATGCTGCTCATGCTATGTTTGCTCCAAAGATTTGTGCTTTGTTTGTAGTGGCGCTTCACAATCGCCACAGTCTTGAAACATATGGAGTATCGCATTAGAAAAGCTTAATGGAAATGCCAAAATTAAAAAAAAACCTTCCTCAATTTCTCCAATAAGTTTTTACAATTGCTTGAGGTAGATTTTGGAAATGTCGAAAATGGGTTTATGCACAAAATAGTAAATGGAAACGCATTTGTCGAATAAATAATGATGTAGCAGACATTTAACTTACGTGGCTGATCAGTTGTTTCTTCTCTCGCTGTGTTCCGACATTCTGAAATGTTGCAGTCAAAGGCTGGCTGTGAAATGTATGTCCACTGTGACCTCCCAGAACTTGTTCATGTGCTGTTTCTCCCTTGCTGCGGCCATTAGAATTATTAAATTTCTTTGCCTTCGTCTCCGGATAGCATGAAACATGGCCAATACTAGCTGACATGAAAGAACAATTACAACTTCCTTTCAAATTCCTGAAGACCTCTTCATTTCTTCATTTTTCTCTCGTCAAAGCATTATAACTATTTGTTTTGTTTCCGGTTGGCAACCTATACTTCTTCTTCTCTGTTTACTGGCGGATTATTTAAGCCTATACCGCCATCTTTTGACAAAACTATGTGTAGCCTAGTTTATTGCTTCAAACCAGTTGAAGCATTTTCCTTTTTGCAACATTCCAAAAGTTCACTTAAAATTCTCTTGTGAATCTAATGGAAACACAGCTATTGTTAACTTTCAACCCAAGCTAATTGACCTCATTTAGAATAACGGGTGATCTATTCATAAGCAATGAATCCACATGGACGTCATTTTCAGGCTTTGACATTATTCACCAAAATTGCATTACCATCAGCATAAAGGTAGCTGTGAGATAATACATTAATGTAGTAATATGAAACATGATTTGCAGATTTTTAGCTCTGGTCTTCACTTCCTGCTGTGATACACTTCTTCATGGATCCTTCCCTTTGATAAAGGTGTGTGTTACGCTCTATGTGTAGTGGGTGATGAGAGTGTTTTGGGCTTTGGAGCGTGTTTCATATGAGGCAGTGAAGCGTACATGCAGTTGCTGGTGTCTTGAGCTTCTAACTCCATGTCTGGAGCCCAGTAGGCCGGATACATCTGCTCAACACATCAACTCTGCTTTTATTGAAACAAAGCGAGCAGGCCCGGCTGAGACACATGATGTGTCTGAGTGCTGCCTGAATTTCCTGCAGCGAATAACTCCCTTATGAACAGAAGTAAAAACAGGGACAGTTGCCTCGCTGCATGCGCTTTCACTGATAAACCGTTCAGCCATAGCTGATCTTCTGTGTTCATGCTGCTGCAGGTTCATGAGCTGAATCTTGATCAAGTCAGGAGAACAGCAGCGCAAACCCTCGAGCTGCCAGGGTCTGTACTCCAGGCTCCAACAAAAGCGCTGCTCCTTCAGTGTGTCTCTGATTGTTAGTTATAAGAATATCCTGATCAATTTATTGAGTGGGCCTTCCGACACTTCACCACTGCAGAGCTTTAGTGCGGAATGTGTTGGTGAGTAATTGTGGGGAAACAGTTTCTGGCCCATGCTTCTTTGTTGCAGGACTATCGAGCTGTTAAATAGGGAGAATCGATTAAGTTGTGTTCAATGCGATGGCTCATGAGAGGCTTCTTCCTGCGGGGAGTGATGATCAGTGTGAGGGTGTGAAGGCGGGCTCCATAGGAGCCTTGGGGAGCAAGACAACAGGGCAATGAATTACTGGGACAGCAGAGAAACAAGGATGAGAAATTTAAGACATTATATGTGAATGACTGTCCTGGAGGTGTAGCTGTATGGCATCAGGAGATGGTTGTAATCATGCTGCTCATATTTCTGTCTCTTGCAGAAAATGGTCCTTGCAGTCAGCAGTGTACAGTGGTGGCAGGCCGGGCTCACTGCTCCTGCTTCCCAGGGTTCTCGCTAATGACAGATGGACGCATGTGTGAAGGTAAGGACTGCTCCATCTCATAGTGTTGCCATTGGCCATAATTGGAACAATTCACAGAGCTCGTATGTATCCCTTAAGCTTAACCCCTCAAGCTGGGTTTGCACAAAGTAACAAACAACCCAACACCACCAACAATACCACTCACTGCTACATAAATGAACAACAAACACATGCAGCCATGACAACAAAACAAGAGTGCAATGGAGCAGTTTGTCTAGAGATCAGGACACTTTTTAATTGGATGCAGTCACTCATGAAGGAGGAAAATGCAGGTCTTGTGATACTAAACAATGCATCGACTGATTGGGCTCCTACTTCCTGGTGGTGGAGACCGTTGCTTGTAGCATGAGTCAACCATAGCCAATTACTCTGTGGTAGCTGTAGCTGCAATAACAAACACTTGACATTGCATGTGATTACTTAGTTTCCTTCTTTTCATAAAACTGTGATACGGTGGCACAACAGTGGCACCTCGGACATAATTCACAACTGCAGTGTGTTGTAGTTTAAATGACAATAATCATGTGTGCTGTGTGGTGTCCGCAAATCAGGATGGTAACAATATTGATGTATCTGCTCACTATAAACCAAAATTACATAATTTCCTCAAGTAATAAAAAGAATAGGGCTGGCAATACTCTATATTTCTGTTATTTTCTATAAATCTCATGAAAGGACCAACAATACATTAATATGTCTTTTAGTATTTTTCGACTTCCCTATAATGTCCGTGGCACTCATCCATTGGTTATACTGGTGGCATAAACCTGTGTCAGAAATATTTAGTTTAATTTTTTAATAATTTCCTAAAACAGCTGGGAACTGTAGTTTTTAGCAAACTCTACTCAAACAGGAGTAACGTGCATTTGTTGGAGCTGCAGGATGGTGTTTGTTGGATCAACGGATAAACTGCAGTGTGTGTGTTCATTGTAATGAAGGAACATGTCACCAGTACAACTATGGCATAGAGGAATAATTTATATTAGGATTTAGATACGCACACAATACTTGTTAATAGTTCACTTCAATGTTGGCTTTGGTCTTTTCATGGGATTTGGTGAAAAACTTCAGAATATCACCAGATTTATCCTTCCTTAGTATTTTCATGTTATGCTATTTTCTAGTCATTTTTACTCCACTCCATGTATTAAGTATACACATAATTTATGTAGTTAGTAGTTATTTTGCAGATTAAAATCACTCTATGTATTATTTCTTATATTGGCAATACATCAAATGACAATGTATAAAGTAAAAGGGGTCAATAGACTACTTTTCCAGTTTATAAGGTCCACCTATTGCAGCCCTGCAGTAAATCCTACCTTCATGAAGGTTATAATACTCAGTTTTGGTTGAACTGTTTTAGAGTGGTGCTGATTTTACTTACTGTAATGGTCATTTTAGAGGCTGTAGCTTGTGGAACTGTTGAACTGTACTTATTATACTGAGAGGTGTTTATAATATGTAATCTACCATCGTTGCCATAAATGGAGTGGACAAACTATTAGAAACACCTCTCAGTATGACAAGTACAATTTGACAGTACTGGCAAGTATAACCTTCATGAAGGTAGGATTTATTGCAGGGTGTTAAGTAAAGGAACTAAATACATCTTTCACTACTGCTATCCAGGACACATTATCAGAATAGGTAGCTCTGAAGGACCCTGTTAAGCTTCATTACATCCTAAAAGAGTCACCTACATCACTAATAATAATGGAAAGTTCACAATATAAAGATAGCTGCTCACCAAATAAAGGCTCGTTGGAGGTGCTGGAGCTGAGGATCAATGTGAAATGACAGTAAGAAAAACATCCACACAGTCCAAGTTAACATTATACTGTGGGAAAAAGTCATCACAGAGGTAGACCAACAACATTAAAGGACTAGTGTGTAAGATTTACTGGCATCAATGAGGCTCCAGATTGCAACCAACTAAATACCTCTCTCCTTCCAAGCATGTAGAACACGAAAAACGTGACAGGCCTTCTCTAGAGCCAGTGTTTGGTTTGTCTTTTCTGGGCTACTGTAGAAACATGGCGGTGCAACATACTTTGCATATTATGTTCCATTTAGTCCGTTCCGCCAAATGCCACTAAATTCTACACACTGCACCTTTAAACCTCACCCCAGAAGAGAATGTAATTGTTACCGTGCCAAAGACTGTTTTCCACGAATGGCCTTACAGTAATAAATTTTCTGTAATAGTTAGTAAATTGATCCATGAATTTGCAACAGGGCTAAACCTTGGCAGCAGTTTTTGAGAGAAAAAAAAGTGATGTATAGTCCACCTCTGGAATTCGATGCACACCCACTCGATAAGTATTGCTTGTGAAAATCCCTGCTTACACCACATGGTACTGTCAACTGGACAAGATGCCATTACAGAGGTGGATAGTTAGAGAGTGAGTGATATTTACATGAAAAATGTTTGCTTGTATAAATGCAACATCATGTAATGCTTAGTTACTGCTTTGAGTAATGGATTTCCCTGCAGTTGTAACGCTGAATGTATACATTGGAAGTGCAGTCCTGGCTGGGTTTATTTAATCTGTCTGTCTGTCAGCAGACAGCATAATACCTCTGGATGCATAAGCACTACATAAGAGTTAGTGTTTCCCCTCCTATCACTTCACTCAGTGAGCAGAGTAAGGACTTTCTCTCCTAAAGTGTTCCCACATGTGAACACGTGGGTGGGCAACACTTGGATCCGACTGAAATGAAACAAAGCAAAGCAAAAAAGCAAAACAAAGCACCACAAGATGTGAACATGAGGGGGGGTTTTGAGGCTTTGACAGACTGTGAAGTAAACTGTGTAGTGCTTGTTGTTGTAGATATATCATAAAAACTGTGAAAACACTGTGATGGCATTAACACCTAGGATGTTTGTAGTAAAGTCCTCTGAAATTTGTTCAGCAAATGTAAGCACCCCTATCAGAAATACTGATGTGATTAATCATGGCTGTGTTATATTTTAATTCACAAGTTTACAGGGTAAATAAAGCTGATTTTATCTGCTGCTCTCCCTATGGTGTTTTCAGCTGCATATGAATGTGAATGAATAGAAACACACATTTGTTCCCATGGAGATGTGTGTGAATAAGCAAGGATCCTTCCAGTGTTACAGGCAGGATGGGATGTGTGCAGAAGACTCTGCATAACCTGAATAAAAAATGTGTTTGTTTGATGGTTAATCAGCACTCTGACATTATTTCTGCTCATCACCAAACTGTGAAAGGATATTCTTAAGTTTCCCAGGCAAACACACACAGACACACTGGTCATTCACACACCATAGCGGTTTGTAGCTCTAATGTATGTGGTTGCCACCTTCACCCACTTATGAAATTCACTCTGAGGACTAAACAAACCATTGCGGGCAAGGTTAGATTTGTCTTGCATTCCTCTAAACAGTGCAGGAGGATCAGCTTTCAGAGTTATTATGTGGACGATAACTGTGGATGAGACTCTGCACTAAATAGCAATCAAGGCACACTGCATTATCCTCTCTGTGGTCACATTGCTAACACAATCTTTAGGTTTGCATGGCTGGGATTGTTGGAGAGAGATATTATTTTACTCAGCCAAACCTTGCGGAAGATACTTACAGTAATCGACCACATCATTTTCAGAGTCATGGACCCGCCCTGTCAAACAGAGAGAAGCCTTGAGGTCCAATCCAGGCCAAAGGTCATCATAGCTGTTTCACTCAAAATGGAAACCCATTCAAATCATTATCCCAATAGAGATGTTTCAATAGTCTGTCCTTTTAAAAGTCTAAGTGCAAGGCTAGTGCTTTCATGGCAGGGCAAAGACTAGTGTAAGCAGTACTACTGCATAAAGGCCTGCACACCAGGTTTTATTTCATGGCTAATTCAGTTCATTCCAATGGAATCGCTGCGATAAGTGGATTCACTCTTGGGGGTAAGTGAATGCAGATTTTTCTCATTAAGTTCAATTTTGGTGAACTTTGACTCGTAAATTTGCATCGTTGTCCAATTGCAACCTATCTCCTGACAGTGCCAGAGAGTCCAAATGGTGGAAGGTATCATAGCTCATTAGCTTAAACCTCCACTATCAGGGTAAAAGTTGTTCCACAAGTTATGAGACAGGAGCTCGCCAGCCACAGCAGTTCACCAACTAACTCTGTGAGTAGTCACTACGTCACCGAGCTTCCCAACCCACCTATTTCGTATGGATGATGAATGTCACTTTGTGGTGTAAGCACTGAATTGCAGATTAAAGATGTTTCCACAACCTTGAAAATCTTTTTGATATTTTGGAGAATACATGGAGGTGGAAAGAGGAACACAATAAGATGGAGTTCCATACAGATAAGGAGGCACATGGCTAGCTGTTGGTGTGTGGGTGAAAATAATTTCTTTGATGTTTTGCTGAGAATAGAAAAGATTATTATTAAGATTACATCGCATCTTGTGGCCTTCTAGAGGATGGAGTTGCTCAGTTGTCATGGAGATGGTTTAGCAATGATCACGTGACCTATAAATGGAATTTCAGTAAAGTAATAAAAGGTGGTCATATATGGGAGGGGGAGATTGTAATCCCTGTCTCAGTTGAAGGATGGTATCGGGCGTCAGATGTGGATGACCTTTGACCCCTACTTCTTGTTCCATACTATGAGTGGTTTTGGTCTAGTGTTCACAGACAACTGACTACTATTTTTGGTGTTCATTCAGTCTCCTGTCCAGGGTCCTCACCATTTCTTGCAAATAATTTAGTAATTCTATTAGTGAACACAAATTAGATACTTGCTGCAAATCCACAGCAGCTGTGGAATAACGCTAAATAATGTAAATAAGACATTGTTAAATACAGGCCCTGCACACAGGTGTTTTGAGTAATAAGACCTTGTTACAGGTTTGAAATGAAAGGCAGAGCTACGCTGAGAATTACATGAGGTCACCAATCTCCATGTACCAATGGCTGTACTCCATTGACCTGTGCCAGTGTGCCACTTGTTAAGCAGCAGCAAGGGTGGGGAAACCAGCTTAAATCGGAGTGCAGGTGGCATATAAAGCAATAGGTATGACCTTGAGTCTCTATCGGCTGATAGCAGGTACTGAAGATGCTAGTGTAAACTTGAATATAATCTTGATAGAGACAGTAGAGTAGCTTTTTTATGTGGATTCAGCCATGACAAGTCTTGACAATTATGAGTTTATCAGTCTGTGTTGTTTGCAGAAGCCATTGATTCAGCATAAGTTTCATGTGCCTTTTCGTGTGGGCGTTAATTAATGGGTATAACAACAGTCACTTCTAGGTAGATGACTGGTGGTTGATTTGAATCGTGGAGATATGTAAACTTGGCAAACTTGTTTCTTTCTGTTGTCATTTTTAGCCGTAACTGTAACGTTTGAAGATATATAGTTAAACACGGTGGTCCGACCTATCTGATATTTCTGCTGGCTTTACTTTATGTACTGTGTTGCTTTGCTAGCGCCTTTGGTTTGTTTTGTTTTGTGGGGGGATTTGCAGTGAAAACCCAGAGCGGAGTTTTGAGTTATCTTTCTTTTATGTTTGTGAAACTGGATTGAACTGAACTGATTAGGAGTTGTGGGGAAAACAAAACGGACCCTTTACCAAGTGTATTGAACTCTTAGACTGTGAGATGAGTTTCACACGCACATCCTCACACACTGGAAAACCCGAACCCTTCTCCACTCTTTATCATTACCCGGCACACCCATGCACAGCAAAACTTAGCCATTTTCCCTTCAGTTGAGAGTATAGCTCCCACTCTGGCATCCTCCATCAGCTGTGCCGGTGTGTTAGTGACACGGCACTACTAGTTTAAAAATGTCTGTGAAGTTTGCGGACATAGTAGCTGAATCTGTCCATGGAAAAAAAAAATTTCAGCGGATATCTTAGTTACAACGAGATTGAGCTAGCAAAGCAGTTTTGTGTTTATATGTGAGGTATGTATTCAGTTTGGGAAATGCCGCAATCTCCAGAAAGCATGAGCTCAAGTTGGCTGGCTGACTCATAATCAGGGACTAGAAATCATCTCTGTTGCTAGGTTGTTACTAAGGGATGACTGTTATATGCACTCAAGGGTGTGCTTTACCTTTACTGTTGGCACTTCAATGATGCTTACGGAATTCGGCACACGCACCTCGTTCCTGACTTGTCCTGTACCCGACCTGACACTGTCGTGCCAACAATGACGGTAAAGCACACCCTCTTGTGTAATATTGCTTAAGTGATGTCCAGTAATTAAACATCTGAAATCAACAATGTTTGCATTTTCATAGTTTCTGGATTTTTCAAAGTGGGAGAAGAATAAAATTTAATTTTAAGAATTTCTTTTTTTTGTGATCAATTTTTTTTATTGGCATTTAAATTCTACTTTACACAAGTAGATCACAAATAAAGTAGATAAATATACAGTAATCCCAAATGACCATGCATTAATATCTCACCCACTGTTACTTCAGTAACAATTCAGCCAAATTTCTTTCTTGATTGTTTGAGTGAAATGTTGAGGTAGACTAGATCTTGTAACCTGAGGGTGCACCATGTTCTCTTCTATTGGTCTCCAAGACACACCATAAGCAGGATTTAATCATTTGGTGAAAGGGCGCAGTACAAATGAGCAGTGATACCACTGGAGGTTAGGTACGCCAAATCCCCCATCACCTTTTTGTCTTTGGAGAGCTGACAGTTTCAGTCTGGGTTTTTTACTCCCCCATACAAACCTCGATGTTAGAGAATGGGTTTTTCCAGTGGTCTTTAAGTGGTGGTAAAGGTATCACTTAGCTAAGAAATTTGATTCTTGGGAGGACATTCATTTTAATAATGGAGATGTGAGAGTTAAATGATAACAGGAGAATTTTCCATCTTTGTAAATCTGCTTCTACCTCTGTCATAAGTTTCCAATTGAAGGGTGGATTAACACTCCTAAGTATTTGATGTTCTGAACCACAGGGATATTGAATATGGAGGTCAGTTGTCTTGCTGATACATTTAGTGGCAGTAAAGCAGATTTATCCCAGTTAACTTTATATTCCGAGATCTGACTAAAATTACTGGATATGTTTAGAAAGTGGGGAAGCGACTGTGGGACATCCTGGATAAAAAGCAATATATCATTGGCATATAGAGAAATAAAGTGCTTGGTGTCATGCATGATAATAGGTTCATGACAAACTGATTGTCTGACAGCCTGGGCCACAGGTTCAAGAGAAAGAGCAAAAGAGAAAGAGGGCAGCCCTGATGGGAGCTACGAGATACAGGGGTTTAGAACAGGTGTTCCTTGTCAAGACCATAGCAGTGGGGTATGAATAAAGAACTTGAATCATAGCAATGAAATGATTACCAAAACCCATAGCCACTCAAAGTGATCAGAAGCCTTCTCCACACTAAGAGAAAGGGCAGCTGTTGAGGAGTTAATGTTATTAGAGAACTCAGTGATATGGAGAAGCCGACGTACATTGTCTGAGGCAAGGCAGTTTTCGATATTTGGTCCTTACGAATTAGAAAATTCATATATGGTTCCAATTGAGAGGCTAGCGCTTTGGCATATAGCTTGATATCAGTGTTGACCAGTCTTGTGGATCTTGGATAATGGCTATGTTACTCTTTTTACAGGATGAACCCTTTGAAATTACAAAGAGAATCATATCCATCAAGAGAGGTCCTACCTAGGGCCAGAAGGCTAAATAAAATTCTGGAGATAAACCATCTAAGTCTGGTGACTTGCCTTTATTCATCAACAGAAGAGCTTTATGGAGTTCAGATGAAGACAAAGGAGCTTCAAGATCAATGTGATCCTCCTGGGAAAGCAGTGGAAGCTGCAGTGGGTTTTAAGAGCTAGAGCAGGATTGGGTGCCATAACTTATCTCTGATGTATATAAACAGGAGTAGGATGCACCAAAGTTATCATTAATTTCTGTGAGGGATTGAGGGATTTCTGTTGGGTCTGTACACAAATTACCAGTGATGGATTTAATAGAGGTTATATTTGGTTTTCAGTTTCATTGCTAGCAAGTGGCTTGGTTGTGCACTATTTAGATAATAATTTTGCTCTGTGTCTGAATAAATGATTGAGGTCTTTGCTGAGTAACTCCCTCTTAAGCAACAGCTCAACGTATAACGTTCAAGGCCATAATGTATTCTGCTATACTTCAGAGATGTCTTTTCCTAATTTCTGAATATCCTGCAGTCTGGATTGATGATTGATCTGATTGCAGTCAGATTGGAAGCAAACCCAATTGTTTTATCCCTGATGTATCCCTTCAGTGCCTTCACAGAATACCGGGATCATTATCTGATGGTTTATTAGTTGCAATAAATTTATCTAATTGTACATTCATTTCTTTTAGGAAGGTTTCATTCTGCAGTAGTGTGGAGTTGAAATGCCAATGTGCTGCATGCTTTGGAGTAGATAGAATGGTTATTATACCTTTCACAGTTCTGTGATCTGAGAGAGACATGGAGATGAAAATGTAGTCAATACAAGAAAAAGATTGATGTCGTAAAGGGAAACAAGTATATTTTCTCACTGGGTGTGCAGTCTGCCAAGCATCTACAACAGAACAATCTGTAGCCCATTTCCGTAATGCACTCGATGCCAGACATTGTTCTCTTGGCTCAGTGATCTCAGTTCTGTCCAAAGAGTGTAGCCAGACTGCATTAAAGTCACCCCCTATTATTAGAGCAAATTCAGATAATTCAAGTATTGTATTAGTTAACTAGTTATAGAATTCAGCATCAAATACATTAGGTGTATATACAGAGAGAAATGCCATTTTTGTCCCATTTACTACTGATTTTATATAAGCAACTCTCCTTTCAGTATCTCTCCCACATCCTAGATCCATATATTGAAAAGTATGTTTTGCAAGGATTACTACACCTCTATTTTCCATTTTTTCTTGAAAAAGGCCACCTCTACTTTTTTCTCCATAGGAAGTCCGTAATGCTTATTTGTTTCTGAGGGATATTTAGGCCTCACCCATTCCAAGATAGTAGTGTAATGTTAGTCATGAATGTATAAAAGAAACAGCAGTGCCACCAAGAGATGCTCAAAAAAGTTTGATTTGATTTATTGATTGGGACAGTGTACAGTTTTAAACATTAAAGATGCACTGCACCGGAGTTAGCTCGAAGCTAAGCTAAGCTAGTCCCCCACAATCAAAACAACAGCATTACAACAAACAGTACAAAGCAAAAAAACAAACAAAACACATAGAACACACCATACAAAATACAAAATACAAAGCTACACACATCAGCACATCACATACACCCACAATATCAATTAGAAATTCATAATGTAAACTTGTCAAATTAAAAGTAAGACTCCCTGCGCTAATGAGAAGACCATAAATGGAGTTTAGACTACAATTGTTTAATAAAGAGAAATAAGATCATTCCATAAGGTCCTGTCCCACATTCACCACCACCATGCCCCCTGGTCTCCTCTTGTTCCCAGCCCTATACCCATCTCCCAAGAAAAGGGGAGAATAGAGTTGCAAACAAAAATGAGCAAAAAAGAGTGCAAAAACAAAAAGAATCAAAACCACTCAGCTTCAAGACAGAAGAAGAACAGCAAATAAGAAAGAAACAAAAACATCTTGTAATTATTGTTAATACTCAAATAAGGTCTGAATTAAAGTTACTTTACTGAATTAAGTACTGGATATCAAACATAAATGGATATCTTAGAAAATAAGTAAGAAAATAGCTGAAATCACAGAGAATTTAAGCAGTTTCAGCAGATATGCGTAGTATGAGTTTGAAAGTCAGAGAGGCAACGCCAAAACTATGCCCACCAGAGGAGAAAATAACCAGCGGAATAATATGCAACTAAGGGCTGAAACGCTAACGAAATGCCTGTTGCTGGTAGAAAAAAATTAGATTTTAGCATGTCAAAGGATTATTTTAGCACCTTACGTCTACCAGAGAGGAAAAGGTTTGTTTATAGTATATGCTGAAACCCATACATTGAATATGTTAAGATGCAATACATGAATGCAATGCTGACATCATGTCTACAGTAAAGATAGCACAACTGTGTAGCAAACTCCACCACATAACAGGCTGGCATAACGCTTTAAACAGCTGATATGGCCAGTACAGTTTGTAAACATATGCAGGGAAATTACATGCACAGACATGCAATCATTTCTTATTCAGGCTCTTTTTAAAGTTAGTATTTCAGCTGAATGCAGGTCAGCTATTCTGTGATTTAAACATCTGTTACAAACACTGCATAACTTTCAACTGAACAGCTGTTCTGTTTTTACTCAACTCAACTCAACCTGTTCGCTGTGACTAGCAGTGTGTCCAGGTATATGTGTCATTTTTATGGAGGTTCTTGAGCTGCAGGTTGTCTGTGCAGCTCAGGTCAGGTCTGTCTCTCCCACCACACAGCACACAACCCTTTAACGTTATCTACTTTTGTCTTCTTAAAGGCTCAGTTTTTCAGTGCAGCAGCTTATAAAGACTTAGTTCTGGGTTCTTTACCCTGTTGGTAGGTCATCCCACCACACAGCAGCATTTTTCTGTTTGCTAGCAGACAGAAATGACAAGGAGGCACCTTCACTCAATACAAAGTCAATGGAGAGCAATGAATTGTTTTCTCTTCCAAGGTGGGGGGACTTAATTGCACTCTGTCTCTATAGCAGGGACGTCTCCGCCTGGCAATACAGTCACTGTAATCTGGTTCGAATTGAACAGTGTGGCCAGCAACTTTCACAGGCACTCTTCTTGACTCATTCAAGATGTGGCCTCTATGTGTGAAGCACAGACATTTCACTATCATGACTCTTGGAGTAGCAGATGTAAGTTGCATTGGCCTGATGCAATGAGCTCGCATCAGCTCCAGTGGATTTTCAGAGTGATGTGGGAACCACTTGGGGATGTTGGTTGTTAGGTAGTCCAACGCATTTCCCCTTGCCGCTCCCTCTTTTAGGAAGATTAGGCGCAGGTTGTCTCATCTTCTTATCTCCTCAAGGGACACCAATTTGTTTTCAAGTTGGTTCAGTATTTTGCTGTGTTGTTATGTGGTGTCTTCAGCATTCTTGATCCCTACCTGCAGTGTTAAGGTGATTGAGCGCTGGGTCTTGATCTTCAGTATGTTTAGAAGGGTCTCTTGTGTGGTTCCTAGTTGACTTTCTAAATTTCAAATCTTTCTTTGAAGTTCTTTTCAGCCTGACTGACTTTTTCAAGGTAGATGCAAGATAGGCCACTGTCAGCTGGCACGCGGTAGTCTCATCGTCATCCATTTGTGGTTTGTCAACCATCTCTTTGGTTTTGAAATTGCGTGATCACGGCGACATTGTAATATACAAGGCAGGCAGAAGTTATTGTTCTTTTTTCCAAGTGTGATAGACTTGAAAGTGGTCTTATCAAAAGGTTTTGCTGTAACAAAGACAAAGGAACTGGAGCAGAGGGAGTTCTACTCCGCCATCTTGATCAGGTCAGGCCCAAAAGACAGGTTTTCATTATTACGTGGGTCTTTATTTTTTAATTTTAAGAATTTCTAACAAGGTAGTTGAACTTTTTTTGTAGATAAAACATATTAGACACAAATTATTACTCAAAGAATATCTTAAAACATTCCTGGAGGGGATTTTCAAACTTAATGCAATCATATAAACTGTATCGTTCACTGTTTAATGAACAAACTCTTGCTTCACTCACAATTTTAGCCGCAGTGGCTTCATTGTCATATGTAAACATAACCAAATCCAATTAAAAGTAACCTTACTAATCACAAACAAGCTCAAAGCAACCAGCAAAATTTTATCAGGATCTGTGACTGTAACAGTTCTTGAGTGTATTATTGTGTTGCAAAATAAACCCACACACCATTGATATAGCTGTTTAAAAGATATGAAATGGTTAATATGACTGGATAAGAAAAAATCATTTATCACCACACCCTCTGGTTTATATTTCACCTCGCCCAGCATTTTTTCTCATAGCACTCAAACTTGCAGGTGCAGTTGGATCAGCACTCAGTGACCTTGTGCACATGCCCTGGTGCCCTGGTGCTTTCTACTGGTGTCTGTGATTAAAATAGAATCCCATATCTTTTTGGAAAAAATGTTGTTCATATGCATGCTTTAAGTGGCACATATTCCTGTATTCACGTTTGTCATTATTGAGTTCTCACAGCTTGAGATCTAACCCTAACCCCCTAATCCCCAGCTTTTCATGAGTCCCACCAGTCTGCATCTGTGTAACCCTAACCCTCCTGTCTCAAACCAAATCTGCAATAAAGCCAAGGCTTACTTCATCTACCTCAGCTTGAACTTTTCAAAAAGATCTTGTTTTCTTCTTGCTTTTGCATAATAGTGCTGCCTACCAGACATCCTCCGGTCTCTTGATGAAATCTTTCTAAAACTGCTTTCGCCCTTCTCCATTTAACTAAGCATTTGTATTTTTTATTTATTTTTCAAAAAATAGACTCTTTGTTTCTGCCTTGTATTGGATCACTTCACTCCTCACAACTGTGTAATGTGGCTGTCCCCAGAGACCAGTCAGGAAAGGTAGGGACCTTGAGGCAGTAGGCACTTTTTCCTTTTCTTTTTTTCTTTTCCCTCTTCAAATGACGCACTGGAAATAATGCTGCCCTGCGGTGGAAGTAGAAGGCGACTTTCTGCACCACTGGCAATACGCAAACATTGGAAACAGGCCCGTCCATCCCTAGGCTTGACAGAGAGCAGGGCCCAGAGGACAGGGTGGACTCAGTGTGATTTGCCCCTGGAAATATCCTCCCTACAACGAAGACAACAGATGTCTCTCAGTTGAGGAACAAACAGGGACATTTGCGAAGGCAGGCCCCAAAACAAGAGTATGTCACAACAGCATGAGTCCTGTAGAGTCTACAGAGTGTACAGGACAATGTCAAAAGAGAAAATTGTTAATTTTAGTGAGTAAGAATGTGTTTCCTGCAAATCTACAGAGACTTCATATAATACAATAAACTGTGTTCTGTGCTGTGAGAGGTGATGCTTGTGCAGTGTTGGTAGGTGAATTACCTCACAGCAAAAAAGCTGCAGGGTGTTACTCACACACCAGGTAAATGCTGAAAACCTCAGATCAGTGTTTTTCCTCCTTCTGCTCCCTGTGGGAAGGTGTTGTAAGGCACACAGTTCATTCAAATTCCCCGTAGCAAAAGCTTTGAAAGTCAAGACAGGCATTTCAGCAAGGGACTGCCAACGGATACACAGGCAACACAGGAGAATATGTTCCTCCTTTTTGTTTTGAGCCTTGGCTCCTTCATGCAGATTTGTACAAGACCTTTTCGTCAGGTTCCCTGTGGAATGCGCCATATTTCGAGGTGATCTTCAAATCTGGATGACTGCCACACTCTTGCATGCACACAAACGCACAAATTCACACACAATAATCCCAGTCCAACCCTATCAGCGCATCCAGCTAATCGGCCATGCGCTGCGATGCATGATAAGGGAATGCAGCAGTTTGATAAAGATGAGCCACAACAGAGTCACGATCCACTGTCTCGGCATGAGCCCACTAATGTCATAAATCAACAACGCCTGTTTACCGGCTGTGGTGCTGTTTGACTGATAAAGATTTAAAGGTTTGCAACTGTGTATTTTATTTCACACAAACAAGCATGACAAGCAAAATATCACTTCACTTTTGCCAAGACCTGATATTTTAAATTTGACTTGGGATTTACAAAGCACTCACTGTCTAAAGTTGATATAGTGGCCCACCAAACAGCACTGCAGGACACAGCTTTGTGTGCGGGTAATGTGTGCAGTATCAGTGGTACTAAAAACATTCAGTCCAGCTAAAGTTGAATTCCCTTATTTTTACATTTTTTAGTTTAAGACACCACCACCATACCAGCAAGAATACCATTGATTCTTTGTCCATGGCCACTCAAATAATTTCATTTCAAACTTATTTGCATAAAGTGGTAATTATCTCCAATCATGGAGACATTACTTGTGTTGCACATTTCTTGCTGAATAGGCTACCAAGCATCAATTACCACAGTACATCACTTTGCAGGCTAGATAGCTAATTAGCCAGTTTGCTCTTGTGCTTTAAACAGCTTAAAAACCTACCCATGAATGAAAATCAAAATGAAAAATATTGTTGTCCTTAAATCAGTATTAATGAATTTTGTGGGCTACTTTGGTGCAGTAGAACAACCTATAAACTCAATATTGATATATTATCACCATATAAAGTTGTTACAGTGAATTTGTTAGCCAAATTACACAATGTCTAGCAGACAGAGAACCACATTAGCATTCATTTGGAGTCATGTTTCCGGCCACCTGATGAATCTAAGTCCAATGTTCAGTTACTCCTTTTAGCTCTGTTTTTGTCCTCACCAACTGCTGAAAAAATATCCGTCTCTCTGCAGTCTGGTGCTGGGCAGGTAGCGTAGAGTGGATTTATCAGTTATTTTGCTGAACACAGCAGCCTGCTGCTGGAAATGACATTGATGAGAGACTGAACTAAAACAGTGAAGTTATAGGTTGTTAAACCAAAACAATGAGCTAAAAGACAATAAAGCACTTCATAGAGCTGATCAGAGCTGCAGATTCAATAATAATAATAATTCTATGTGGGTTCAATATTACAAGTGACTCCTTTCACATGGCATATAGTCATTTGATCCATTGCTAATATAAAAATATAGATTAGTGCAACTTTAATCATCAATACCATTCCATACAAAACGCTGTCTGTCCCCCCAGTTAACATGGTGTCTTGGTCAACTGTCAATGAGACACGTACATCATCCTCACTCAGAGGTTTTACAACTTAAGGAGCATTTCTGATGAATTTCCACAAACCTTTTTTTTTTTGTTTTTTCTCATCAATGAATTTGAGAATCACTTTAACATAATATGTTGACCACAACAAGGAATGACCTGTTGGATTTTCATGCAGGCAAAAAGCAAAACATGTAATTTCCTAGAATGCCTCAAACTCCCTGACGTAAGAAAGACTTTCTTTGTTAGTTTCTTAAGTTTTTTTTTGCTGACGTACATCTGCTGCTGATTCACTGAGCCCCATCACAGTGACAGTCAGGGAGCGGGGGGGGGGATTACATCCAGGTCCTGTCCATCACAAACTGCAAGAGTCCCATCTCACCTCCACCTCATAATCTCTGTCCGTCTCCCTCTGCCCCCTCTCATTTCACACACAGTCACCTTTGTTCTTCTTCTGCAGATGTGGACGAGTGCGTGACCAACACCCACAGTTGTCGACCCAGCGAGCGCTGTGTGAACACAGTGGGTTCATTTGTATGCGAGCTGCAGGTCACTTGCCCTGCAGGCCACCAGCTGAGGAACAGTGTTTGTGAGGGTGAGTTCATTGTTGCTGATGTATTTCATTAAGCCAATCTACCCAGCACTCATACAGAGCCACTGAAGTAGTGGAAATTCTGATGCTGTCTTCTTTAATATGCAGAACATGTTGTTTTTTTGTTTTTTTGTTTTTTTTTTAGTGTAAGACAGGAAGGACAGGCAGAGTGAACAGTAAACAGTGAGCCTGATATCGATGAGATAAAATTACATACAGTAACACTGGATTATATGCTGCGCTGTTTCATTTGAGCCCCTTATTTATAGATAGGTCATCATTACTTTTATAATGAGAGGTAATTTCCAAACATGAATACATTGGCTATTTCTAACCAAAGTATGACTATAAATAGTATCAAAAATGGGATTTCATTTCAGGAAAAAATTAAGCAATATAACTTTAATGTCAGGCAACTAAAACGGTTGGCTTAAGTTAGGGAAAGATTGTGGTTGCTGTTAATAAAAAGGCAAATGTTAATATCAGGTCTGACACAGGACACAAACTCGCATGAAAGTCAGACTCACTACAAGCCCAACCACCAGCCTGACCGCCACACTCCATACTTTTCGCCTTGCTACATAAAGGGCAAGGCGAAAAGTAAGAGTTCCTTCATTGGCACTGTAAATTGTGAGGTGTGGATTGTCCAATATTGTTGTAATTTCTTGGCTGTGATACATCTAGCTGAAAGCCGTAATATTCATTCATACTGTATGAAGTTGTAGCATTCGTTTTGTGAGACTCTTAAGATTACCTTCAGTGTATTTTCACCTCCTAACACAACTTGGCAGTTATGTTTGGCTGAGGCTCATGTGTGTTGGAGTGTGATACTCAGAGTTGCCAGTTTTTCAGCAGTTTAAAGAGGAACCAGCAACCATCAGTACACACATCCAACACCCCTGGCTCAAACTGGCACTGTGTAATAGATGCTCGTACATGCACACACAGGCTATTCTGGTCCTAGTGTTTGTCATCTCTTCCCCTCTATTGCTCTCTCTAATTGTACTGCAAGAAGTCCAAAATAATTTGTCCTTAAATGGCCTCTTTAGGTCTCACAAATCCTTGAATACAAGACTATAGTGTAGTACATCACAAATAGGTGTTGTGGCTAATGGAGTATCCTGGCCTTATTGATGGCGCACAGTTGTTTTCAGAGGGGCTTTGTAACAAAGACAGGCTATATTTAGACTACTCATTTTTATCTTCGAGCCATTTTCAGATGCAGAAGAGTACAATCAACATTACTGACACAAAAAATCTACACAAATCCCCAGAGCAATGTGTTGAAATCAGAAAAAATGGACAGATTATTTCCAATCATTTTCATCCAAAGATTCCAATCGCACTGTGACAATTGTGTGTCTGTACTCATGACACAAAGCCAGCTCAGTCAGCAAAGCTTCATTAAGATTTATGCTAATTCTTTTGGCCCCAGTAGTGATGTTTGTGCTTCAGCAGATGCCCAGATTCAATATGTCACAAGATAATCACCCAGAGAGGAAGCATTGCGCAGGCAGTAAAGCATATGAAAGCTCTGTGACTTGTGTCATCAGCACTTGGCACCAGAGAGGACTAATCAATGTAGCTGGATGTTGAAGGTGATATTTAGTCGACCATCCAACAAGGATAAAACTAATTAGCTGCATGAAAGAAGGATAAATCTTCCCTGTGACGTCAGAAATGCATCCCTCTGATGAAGATTGGTAGAGAAAAGCTCAAATTAAGACTTTCCACTTGTGTACCATGGGACGAATCTCAGAGCCCTATATAACATTAACTCCTGAGAAATTGGCTTGCGGCACAAAGAAAAAAAAAAACGAAAGGAGCAAATCTTCCATTTAAACGCCATCCATTGCTCATGAGATTCAATAACTGTCATTTAAGAAGTTTTGTTCAACTTCTGTTAATTGCAGAGTTGGAACAAGTGATATTTTTATGGGAGGGGAATTTTTCCTCAAATTAAACACTGACAGAGTGGAAGTTTTGATTTCAGGGATGTTTCAACTGTTTATTCTGTGCTTGAGTCACAGTGCCACCTACTGTACTGTTAACAAGCTGAGCGCTCAGACTGAAGCTGAGAGAGTTGACAGCAGATTTACAGTCACTGAATACACTGAATGTAGTGTGGATTATTTTGGTTTGTCAGGATGACTCATTGCATTTATGCTTATCCCATAAATGTACTATCTGCTCTTTCTTACAGACATTGATGAATGTGTTCTGCGAACCCATAACTGTGGTACGGGCTTGGTGTGTGAGAATACAGTGGGCTCTTTCCTGTGTAATCCCAAAAACAAGTGCATGACCGGGTTCACACAGGACTCCCATGGCAACTGTATAGGTAAGAGGCTGTCAGTGCGGCTCTCTGCTGGCTCTCAACTTCACGAACAGTCATAGAAGGCACACAAAATATTAGAAACTCCTAACACATGACCATTAAATAGCTAATAGAGAGTATTGGCCCCAGACTTTGTCTTCAGAACAGATTCAGTGCTCCTTGTCCTACTGTCTGTCCTTGGCTGGATTAATGAACAGGTTCACAATTTTTCAAGTCTTTCTTCAGTCAGGTCTCAATATGAACAGTGAAAGAGGTTTTCCTCGCTGTTATTATTCCTCCTGTTCATACTGGCTATTAAAAGATCCCCTTCAAATGTGCTTTCAATGTAAGTGATGGAGGCCAAAAATCCACAGTGTGTCCACATTTTGCGCAAAAATGCATTTCCAAGTTGATGTTAAGCTTATATGAGGCTTCAGCAGTCTGAGTTAGTCATATCAAGTGGATATATGCCAGTCTTTTTAGCATCAAATTCCCTCTTTGTGTTTCCCTGTTGAGCTTGAAGTATAGTAACAAAAAGAGGAACTTTGGCACTAAAAAGACTGTAACAGGTTGGCAAAAAAAATCAGGTCACATGAGAATCGTGATTCTTATCTTTAGAATAGGTTCACGAAGGCCAGAAATGTATTGTGTAACGTTAATTAATGATGTTATGATAGAACTAAAAAGGAAGAAATCAACTGCAAGGGTTATGCTAGAGTGAGCTTGTAGTTCATCTTCATAAAAGACAAGCGTTTGGGTGCATTTTGGATTTCATAACTTAATAATTAGCAAGATGAAGCATTTAGTGAATACTTGGTACCCGATCACCCAGCTGACCCACGTTAGTGGAGCACCAAACTCCAGCACTAACAAATGAAAACAGCTGACCGACACACTGCAGAATCCAACTGAGAAAAGAACTCAGTCCATAGTCTGTTTAATTTCTAAAACCTTGCGCTTTGAAAAAAATGCCGCAGAACAGAGGCTGCTCTCCACTGCCAGAGACACAACTCTTTTCTTCCCCTCTTACTCCATTACATACCAACTTCTGTTTTTACGACATTTAACCAGTGATGTTGGTCAGTAAATGACACTTTGATGATTCCAAATTAATGGAAATGAAAAAAAGCTTTTTTCTGAGTGGATGGTTTGGCAAACAGTACACTGGAGTTACAGCCCAAATATAATGACCCCAGTTTCTATTTATTGAATCACAAATTGTTTTCCCGCCCCTTGACAGGTGCCATCTTAACAAGATAATTCCCACTTCTGTACTGTTAACACACATTAATCCTGGAGCTCTTTTTTCACCCAATGGGTGATCCAGCCTTGTGTCTAACTGCATCATGAAACCCTGCAGCTGTTGGAGAGATGAAGGAGGAGGGAACTTCTACTTCCCCCGAAGGTGCAGTGGTGTTTAGCTCTGGCGGTTTGGGAGGCCATAGAACATCCGTTTTTCTTTAAATTACTTTACAAGTTGTTAAACAGTGTGTAGGGAAACATAATCATCTTGGTATGTGGGAATATCATCAGGTAGCCTTTTTAGCACCTCTGGGTGCTCCTGATACCATAAAAGTGTCTCATATTCCTCAGCTGATATACAGCCATGCAGAGCAAAGTAATCATCAAGCCTAATGACAACTAACAGATGACTGCACTTACATTATAGATCTATCACAGAGGACTGAAGGCTTCCTTTGGCTTTGTTTCTTTTTTTGGAAATCTTCTGTTTTTTTCTGTGTTTTGGAAATGTTTCCAGACTGACCTGCCTTGCCACAAGTAGTGCACCTGCCATTCAAGCACTGTTTCAGTGACCTTGTTAGTTCCCTCATGGGGCTTTGTTAGCTCACTTAGTGATTGTTAAAGCGGTTTCAAAGCTGACAGACACCACCAATTGCAGTTCAACTTGACGGTCATTCTCATTCATTTTCTTCAAAGTCAAAATCCTTTTGCATGTCTCTATTTTTTGTCCACCACCCATATCCACATAGCCACATGCACATGTGTACTACACCGTGCACCAAGTACTGGAACCATTACATGCTCAGAAGGCATGATTACTGCCAACAAGTCAACAAGTAAATACACAACTCCATAATTGTTGTGTTCATATTACTGTGAGGAAATAAGCATGCAGTAGGCAGATCTGTCAATCAAGATTAAACCTGAAACAATCACTCTCCTGTAGAAGTATCATTTTGTTCGGCTGTCTTGAGGCTTGATTCTCTCTCTGTGTTTCTGCAGACATAAATGAGTGCAGCAGCCTGAGTGAGCCATGTAGCTCAGGTTTTAACTGTATCAACACAGTGGGTTCCTACACCTGCCAGCAGAAGACCATCATGTGCAGCCACGGCTACCACGCCAGCCCCGATGGATCCAAATGTGTCGGTGAGGTTTACCTCTTAAACACACATACAACATATATATATATATATATATATATATATATATATATATATATATATATATATATATATATATATATATATATATACTGTATATGTGTGTATACTATATATAAGTATAATATTTGAATAAATGTACTTAGTTAGATTGAGTTTTTACACAACTGGTAGACCAAAATCATACAAAGTTAATAATATGAAATAAATAACCCTTATAATTAATACAGACAAAATATATAACTTAACCATGAAATTGTTAAAGAATCCAATAATTTTCAATTTTATTAATTATTATTATATTTATTTTTTTATTTTATTTTATCGTGAAATACTATTTCAGGTTACCAGTCATTTTTTTCAAAATGTGCTTTTTTCCTTAAATTTCACACCATTTTTCCCAATGATCTCTTTATTTCATATCTACACAAAATCTATGTATGCCACTCAAAACAAACAGGGCAGAGGCAGTGATGTGATTGGCTGTTTTCTTGGTCTGAATGAGCAAGCAAGATCTCATCATCATGTCATCTCCTATCTTTGAAATTTCATGTTGTCATATACAATATTTTTGCATTCTCGTCAATACTGCAATATGCCTGGATTAGGTGAAACAGCCAATGTGAATATAGCATATATAAAGACTATATAGTATATTAATCAATATTAATCAATTAATTTCCCAGAGCCCAAGGTGACATCTTCAAATGTCTTTTTTTATCCGACAGTCCAAAACTCAAAGGTATTCAAGAGATACAGATATAATCAAGAAAAAGCTGCAAAGAGCTGGAGAATATTTTGGCTTTTTTGCTTGATAAATGATGCTAACAATATATCAATTTAAAATCATATGAAAATTGGCTCAAATCAAACTAATCAATTCACATCTATCTATCTATCTATCTATCTATCTATCTATCTATCTATCTATCTATCTATCTATCTATACATACATACATACATACATACATACATACACATATATATGTATACAGTATATATACAGTTAAGTAAGCATCATTAGACAGTAGTGTTACAATTCTGAGTAATATTTGAGGTCAAATGTGATTTTGTGGCTCTGCATAAAGAGGGAGAGAGTGAGCATAATAAAGAGAAGAGTATGTGTTTGTAACTGTGTGATTTATACTGTATTTAGTGTTGTGAGCAGGGGTTTAAGGTAGAGCCAGTCAGGTGCAGAGTGGGTCATTGCTAAGGTGCTTTATCTGTCTCTAACTGTCCAGACATTGATGAGTGTCAGATGGGGACACACCGCTGTGGAGCGGGCAAGATCTGTCACAACCTCGTTGGCAGCTACCGCTGTGACTGTCAGACGGGCTACCAGTATGATGCCCTGCGCAAAGTCTGCACCGGTATGTATCGCTGTGTCAGGTGATGATGAGCGGATTGGAGGTTTAGTCGTCCAAACAGTTTTTGAAACCAGAGCTGCTCTGGAGGCAGACATTATCCCACTGGTTCAGTTAAAGCTCAGAGCCACAGAAACAAAGGTTGTCTGGTAAATGTGTCAGATTTAACTCAACAGAACAGATTCTATTTGCACATTTGAAATACTTTTGGATATGAGTGTTACATTTTAATAATGTTAGTCTAAAGTCCAGTAAAAAAAAAGCAAGAGTGGTATTCTTGTGAAGCCTATATCTCATGCTAACTGAAGAGACTGTCATAATTCAAGTTACTGGGCTGGATCTAGTGGAACAGGTGAGTAGGTTGTTGTGGAGATCAGGGCTGTGGCTGAAATCACTCCTTTATTTACTATTTCCTTATTTTGTTCCTACAGTGGAACAAAAGAAATGCAATGCATTGTCACATTTTATAGAGAAAACTGCAGTCTGACTCCTCAGTGATACAAAACGATGATGATTCTGACATCAGAAATCTCAGTTTACCACTCACTGTTGAGTCAAAGACTGAGAGTACATTCACACTAAGCTGGGAAGATTTGTAAATACATCTTTTTCTCTCCATTTCAGCCCTCCATCCATACTAAAACAGAATTTTTCTTGCCCAAACACTGAAACTGTCAAAACAGACTCCAGAATGTGTAAATCTTAAAACACTGGCTTTGTCTTAAAACAGTTTCCTGTGGAACCAGCTGGCTACAGGGACACTACTATTGACTGTGCATTTAGTTACCTTTGTGATATAAGATGAATTGTGCTGCAGGAAGCTGTACAAACAAAATCTACCATGGCACAATTGATGATGCATCTCCATCTCTAAAAGAAGTTCCCCTTCACCTCCTCATTAAACCTAATGACAGTACTTAGAATTTAGTATTGGCTGTTCTCTGCTGCTCTCTGCTGGATAACACAATATTCAATCCTCCTCACTTTGTTTTCTGTATTGTGATTAGATTTGTAGTGGCGTGGAAAATCCATGTCACAGTGAAAAGCAACTCATTCAGTTATGAAAGACAAAAGGTGAAATAATTGCAATTATGTATATTGTATTTCACATTGTTTCATGGTTTGATTTTATTTTATTTAGGCATTTAAAATCTTCCATAGTATTTAGCTAAACATGTGGCTATTTAAATGTATGGCACCATGTTTTAAAGTTCTGACACTCCTCATTCAGCAGAGATTATAACCACGACTTAATCGACAGCTGTTTCACTTAAAATAACACAGACCTGTTCATTAAAGACAACATGAAAATAACGTTCGGAGAGTGTCTTGCCTTCATAAAGTGTATTTCATAGAGTCAGTTTGGCAGGACAAATTAAGGGAGGGATCGATAACAGGTGGGTCAAAAAGCAGATGTAAACACACATTCCCCCTATTACTGTTGGAGGAGGAGGCAACAGACCAAACAGTGTGTGGAGGAGGAAGAGCAGTAGTTTTGAAGTTTTTGTTCCAAAATCCAATAGGATAATATAGGTTTGAATGTTCCTGTTTCAGTAACGTTTTAATATGAAAACCACTGTGAAATGTTCAGCATACTGTTAAAAGTACGTTGGGATTTGAAAAATTAGCTAAGAAGGTGAAAAAGTCACCCCACATATAATTTTTTTATATGTCTGAATGAGTAGTGGTGTAGAGTCTTTAGTGGCCCGGAGGTATCTGTCTTCCGTCTAATAGCTCCTACTCCTGCACTGACAGATGTAAATGAGTGCTGGCGCTATCCTGGCAGACTGTGCGCCCAGACCTGTGAAAACACCCCAGGCTCCTACCACTGCTCATGCACAGCCGGCTTCTCCCTAGCATTTGATGGCAAGAACTGTGAAGGTAAGCTATACTACACAACACATTGAACATTTAAATGCCACCTTATTTAGATGGACTATCTTATTTTCCTTGAAGAACATAAGGCGTAGAGATAAGCCTCTGGGGAGAGTGCTGACATCAAGAGCCCAGTGCAGGCTTTCACACGGACAGAGAATATATATATATATTGATGGAACTGTTTATGAGTCCTTTGTAAGTCTTTGTTATCAGCAAAAATTGTTTTCTGTTGAAATTTAATTTAGTTTCCATCTTCGGGATGCGGCGGCTTCTAGCAGTGCCTATATAATGGTTTCCAGGTTCAGGTGCTGTCAGTCATCAGTGCGTTGAAGACGTGGTAATGCTTCAAAGAGCAAAGCTGACCAAGAGCGTGATTAACTTTACGTTCAGCTTGTCACAGCCATTATTCAGGGAACTTTATCAAGTTGTGAAGGTTTCCATTCACATTCATCCAAAGGTGAAGCTTTGCATTTATCATGGTTTATTATAAAACCATGTCTGTGTGATATCATTAGATTTTGATTAGTGCTTTTCAGATTAATTTGTTCCAGACACTTGAAGCTTGTCTTTCTTGGGGAATCAGTTTAATAACAAATAGCTTCAGAAGCCATCATTGCACCGTTAAAATGACTGAAGTGGTAATGTGCGGAAAATCTGTGTCATTTCAAATTTTTTCTCCATCTTTGGTTCTAAGCACTCATTGCTGTGGTGCACTTGTAGTCATTCAAACACTCTGAAGCAAGCCCCCAGGAACAGTGCTGAATTTTGAAGACAATTTAGCACAGCAGACTAACTGTGTAATTACAACTTCCGGGTCCGTCACATGATGTACACTGGCCCAAAAAGCATTTTTCTCGCACACAATCATGAGAAAAGGAGCGGCTGTAAAACGGTGAATACACTTTTTTAGCGTCACAACCCCCGCAAAATGACTCATTTCACTATCACAATTTGATAAATTTGATACAGCCACACGATTTAATTATTTTCACTAGTACGCTTGCTCTATTGGCCACAAAGATGCAGAAGATCCATGTTTTTTTAGACTTGGAAGTTGATTTTTTGGGGGGCTTTTTTGCCCCCCGTCCAACACTGTATCCATTTCTTAATACATCCGTGATCTGAAGCCTTTTTCCTTGATTTTTTTCTTTTGATGTTTCTCTTTGATATCAAGCAATTTAACACCCCCTGAAAAATCTTGTTTTTGCTGACATCCAGTGGTTTTCTCACCCACTGCAGTGATGTAGAAGTGTACTCAGTACAATGTGACATCACTGTTGGGTGTGGTAAGAGGTTAACTTACCCTTTAAGCCTCTGTGGGTGGAGCTCATTTTTGCCTAAATGGTTAAATGGTGCAGTTAATTCAATTAAATACATGAAAAACAGAAATAATTCTAATCATGTGTGTGCTTCTCTTTTCTTAGATGTGAATGAATGTGACAAAAACCCTTGTAGCCAGGAGTGCGCCAACATTTATGGCTCATATCAGTGCTACTGTCGGCAAGGCTACTACTTGAAAGAGGATGGACACACTTGTGAAGGTAAATGAAAATTTGCTTCCAATAAGGATTTTCTACCAAGGATGGAGAACAGGAGACTGGTAGAGTTGACGGATCAAACCTGCGCTAAAAATAGAGCTAATACTGGAGTTACATCAGCCAGTTAGGACAAAAACACAAATGAATATTTAAGTTGTCCCATGTCTGTTAGATGTATAAATACACAATGGAGGGCTAGCATGTAAGTCACAACAACATTATACTGTGATAATATGTTGTATATATGTGCTTTTCACTTATGAAGTCGCTTTGTCGTGGTAAAAGAAAAAAAAACGATTAATGCACCTTTAAAGCTCGTATGTGTAGTAGTAGCAAACAACACATGCCCATACACCTCAGATTTAATCATGTAAAAATTCTGCACAAAGTAGCTTTAAATTAGTCTTCAACACTAGTTGTTTTGGTGGTCTTTCCTCAGTATTTTTTCCCTTTGTTGAGACAGAAGAAAAAAACTGTTAGTGATGAATGAAAGTTGGCAGTAGAATCAATATAAAAAAACAAACAAATCAAGACTAGATTTTGCATACTGTGGTGCCAGAAGAGAGTGGAATGTCAGTACCAGTGTAACAGTCAAAGGTAATGCAGGCAAGGTATTGACAGTCCTGCATCCACAGTTTATTATTTATTTAAAGATACAAGGTTTACTGCAGAAAACTAGTTCATATAGGCTTGTAGTCTGGTTGCATCAGCAACTGTATGCATTCATATATTCAGAAAAGAGGAACTTCTTCAAAAAGCACATACACACACGCACAGTGTACTAGAGCTAACTACAGTAAAGATGCAGAACAGCTGTGCAGCGCTCTCTGGCTTCAGCATACAACAACTTCCCTCGAAGAGACTGCAGTTAAAGGGGAACTCCACTAATTTTACACATTGAAGTGTGTTACCCAGTGATAGGGAGTACTATTACATATGTGAAAAAAGTAGTATATAAAGTCTTTTGTGTCTCCAGAGGGAGCTGTGTTAAATCTGATAAATTGCTCAAGTGATGTCACTTGAGTCAGCGTTGGTTGTGTCTGTGGTGTGAACATCTGGGGGTGTGGAGTTAGAAAAAAGTGAGGTTACCAGACCTCTGTAGCTCCTCAGCACTGCTGGAGGTTAGCAGCTCCAGGCTACATTAGGTGCTACTAGCAAATTGTAACACATCTGATTTTAAGACCTAACTGTCAGCAGTCATGTTGCTTTGTGGGTAATGTAGACACCAGCTACTTGTAAGGAAAGAAGAATGTGAGGATTGTCAGGTTCTGTTGTATCCATTTTTATCTTTTTAACTGTCCTTCCTGAGTCTGACAAAGAATTCAATGCTACATCTTTGGAGTACTCTTTGCATGTCTCTGCAGCAGTACAAATTGAATGGTATTCAACATCAAAGCTCTATAGGAGCAGAAAGGGAAACTGAATTTGGGTAACACAGTAGACAGGTTCTTCTTAGGAGTGATTGGTTGAAGGAGTTATAACACTTTTAATTAAAATTCAAAACAATGTCTTAAGCTGCGTTTCAACTGCAGGAACCTTCCCCAGGGACTAAAAAACCTTTTGAGAAACTCAGTTCCTCCACCTGCGTTTCCACCAAAGTATCCAGGGTCTAAATGAAGTTCCAGGGAGATTATTTTACCCCCCAAAAGCACAGGAACCTTGGGGGTGGGGTTTGCAGGGATGACTATCACTGATTGGTCAAACACACACAGCACAGTTGCTTAAACTTGTGTACTGCTTCATTCATAAAACAAGAAAGTGCTCTAGTATAGATTTAGGACAAGGGGAGGGCATTTCTCTTTGTTTGTTGTTAATGTTAAAAGTAAAGTTAGGCTTTGTTGTCGGCTTCCCTACTCATTCTAAAAAAGAACAAGAGAAAAAGAGAGCGAGAGCGAGGTGGTGGTTTAGCAAGCAAGGGAGGGAATGAAGAGAGAGAGCAGTGGTATGGATAGCAAAGCAATGAATGAGAGAAATAAAACGTTATTTTTTGAGAGATGCTCTCTGCATTTCTTTATCATTCATTCATTGCATCTAAATCATGCAGTAGTAAATACAAACAACAGGACAAATCTGTGTTGTTGTTTTTTTCCTCATGGGTTTAATTTGCATGATTTACTTGGTTCTGCAGATAGGGTGGAAATGCAAACAGGACTGCACAACAAGGACTTAAAGTTTCAAGTTCAGTGCCTGACATTAGTTCCTCTGGTTCCAGAGGAGTCCCTGGAACTTTTGGTTGAAACGGGACTTTAGAAACACTTGCTTTAAAGCTGGAGTGCGGGACTTTTGTCTCCCCCTTCTGGCAGTGAAAGTAATTACAAAAACACTATCAACACGTTCTTACGTAATGCTGAAATCTACTCTGTCACTACTGTTGCAACTGCACAACGGTGGATAAATTGTTTTGAGCGTCACACAACCCCTGCAGAATGGTTCCTTTCACTATCAGAATTTGATCCATTCGGTCAGATAACATTTAGAAAGTCTAGAAGAGCCACATGATTTAATTATTTTATCCCCATTCAAGGTAGCGGAGGGCTAACTGGAAGTTAGCCAGTTTAGCCAGCGGACGTCTATGGGTGCACATTCAAAGGGCCAGTCCGGGAATGTCCCTCCTGACATGAGATTTAAAAACTCTGTATACTGTGAAATACAGAGATTTATCTGGCGGTGATAGGCTTAATCATGTGTAAACTCATTTGGCAAGGGCTTGAATGTAACAGACATTCATTTATATGTAAAAGTTCTGCACTGCAGGTTTAAGGAATAACCCTTAAATCAAATCAAAAGCTTAATATTAAGACTCCACTGATCTGAATAATGATACAATGTTTGGTTGAATGCTGAGACCAAACTGATAGCAGCATGACAGTTGTCTTCAGTAACAGATTTTATTTTGTTTTGGGTGACCTTAAGATAGCTCCTGTTGTTAATTGCTCAGATGGGAAAACGGTCACATGGGTGTAGAGAACACACGCAGACACACACAAAGATAAAGAGGAAAAGTCCTACTGCTTCATATGAACCTGCCTGTGGCTTCCTCACAGCGCTCTAATCTGACTGATGAGTGTGTGTGTGTCTTTTTTTAACAGATATTGACGAGTGCTCCCAGAGCATCGGGAATCTTTGTACCTTCCAGTGTGTGAATGTTGCTGGCAGCTACCAGTGTGCCTGTCCCTCTCATGGATATGTCATGTCCGCCAACGGACGCACCTGCAGAGGTGAGGCCTCAATGAACATACATGAACATGTCCCATAGACACGTCCATTAAATGTACTGAAAATAGATCTGATTTTTTTTTCCATCTCTGAAACACACTGTTCTTTTTGTGTTACATTTGAGAACTTTCAGAGGTCACTGAAATTATGTTAAGAGAAAAAAGCTGTTTAAGAGGTTTTGGTTTCCTTCATTTAATGTATTTTTCCACAAATTGGAAACTACAGACAGACATATGTGACACATTGTTTACATCCAGCATTAAAATCTACTGTAATTGGTCCTAGTCAAATTATAAATGAAGTATAAACTGCGTTGATGTGTTTTATGCGCAGATGAATTCATTTGTGCATTCATTTATGATATCAATTACTCTGCAATATGCCATTACTTATTCATCTAATATTTTGTCTTTAGTAGAAACTTCCAAACTTATTGTAAAGAGAATTAAAAAAATACCGAAAAGGAACTTTGTTAAAAATGCAGGAAGTGGCTGCACTTATTGTGCATGCCAGAGTGACTCTGACAGTCTTTAGCCTCTTTTATGTTTCCTGTGTGTAAAAATAATTAAAAAACAAGATTAAAGCCTGTTTAAAAGAATAAAGAAAACTAATGAGCACACAAGCACCACACTTCCCCAAAATCTGCATTTGGCATGTTGTCACATAACATTTACAGCTTTTACTACACAGACTGAGGCTGTGAGGATTATAAAGTACCACTAGAAATATGAAGGACTAAAGTTTTAATGAGTGTGCTCTTTCCAATTTGTACATAACTCATTCATCTTCAGAAACACGTTTGATACAGTTTCACTGCAATCTCAGCTCAAGGTCCACTCTTCATTAGTGGACAGAGTTTGCTCAGTTGTCATGGAAATAGATCTGTTGATATGCAAGCTCTGTAGTTATAATTTCATACATACCAATTTACTTTTAAGCATTAAAGGAAAAGTTTGACCTTTTGGTAAATATGCTCATTTAGATGGCAAAATCAATACCACTGTCATGTCAGTCTGTTAAATTGTCTATGAGGCTACAGTCAGGAGGTGATTAGCTTAGCTTAACATGGAAGCAGGGGGTAACAGTGCGCTAATGAACATTCTGTAACTTGTTTGTTTAATTTGTACAAACAGAAACAATTTGTGGTTTCACATGGAGTTATGTACTATAACTAGAGTCTTGTCATGTAACTTTGTTAAAAGGAGTGCTATACATATAAAGAATTATTATATTGGTCTCTGTTGGTTGCCAGGTAAGACTCCAGGAAGTCACTGCACCCAGCCACTGGTCTCCAAGAAATGTCATACATTTCAGTTTGTGTACAAATTAAACAAACAAGATACAAAATGTTCATTAGTAAGAATAGCAAGAACTTTGGACAGAGCCAGGCTAGCTGTTTCCCCCTGCTTCCAATCTTTATGCTAAGCTATGCTAATCACCTGCTAGCTGTAGCTTCATATTTAATGGACAGATATTAGACTGGAGAGACTGGTATCAATCTTCTCATCTAAGTCTCAGCAAGAAAGCAAGTAAGTGTATTAACCAAAATGCTGAACTATACCTTTAACCTAACTCTAACTTAACATTGACAAGAAGTCTTAAAAGTGCCATTGATGAAATCATAACACTGTCTCCATGACAAATGAGCAAACTCCATCTGTTGATGAACACCATGTTATATGCTTGAAAACTCTGACAAAAGCATAGTAATATTATAGTAAATAGTAAAAGTTGAACTTAAGGTGGAAATGTTTTGTCAAGTTGAATGAGTTATGTAATTATATGATGGAATTTCAACCCAAAAAAGGAAACCATTTCCAGTGTCAAGACAAAAATATGATGCCAAAACATGTTTTTTGCTCTGTTCAAAATCAAACTTTCAGATACTGTCAGTGTGGTTATTGCTTTATTCATGCTTTTTTTCAGATATTGATGAGTGCACAACCGGCACACACAACTGCTCATATGGACAGAACTGCTATAACCTGCAAGGAGGCTTTAAATGTCTCTCCTTTGACTGCCCTCACAACTACAAGAAGGTGTCAGACACGTGAGTCAAGGTTTTTTTTCTCAAAACAGCAACTTTCCCCTTGGTTGCATCTGGGTATTCCTTATTTTGGGATATTTACTGGTGAACAGTCTCTGCTCACTGTATGTGTTAAGGTCATTTTGCTACACCCCGGGCAGTTATATCCTGATGTACTGACCCTTTCAGCACTGACCTGTGTCCATGGGTTTTTTCGATAGATTTTCCTCCACTGTAGATCCTGTCTGCCCGTCCTCCTCTAATGAGAAATACCATACATCCATGTCCTTGCAGTGCAGTGTGCTGCGCAGAAGGTCCTTATTAGCTGTGAACCTATGGCAGATACTGAGGCTGGCTAGTAACTGAACATGACTCCCATTGAGCGGCACGATGAAGTCAGATGACTTTGATCAGCCAGTGCTTCCCAGGGCCGTCTCTGCAGCTCTCCCTGCTCTGCGCTCCAGTGGACAGAAACAGCACACAGACCAGTTAGCCCACAAGGCATATCTTATCAGTGTTATCAAAAGACACCTTATTAACCCGAGTGTGACGTGGCCTGGCTTGGCATGGGGAGACATCTTTCATTCATGAGTAGACCTGGCAGTGGCTAAGATTAAAATGTCTCCTGGTCTGCCTTCAGTGCCACCCTGTGATTCAGTGGAGCACGGTACAAGACAGTTTTGTTTTGGCATGAGCTGTGCAGATTTTATGGTGCACTATACCAAGCTTTACTCCAGGCTGTAAATTCTTCTGTGTGATAAGCAGATAAGCAGTCACAGAACATCAGAATAGAGACTGGAAAAACACTGCAAGTGTCCATCAGAGGACGCCAGCTTTCTTTATTGGCATAGTATGATTTTTTGGCCACTTGGGGGCAGTGGAACAAGCTGAAAACATAACATCTGACATATTAACACTTTAAAACTTTGTTGTAGCAAAGGGTTAGCAAACAGTTGCCTATTTATGTATCAACATTAGCATACATATTAGCATCCATTTGGATTCATGTCTTTGTCCATTTGACACATGTAAGTCCAATATTTACTCACTTTTTAGCACTGTTTTGGTCTCCACCAGTGCTTGAAATAATTATCTGTCTTATTGCCAGCTAAATGCTGCACTATGTTCACAAGCTAGTTGTTAATTCTGTCCATCTGTCGTGCTGTACAGCTACCATACAATCATTTAGATTTGTGATTTGTGCTGACAGATTAAGCCTCAATGATACAAGGTATGAAAAGCAAAAATAGCTATTTATTTACTTAATTTTCAACTAACAAATGAGATCATAGAAAAAAGGAAACTACAGAAAATAATTTGGAAAAAAATAAGGCCCTTTAACTTACTGTAAATTGAGGTCTGCCAAAGCCCCATGTTTAAAATTTTCATAATAATATAGCCATGTTAATATGAAGAAATATAGATTTGTAATGCTTCATCCTGTGCTGTGCTAATGGACAAGGGAAATGTTAAAACTGAGTGAGTGACCAGGCAAGGTTCTTTCAGAGAGGGCCGCTGCTGCTGCCTCTATTTTTCCAGTATGAACAAGATGTCAGCCATGCCAGGAGAGAACATGGAGGACTGTAACTGCCCGATTTGCATCTCTGCCTGATCTTTGACAGCTACGTACGGCAACTCCATTTGGACAAACAACATTAGAGTTGACTTTAACAGTCCTCTGTCACTGCTCAATAACTACTGTACTACTACATCAACAAAAATGAAAAGTTTCGAGTATTATCAGCTTCTGAGAGATTACATCTCCCCAGCCTATCCACCCCCACCTATCCATCCATAAGGCTATAGTGCTTCAGATCACACCTATTGAACTACATTGTACTGTATTGTACTGTACTGTATTGAACTACAACTCTTTGTCTCTATTTCTAAGATAACAACGAACAAAAAAGCTATTAAGACCTCTCAAATAATCAGGAAATTACTTTGTGATAAAAATAAATAATATCCAAAATATATGTTTAAGTTTACATCTCTCTTGTACAGATTACGCTGTTTATACTCGTGCATGCGCAACACAGATCAGGCAGTGACAAAACTCAACTCTAATGTTGTTTGTCCAAGTGGTGTTGCCGTACTTAGCTGTCCAAGATGGTGGACCCACTTGCACATGTTTGGTGCAGATCGGGCAGCGATGCAAAGCGGGCAGTGACGAGGACTATCTGCAGCTGCCATCTTTTAAAAAATCTTAAAAACTTTCAATCACAGAAACCACACCGAGAAAAATCATGCAGGAACTAATTTTACTGCTATCAGTTCTACACCTCTTCATCAGCGGTGAACAAACATATCAATTAAAAATGAACAATGTCAGAGAAACATCAGCGTCACATCTGATTATTTGGTGTGGACCAGTAAATAATGTTAACGATATTAGTTAGCTTAACCTTGCTATATTAATGGTGCGAGTTCTAACCATTTCCATTTCATTGGGATCACCTTTATTGGATAGCTGATAAAGTAGTACAGATGTAAGAAACAAGGGAAGAGAGAGATGAGATATGCAACACAGGCCCCCGGCTGAAACTGAACTGGGACATGGTTAGATTAAATGTGGTTAGCAGCGACCTACAGAGTACAGTACAGGTCATTAGTAGGATTGTATGCAGCCGGTAGCTGTGACAGTAGGGTTGTAGCACTCTCATTGGCTGGGCTAAAGACAATAACACAAGCAGGATACTCAAAAATGCATCATTTGGTACAGTGAAACTATGTTACCAATGACACAGAGTTGAATGATTAAGTTTGGGGATTACCAAGTATTTTGTATAGATACATGCTTTTTTTAAAAATTTTATTGAACTCCCTTAGTTATATTGTTTGGATAATTCTGTACATCTGCATGCTGCAGAATCAATAAAAAAGACACTGTTACTTTTCAAAGCCCAGAAGGCACTTCGCTGCTGAAATGCCAGTAGAGAAAAGTAATCGCTGCATAACCATCATCCTAAAGTGCTCATGCAACCTTTACAAGTTACTATTATACTTGTTGTCTCAGTTTAGAGTGTGTAGGCAGCAAAATACGTTTTTCACAGTAAAATGCATTCACAAAAAGTTTTTCTGTTCCAGGAGAGTTTAGAACATTTGCATCCAATTACTTTCTCACTCACCCACCCTCTTCCTCTCCTTGTCTGTCTATGTCAATCTGGGTTTCAGACGCTGTGAGCGGATCAGCTGTCCCAGCAACTCCTTAGATTGTCAGAACTCCCCCGTTCGCATCACATACTACCAGCTCAGCTTCCAGACCAACATCATCATTCCTGCACAGATCTTCCGAATAGGACCTTCCCCCGCCTACTCGGGTGACCACATAGTCATCAGCATCATTAAGGGCAACGAGGAGGGCTACTTCAGCACCCGCAAGCTGAACAGCTTCACAGGCGCTGTCTACCTGAAGAGACAAGTCCGAGAGCCCAAAGACTTCCTGATAGATGTTGAGATGAAGCTGCTCAGGCAGGGGACATTCACCTCGTTCCTCGCCAGGATCTATGTCTTCATCACATCCAGCACTATGTAACAGCAGAGAGAAACAGAGAAGGACTGGACATTTCATATGGTGCTAAACTTTCATATGTGCAGACTGCCCTCCAACAATCAAGCATTAATCGAGAAAATTGTAAAATGTTGCCAAAGAACTTGCTGTTTGCTTTTCTGTCTCAGTCTTTGGCAGGTTGGTGATTCAATCAAGCTGTCAGACATTTTGCAGACTTTAATGACAATCATATTTTGTGACAAACTTTGTATTTGTATTTACCAAAGTATTTTTCAGCTTGACTCTTGCTAACATAATTAAGCTTTTATGCACCACCGTTGTTAGGGTTGACTCAGGCAGTTTGTTTGTATGGATAGTGGCAAGGTGCTGCAGGGGTCACTGCACAAGTCTGAGCTGGTGGTTTGTGCTCTGCTTTACTCTCTTTTAGACTCTTGTTCTTTGACCTCCCCCTATGTAAATGTTAATTTTCATGAGAATTATTCATGAAAATGTCGGAAGAAACCTTTGCAGCACTAGAAGTTAAGGGCACTTGTCTCATAAGGAGCCCCGAAGCTGACAAAATGTACTAAAAGCCTATCAGACGAGTCAAAACTCAACTGAACTGAATACATCAAACAATAAAATTGTTAGTTAAATAATTAAAATGGAGTGTAAAAGGAAATAGAAAGCCTTTTCCTTTAACCTCCAAACAGTTGGTAAAAAAAGAAAATGCTTTTTTCCCTTAACCACCAATCAGTGGATAAAATAAATTAAAACTTCATTTATTTTGCTCTATTAAATATATTTTTCTCTAGCTCATTTTATTTTTAAACTACTTAGTTTTCACTTTTTCTTTCACCATTTATTAATTTATGTTTTTTTTGTTTTGGTTTTTGTTCCTTTTGTTCCTTCCTATGTTCCATGCAACACTGACTATTTTCCTCGTCCTTATGTGACAATGAGATGGGCATGTCCATGTACATACAGATCATGGATTGGAGTCCAGTGTGTGTGTGTGTGTGTGTGTGTGTGTGTGTGTGTGTGTGTGTGTGTGTGTTTGCTAAATACAAAAAAACCCCATAAATCTTATATTTCCTTTAAACTATATTTTAATTAGTTAAGCAACATGTTATTTGTTGATGTATTCACTTAGTTTTTTTTAATTCACTTTTGTCTGTTTTGGGACTCCACATAAATACCCAATTTCTTTAACATGGTTTAAAAAAAGTAGCAGATGCTTCAAATAGTACATTTTATCCGCATTTGGTGTATATTATTTTTTTTAAAAGATGTGATCTGATGAAATGTAATTGTTGAAATTCAGTGCAAAACACACTAGGAAACATTAACAAGTCATGTATGGTCATTTACAGCACTGAGAATATTAATGTAGTGTTATTGTTGATCATGTTATTATTAAGTGTCATATTAAGTGTCATATTCTTTCCTTATTATTGGACATATCTTTCTATGTTACTGTGTTGTAATTATCTCAGGGTAAAAATCACGCAATCTTGTACTCATTAGACAAATTCCTGTGTAGTCTACAGGAATGAATCAGTCTGCTGGCATCACACAGCATGTACAGTTTCAGCCGCCACACAACATTTATATCTGTAAACCAATAAATCAATAAATGATTATCAATTTCTCAATAAAAGTACAGATTAAATTCTAGCACAGTGTCAGAGTCAGTTTTTCCACATCAATGCATGCTGCACACGTCTCTGTGTTGTTACTATTTCCATCCTGAGTGAACAGTGAGCCAACATCCCCACCTACTGGTGAGAAGTGTCACCAGCTGATAGACCTCTGTGTTAAAGTAAATGAAAACTTATTTATTTTCTTCTTAGTACAGCAACATTTTAATATAAATGTTATTTTGAATATAAGCTGGTTCACACCAAGTCTGAGAAGTCCTTATCTTTACTGTTTTTCCTGCTTTATCTTAACTCCTATAACACACATTTAGTATGAGTTACACCCTGGAAAGGGTGTGCTTTGCTACCACAGCCTATTAATATACGCTGCACATTTCAACAGATCTCGACTGGAAAGTAGGGTGGGTGAATCTATCACAGGTCACCATGTAAATAAACACCACTGTCTGACCGATACAAGGTTGTGGAGGATAATATCAACACACATATTTTTGGGATGACACTATAGATGGCTGAAAACCAACATTAAGTGTCCTTGTCATAGATTATCCATATGTCTGAACTCAGGTATGAACAGATATTCCCACATTTGGTGTTTTGATGATGGTGATGGAGAGCAATGTCTAACATGTCCCAAAAATCATCATATCTGCAGTGAACAACGTGTTTACGTGTTTAGCTAATATCTGTTTTGTTGTTGTTTTTTTTCCTAAGGCCTGCAGTGGTATTTTCACAAAGCAGCATTAACAGATTTTTTGGCCACTTGGGCGCAACAGAATAATACAAAACTGACATATTAACACCTTATAAAGTTGCCTGTTTACACATTTAGTAGACATGGGGAGTCATATTTCTGGCCACATGATGTATTATTCACTCTATTCATTCTATTTTCTACCTCTGCTTTGGTCTCCACCAACTCTTGACAAAAATATGTCTATTTAGCTGCTAAATGCTCCACTATGATCACCAGCTAGTTGCCTACCTGGTCTGTCAGCTGTTTGGTGCTGGGCAAATGTTAAATGTTGAAAACAGCTGCTGCTGGAAACAAGTTTAAGGGTAGTAAACCCAAAACAGCGAGCTAAAGGGTGATACAATTCTCAGTAATTCTCTTTGGGTTTGTCATTACAAGTGAACTCTTTCACATCACACAGTCTTTTGGTCCACTGATGATACAGAAATATTGATTATGGAAACAATTCATGAAAACATACAAATAAAACACCTATCTGCAGTGAAGCTTCTGCTTGCTAGTGCAGCTTTTATGTACTGTACCTGTTGCTTTTTATTCATGGTAGCTTAAATGCAGTGAAGGAACAGAAAGCCAATTTTAAATACCTGAGATGGTTAGAGTTCCAAGAGGCCAGAGCTTTTATCCAGCAACCCACACACACATTCACTTTCTTTTTCACCCCCGATACGCTTAGTGGATCGACTTATGATTTGGTTAAAAATTGAAAAACACACCAACTGCAAGCCATATGTCTTATCTTCTGTCAAATATCTAAAGGGGTAATATTGCACTGTTTTGATTTTGCCTCCATCTTTGGTGCTCAGTACTCATTGCTGTAAATAAGCAAAATACAATACATCTGTCGGTCAATGTGACCTGTAGCACATCTCTTCCTGTGAGGAACAATCTACCAGACTGTAATCAAATACTGTTGAGTAGTGATGGAATATGATGAAGTTATAACAATTGAAATTTAGGAAAATGTAAAAGCATCTGGAAACAGGATATTTGTCACAAGAATTAGTGGTCCATTTGGCTCACAGTCTTCTGTATGACGTGATGATACAGGGTTTGTTCAGGAAACTGCCCAGCCAGTGAAGCAGTGACACTGGTCTGCACTGGGTGGCCTCTTTCCTCTCTGCTGAAGCCCAAACACATCCGGCTATTGAGGTGGCGTCCCACACATGCAGGGGTGTGATCTCTGATTATCTGTCTTGACTTCAAAGGGTTACCAAGACAACAAGATATATGTGACAAGACCTCCAGTAACATTGTTCTGCTAACGCCTTAAATGCCAACAGTTCATCACGTCTCACTGCACTGCTTGCACCCTGCTGTCATCATTGGTTTAACTGCTATCAGGCGTTAGCAGAATAATGTTACTGGAAGTCTGCTTATAAAGTTATTGTATAATTACATAACTTACAAAATAGGATGTTTTTCTTAAACTTCATTCAGATATTAGTTTTATCACCAGCCTTAAAAGAATAAGGCTTGTACTATCCATGTTTTTCCTATTGTCAATAAACCCAATGAAAAAAACAAAGTTTTTTGTAATTTATTAATAATACATTTCTAAAACTTCAGCAGCAGCAGCTTCTTCACACTGTCTGTGACTCTAAAACCTATATGTTTCTATAGAAGACATCAATCCTTAAAGCAACTATAATAAATATTTTGTATAATAGCAATATTTGAATTGATAATGTGTAATGTGTCAGCTCATTGTTTAGCTGTTCAGCTGTAACCTTACTGTTTTGGTTCACAGTGAACACAGTGGAGCATTTAGCAGCTAAAGAGACAGATATTTCCCTCAGGAGTTGGTAATGAGCAAAATCAGAGCTAAAGGAGAGTGAATATTGGACTTGTCACTGTCACCTGTCACTGCATGTCACTCAGGGAGTTATGAAGCTATAGATGCTCAGGAGTCAGGGATTTCAATTCCTGTCTTGCATTATATTGTTCTGGGTTGATTACAGAATAAAAATCATATTTATTTGCGTGAATTATGACAAACGGCAAAGTTTTATTGGGTTTTCTTGGACTTGGTCTCATGGAGGTAGCAAAAACAGCAGAACTGTATCTCATTTATTTGCTGCTGATGTCATGTTTGGAAGTAATCCTGGAACAGAAAAATAAGGGTTACAGTAAATCAGGGTTACAGCTAACAAATACAGTGATGTATTTGTTTGCTGATAATGCCTTAAACTATATTAGCCACTTAGTGTTTTCTCTGTTTTTGGTTCTGTGCTGATAATACAAATAAAAAGTCTGTAATACCTGCAGCAAAACTTTTATTTTTATATGAATCCCATAAAACTGAAGAGTATGGCAGATGATCCCACTGTACAGAGCTGTCAGCTACTGAAAGATTGGTTTAATTAGTCAGATGTTATTGGAAGGTTTTACAGTAGTATTTCATACTGGTTATAAATGTATACAGTATGTGGAATATAAATGTTGATAGACAGGATATGACAGCCCATAAGGATAAAATTCTGGGTGGAAGACAGTCTCCTTGTAGAAATGTGGCAGCAGGGTTGAACAGCGCACCCTTGAAAAAGCCACATCAGTAAAACTCTGATAAAAGCGAAGAGCTTAGGCAATGAAATGAAAGCAATGTGTTACAGAAAGTGATCAGTGACCCTGACGCTGAGCATTCAGGCCGGCTGGCTTTGATCTGACTGTAAATGGAGATGTGAAGAAAGTGGAGCTCAGCTTTTACTGGTGGATGGTGAAGTAGTTGGGAGCAGAAGCTCTGTGCTGGGCTGATTTTACTTCAAACAGCTGCAGGCTGTGAGGGCAGTTTAGTAAATGAACTCCAGCACCACGCTTCACTGCATCAGACTGTATGCTAACCAATACCTGCTAGAGTACACCCAAACCAAAAATGGATAGAGAGATGGATAGCTAGGTAGAAGTTAGATATTCACACACTACTCAACAAGATTGTATAAAAAGTGATTAAATATGTCTCATATCATGATAGGCATTGTTTCACTATCAGGCACTGTTTCTTATATAGCAACATACAGGCCATACCTCTTATTTAGTAACACCTAGTTATGTAACAAACTCAACCTCAATATTTTTCTTATTATCTTGACAAATCAGTGTACATAAAACATGCACACGCACAAACACCCATCTTCTGTCCTCAACCAAATGAAACTTAAACATGTAAACGTTCAGCTGAAGCTAGCATGACTCTTCAGCAGTTTGTGATATATATACATCAAGTGGTTATTTTCCAATATTGCGATTGCAATAACGTCTTTTTGGTATGAAATTTCTCCTTTTGCCTTCATGGACGCTGTCTTCTTGAGCCACAACAGAGGGAGAGAAGTGGGAATTTGGTGCTAATATGATACTTGATTTAACCACTGCTGAAGCCTCTTACTAGGTTTAACTGAAATTAAGGATTTATTTTTGCAGAAAACAAAGTATACTTATATTGAAATAGCTCTTTATTGCTGCTGTCAAAGTTCATGATGGTTAAACTTTTTCATCTTGTCGCCACACTTCACCATGTGACCATGGCAACCACAGAAACGATACAGGAGCTGATTTTACTGGTGTGTGAGTTTCCTTAAGTGTTCACCTCTTCACCAGCAAAGAACACACAGATCAATGACGAGAAACATATTAGAGCCACATAAGCTTAAAGTCTGATTATCTGATCTGGGACGATAAACAATGTTTTTGATACTAGTTAGCAAAACTCATTATCCATTACTCACCATTTCCTCCTTTTTTAGTCACACCCCACTCTTAGCAGCATGATGAGTTTGAGCCTGTGGTGAAGCCTACAGGCTGTTAGGATCAGAGGTAGTCGCCGAATCAAAACACAGAAAATCGTTGTTGCCAGGTGACGGCCACTGTGGACAGGAGAAACAATTACAGCAACCAATAACTTTTTTAATGTGCATGTCAGTATTTTTTTAAGATACAGTTGGAAAAAATGTGAACTTATCCTTTAAAGCATCCCAGTGGGACTCCCTTACATGGCTGGCCAAAACCAGTCACATCATGGACTGGGAAATGGTCAAAGGTCATCGACCACAAGTCCAACTCCATGACTACTGAGTTAACTCCATCTGCTGAAGAAGAAGAAGAAGAAGAAGAAGAAGAAGAAGAAGAAGAAGAAGAAGAAGAAGAAGAAGAAGAAGAAGAGATTTGGTTGTAAGCTCAAAAAAAAAAAAAACTTGTCAAGAACTTGAACAGTTTGATCAGGTTACATGCTGTACATGCTGGAGAGAAGCAAATATTTCATTAATCCACATAAACACTGCAAAAATAAACAGTCCACAAACCTGCTGCCACCAGTATGTCTCTGGCAACTAAAAATTTAGATACTAAACTAAATACTAAAAAGTATTCAAGAAGTCCTTCATCCCAAGTACCAGCTGCATTCTTACCTCTGAAAAGTGACAGATGAGAATTAAGCCACAGACATGACATGAACTGTTTTTAATGTGTAATGTGACCTTGTCTCTGTGTTTGTTATACTGACTGCTGTGCTGTCTCTTTCTTGTAAGAATCATGTGTAGTGCGTCTTCATGCTTCGGTGAGCTGAAGACAATTTGCACCCTGGTGGACAATAAAGTTACATTCTACTTTCTTAAGCAGAACTTGTTAACTTTCATGTTCACTGCAACCAGAGGACAACAAAACACAGATAATAAACGTGATACATCACTTGCAACCTAAACAGTTACTAAACAGTAACACTTCAGGAAAGGTGCCTAGTGTTATGAAGTTTCCAATCTACACAAAAATAAACATATTTTAGAATATAAAACAAATATAGTTACCATTCATTAAATTATAGAAATGATCCCAATAAAAATGCTAAAATAAGATAATCTACAAAATAAATCTTTACAAAAATATGTCTAATTTTACACACTTGTAATCCATATTTCCCAAACTTACCTCCCTCACATTACTTTTCATCTTAAAAAGTGATACTGCTGTTTGCAGTTTACATGTTTGGCAAATTCTATAAAAGTCTGTTTTACTGTCATCCATCATTTCATTTTTAAAATGTATATTTGTACATTGATGATTTCTTTTTTGACAACTGAATTCTGTTGCTTTTGTTGTTATAATAAAATGCAAGACTCAAATAGTTTTTGTCAGTGTCAAATATTCAGCCAAAATCTGGTTAATGAGGCTCATAAGTAAATATCAGCATATTGTAACCTGAGCAGAATCTACAACATCAGACATTTAACCGATCATATTAGATTTTCTGTAGCTGAAATCTCAACCTTGGAATGACAAAAATTATATTTTCATGTCTGATGTCATGGAAATATTGCATAATGAAACCAATAGAAAGAGCTCAGTCACGTTCTTAAACTTTGTGGTGACCCCAGTCAGTGAGCAGCAGTTTGACAGTAGAGGGCAGCAGACTGCACCAATCCTACTGCACTAGTACGTTGTTGAAAGAATGTACATTTGCACAATACACTTGCGTAACCTGTCTGAGCTTCAGCACATCAAATACATGCCTACATTTTCCATTCCAGCACATGTGAGCACAAACACATTCCCATTCTTCTCACAGGGGGCTTCCTCAATACAGAACCACACCACTGATTCCAACTGACTGGTGTGTTCAATCACCTTCCCAGGGTAATAATGTGTCAATCCAAGCTATTAGTGGATGTTATCATGCAGACTTCCATGAAATCATGAGTCAGCTTTTCCATGGATAAATGTGATGTGTTTCTTCCAAAGCAGAGGCAGAGACTCCCTTTGTGACGGCAACGCCAGGTCCTGTTGGGGTACCAGTCTGTGAGGCCTGTGTATACCTAACAAAACCCACTGAGGAATCGAAAAGCTTCAGTTTGCGTAAGATCTTCATTTTATTTACCACATGGCGTACCTTGTAATTGTCGGCACACTCACGATTAGTCATCGAGATTTCCCAGTTTTAATGGGTTTTGGAATGCTCCTTGATGTGACAAGCAGAGTCTCATTTTGATTAATTCTTCTTTGTCATAACTGCAATCATGATGAAATGCTATTTCATGTGATGGAGTATTTTTCTTGGAGAGGCCCGTTATGGAAAATTACCCCTCATTTTTATCATAATTGCTCCCACCGCTCCTCTTAATTATACAGTATATGTGGAAAGGTACACAGATTTAAAAATGCAGTTATTTAAAAATAGATAACATGAAAGATAAGATTTGCATTTCTGGTTTAAAACACTAAAGTGTAGCATGTGTGGCATTCACTGATGGAAAATCTGATGTGTTAGAGGAATCAGGTTAAATATTATATATATTTTTGTCATATCCAGTCAGGTCAAACACATTTGCCTGAAGCAATAATACAAATGCAGCACAGTCTGACTGGATTTTACATGAGTTTGAATTGACACTTCCTCCACCTCCATCTCCACCTCCACACAGTGATGGAGGGAGGATGTCCAGGAGTAGTGGACAAAAACAGACAATAACCATGTATAGATAAAAACTTTTTTACAGCATCAGTGTGTCCTTCTGTACATACTGTCAACTTACCGCTATCCATGTTTTCAGCTGAAAATCCTACCTATCCATGATAGTCTGTATATGGTGTTTATGAGGCTTTTTTTAAGAGCAATATTGAAAAAACTAGACTGGACACATAGATTGGATGTTTTGATGAGCAATAACATTTAACTTGAATATCAGCAAGCAGTGTCAGCTAATGGCAGCTTCAGTAATCAAAAACATATCAGACTGTTTGAAGCAAAAAGCATTTCAAGTGACTAGCAAGTAAAAGCTAAAAAAGTAAAGTTAGCTTGTCTCACCTTCAGAGTTTCATCTCTGTATTCTACTCCTGTATAAACTAAAAAACAAGGCATGATGAGAGTACCACTGGATGTTTGTTAAATGTTGGCAAATTTGATACTGTGGTGAGCTAATATTAGCTATTAGCTGAAAATACAACACTGACTGTTGAGTTGTAATGGTGAACGTGCTAGCAAACAACAGTCAGTCATCATTCATTTCAAGTCATGTTTCTGTCCACCTGATAAATGTATGTTTAATATTCATTCTCCTTTTAGTTCTGTTTTGTTCTCCACCAGCGGCTGACGAAACATTTGGCATTGTAGCTACTAAATGCTCCACTGTGTTCACCAGCTAATCACTCATTCTGTCTGCTGGGCAGTGGGTTTATCAGAGCTTTTCTGCAAAAAAATAAAATAACAAACAACAACAACAAAACAAAACAAAACAATGATGCTACTGGATATGAGGTTGATGAGAGCAATGTGACTGAACCCAAACATTACAGGCTGTACAACGAAAACAATAAGCTGAAAGACACTAAAACGCTCCATAGAGCTGAGGGGAACTGCAGAGTTCTCAATGGATTTGTCACTACAAGCCCTTTCACATTATGCATGTCATTTGATCTGTTGTTAATTTATAATAAACAATAAATAATAAAATATTGCTTAGTGCAACTTTAACTACATAAAATGTTGCCTTCCTGTCTCACTCATGGATCTATTCAGAAAACTGTATACTCAACACCAATGTAGTGCCTCCCATTGTCACCCAGTGCAAATAACAAAAACCTTTTTCTCCTTCTGGTTTTGAGATATTAAATCTCAATGGTTTATAAGGTCATAGTAAGTATGAGTAAGAGTAATTGACATTCCTGACCATTTGAGACCTCCACGTTAACAATTTTAATGATGGTTTATCAGAAAAATGCTTTTTGGACTGCAGCTCAACTCATTGCACTGTATCCTGCTCTCTTAATACATCCATAGTCCAACTTCACATTAGTACTGATATTTTTCAGAATCTTTCAAATGTTGCAATAATGTTCATTGTGGGGCCAGAGGATATTAAAGCATTTGCCGAGAAGATACAGAGCCAGTCCAGCTTTGGCTGTTTAGAAAACTTGAAATCTCAGCTGCAATTGAAGAAACAAGTGACTGGCATTGATCAGAAATATATGAATACAAATTATGGTCAAGATCCAATGAAAACATAACTAATTTCACCTTTAAATTGACACATCCTAAAGGCTTTGCATTTCTGTGCTTCATAAACATGCCACACTGAAAGGAGTGGAACATGTAAAGCCCTGTCTGTTAACTGATTAGGTATCGTGTGAACCAAGAGGAATGAGCGCCAATACATTATGTACATGGATATATGACCAGAGGAAGGGAGAGACTTTCCCTGACATACCAAGCACTGACTTTCCCTACGGCACTGACAGTTAAAAAGAGGGGAAAAGACTTGAAAGCTCACTCCATCATACCTTAACATACTTGTTTCCGGCCTTCAGGGAACCTGGTTGACATGTAGCTTATCATTGTTTGGTTCAGCTTCATGTTTTTCACATGAACAGAATTCTGTCTATTGTTAAACTTCCCATGAATAAATACATAACCAAAATAATAAAAAAATATAATTTTATATATAATAGACAAATGGGTAAACTATGTATCTTTATTACAATAGTGATTACAGTTTTTTAATTTTTGATTTATGTTGACACTTAGTGTTCATTTACTGTTCTCCGATTTAAAGCTGCACTCATCAATGGATCACAATATGTGTGATGGGAAAGGCATTACACAATATATCAGCTAATTGTTTTGGTTTAACACAAATTAACTGTTTTGCTTCAGCCTCTCTGCTCTCATCAACTTCATTTGAGGCATTTAGCAGCTAAAGAGTCAGATATGTTTCTCAGACGTTGGTAGAGACCAAAACAGAGCTAAAAGGAGAATGAATATTGTTTTTACATTCATCAGGTGGCCAGAAATAATGGATATGTAAATTGGCTGACACATTCACAATAACCACTTTATACGTGATAGTATTGTGTTTATAGGTTGTTCTGCTGCCCCCATAAATACAGCTCCAAATAAATGCTAATGTTGCTCTGTGTCTGCTAAAAGTATAAATAGGCAACTATTGCTAACATGTTGGTAAGTTATAAAGTGTTAATATGTCAGTTTTGCGATATTCTGCTGTTCCCAGTGGCCAAAACGCTGTTAATGCAGCGAAAACTGAGTTACAAAGAGAGTGAATACTGGACAAATTTATAATGTGGTAATAGTCAGTAGTGGTAGTAGTCATAGTCAGTTCCACTGCACCCCAACTAGCCAAATAAATTAATTTCTAAAAAAATGATTGCTGCTTTAAAGGATGTTCACAATTTATCAAGTCTGTCCTAAAATAACAGTCAGGTGATAAAATGAACATTGAAACATGTTTTTCTTGCTGTAATCATTCCTCCTGTTCATACTGAACATTAGAAGATCCCTTCATAATGCACTTACAATATAAGTGATGGGGTACAAACTCTACTACAGTCCTCCTTCTGCGCAAAAATGTATTTAAAAGTTTATCTGGAGCTAATATGAAGCTTCAGTCGTGCAAATGATTCAAATCAAGTAGATATCCTTCAACGTTACAGTCTTTTTAGTGCCAAAGTCTCTCTTTTTGTTACTATACTTCCACCGCAGCTCAACAGGGAAACACTGCCTGAGGAAACACAAAGAGGGAATTTGATGCTAAAAAGACTGCAAATGAGGCATATATCCACTTGATATGACTAACTCAGACTGCTGAAGCCTCATGTAAGCTTCACATCAACTTTTAAATGCATTTTTCCACAAACTGACTATGTGGACACACTGTGGATTTTGGCCTCCATCACTTACATTGAAAGCATATTTGAAGGGGATCTTTTAATAGCCAGTATGAATGAGGAATGATTAATTGAGGAAAACCTGTTTCAGTGTTCATATGGAAACCTGACTGTTGTTTTAAGACAGACTTTTAGAAATTATGAACCTGTCCTTTAAGACTTCTCACCAGTAAAACCAGCGAAATGCCAAAGTTACCTACCAAGCACCCCTATTTTTGTGCATCAGCCTGAAAATAATGTAGCCAAAATAAAAAGGTTACTGTTCATAACTGTGGTCTCATTTGAAAGGCAGCTCTTTAAATTTTACAACCAAAAAGTCAGAATGAGTAAGTGATCCTGAACCAAAGTTACAGAGGCTAAAGTGTCCCCTGGGTGGGACAGTGTCGTTTAACAGCTTAAAGTTCTTTCCGGCAGCAAAAAAGTCAAGTTGGCAAATCAAATTCTAAATCCACTTCACTTGCCTTTGTAACCAGTAAAACAGAAAAAGTATCTACAGAATCAGTTGATTTATTGTTGTGTCTGTATACTGTAGCGACCATATGTTGTTAGACATGGAAAAGTGCATTCCACTGACTTAAAAAAATAGTGCTATTTTGGATTTTAGTGGCTTGACAGGTCATCTTCAAACCCCCATTGTGCTTCATGAAGCCCCACGCTTCTCCCCCTGGCTAAGTGAGAAAAATTACCTTCCTCCAACTCTGAATTGTTTTGCTTCCCAGGTTCACTGAAGAGTAACTGCCTCATAAGAGCCGCTGTAACAGAAACATTCGGAAGTGAGCTCCCCCATATATATCCATAGTGAAGTGTGGTTAGTTTTGTCAAACTACTTTATAAGAGCTACATCATTGTAGGAGCCAAAGAGATTAGAATTGTGTCATGCTGTAAGTGCGTTGTAGTGATGTAATGTGACAGACCTCCAACCTGCACTGTGCCCATATAGGTCAGTGCATTGCATCAAACGAAATGTCTGGCTCAAAGGAAAGATGAATCTTTGTCTTTCATGTGAGGTAATGAAGTTCAGAGCTGAGTGCTGTGTTTGAAGTTGTCCAGCAGTGTGTTTGTTGAGGCTGGGTGGGTTCACGTTTGAGTCAGCCTGGGTGCTGCAGGTCAGCTACACGGAGGGTCGGGTCTGACAGCACGAGCCTTTGTACTCAACAAGTGATGCTCGCACAGGTACGCAATGCTGCTTTGATCCTCAGGTCAGCTAAATCAGACACAGGTCACTCCTGAGCGATGAAGCTCAAAGCTGAGAAAGATATGTTTCAGCCTCTGAGAACAAAGCATCTACAAAGAGGTTGTCATTTTGGATTTCCTTGTATTACTATTACAAGATTTCTTCATTTTTACTTCTAGTGAATTAGGGTCACTAAAACTTCACAAATTTTGGGTGACAACATACTGGCAATACATCTCCTCTGAAGATATCATATTTAATTCCCTACCTGTGTTATGTCCCATCTCAACATTAAAATATAGTTTCTTTGCTACTTTAAAGCCTTTATGTCTACCATTTTTATGTTATTTTAGCATGTTGCTAATTATTTTGATAACATAGGTTTCCAATTATAAAAAAGGGATTTTTTAAATTTATATCAATTTTTAAATCACACACATAGGGGCTTTAAAACTGCATTGTTTTTTCGGCCACTTGGGGGCAGAAGAACAAAGAAATAAACACATACAGTACTTCAAATACATATGCCATATAAAGACGTTGTGGCTAACATGTTGGCAATCGATTGCCTATCAAGCAGACACCAGAGCTGCCAAGTCTCACACTTTGTGAGATTCACACAATTGACACAGATCTCACAATCTCACACCACACATGCCTTTTCTCACGCTAACTTTTCGTCTTTGTGATTTTTAAGCAAAGGAACAGCAGTTGTTTTTTTTTTTTGCAAGTTCAGGCACAGAGTGTGACAAGGTTAAGGCAGCACTTTTCATGGATTGTCCATGAACACACTGATCATCATCTGTTTGAACCAAACGCATGCAACAAGAAATCAACAAGCTGATAATTTATGCAGATACAGATTCTAAATGGATAGACCTAAGAGACTAAAGTGGGGGCTTATATCTTTCTTATCCTATGTTTTGAAGAAAAATATGTGTAATATCTGGAGTGTAGTGTAGTGCTACCTAGGTAGCAAGACCATTTTTTATTTTTGAAACAACTCCTTGCTGTTGCTGAAGCAGGGTTGATGAGTGGTGAGACTGAACCACACAGTAGATGTGTCAGAAAACCAAAACAATTCAGTAGAAGAAGCTAAAAGCACTGCATATCTGAGGGGAACTGCTGTTTGGAGATAAGTATATAGTATTTTGGTCACATGTGACCCCTTTTCATATGGTCATTTGACCCATTTAATGCAAAAAACATTATTAGGGCAGCTTTAAATCAGGTTCATTTCCTAATCTGTTATTAACACAAACACAGTGATTTAATCTCATTTATCAAACTATATGCAGAACGTATCAAAAGTACATGATTTTATGACAGAAAGTGGAAAATGATTCTCCACCTTGACCTTCAGAGGTGGTCACATTTTTTTGTAAGGCAGCAAGAAACTACAGGTAGCTTGTTAATTACTCACTGCATGCCATGATGAGTGCAGTACAGCTATTATCAGCTCTGTCTCAACCCCTGGGGCACTGTGGTAATTCCCTCTGCTCTCCTTCCAAAAGCTCGTACATATAATGAGTTTGCTGTGATGATTACAGCCGGGAATTTCTTTTCTGAACACCCTCGTCAATCTGCAGAGGTTTTGAAAGCCATGTGATCATTACATCTAAATAGTTTATTCGGTAAAATGAGACATGAAATTCTGAAAAACTATAAACTGTTTTTGATCTCAAATCTCTGTGCAGATGTGTAACTTGGTAAGGACACAAAATACAGCATACATGTGATTAACAGTCCCGTGTTATGACCTAGTTTTTCCAACTGTTATGATGAATGATCTTGTATCTTTTCCTAGTGAGAAACTCATTTGGTCCATGCCCTTATCATGTGTAAATATCAATCAGTGTCCATCAATGACAGAGCAGCAGTATGTAAATATATGGTTCATGCCTTAGGCTTCATGAGTGACCCATTTGAGAATGATTGACCATAAACACACTGCTCAGTACAGTAACAGTTTTCTGTTGGTCATGTTATGACATCAAGACAGCACTCCTCAGGGTGGGGTAGGCATGGTAAGTTTATAGCAGTTCAATAATTAAGTTTCAGTGGATTCAGTTGGATTGGAATTTGATTATAAAAAGAAAGGAAAATCACTCTTGCTATCCTATCCTAAGATGCTGTGTGAGTGCAAGATTGAAACCTTATATATATGCAAATTTCCCGGCACTGAGACACCTCTAAGAGGCTGGCATTTCTGATAAATGAGATAACAAAGTGTTTCAGGAAGGTGTAGGTTGTCCCTTATGGGAGGTGGTTTGTTATTTTTCAGAGAAATGTGTTGTTCCCAGGCCCTCAGTCAGCGCTGTTCCAAAGCAGAGTCTGGAAAATCCATCACCTGCTACTAGCACCAGTTCTATCCCTAATATGGTATAAATAGAAGGAGAAACACCATATCTTGTCTATTTGTAGTCCGAATTATGTGTGGGCTTCTGACCTTACAGTATTATGACCCAGGCTCTGTGGATTGAGGCCTAATCCAGACCAGTATAGTGGTGTATATACAGTATAGTAGTATATAGGCGATATATATACAGTACCAGTCAAAAGTTTGGACACATCTTCCCATTCCCTTGAATGAGAAAATGTGTTTGACTGGACGGTTTATATACTACTAATTACTAATAACTACTCGTTTTTTGAAAGAAACATAATACTGTCCATATTATGATTTTTATCAACAGACCCGCAAAGTTGCACAATATTCATACTTAAAGTTCAACGTATTTTATTTCTTTTCCCTAAAGTATCCACTTATGGCAACAAAAGCATGATTAATATTTTTATTGTTATGTTTTGACAACTCAAAGCACTTAGTTAAAGCAGTATTCATTGATTTTTCAGCCACTTAAGGGCAACAGAACACACTGTACAGACATTTAATCACATTAGAAAGTTGATCTGTGTAATGAGAAGCATTAGCATTCATTTGGAGTTGTGTTTGTGTCCACTTGATGAATGTGAGTCCAATATTCACTGTCCTTTTAGCTCTGTTGTTGTCTAGATCAGCTACTGAAGGAGATATTCCACTGTTTAGCTGCTCAGTGCTAAAATACTTTCACCAGCTAGCTGCTAATTTTGTCTGTTGGTGCTGGGTAAGTGTATAGTGGGTTTATCACAACTTTTTTCACTGAAAACAGACTATGCCTTGCTGCTGCTAGAAACAGTGTTGACTGAGTGAGACCAAACAAACACAGTAAAATTGCAGGCAGAAAGTTGCAGAAAACCAAAACAAATAACTAAAAGAGGCTAAAACGCTAAATAGAGTGGAGAGGAACTGCAGAGTCAGGTTGTAATTCATTTGTCATTTGATCCATTGTTAATATAAAAACACTGATAAGCAAAGATTTAAGGTTGTTAAGGCTGTTGCCTTGATTAACTGTTTAAAAAGTAGTGACTTGAAAACACAAGGTAATATGTATTACACCTCCTACACTAGAAAATTTGTTGCTACAGAATAAATGCAGGATATTCTGGTCTCTGTTGCCGACTCACCACACACCAACAAATACATGGAATGCACACATTATATCCAGATACTGTACCTCTAGCTTTTGTTGTGCACTCATTCATATCCCAGCGGGTTGAGCCTATCTCATCTCTGTTTTACTTGTCTGCAGTAGAGCTGTGTGTACATATTGTGTGCACATGTGGGTGCTAGCTGTTACTTTTTCTTTAAAAGACATTTTTATCAACAATATCCCATACTTGCAAAAAACAACTTATTTCTCAGCCATTAATGGTTCAATATAAAGAATTTTTTCTTTAGCATTCCTTGTGTCTGAAAGAAATAGGAAAGGGATGAACAGTGTTGTTTTTTGACTAAACATTAAAATGATATTACAGTTTAAGCAATTACAAATGTCATTTATCATGCCAGTGCATCTGTGAAACTAACTGATTTGTCAGCATTCTGCATTCTTTAAGTGGTTGTGAAACACGACACAAGTGAAGTGCTCGAGTTGCAACCTGACAAAGAGGTAGGGGTCCCATCATGAAAGGAACTCTGCTATGTGATGGGGGATAAACAGGTACTGAGCTGCAGACTATATAGAAACTTAGCTTTATATTGATTCTTATTGTAAGCCTGGTGCTGTGTTGAACTGTCTGGGCATTCCCGGTGCTCATTATTGCGTTGATGCGAAGCACACAGTAGATGCTGTAGATCACTATCTGGAGGTACAGAAAAGATGAAAGGCTGATTTATGTAAGACTTTGCTCCTGCTGGTGCTTGTTGGTGTTAGGATGCAAATATGGCCTCTTAGGGAGAATTTGGAGCTATTTATCATGGTGAAGTACTTTGGCACTATTATGTGTGTGAGATAAAATTGATTTCATTTTGATACTTTGAAGTATTTATTTCCCAGTAAACCTGTGGGTGATCTCATAATCTTGCACACTCCCCAGATAAGATTGTTGTCACTTGAGGGGCAAGTTTGTCCTGAGGGTGGCACCAGAAGAAGAAAGTTGCTACTTAATTTAACTCTGTGCAGTGGTCATTTTAGATAATCTATAAGCTACATGCTTACAGTTAGCATACTACACTAACGCTAGCAAAATGTCAGTATATTACCATGCTAGCTGTATTCATTCTAACATTAACATAGACATGTATTTTAAATACATACTAAATCTTGGAGAGGCTAACATGATATCATGCTTACAGTTAGCGTATTACACCAACATGCTGTCGACTGTTGTCAACATATTACTATGCTGCATTCATGATAACATTCTGGTATTCACATGCAATATGTAACAACTATTGGAGACGTTGACATGCTAGTATCTCTCACAGTTAGCATGTTGTGCTGCATTCACACAATGCCAGCAAGGAAAAGACAGAAAAATCTCTTATTCTGAAATGGCAACCCAACTGCTTGCCTTGTCACACCAATGAAAGAGCCTAAATATGTAACATGAAACAGTGTATAAATCCCCTTAAAATAGCTAAATCAGTTGTAAAATCACATCTACTCCTCCCTAATTTAAAAATTCAAAATCTATGCATGTGCAAATATTTTTAATTTCAAAGGTTTTCAGTGATCACAGAGAAACTTTCCTCCTTCAGTAGATGAATTTGAAAACAAACTCTGCACATACATCATTCTGCACAATGAAGCTCAAACATCCAACTAAAGGTACAAGAAGAAAAACATATTTTTGAGTAGAGGGGGACTTTAAATTAGATACAGTAAGCACAATAACATATGCTAATATTGCTGTGCTAATACTAATAAAGCTGCAGTTATCACTGCCAGAGAAGCTGTTTTCTCTCTGTTACCTGTTTGACAAACACCTGCACATGAATAAAAACCTGCATTCAGTATTTATACTGTGTCCTGGTCAGAGGCACATGAGCCATTTCTACTGACAGAATGCGTTTATATTACTTATTTGCCTCTGTATGTATTGATATTCTGATTGTGAATACATTATTTAATAAACCAGAATATGATCAGAGTGTCTTTTGAGCACTGGAAATGATTTATTAGGCAAAATGCTTCAGGGAAAAAGGAAATTATGTAACTCATAACAAACCCGATGCTCAGGAATTTTCACATAATTGAATGGCAATGATGATAAATGATGTAAAATATGAATGTGTTTCTTGCCGACAGACTCTCCTACTTTCCCTTACTTTGATTTTATCCATAATAAGAGTTAATGGGGGAAATAACACTCCATCTTCACTCCATTATGAAACTGCTGTGATGTTTTGATGTATCAGATCAGTGCGATCAGCTGCAGTGTCCAATCAATAACTGATATCCGTGAAGGCTGTTCTCGTGTGTCCTCGCTCATGGCTCCTCAGAGATCCTCCTTGTTCCTCGCTCCTCAAAGCAGAAATAAGAGCTTTGAGACAGCCTTCAAGATGGCAGACCAGAACAACTTCCGGTTCAAGCAAGGAGCGAGAAAATATCAAATAAGAGACTTGAGATGTACCCTATGAAATATGATCCAGGAAGTCGAAAGTTGTCCACCAGGAATGTGCGCTTGCATGTTTGTGACAGGCTAACACAGTGTCTTGCCGGATGACGCTGTATTGCATTGCAGCAAATGGTGAACCAGGTTCAACTTTATGGCCAGACGACCCTGTCTTGTTTTGCTGGAGCTCCCTGTGTTGGCAATTTCACTTTCAAAATATAACTGAAGCTAACGAGTGGAACAAGTGGACTGGCAGCACTGGATGAAAAGTCAGTGCATTACCAAAACCAAAAAGTTATCAAAAAGTTGTTCCAAAAAGTAATTTTTACCTTTCAGCAACATCACCAAGAACATATAAATGACTGCAGAGATTTGTGAGAGAGAATGTGTGATATATATGATCTTGTAAGTAATCGTCGTTTTATTTCATGATACTGTCATTTGTCTCAAGACAGTGCTTGAAAGTGAAAAGTCATGGATGCTCTCCTCTTATAATCCACATTATGGTGGATATTGCTCATTGTCTTGGTATATGGGTAATAATCATTATTCAGAGGCCTTTGCTTTTATGAGTCAATTAGCCAACAACAAAACACAATGCCTCAGCATCAGCAGCACTGCAGGGAATTCCCACGTTTCCCATTGACAAAACCTCAGTCTGCTGGTCCTGCAGTGTCTCATCCTGTACATTCTCAGGAGGTGAGACTATTAACAACAGTATTAAGCTTGAGGCTTCCAGCAAAGTAGCGATAATCACAGTAGGGGAATACAACCCTGAAGATAGTCATGCATGAAGAATGCCACAGGAGACAGCACTGTCAGATGTACACATACAGTACAGTATGTATACACACACTAAAAATAGTTAGAGTAAGAGATCCAGTGTTTCATACTATTTGGCATTACACAAATTCCTAATATCATATTATATACACTGTATATGCTATTTTACCATATACAGCACCAGTCATACTCATTTGTCAATACAAGTCTAGTCTGTACAACCTCACTGCACTTAAACATACTGTATTTCATCACTTGTAATATCACTAAAATAATACTGTAATCCTCCTGCCGGGATTTAAACTTCAGGTTTGATTCTTATTAGACCTGATCCAAGACAGGGTTTTTACATCCCATACTGATATTTTTGGTTTGATGTGGCTAACAGCTGATATCTGGAACTAATGTTCAGCAGGGCTGTAGCTACCATTGGTCAGGTCCTCTGTATTTTTTCTGGGAATTTGGAGTTGTTAGTCACCTGGGAGGTGTTACATAATGTAATTTAAAAACTTTATGGGTATGATGGGTATTTTATAGGCTGATTCCAGAACAAAATAATTTACAGACTCAATATACGTGTATTTAAATGCAATTACTTTTAAGCTAGCCAACAATTCAATCAATGATTTAGTGTTTCAGAAATTAAAGGATTTATATTCAGTATGCTTAAAAGCCCCAAATTATATGCAATTAGAATTTTCCACAGATTTGTACCCTGAAAACATCATGTAGATCATGATAGGACATGAAAAACATGTAAACCTCTTGACTGAAACCACTGAAATTTAAGAGTTAAAGGTACACTGTGGATTTTTCTTGTAAACAAAGAAAAGTTATGTTTGCACATCGTGTAGCCCATATCGTATAACAAACATGCTGAATTCATTTCTTTCCAAATAAAACATCTGCAAAGCCAAAAATTGTGCATTGTTTATATCCATGTCTTGTTCCTCACTGCCTTTGTGGGCACATTAATACGTTTGTTGGCGCTTTACTGCCAGCAACTGTGAATCAGTGGAAAAGTGATAGCTGGATGTGAATTGTGCTCATGTGCATGTGCATCCTCATGCACAATAGAAACAAGACGGTGACTCTCTCATTAAAACACTGCCCCATAGCACTACTAAAGGTCCAAAACTCCTTTAAGCAACTTTTTAAAGGGTCAGTTTACGAGTTAACCCAAAAAACTAAATTACAAAAACCTTAATACAGTGAAGGTAGTTGGGATTTAGTTTTTGGTGGCCACTCGGCACTGTAAAATTGCATTCAGAACTTTCAACAGCAACATGTCTTTCCAGATATTGTGTGATACATCACTGTTAACAGTTTAAAGTAGCTCAAATAAACTATTCACAGAATGATGAAAGTTTAGAATACAACACAACACACAAAATGTGCATAGAAAGCTATTTCATTTCAGGTTTTCAAGCATAATGTTGCTGGTAGAAGCAGAGCTTCCATCATAAGATAATGACAGAAACATTTGTATTGAATTATTTAAAAAAAAAAAAGATCAGAGTGACTATAGCTGTTTCTCATGGAAGGTGTGTGAGCTGTCTTAAAGCTCCAGCTTTCACTGGGGTCAGAGGAGAAATGACACCTGACCGGCCAACAAAGCACAACTCTGCTTCCGTTCCATCAGTTGTCTTTCGACACAAGACTTTGTGTTTCCTGTTAATTCCCCTTCAAGAATGGCTAGACGGTTTTTCCCCTCTGAAGTGACAGATATTTTACCAAGCTCTCTGTTTGATAAACAAAAAGGGTTCAAGGATCTGTTTCATCCATTCAACATGTACACATCTGAGGTGATAATGAATTTAGGGGTTTAGCATGTGCACAGACAGTTCAAACACCTAAATTCAAGATTCAAGAAGAAAATGGGTTTAAGAGAATTATGTATGGCTATTTTGAAAGCTGACATATTTCTATGTTAGATGTAAAACAGTCATACTTTGGCCATGGTTTGACCTTTCGCGTGTTAGACTACCCCAAATTTTTATTTTACCTGAAAGCGTCTGCAATATAACAACCATCAATGCGCTCCAGAGCTACTTGAATCCTTGAAAAAAAATCTGACATGTTCACAATTCACAGGTCTGCATCCAGGCTAGAGCGTGTGGGGTTTGACTGATAGGTATTTTTGACTGATTTAAAAAAAACAAAAATCAGAAATCCCCATCAATTTATATGACTTGTAAAGAATGCGCATGCCAACAAACCAGAACACCTTCAGACCGATATAACACATCAAAGTAATTTATAGTGGTATATCCCTGCAATATGTAAGTAGCATTTGAATACATTTTTAAAAAAGCATTTTTTAATAAAATACATCATCTTACAAATGAAGGTTCATAATATTTGGGGATTTTCTTCTTCAGTTCATTCCATGCACGTCATATTTATATAATTCACAAATAATGCTTACTGGAGTATATATGAATAAAAAGGCAACATGCTTTTTAAAACTTTATCAATATATGTTGTTACACTGACAAAAATCACTAAGAATTTGATGAATATAACTTTTATTTTATTTATTTGCATAACCCATAATGTCTTAATGGACTTTACACCAAAGAACCAACCCAAGCTCTCTAAAAGACAATGAAAAACTCCCCAAATCTTTGGTATGTAAGGATATGGGGAAGAAATCTTGGAAGAAAGAGCGATATCCTCTCCTCACTGGATATTGGTGGCAGCTGGAACTGCTTTGATTTGTCTCCAGTCTTCAGCTGGAGCCTTGGGGAGATAGGGAAGGGGTGGGACTGGCTTGATTTGTCTTTAGACGGCAGCTTGACCCTTTTTGTCTTCTTGGCTGCTCTCAGACTGTTTCTCTGTTTTTCACAGCTGCTAATTCTTTCCCCAATTTTTCAGTCTCACTTTTGTACACGTTCCTCTCTGCTGTCACTGCCTTCTGTGTTTTCCTCAGCTCTTCAGTCTGGGTGTGCAGCTCTTTCTATAAGGACTCAGTTTTCTTGCAGGGCACCTCTTGGCTTGGGTTTCTTAACTTCTAAGGTATTTGTTTAACTGTTTTTTACACAAATGAAAATGACATGTAATATCGTGATCAACATTTGCTCTTAAAGTCAGTGGTTCAGTTAAGCAAGATATTCCTGTACTTCACATGGAACCCTATTTCTCTACACTGTCTGACTCACTTGCTGACTTCTAATGTGAAACTTTGTTTTGATTCAGTCTTGCAGATGAAGTGAGGGATATGAGAACCTATTGAAATATTAAAGTAGGACTAGTAAAGCATTTACACACACAGCTACATTTTCTCTTAATGTTCTCAAAAGCTGCTGTCACTACAAGCAACAACTGACGCATTCAGGTGACTGTCACCAGTTAATGTGAAACAACTGAAATAAAAAAAAAATTCTACTACATCATACATATCTGCTCTATAAATCACATGTCCCGTGTTCTCCACAAGGGAGAAATGTATATTTTATACTTTTTTGTTCCATGATTGTGCCCCCTACCTTTCATTTATTTCCATACAACTAATCAAATTTCTTCATTTTAAACCATATTTGCATGAAGCCGTATCATCAGCATTCTATCATGGGCAGACAGTCACACTGAGCCCGATAGCATCCTGCTACACAAAACAACAACAACCCAGATTAGCTTTCCCACTAAACTCTCCTTCTTATCTAACTTACAAACATGAACACACGTCTTGTCCTGCACGTTAGCTTGTTGAACAAGCCACCAAACTAGTGCTGGGAAGTTAGAGTGTTTACATTTTGAAATGCATAAGTTGCATAACCCCTAAAATGGAGACTTTGAAAATGCTGTTGATCCCATTTCAGTTTAAAAATTCTGGGATTGCATTTTAGTCTGTACAGGCGGAAAACGATGACACAGGCACCCACGTTCACTTCCTGATTGAGTCTTATCATTCATGACTTATATTCATGTGTTACTTTCAGTAAGAGTTCCACCTTGTTGTCGGTCCAAGCAAAGAAATCTCTGGTCTTACTTTTCGCTATTGCTGTTTTTCCTCCATAGTATTGTCTGCAACTAAGCAACCAACCACAGGGTAGACAATCTGCTTCCTGTCTACACCAGTACGCGCATGCCCACTTACATGATTTCAGGCGTGTTAGTATGGATGGAAATTATTTCTGAAATGGTGCTAAAACGCTTGTGTGGACGGAGATTGTTTTTGTTTTAAAATGTGGTTTTAAAATGAAAACATATTAACTAATGTAGATGTGGTCTAAGAATGTACCTACTGAACAAACAATGCATCAGTGTAAAGAGCAGGGTCATACACAGGAGTTGTTTCAAGTCAAGTCAAGTCAAGTAAATTTTTTATTTATATAGCACCAAATCACAACAGAAGTTATCTCAGGGCACTTTCAACTGATCCCTGGACCAGATTTCCGGAAAGCTTCAAGAAGTGGATTTTTAGCCCTGGCTGTGACGAGCCCACAGCTGAGGATATGTAATGCTAGTTGGGCTGTGGCATACTTAAAAGAGGACCAACTGCCTTGCACTCCTTTGCAATATTTACAGTGTAAAATACGAGGCTGGCAGAGGAGTGTGTTCTTATTTATCTTGGCTCTCAGCTTATCAGTGGAGATTGGAGCTGTTATGAGAAACATTTTTGTGGGTGGTCTCTCCTGTGTTTGTGGTTTGGCTATGATGCTTGGAAGGAATTAACTGTAGCCTTGTGTGAATCTGTATCCTGCTGTTGTATCTTCTGCACACTTGACCAATAATCCCTCACTTCATCTCAGGCTCCTCCTCAGGCACTTCTCTGCTTTGGGAATGTGAAGTTACAAGCGGAATACAGAGCTAACTATAAGTTAGCAAACTCTGAGCTTATTTAACCCTTAACTCTTTATTGAATGAAATGCCCAATCCTAAGAACAAATTGACAAGAGAGCGTAAACAGCAAGGTACAGAGAAACAAAGAAAGGAGCTCAGAGAGCTATTGTAACTGCCCAGTGCTAACTGTGCTAGCCTGCTACAGTAGTTCACCAACTAGCCTTGTGAGTAGTCCCTTCACCATGACTCTAGCACTGCGTCTTTCATGAGGAAGAGCGGATGAACTCAAGGCTTTCAATCACATATCTCAGTCTTCATCAATGGAAGGAGTGTAAACTCTGAATCTACAGATTGTTTGTGCGTAGTTATCTCCTCATTCATAAAGATTCATTTAATGTATTTATTTATTCATTAATTTATTTTGGTCAAGCTCCTTTTTCCAAAGCCATGAATGAACTTTAATGCTTTCAAAAGTTAGGTTGAACCATAACCACAAAGCTCACTTATTTGCTTTCATAAAAATACTGCTACCTCTTGAAATAAATACTAAATAGTATACTTAAAATGAAGCTATAAAACTAATGAATAGGAACTGTTTTAAACTTTCCCCACTTTCATTTTAAAGTAAAGAGAAAAATAATTTTAATAATTTTAGAAAGGGAAAGAATGATCTACATAACTTAAAATCATGAATCTGAATATCTGAGACCATGGAGTGAATTACACAGAGAAATAGGAATTACATAATAGTGGTACAGACAGTGGTAGTAGGTGCAGTGTTTTAGCTGATGATAGTTAGTGCCTTTTGCTTAAAACTATTTTCTACATAAGAATGCAAAACTATGCTATGTAAGTCATTGGAAATGAACTTGTGCTCTCTTGTAATCAAGCATTTAAAACAGCTCTTCTTCAAGGTCCCGGCACAGTGAGACATGCAGTCTTGTATTGGATGCAAACATTTCCGTCCCATCAAGCCAAATTAATTTGGGGATTTGAGCAAGCAGAGAGCAGAGAGCTTTTCTCAGCCGAGTGCACTTTAACCTGAACTTTCATCGCCTGACGTTGGTGGGTCTGGCTACAACAAAGGATAATGGTTCTGATGACGGATCCCAGTGCTGTCTCACTGTGTGGCATGCAGTCTGCTTCTGTGCTGCTGCTGTGACATACACACACACACACACTGCGACATTACTTTAGACCTCAATCAAAACTACTTGTTTGGCTTTGCCAAGACCAGCTCAGTTTCAAGGTGATTTATTTACGCTGTGAAAAGACTTCCACCAGACTGCACTGGATACAAGTGAATCACGCTCACAGGGTTTAATCCAAGTGCATACATGCACAAGTAAAACCAGCAAGCAATGGCAAGCAGGGTTACTCATAGTCCCAGAATGCTTTTTTGGTCCTTTGAATCATTATAAAAAAATCTCCGTGTGATTTGTCATGTTTCTCACGTCAGGAACTGAGGGCCGTACATTCAGAAAAAATGTTTTTCAGTCAGAGACACTTACATCAAGGAATGACCATTTATAGCAAATGGTTATGCAGTTAGATTTCGTGACATGATCAGGTTGAAATGTCTGCAGTGTACGCCTAGATGGATGTGATTGGATGTTACCAGTCATTGAGAAGCATATAAACAGCTGAGACCGATCAACTGAAACAAACGCGAATTCAGTGCTCTGCCTGAACTAAAGCTAAGCTCCATAGTTATGTTTCCATACTAGGCATATTAAAATGTCCAAAAATATATTTCTTTTTATACACAGTTTTGGTCCCTTTCAATATATATTGAACCATTTACAAACATATTGTGAGTTATAAATAAAATTAATGTTGTTTTCAGTATTATTATTATTTTTGGAAATACAATATAGCCTTCATCACCATTACTGCTATTCAAGCATATGCTGTAGCCATCATGTAGATCCTATTGCCATAAAGGCAAATTCCATTTTATTGCAACTTGGGTCTTATTTTTGTATTTTTGGCAATTGTATCGGTTATGATAATACTGTAAAAAACAAAATCATTGCTGACATCATTACAACAGATGAGAGCCATTAGACAGGTTGTCAACAAGCCGACAGTTCTGTTCTGTAAAACGTGAGTTAAAATAGTACAACTATAGTATTGCACCAAGTTGGTGCAAACTGTAATGGATGTTTATAGCAGACATTTTGGGTAAAGGCCCAGTCGAAGCAGTATTTAAAACTTTGTAAAAACTACAAAATTTTGTGGAAATATTGTAGTTTTTACAATATATCAGTCAATTTCAACGGAATCTCTGCGATCTGCGTATTCACTCACACAACAAGTGAATCAACACCGATCTACTGCTTCAAATTCAGTTTTGAACTTTTGACCTGTGTATACACACCCTTGACCAATGGCAAGGGTAGCATCTTCATAGCTGACCTGTGAGGGAACGCAGATCCAGACAGTTGAAAACAGAGGACTCTATCATAGCTTATTAGCTATTGCATCATGCACTTTGATTTAGAGGTGCAGTGTGTAGAATTTAGTGGCATCTAGCGGAAGGGACTTGGCAGAAATCAAAAATAATATTCATGCGTATTTCTCAATTAGTGTGTAATCACCTGAAAATAAGAATTGTTGTGTTTTCATCACCTTAGAATGAGCCCTCTACATATACATAGGGAGCAGGTCCTCTTCCACTTTAGCCATTTTGCACCACCATGTTTCTACAGTAGCCCTGAATGAACAAACACTGGCTCTAGAGAGGGCCTTTTGCTAACTGAGTTAGTACAGAGAGCTATTGTGATGATCAGTAGCTAGCAGGCTCCCTGCTGGCTAGCTCATTAGCAGTTATCTTGCCAGCTGTAGTAGTCCGCCAACCAGCAAATAGTCACTGCTTCACCAAGCTTTTAGCACCACCTATTTCACATGGCTAAACTTCTCTGTACCATGGTGTGGCCTGGCTTAACATTTTTTAACGTTAATGTTTGTTCTTTTTCTTTCAAATATCTGTATGATTGTCTGACTGCTTGTGTTGCTTGTCCAGTCAGTCTTCTTTTTAGCATTCCCAGAATAACTTTGATGAGTACCATGTTATTATTAATAATAGAAATTATGGTCACAAGAATCATCCTAATTATCAATAGCAACCTTAAGATTTTAGCAGTTGCAAAAGGTGTATTGTGAATACCACGTCCTCCCTCTCTATCTGTATGTATCTCTATTTTCCTCTCAGCTGGCCATTCCTCTATGCTTTCTAGTGAGTTGTTGTTGCCCTGAGTAACAAATCAGCTCAGGAATGTGTGTTGTCTCTTGCAAATGGATTTAGGGCCAATAAATTTTCGAAAGCCAAGTAATGGACAGACCTTCATATTGATGAAGAGTTGGGCCTTGCCTTGAGAGAAACAATGTTTCTGGAGTATTGACTTCTCTTGGAGTATTTGTTATGACAAAAGGCATTTTCCCTCTTTAGTGTGGAATCTTATCGGGGTTTCAGGCTGTGCTGATAGCTCTGACTCACTGTGAATTAGAGCAGGAAGCCCCTGTTTGATTTACACCTCACCCGCTCCCAGCGACAGCACAGCAGACAATCCCTCTAAATGAACACACACTGTAGGCTAAATGTAGCCTGACCCGACACTGAACGGTGTTTCTGGCTGCAGTCTGCAACGCCACAAAGGCCAGATGCTCTCTGCTTCTGCTTTTCAGATTGGAAATAGCTCCCATCCACAGCTAATGAACATCCTTTCACTGGATGACAAATTGAGGAGACAAAATGTGTGTCAGGTCATCATAAAGTATTCTCCCACAGAAGCAGTGTCGAGTGCTGCCTGTGGATGTGGGGAATGTGAATCTGCTCTGTTGTGCAGCAGTCAGGCAGACAAAGAGCTGGGCCAGGGCCGTCAGCAACTGTGGGACACACTAAGCATCTGGTGACAGATCCGTCGGGATGCATGACCACTTTACACTGGGCTGCCTGTGTGTGGGAGTCCTGGATAGATACGTGGAGTGTTTTTACTGCCGACTTAGTGCACACCTCAGGAATTCCAGCACAGTCCTGTCCTCACTAGTAAAACCTGCTTGTGTGCTCTACTCCAAACAGCCATGTGTTTAATTGTCTGTGGTAGGAGCCTGCAAAGCACAAGTGCCTCCTTTTTTTCCACCTGTCACATGAACACATCACTAGGTGTTCTTCACTTGGGCTGAATAAATCAGGACAAAAAGCAACGCCCTGCTGCATTCATGCAACTGCTGGAGTTGTTTACGAGGATGTGGAGGCTTTGCAGGAGCAGTTTGATGATACAATGCTGATGATTCAGCACAATTATGATGAAATGTTGCTCTTAAAGGTCAGAGTTTGTAGAAAGAAACTGCTTTTCTTAAAGATTCCAAGTTAGAAGACTTTTTAATCTGACAGTATTATGTATTCATTCTGTTGCACCATCGTGACCTGTTTGATCATTTGTGAGGATTATTACAAAAGACAATTATTCCTGGTCTCCTTTCATACTCATGCCACCCTGTCTGAGAAAATACGTTGAACCCTGTCATTGTGTGTGGCACGTTGGGTAAATGTGTCAGAACTGTAACCCTACGCTTTGTGGTCACAGCCCATTCTGAGCAATTTCAACCTGTACACTGTACAGTTATGTGTAACAATGGATCCATGTGAAAGACTCCTTATGCAAGCGCCAAGAGTGTTAGGTAGTACTGTGTACTTTTCAGAGGTGTACACTATTTCCATTCGGCATTTGGTGTTCTTTGTAAACTGATGATTATGGGATATAACAATATGTACCTCATTATACATTATATACTGTATGTGTCAATCAGTCTAGTAGTTTTATCCTGTAAGGGATGGTGGTCTTTAAAAAACATGATCAACCTCTTCAGGTTGATATTTTGCCAAAATCGTGTTCTTTGAATGTGTACCTTAAATAAATATGGTGTGTTTCTGAGATATATGCCCAAACATGAAAAATATTCATTGATACAAAGGTATAGAGATGGTAGCAAATAATTTGTTAGTATATCTGTGAATCAATGTCTTATTTTCACATGGTTTGATGTACCTATCAGTTATGATAACACTTTTCTCACCTATGTAATAAACAGGAATTACCCTTTAATGCACAGTTTAGGCAATTGATTCATTTCTTCACATTGTATACTTAATTCAAAGGGAATGATTCTGCAGTCACTGTCCATCTTACTTTATGTTTTACCATGCAATTACTTCATTGATAGACATTGACAATAACTGTTCCTGGAGAATGATTACATCCGTCCGTGATTGTACATTGTGAATCAGAGTTTGTTGAACACTCTACTGTGCTGTGTATGCTAAAACATTGGTACAGAGCATTTATTGGATCACGTGGATAGTGTTGTTGTCTCTGTTCTTATCACTGTATGACTCAAGGGATATGCTAGGAATTTAGTATTGTATTTCTACAAACATTGAGGACGTGTGCGATGCCCATGTCTGCGAAACTCTATGCCCCCAATTTGTGACCCAGACTTGATGAAAAACATTGTTGTCTCCAAGCCAAATGTGAGATAACCACTGACACCACTGATGACATCACTGTGACATCATCAGGGGGCTATTTTTTTTTAAACTTGACAAAGCTCCTCCAGAACCACAGAAAACATTATACAATCGTTATCACAGACTGAGTAGCACTCCCCATGATAAGTCAAATGATCTTGATGTGTAAAATTGTTGGAATGGCTCTTTAAATTAACTGAACAAATCAATCAATTCAATGAAAATGCTGCATTGAATTCTCATAAACCGTGGTCATTTTGTGGGTTTCAGGTATGTTTAAGTTATATTTTTATATGAACGCGAACGCTACAGAAGTGATAAACTGGCACAAATAGCTGTACCACACTGTAAAAAGCTAGAGAAAAGTTCAGAAGAAGAAGATGTTCATTTTATAGACTTTGGCTCAGCTGCCAAAGTCTTACCAATCCTCAGACACCTCCTCCTCAACTCCTAACTGCTGCACAGCTGCACCACCGGATCCACTCTCTACACTCCTGAAACATCACTGCCTGGCTGATCCAACAGCTAGCTCTCAGCACATAGTTTGCTTTGCATATCTGCCTGACATATTGTATGTGGTAAAGACATATTCTAGATTCAAATTATCCCCAGAACAGACCTGTTTAGATGTTTGTTTGAAGATCATGGGGCATTCCATTCTTGAATCCCAATTAAAGAAAGATCAGGTAAACTGGGGTTCACAGGCCTCAAAGTTGGCAGAAGCTGACATAATCCTATCTTGTTTTTATGCCGCTGCCTGTGACTTGGTGTTTTGTTCCTGTGGCTATAAATATCTGAATGTGTGCCAAGCAGAAAACCTTTCTATGCAAAGTATGAGAGAGCTCTTACTATACTTCCATTTATGAAACACTGTGGCACTTTGAATAATAATTTGTATCTTGTATGTTATTCCCCCAATAAAATCAATTACCGGAAACCTTAAAAAATACCTTACCTTAAAATGACCTCTGCTCCCTCACTGAAAAATCCACATTGAATATGCAAATATTGTTCATTTCAGAAGTTTAACTACACAACATGTCTCCTATTTCACCATTCTCAGTGTGTATTCACTGGAGGTTTCAAGTTTCCACATCACATATATAAGTTACACACTGGACCATGACTGGCTCCAAACTGTGAAAGATGCCTAAATAAACACGACATACATTATTATGTGTATTTTGTTCTTATGTATGTATTTACCGTGTCATAATAATGTTAAAAGGACAATTATTTTCCTTTTTTGTCTTTAGCAATTGAATTAACTAAATGCACAGTCAATAGAAGTGCCCCTCTGGTGGAGGAGTCATCGTCAGTCTGTGTCAGCGATGATAATCTCTGCCCACAGTTGGACAGTTGATTGTTTTTCATTTTGGCATGGAGAGTGAATTTCCATTTCCAAAAACAAAAAGCTGCCTTGCACCTCCTAATGACCGCAAAGCACACCTCTTTAATCTGGGCCAGCTGTGACGGTACCTGACACATGGCAGTCTGTACAAGCCCAACCCATCATAGGACCACACCTGGCATGACTCAGTAAGTGATCATTGACTGCTTTCTCTTGTAAGATCAGTAGCTGTGTGTGCATAATCAGCACAAACACAAATACAACAATGCAAGTAATTTCACTAAAATATTTAGTTTTAATTGAATTCTAGTCAAACACAAAGAAATGAATCTGTGTACTCAGTTTTACTCTTCAGTTGTATGTTTCCAGGCTGTGGATGAGCATAATATTCCTGGAATGGACCGCGTGGATGAGTTGGCAGAGTTCCTGGTTGAGCTACGCACAAAGACAAGCCCAATACTGACCAACCAGCAGGCCAGCATCATTGTTAGTCTGTGGCAGAACCTGCAGGAGCAATCTGATAAGGACTAGGGGGTGTACACTGCTCGGCATCAGGACAGGCTGCTGACAGGTCGCTTTAGGTCACCAAAAAAGAAGGCTGTTTTCACTCATGGTGTGGAGAGCACAAAGAGATGTGATCTGGGTTCGAGTTGCTCAGTGATCAGACTCCTGCTGTCTGATGGAGACCATCTTTGTCAGGCTGTGTAACATTCACAGAGGTCCAGAAAAGTCGGGAAAACATAGCATGTCAGGGTTATCTTGCATTCTACAAGACTACATAAAAATGTGCGGCTAATTTTGGGCAATGGCATTGTGATGCAGCAAACAACCCTTCAGCTGATTGAAGTAAACCAGACCAACCTCACCCAGTGGCATAACCAGCAGTTAAAGGGGCCAGAGGACACTGTACTTTTGCCGCCACACAGCAATCAGCTCTCCACCTTCAGACTCACGGATCCAGCCACAGCCTATTCTTTCCAGCCTCCAACTACTTCCTTTCACAAATGTGCAAAAGAGGGGTTCAGAGTGATTTACCCCAAGCCAACAGCAGCAATGCTCCCCTGTCCCATGCATGAACCCAGTGCCCCCAGCCCTCCTGGTGTCGTTTTACCCTTTCCCACATCTGTCCTCATTGGGGCAGCCATTGACAGCATTAAGTGACAAAACTGCACCCACAAAACAACAGCACCATCGACTGTCATGTACAACACTAGTAGGAAATGTGGCCAGTTTCATGCACAAGAGATTGACCATAGTCAGTACAAATGAAAGATTTATTGTTTTCCAAACTCTGAGCATATCAGCAAAGAACAGTGGTTGGACACGCTTAGAAAATAATTTGACCCTTGGTTACTTTAGCTAACTTAGATATTTAATTTACAAGCATTTTTGCCACTAAATTTTAGTATTTGGATCCTCAATTGGAAAAAGTGATTTTACATTCTTTGCATCAATCAGGATTTGAATCCTTTGAATCGGAATCTGATGACAGTGATGGATTCTTTTGTCCCTGTCAATCAGATCCAACCTTTCCTAAACAGTCTTGAAGAAGCAGTTCAACATATCCTCTATGTTGAGAGAGGAGCTACTCTGACAGTGAAGACAGATGGCTCACCTGGACTTTTATTTATTTATTACATTATCTATCACATCTGTTATATTTTAGATTCATCTGTATATCATTTTTCAAGTACTGTCTGTATATAGATACATATGTATATACTTTTGTAATTATTCATGTTTCAATGTACAATTAATTATAACATCCATGGACAATCATGCACCTTACTACCATAGCAATATCCACCTGACTTGCACTAAAGTACAGTGTATTATAGCATATTAACATCATTGAACAGTGTATAATCAGCAAATAGTATATTGTAGTTATAATTATGGTTATATCTCTTGTTTTTTTTACTTTGTCACTTATTTAGTCATGAATATTACATACTTAAGATTTCAGTTTTCAAGGACATTAAACACAGATTCAAATCTTTGTGATTGTTTCATAACATTTTATTTGAGCAACTGAGACAGTTGATTTGCAGTTGTGTTAAAACTGCAGAAGAATGCAATAATTAGCAAATAATTCATCAAGCTGAATTTATCCTTCAAAGTAAAATGATGAATGTAAATGTCATTTGAAGCAGGAAAATGTTCTGACAACCAGGAACACGATCCTTTCCTAGATTTGAGCTGCAGCACAGGAGCAAATCCTCCTTTTTGCAAATAGAAGCTTCATGTAAAAACATATTAGGCCTATGTGTGGTGGAAGTATCACAGCCTCAGGGCACGGACCTGGAATTCACCGTTTGTTTAGTGGATAAGAGAGCACTGCCGGTGCTGCCGGCTACAGCAGGAGGTGGTGCAGAGTTCAGCTGCAGGTAAAACTTACCTGACAGACTGACCTGGAGCTGTCTGACTGCTGGGAAACCCAAATGGGAGGGAGGGGGAAGAAGGAGCTGACAGACGATCACAGGAGGGGACACATAAAGGGAACATTGTTCAAAATAGGCCACCTCCGAATCAGCCACTCATATTGTATATCTGCATTTATACATGAAACAATGACAGTAGAAATTCAGCTAATGTGAACTTCCCTTAAATTCAGAGGTATTATTTTTTTCAGCATCGGGACAGCTTGCTTTGTGCTGCATGTTCACTTTTACATACAGTACCAATCAAAAGTTTGGACACTTTCTCAGTGTGTCCAAACTTTTGACTGGTACTGTAAATACAGTGAAAAGCTGGTGCTTCAATATGTCCTGTATGTATCCCTATAAACACAGTTTTCATTATTAGTTCATATAATCAAGTGGAAATTTTGAAATAGTCATAAACTAACTTCAAGGTTCAAAGGAAAATGTCCTAAAGGTCTTGCTGTTTGAAACATGCAAAAAACAAAACTCCTAAGTTTGAATTATCCATCACAGGTATTGTTCAAAAAGGGCGTGTACATTTAGAGCTCTGCACATGCCAAGGGCTTCAAATTCCTCAACTAATGACCCCTCAAAACACATAAAAGTGGTGCATGCAGTATATTTGTTTTACTTCCACTGCAGCACAACTGTATATTTGCTGCAATGAAGCCCAACAGTGTGTTTTACAAATTAATAAACCTTTCTCCTTATGACTCCTAAGACTGTTGACATGAGGGTATCAGTTTGATCTGCAGGACTGGTGCTTATCCATCTTCCAGAAGATTGGGATCTCACTTCAAAGAGAAGCTCAGTGCTTCCTATCATTAGTGGTGAGTTATAAACCCGCAATTAAGTCCAAATTATGTCTATTAATAACCTGCATGGGAGAGGTTGAGAACTTGATGACTTAATATGTAGGTAAGATCAGTGAGAGGACGTCTATGAAGACATGATAATTTAAAGAGACAATCTGCATGCGGTCACTGTGACAATCAACTGTATGGACCAGGTGTTAAACTTCCTGAATACAGATATTCAGCATGCTTGTGAAAGGGCTGTCACCCTCCCTCTCATTACCCACAAATACCTGCTCCAGGTTCGCCGTTTCCAGCCGAGGGTAGAGCTATGACAACTTTTAAGCTGAAATACACAATCTTATGTAAACATCCTTAAGTCCTTCAAATTACCAAAAAAAAGGTTGTTCATCATTGCAAGTGTCCTGTATCCAGATACAATCCAGATGTGACTTACAGTAATATACTTCCTTGTACACATATGGATCTACTCCAGTCCAGAGGGTGTTGGTGATGCTCTTGAAACTGTTTGTCTAACAGATGTTCAATCAAACAATTGAAAAACTAAATAAATTAAACCAAAAAGGGTTAGTCTTAGAAAGTCAGAAAAGTGCTCCAAATGGATACACACACCTTTACCATCTTTCCATTTGCAGGACATGAATGCTAAGAGGGGTGACATATCCAGAGAAACTTTTTTAATGTAAATGACTTTCAAGTTTATTTATTTTAAACAGTGCACAGAGTCTCTCTTGAATCAATGGAGCTGCATTCTCTCCATTTACAGAAAACCAACTTTTTGGCAACAGCAGAAGCCATAATCAGCCACTTATTACTGGCACTGACACTCAACTAGATATAGTCTTTAATGTCAAACTATTCTTCCTCACTGCCACTGTGCTTTAATTTCAACATACAGTATTGTCAGTCTCAATGATTTCCAAAGCCACTCTTAACTGTTTTGGTGCTAATTTGTGGTGAACCACTGCTTGACGTGATGCCAGGCATGGTATTCCACTCCTATTAATTATTACCCTTCCACGTCTTCTTGATACTAATTCTGTTTTCATGTCTGCTTGCTGTTGAAAGCACCTCTACCTGCCTGTAACTGTCTGATGATTGTGCTCAGCTGTTGGCCTTCATCTCCTCTGCTGTCTGTGTGAACTTTAGAGTAGATGGAAAGTATAACTGAGTACCATCCACCTCTATCTTACTGTCTATGATATCACTTATCTTTCAGTCACTGTGCTACCAGAGGCTTCAGGAAAGTGACAGTTCTTCCATCGACCCCCTGGCAGGAAATAGGAGGAGGGCCTGTGCTTCACATCTATCTCAGTTTGCCATGATGTACTGTTCCTCCCCAGTCAGGCACTTTGACTGATGTGGACAGCTTAGTAATTTCCCTGCTGTCTGAGTCATCAGAGTATGTGAAGACATAATTAGTTTCATTGCTTTGAGACGAAGGGCAAGCTCCGTTTGGTTTAGACTGTAAAACTAACCACAAACATTTCACTTTATAACTTCATGAGACTTAAGGATTCTCTTTGAAAAGCAGGTGTGGAGGCACATCTCATTGTTGTAGATTAGACGTTTGGAAGCACTTTATTCGGTGCATCACTCCTTTGTCAGTGTGTTCACCTGCAAGGTTACTTCTCTCAGCACATTCAATATAAAGACATCAATTTAGCTCCAAAGTGCAGCTATATGCAGGTGATGATAGAATAGATAAAACACTTGCCCTATAATTCATATAATTTATGTCATTAAGGCCACCAGGTGCAACTGTGACCTTGATGTCTTGTAACAGTCCTCTACCAACTTCACTATCATCTCACCCCCAAACAACTGTAAGATTTTTAGTCAGACGTGTATTTGTAGTAGAGTAATATTTGCTTTTAGATGGCCTCAGACAGTGAAACAACACAAAATTTGCTCTTTTATTTGTTAACTCTGTACAGAGCAACAGCTCCCAAATAGCTAGTTTTCAACAGCTTGTAATCGGGACTGCTGATTGAATGCAAATTCCAAAATATTTGATGTAATACATAGTCGTTGTTGTCAGGTGAAAATTCATTAAACTCCAAATATAATTCACCCCAAAAGCATCAATGAAAAAACTATGACATTCCCTGGTATGGACTATGAAGAAACATCATGTTCTTCTCTCACACTAATCCTCCCGGATGTCCAAGGAGACCCTGAGAGGGGAGAAAAGCGTGGATCCCAGGGCTGCTGGGTATGTGTCTATCCCAGTTTGTATGGTTTATGGCTGCTGAGTGGACAAAAATCCCTCTGTCCACTGAACAGCTAAAACTGACCATTTCGAATTTCTACGTCTTCGCATTTGGCCAGTTTAGCCTCCTGTGGTAGAGTTTGTCTCTCTCCAAGGTGCTGAAACAGTTTTCGTGTTCTATATTTTTTCATGTTCCCTTTTCAGAGTAACTCAAAGTTGACCACACACTGCCACTCGGTACTTCTCAGCCTTTGTGGCTTCAATATACAGCCACCACCTTTGTGTCATCACCAACATGATCTTCGATGAAATATGGCAGGCCAAGACAAACAGCCACTCAAGCAGTGGCTACGTTATTTGTGGAAGTATGAGGCTCGACTGATATGTTTTTACACTGCATTTTATTTTAAATGTTTGACGGGGTGGGTTGTCTGTCTGTTTTCCATGTATAGCAGGCTAGGGAAAGATTGTGGTCTTTCGAAACAGTGATTTGAAGCATGGGACATGTCATGTATACTTTATTAACATTTAACTGAAGCCACAATCTTTTACTAGCCTTAACCAAACTGCTTTTCTTGCCTAAACCTAACCACTTGTGAGACTTAGGATACAAACTGGCTCTCTGGTGTCCCAGTCCTGCACTTTGTATGCCCACAATCCACCCAAACAACCTCCGACCAAATTCTGTGTGGTCACAAGCGTTGCACTTCCGTCACTTGAAAAAGGTTGTCATGGGACATAATCCAAGCAGCAATGACCTATTTCCTCAAAATGTATTTGGCATTACAAATTGGTAGTGTATAAACCTAATTTGGAGAAGACAAGATTGGATAAAGATAATAATGTTTGAAGTGGTGTTAACACTGGTGATGATTAGTTGAACATGACTTCTATTAATCATGTTTTCTGTGAGAGGGTTTCCAGAGAGGTCCTGACAGGTTGGACTCAGACATGTGGAATAAATTAGTTATATCTCCAGGTGATGTTTTTCTGACAACATGAACATGTTATTAATGGATAAGTGTGGGAATACAGGGCACCCAGCCATGTTGCTGGTGTGGAAAATTCACTTACACTGCCTTGCTTGTATTTGTGTGAAAAAGTTGTAGTTGTCTGTTGTGGATGTGAGTTATCCCCCCCAATTCACTTACAAAATACAGTTGTATTCAAAAATGTATCAAATTTTTACGGCTGACAATACTCCATGACCAAACTAGATTTTAAAAAATATAACAATTGTCTCCAGAAATGCTTTTCAGTAACTTCCACACTAAAACTTTACTCACAAGTGAAGAAACTTAAATTTAAGCTGTGCCTTCCACTATTATTCACAATGCATTATAAGAACACTACTTACTTACATTCAGAATTACCCAGGAGAGAGATGAGGATACGAAAAGATAAGGATTCAGACAGGTCTTTGGTAGGAAGCAGCTGTCTTTGTAGATCTAGAGAGTGATTTTGAATGGCAGATTTAGAGGTTTAACTAGGGAGGTATCTGCTGCTGTGCCTGCTAGCTCCTGTACTTCCACAGTGCCTCTCACAGATGGATGTGGAGCCTTGAGGGTCTGGAAGCTATTTTGGTGTGAAGGCAGAAAACCTGTCCAACAAGCTCTGTGCATTCACAAAGAATGTTCATCTCTCTTTTTCTCCTCAAGTCTATGAGGATTTTCAGCCTGTTGCCTTATTACACTATGAGTTTTAGGGCCAAAGAGAATTTTTTATTTTTTTTAATTAATCTTTTTTTTTATTATGACAATAAAGTTGTAGAATTATGAGAATAAAGTTGTTATTGTATGAGAAAAAAGCTTAATAGAGTTAATAGAGTTGTCAAGGGTTATTATTAGGCTACCAGCTCAACCAAATGTAGCAGCCCAGCAGCCATTGTTTGTCTCAGGTGACGTGCCTGAGTCAACAGGTAACATATTAAACAATTTGTCGTTAAACATTTGATAAATACAGTTTTGCTTGCTGAGCGAACAGGCTTACTGTTTCCTTATGTTATTTAATGCTGCATGAGATGATTTCTAACTTTCTTAATGGGTTAACGCTAGCAAAGTCAACAACATCCTGTCATGTAGGCCTAATAGAACTGTATTGCATGTATATGATGTGAGGCATTAACTGGGGCTATGTCGTTATTGCTTGTCCTAATGATCCGGTCCATGATCCACAGTAGGCTTAGGTATGTGAATTTTGTCTTGCCATTCTTGTACATTACATCACAATACTTTGTTCAGATTAAGGGTACAGTCTTTTAGCATGACTCACTCAATTTTAGGCTGTTAGCAGTAGTCTCTGACTATTGCTCTCTCCCAGGCAAGGGAACACATAACAGATTTGTTTGTCTTTAGTACCCGGAGCCTAAGCATCCAGAAGACACTAGGACAACAGCAGACCAGATGGACAGAGACTGTTTTGTTTCCAGATCCAGGTTTTTGAGACTTAGTTTTTAGCTTATCTTTGTTTTGTGAATGTTTGTTGGCCAATGGTAGCTAAGTAAGATGCTTGTTCACAGGACAATAGAATTAAACAAATTAATATTTTACAATATGTCATACATTGAGATAAACTGAATTAATACCTCTTGTCCTGTTTCCAGTGGTGGCTGTATGCACCTTGAGCTACATGGCAACTGCTAATAAGTGCCAAAGGAAGACCTGCATTGCAACAGGTATGCATTAGGTGAAATATGCTGGTTTGATATACAGTGGCAATATTTTCCAAATCATTCAGTATATCATCAAGGTATGTCTGGTATTGACCTACTGAAAGTATCACTTTGTTAACATAGTGCATATAAACATAGCACAAAAAGTAAGGAAATTTGTGTTTGGTAGATTATTTCTTTGTTGTAACAATGCTTCTTGGCAGTAAATCTTATACCATTGGAAAGCTTGTTTAGTTCCCTTTTAAATGGTACCACATTTGTAAGCTGAGTATGTGGCTTGCGTCCATGAAAAATTTGCCAAATCTTCTCTGCCAATGTCAAACAGCTTATTCTGCCATTGACTCTTGTTTGGTGTTTGGTGGATTGGTTGATTGAAGTTTGAAGAAACAAGACATATTGGCAATTTAACAATTTATTCATTTAACAAACAGGAGCCTCAGTAGCGTGTGGAAGAACCATACACAGCCACAACAGCCTGGCACCTCCACCTCATGCTGGTCACCAGCCTGGTCACACACTGCTGTGGGATGGTATCCCATTCTTCAACCAGCATTTGTCGCAAGTCAGCCAACATGGTTGTGTTGGTCACTCTGGCATGAACAGCACGGCCAAGCTGATCCCACAAGTGTTCAATGGGGTTGAGGTGAGGACTGCTGGGAGGCCATTCCATCCTCTCCACTCCCAAATTCTGGAGGTAATCTCTGATAAACCCTGCTCTGTGAGGGTGAGCATTGTCATCTTGGAGGATAGAGTTCGGTCTCAGATTGTAGAGATATGGGATTGGCACTGGTTGCAGAATCTCATCTCGATATCTTTCTGCATTGAGATTGCCTCCAACGATGACAAGTCTCGTTTTTCCAGTGAGGGAGATGCCGCCCCACACCATCACACTGCCTCCACCAAAAGATGTTACTCTATCAGTGCAGTAATCAGCATAGCGTTCTCCGCGTCTTTGACCCTACGATCCAACTGCTGTAGGCAGAATCTGGACTCATCGCTGAACATAACGTTCCTCCACATGTTCAGGTTCCAGTGCACGTGTTGCAGACACCAGCGTAAACAGGCCTGACGGTGAAGGGCAGTCATGGCAGGCCTCCTGGAAGCACCTGGGGGTACCAGAAGCTCAAAACAAGAGTAAATAGCTTTACTCAACAATGTTACCAATGCAGGCTGTGGATATTTACATACAAACATAAGCCCACTAGAAATGCAAACACAATTTTCCATAGGTACCAAGTTTCACCTTTTAATATGTCAACATATATTCTTAAGTGCTAGCAACAATGAAAAGATATGTCCAAGTACTCTGATTTTTTCATATTGAAATTAAATTTTTGTAATTTATGTACTGTGAGTCTTCATAATTCTTATACAGGGCATCTCTACATATCCATTTTTCATAGTACTTTCCTGCTTATTCTTCTCATTCTTCTCATCTGTGACTCCTGAGTTCATTGAAATTAAGCTGTCTCACTGTCTAGTTTACTCCACAGGTCCATGATGGCAGAGAAACTGTCAGAAACTGTGACTTTCCTGACAGGTTGTGGTGTCTCAGAGGAAACAAACACTGGATTGAAGAGCTAAAGGTACTATTATGAATATAAGGTGAACCAGTCAATTAATTAGTTTCCTATGTAACTCTGAAAGGGATCTTTAGAATTAAATTTTCTCTTGGCCATAATTAGTAACCAAGATATTTGATAGAGTGGAGGTTAAATCTTCTTTACAACAATTTATGCATGTCAGCTCATCCTTTTCTTAATTTTCAGTTTAGTTCCTCTTTGATAGCTATTAACATGCAGGTGTTGTCATGTATTTGTATTGTTTTTATTTTTAAGTCAATCTCATGAAACAGACAGTTTCCAGTACAATAGTGCAGTACTTTTTTTAAACTAACAGCTTAGCTGCTGATGTGTTTGAGTATGACACTTCGCTACTGATATGTTTTATTATTGACTGAACATCTCTGTTTGTTTATCTTCTTGTGTAACATTTGTTACTTTAGGTAAAACCATCTGCCTGATATATAGAATAAAGCACAAGTGACAAGTGGTTTATTTTTGGACTTTTTCTTTAGTCATCTTGTTTTTACTTTCACTTTGATAAGGCACTTATTGTTCTCTTACATCTTAAGTTAACAGAGATGTGTCTTCCCTATTTCAGATTGACAGAGTGGTCATCCTGCTAATGGAAGATGCTCAACTGGCAATTGTCTTCCATCATATTAGAGACAGGATTGCTTTGTTCAGTTTTCGCAAGCGCCAAACACACTCAAAGTGAGAGCAGGGTCTTTTTGAAAAGCTAAGGGAGAAGCTCAAACTTAGACAGGAAAATTACAAGGGGGCGGAGGAGCCAGAAACATCCAACAAAACAAAAAGTAAAGCAAAACCGTCCACAAGAAGTATTAAAATAGAATGGGTTCACACTAATGACAAAGTAACAAAACACGTCAGAGCAAAGCCAGGCAGGGGGATGAGAAAGCTCACATTTAACATTCAGGAAGGTTTTGATGAGATACCAAAACAGGGAAGGACACTATTCTTTCCAGATAGACAATCTAGCAAAGGTTACAAATCTGATTTTGAATTTGATGTTTGGGAACTCGGTCAAAACCAGTGCTGGGTGAAGAGTCTGATGATGACCCTGGCTGTGATGGTTATGTCTCTGAGCCTGATTTAGCACCAGGTGATGAACAATCGACAAATGACAATGGACAGAAATTATCAACAAGATTCAACAGATGAGCCCCATGACTCCTTTCCAGAGGTGTTAATTGTTTCTGACGAAATCCTCACAATCTTCAGTAACCAGAGAAAACCCTGCAAGCTCAAGTCGAGAAACAAGAACACTTCTCAATGTCATCAGTGATCCATGGCTTTCTCTCATGATACCAACTATGCTATTTTAGAGGATGCAATATGTGCAGACACCTCTGACCCTGAGATCATTTTTGGTGCACGGCAAACAGTGAATGTTGACTCCCTCAGTGACACACTGATCTATCAATCTGATGAGTTCCCTCAAAGCCCTCTTAATATTTTGCCTGAAATAACTTTGGTCTTGCACCACTCACACAGCTTTGGTGAGATGATAGAGGCATTTTCTGACCCTGGAATTTTGAACAAAACATTGAATGTGAGACGTATACTTCCTGAAACTCAATAGAAAAGGGCAGCAGGTCTGGTGTAGTCAGAGATGTCTACAGTAGCGTCTGGGCAGAGTTTTCTGAACTTTGTACCCTTGGAACAACTTTGAAAATGCCCTCTCTTAGGCATGATTTCTATGCTGCTACATGAAAAGCAATTGGGAGAAAGGATTTCAAGATTGCCAGTACTTGCCAATCAAGCTTGCCCCACCTTTTCTTGAGGAAATGTTTTTTGGGGCAGGGCACATTGACCTGAAGACAAGTTTTCTTCAGTTTGTGAGCTCCCAAGAGCAAGATGTCCTCGGGCATGCTTTAGATGATTTTATTTCTGTTGATGTTGATGACCTTCTAGAAGTGCTTGACAGCTATGAATGTAGGAATTTCCATTTCATGCCACTTTATACTTCAACTCCACATCAATCCAAAGGGAAATATTGCATAACAACTCAAAGGGGGCCTTTTTATGCACCATGAACACACGTGATAATTAAAGTACATTTTTCTGATAATGCCTATTTTTACTTAAAGGTTCTATATGTAGAATTGTGAAGCAATTTACATGTATTAATGCTTTTTAATTGCCAATGAGTGAATGGGTAGTAATGTTACATAAAAAATGAGACCTTCCCCAACTTTCTTGGTTGTCTGTAACAGTCTGTGGACTGATTTCTATGTGAAGGACCCGAGCTGGATTTTCCACGAAAATCCTATGGAAGTGACATTTTTGCACGCTCCCGAGTGCCTTGCCTCTCTCCCGCCGACGTCAACAAACAACCGGCATAACAACACAACAACATGACAAAACTGTGCTATCCAACTAGAAACACCCTGCAGATATTAACTCTCCAGCTAATGAAGCAGCTAGCTGCCTCCATTGACCACTACACCTTTCACAACAAAACACCCCCACAATGACAAGTCACCCACTTCCGAGCACACACAGCTAAAACAACATTATTTCCTCAACAAAGTAGCAGAAAACAAGCTCCAGAGTGATAGCAGAATATAGCTTACCCCTTTTGTTTTTCCTGTTGGTAGTCCAAAGGTTGTAATAAGCACACATTTCACAACAAAACCACAGCGCATTGTTCCCCAGCCACAGCCAGTTACTCCCCGACCACAGCGCATTGCTGCCCAGCCACTGACTGGCTGGGAATGAGAGATGCTTTGTTGAAACACAGTGCAAAACACAATGTTTGAGATCTTTCATGTAATCAAGAGAAGTGTAGGAGGAAAGGAGCGAGGAAAAAGACATCACCTGCAACAGTCTCATGGCGCGAGCACATGTGCGAGCATGAGCACCAGGATGTTGACTGCACCTCATTTAATGGCCATAGATATAACTAATGAGAAATAATTCCTACATACAAAACTTTTAACCGATATTTTCAAAGCATTATTTTTACTGTACTAGTACTTACTACTAGTGTTTACTCTGAGTATTGTTGAGTTTGTTATTACTACTTTTGCAAAAGTAAAGGATGTGAATACTTCTTCCACCTCTTACTCTGGCAGATCCACTGAGGCATAAAAATAAGGTCATTGCTAATGTCACAGCAACTCAATAAAGATTTTAAACAGAATAAATACAATGGTTAGGCAACAGTTACAGCAACAGTTTTAATAATCAAGATTCCATTGTTCTTATGTTGAGCTTTAGGGAGCTCACAGAAAAAGATTAATACAATTGGACCGTTCAACCTATGCAATGAATACCCTGCACTTTATATCAAACTCCAATTAAACGCATGTGGCATTGTTTTCATTTCTCTATCCTTTTACCATGTGAAAAATACTTAATACACAATCCCATGAAACCAAGATGTATTTGGAATAATATAGATTTTGGCTAGAATGTAAAATAAATGACATGTGTTCAAATATTGTGCAATGTGTGCACCATATTTATAAGGACAGACCTGCCAAAGGTTCTGTAGAGGTTGTCATATTATGGCAGCCTCTCAATGACCTCATATTCGTCTGTCTTTTCCTGGTAAAACAAAAACAATGTGCACATTGTGAAGGCTAATTTAAACATTTTCAAGTATCTCATTTCTTAATAGTGAATACAGTTCCGCTGCAGTTTATGCATCCAGAGGAGCATTCAAACTATTTTCATCCAAAACCAGAATGTAGAGCTCAAAAGCAGTTTCATGACAGGGGTACCGCCCTTTTGGGGTGCACTCCTCCTTGCAAACAGCAACCTCCTCTGGCAGAAAAGGCTGAAGTTTGTCCTCAGCTGCTCCATGGAGTTGTGGAATGCAGAACATGAGAATGGGGCGTCCTCCACACATCCCTTGGGCAGGCCTTGGTCTTATTTAGATAGATAGATAGATATTTACTACAAGAACTTTATTGATCCCCGAAGGGAAATTCAAAGGTGTGTGTTTGGTGTGTATTCCATGTTAACAACCTCATCCAGTTCATCCATGACAATTGATATCCAATTAAAATGGTTGCAGTTGGTCCACACTGCACTGTCCACATTAAAAATTAATAATGTATCTTAACAATCCCTTTACCTTACATCAGCACAATTTTTGAAGACACTGCTACTAGAAAGTGATATGGGATTATTTCCACCTGTTGAAAATAAACTCTGAGTGCACACCTAGACTGTGATGTGTCTGTAACTGATATGATCTGAAGATGATATGACATGCACTGCTTTGTAATATGTATGTTCAGCAAGCTTAGCAAACAGATTCTCTGTAACTGCATGAATGTTTCTTATTAACACCATTGTTTCATATACAGTATACCCTGCATTAACACCATTGTTTCATATACAGTATACCCTGAAGTATGCCTTTTATTAAGCAATTACCTGGATATGGTTGAGGAAGCAGAACTGTATCAGATTTTTGTCCAAGAAGTCTCCTGTGAAATGTCCATCATCTCTGAGGATTTGGAAAATGAGCGGAAGTGAGTGGCCGTCCGGAGCGGTGGTGGAGGTGGAGGCAGAGAGGAGCAGGAAGAACCTGGCTTTGTTGTCGGTTCAGCGAAACGGGATTTGTATCTGGAGTTAAGCCTGGCCTTCAGCCGGGGCTGAAGAAGTCTGGGCTCTTTGAGCTGTAGACGAGAGAGTGGATGGAAGTAGAGTCTGCATAGAGTTGGAAAGTTTGTCTTAATCATCGTTTCGTAGGAGTGGGACGACCGTCTCCTTGAGAGCTCGCTGGAGGTGAGCAAACATCCGGTTGAAGATGTTAATCGCTTGGAAAAGAGCCGCGTCCAAGTGGACCATTGCATGGATGCATGTGGAGCATCTGGATCCCAGCTGATCAGAAGCGCAGCGCCTGGAGGAGAAGGGTTCCATGTGGATGTGGTGGTGAAGGAGATATCACGTTGGTACTGCTGGATCTAGTTGTGGGCGGTATGTTGCCGAGGAACGTGGATCACGGAACCGGGAGGGAGGTAAGCGTTTGCAATACAAGCATGTCATAGGTCGTGTGAGAACTGAGACGAACGGGAGAGAAAGGGGTTAGACACGCTTATATAGGTATGCACGGATGATTGAATTAGTGAGGCACAGGTGACTGAATTTAGTGAGAGAGAGGGTCGTGGTCTTGTTCCTGAAAGAAACTGTAAGAAGCTAATGTGCTTGCCCCACTAAGCAGTGTGGATTTCTATGTACCTTCCTAACAGTGTTCACCTGCTTGGAAGTAAGGGGGCTTTCACACCAAAGTTAGCACTGCAGAAAAAAAGGGGCCATATTTATGTGAAGTTGCAAGCTACAAACTTATTTGCCAGTTATGCTAATGCTGTGCACTGCCTCTACAGAGAAAAAATAAAAACTGTGATGAAATATATTTGCTAGCAACCTTTTTCCATGGCGTGTTGATGAGACTAACCAGACTTAATTAAGCAAAATCTGTGACTAAAAAGAGAGTTGACTAAAATAGAATCCATTTTTAAATGGAAAATCTATATAGCTATAGTCTCAACAACTTAGCCAAGTGAGCAGGTGGCAGAAAAATAAATAAGCCCGTTTCAGACATGGAACGCGTAACATTGCTAGCTTCATCTGTTTGCTTTTTGTCATTCAGACAGTGGTGTCCGTTACACCAGTGTTCATTAAAGCAATGATAACAGCTCTCAGTTGAAAGTTAATGATGTCAACAGAGTCCTCAGTTCTCTCGCAGGCTACTTATGGGAGCATTTTTTAAATTTATTTAGCTGGCTAAACCTTAATTAATTACCATTGTGAGTGCTTCTCACAGTAAACGTCCTTCTCATTTATAACAGAATTCTGCTGCCTACAACATCCGACAATGCACAAGCATAACATGGCAACTATTAAAAATTACCGAAGTTTTTGAGAAATTTACATTGTAGTTAAGTCAAGAGGTTGTGATATGTACCACAACAAGCTAGCGAAGCTCTGTAAACAGAACCACGTTCCACATGCGGTGCAGTGTTATCTGCCATACACAGAACTACTCTCCAGAGACTGAAAACGTGATAGCAGTTATTAGTCTTTGGAGCTGTTTCTAAAGAAACTACTGTGACTGTAATTTTCATGGCAAAGGAACTGCTCAATGCAGTGGTGTGGTTCAGTGATGTGTTTTTAATAGTTTTTGGACAACAATGGAGGTCTACAGCACAGGGGAATAAGATATATCAGGCTTTGGATACACACACAATACTTAGTAGGATGAGTTTATTATTGGTTTGGTTCTGCACATGAGATTTTTTTTGACAATAAGACAAATATAGAAAATCACCAGCCTTATCCTTTAAATATGTATACAGACATCTTCATTTCATTGCAGCACCAATAAAATAATAATACACTCAATTTAATCTTTTGTGTGTTTTAAGTGATCTATGTGCAAAAGACTGAATTACTTTTGGTGTGAGTGTGTGTGTGTGTGTGTGTGTGTGTGTGTGTGTGTGTGTGTGTGTGTGTGTGTGTGTGTCTAAGGTGTAGACAGGTAATGTGTGAGTGATGACAGAGATACACACAGCTGCCTAGTTGGCAGTTTGACACTCCAGCTTTGAGGGGATATCCATTCTCGGATATTTTGTCTGAAGCACCTCAAAGAGCTTTAGCTTATGAAACAGTTTTACAAGTTTTCTCACTGAGCCTAAAATATCATCTTCTCCAACAATAAACAAAACTTGAATTTCTAAACTTCAAGAGTTAGCAGAGAATAGATATTTTGATGTATTTATACTAATTACCAAGTATCAGTCCCTGTTGAGTTTGTACTACAGGTTTAATATCACCTGCATTTGCAGCACTGAACATGGACTCTTTGTCATATCTAATTAGCTTTTTGAAGCTTTATCAAAGAGACACATCACATTACACATCATAATATATTTCCTAATTTTGCTGAACATGAATACTGTTATCACTTGTAATCCTTTGGTTTGATATTGTAACCCATTATTAATTGTGTTAACAACTGAACACAACTACATCGATGACATATTTTAAAAAATTTACATGATAAAACTAATAGTATGAATTGGCATGAAATGTCTAACTGCAATTGACATTTTAAATTAGAATTCCCTTCAAATCCTTACATTATGAAGTTATTTTTAAAATTACAGCTTTAAGAGCCACTTCCTAATCACTGTCATATCTATTTAATATGACGATCTTTGTTATGTAGGATTCAGTAAAACAAAATTTTATCAGCATAAAACATTCAGTTCATTCTGGTTATTCACTTACACAACTTGTCACATTTTTTGTAGTTCCTTTTGGTTTTGTGCAGTACATCAGTGTGTGTGTGAGAATGCACACACCCTGGATATGAGCCCTGTGAATAATGGGAGTTCAGCACCCTGTCAGTGTGAACCTGCAGATGGCGCCCCAGTTCCTGAACCCTCTGATAATCAATCCAAGTGTTGAGCAGCTTGTATGCACAAAGATATGCTCGGAATAAAGAGCCATGATTAATCCATATTCAATCAATCATCAGAGGCAGTTTGAGATTATTCTTAGGTCCTATTAAAATCATCAGAGCGTCTTTTCACTCAGAAATTGTTACTGGCCTCAAATGTTTCATCATATTTTACATATTTTACAAAAACAACCATGAACATGTGGCAATGTGAACTTCTGACTTGTAGCATGTAAATGGAACGGTGTTTGCTTGTTTACTAATAGAAGCATCCTGTGTCTTGCAGTGGATTAAGCCTGTGTCAACAGAGAGCTGAGCTTTAAACAAACTGTGCTTTAGGGACAGTCAACTGCTTGTAATCTGGGGCCAACAACCAGAGTAGGGGTCTGTTTGAAAATAAATACTTCAATGCAACATGACATACATCTTGGAGTGAAACTTGTCTTTCTAATAAGCAAACAAGCATTGACTAAAAATAGAAAAAAAAAATAGTTCTCTAAAAATAGAAACATTCTCAGAGGAGGTTGTTCAAGACTCCATATTTATTATTTGAATAACATTTTTTAGACATTTTTTAAAATCTGTATTATGATAAACAATTATTTCAAATCAATCAAATATATGATCTGTGAGTTATGGCCATTTGAATTCATCATATTGACTGGATATGTGCATGTATTATCTAAATGTGTTTGAAATTGCACAGTGCATTCATGAATTATGTCACAAAGGTTTACAACATTTTAGCACCTCACCAACACCTTGAAATGAAAACCTTTTTTCAGGGTAGTCAAAATACGCACCAAACACTGGAGGGATGGTGAGAAAAAATGAGAATAGCAGAAAATCTGTGTATTTGTAGATAGATTTGTCTTGAACCAACTGATCTGAATAAAATAGTTTAGATTTGACACCTCACAGTTCAGGAGTTATGGACCAAAACCTAAACCGGTGTGAAAAGACTAAACCCATGCTTTTACAGTTCATAAAACTTTCACAATGTGGTGATGTCTGTTCTACTGCAGGTTTGCCTTCTATTCACCAGGTCATAGGCTCTGTTTTTATTTAAACATATTATACATAGGCCACTGCTCTGACAAATATAATGCATGGCTTTAAATAAGACAGTTATGTAGTGTCACAGTTTCATAATGGCACACTAACTGCATGTGAACCAAAAGTTCTTCTCCAGCCAGATGTTGTCTTCTAACTTCACCTTTATTTGCTTTCCATTTGACATAATTAGTTTTATGTTAGGAGAATACAACAGCAGCTATCTTAATGGATTTTTTTAAAAAACAAAAAGTCTATATATCTGAGACCACTTTCCCATTCACTTGAATGACTCTGACCCCATTCATATATATATACATATATATATATATATATATATATATATATATATATATATATACCCAGATTACCCATATCAGATAATATATTCTGGATGTGGCAAAACATACACATGAATGGGAAACCTATATGCTGTTGACATTTTTTATAATACTGCAGTGAGGGTTTGCAGCCTGGCATTAGGAGGAGATTGTGCTAAATGACTAACCTTGTCTGTGAGCTGGTCACCATGGCTGGCTAGCTGCCATTGGGAACACTGGAAGTGTGAAAGGGATAGCAAAGCCCCTCAATTGGCTTCCAAAGCTAAGCTTAGTGAGGCCTCTTTTCTTCCTCAGTGTGACGAGCCGCTGAGGCAGGATCTCCAAGAAGCCTGTCACTTTGACCTAATCCGTTTTCTGCCCAGCTGTGGGGGAAAGTCACCTCTTAGTTTTATCACATTTGAATGCAAACAAGGCCGGAAGGGTGCTTGTGTGTCACATCGGAGGGCCTGAGAGCTCCTCTGAAAGGGAGCCCCTGTAGTCAGGGAGAAAAATGTGACAGGCAGCTCTATCATTGCTCACCAGCCAGACAATTTGAAAAATATTGCCTTTTTCAAGGCGCATTCTGCTTTTTGGGGGCCTAACCCAACACACCAGGCTGTTTAGCATCTCCACAGCCATGAGATTGCTCCTGATAGCCACATCATGGGGCCTCATTGTCAGTGTAACACTGCGTTGGAGCTAAGAGGATTAACTTTAACAATCCAGCAGTCGACAGGCGCATAGATTCATTCATATAGAACCCTTTAACCGTAAATCACCAGACAGTCTTCCCCACAGGAAGAAATCCCCACTGTTTAATAAGCTCTCTGATGTAAACTTTTTCATTTTCTGTGAGGAATCCTGGTGAGATTATATAAAAATAGCTCGTCTCTCCACACATTATGACACAGCATGTCTTTTTTGACGTCTTTGCGTCATAGGTTGGGTGCAGCTTTAAACTTACTGCATGTGGTTGTTCCACTGACATCAATGTATGAGCCTCACAACAGCCTTGTCTGACTTAATTATAAAGGAAAGCATGAGTTTGTTATTGGGACTATGTCCATGTACTCATCGATCTGCCAAAGACATAATTGTACTGACAGAATGATGAGGTCACTAGTTAACCTGGAGTTACTTATGGTCCAGATGTGGGGGCTCAGTAGTAAATTGCAACGCAATGGACAAATATAACTATGTATACATAAACCACGTGTGTTCCCCGTCATTGCTGAGGTGAAATGTTCCCTCAACCAAAAGCTTGATCCAAAGTGTTTAACTGTATTTTATATACTATACATCCAAGTTAAGCACCAGACATTGGAAACAGTGTGGTTTCAGACATCTATATAGCAGGATAAGGTCATATATGAGAGCAGTTTCTGGAGAAAAGTCAGTATAATGAGTGTAAAGTTCACCCAAACCAAATGAAAGAAAATATCAACAAATGCTGATTGTTCAAAATCACATACTTTGTTCAAGCTGTCCTCCAGCTACCACACTGCTGTGACATTCTGCGCTGGCTGAAATGATGAATGGGTTTAATAAGTCTGTAGCTCACGGTTACACCACAGGCAGATGAGACAAAACAAACCTGTGTGTTTCTATGTGTTTTAAGAAGCATGCAGAAAACACACATGTACAGACTAGCTTTATGGTTCTCTGGCACCCTGTCTTATAGACCTCTGATGGAGCTCAAGTCTGTGCACTCACAAATACTGTCACACAATCTGATGAAGTTAAAAGATTGTTTTCAGAATTTCGCTGACATTTTATATTATATATATTAATACCAAATCAGACCAGCGTAGAGTAGAGTAGAAATCTTTGAAATACACGTTAGCAACATGTTCATTAACAGAAACAGCCTCCAGGGCTGAATAGATAAAAGCGGCACCTACAAAAACTCAAACTTTATCCACGGAAAACCAGAGGGGGAAAAATGTCACAACTCAGCCCAAACTATAAAAATAACTGATTTCTGGGAAGTGCAACAGAAAACACCATAGCAATAAACACTCAGCATCAAAGATAAAGAAAAAAAGATATTTTATACTAAATTTATACAAATCCCATTTATGATTTCATAAATGGGATTTATTTTATTATTATTATTTATTTTCACTGGACTTGATGAATTCTTTTGAGCTAGTGGTAAGAGAAAAAAACAGACATACCCCAGGGGCCATGTGGTATATATATGGTTTCTCTCTGTCGTCCCTTATAATGTGTTTTGCAACAGTGCATGCAGCTAATTCACCATATAGCTGAGCAGCTGTGAGTGATCGGCTCTATTGACATGTAAAATAGTGATCGCAGAGAAAGTTAGAAGCTACAAAATGTGGTCATATACAAGTACAGCCGCAAAGCATCAGTTGCCGGAACTTTTATCACTTATCGTATTTTAAATGTCAATATAGCATATCTCACAGCACAGCCATTGTCATTAACTTTATCTGCACTTTGCAGCTTGGTAATGACTGCTGGTCAACATGGTTTAGTATTTTTGAGCCGCAATCTAATTTCAGATTGGTTCTGTTATCTGACAACAGAAACAGAAAAATATGTAAATGAGAACAACTATATTGCGAAGCCTTAAAATGCAATATAGAAGAATACAGCAAACAGGAGGGACTGAACATAAGTTTAATTGACTGTCTCAGAAGTCAAACGTGCATGGTTTGTGAATTCGTGCTCTCAATTTTGCAATCCTGCTCACCAATCTAAATGGATTTATTAATCCCTTCGCATGGATTTCCACATCAGTATTTTTTTCCACCATATAACCCATGTGGAGCTCCATAAAAACCAGTCTACAGTGGCAATCTGTAATATTTTTCCTGTATAATTTTTCCTCTTAGACACCTGGCGGATTTTGACTGTGGACAAGCCTGCTGTAGTCAGCTGAAACCAGAGATCATTGGACCTCAGTAACTGCAATTTATGGCAGTTGTGATCGCACCAGTATCGTCTAACAGTGCCTTTGCCACATTTTATTTCAAAGAAGTACTGTAGCTGTGTCAATGGCTACTGGTAATAATAGTATAGCTTTCCCCTCTGGGAGAAAAAGTGAATGCAATCTTGCCACACCATCACTCTGCTTTTAAGCCTCATGCACACTGCTGACATATCACACAAATGCTTCTTTTATTACCTGGCAGTGATTGTTTGCTGAATGGGGAATGGCCTCCAGGAACCTGCTAAGCATTCCAGAGGAGCGCTACATTATTCCAGGGAGAGGAATGGCCATTGTGTCTCTGCTGGGTCAGCCTATCATGTAGCCCAGAAATTAAGGACGAGTTGCAAATAGGTGGATTTGATCTGATTTTCTCTTTCAAGTCAGGTGCACAATGGGAGTACAGTCTTACATGTGTACGATTCTGTTTTATGAATCTATTCGCTGTGGCTTTAATCTCCCAAAGAAGTACAGATGTGTGTATATAAGGCAATTTAAAGGACAACCTTTGATTAGCTGGCATTGCTGCAGAAGTATAATAATCTACTGTACACAGTAGTATACATTATTAAAGGGATGGCTCACCCAAAATACAAAAAATGTATTTTCTCACTTCACTCCTGTGGTATGTAATCACACTGATAGCAGTAATTCACTTACCTACTGATACCACATTTAACTGGAACTACTTTCTACTGAAGAAATAGTACCAAAATAAAAATTACATTCACCTACAAATGGGGTGGAGGCAGAAATCTTAAGAGATGAATTACTCAAAATCTGAACAATCCAAAACTATGTGCATGTTTAGATAGCACCAGAAGTAAATGAGAAAATGTTTTTGTGTAAGTTTGAAATGAAATATAGTAAAGATTAAAGCTGCTCTAATCACATTTTTATACAAGCAATGGATAAGATTACTATGTGTAATGTAAGGAGTCACTCTTATTAACAAGCCCACAGAGAATTATTACCCCTCTTTGCAGTTCCCTTCAGCTCTACAAAGCTGAGTCATTGTTTTGGTTTTATGTTCAGTCTCACTGCTCTCATCATCCCCATTACCAGCTGTAGCAGGCAGCCGTTTTCAGCGAAAACTCCACTGTACACTACCTACGCAGGACCAGCTAGCTCTACTTTTGGTAGGAACAAAAACAGACACTTATATTTGTCAGGTGGCCAGACACAAATGATGTTTACTGTATTTTTATTTATTAATTGTATGTACATTAATGCTGAAGTTAATGCTGTGTCTGCCGGATGTGCAAATATGCAACCATTTGCAGACACGTTCACCATATTAGGTTTATACTAATGTCATCGTTGTGTTTACAGCTCGTTGTGCCACAGCAATTGACAAAAATAATTTATTGCAGGTTTAAAGGGGACATATGCATATTTATAGACCTATATTTTTAATCTGGGGCTTTGCCCGAAGAACTTTGTATGATTTACAGTTAAAAAACTCCTTATTTAACTCATACTGACCCTTTACACAGCCCCTCAGTTTGGCATCTGTCTGAAACAGGCTGTGTCTTTAAAGCCCCCCTCTGTTCTGATTGGCCAGCTTCCGGGAGCTATGTCTCAGCCGACTTCCGGTGGCTCATAAAGGCTACGTGAACAAACAGTAGTGGCACGACTTCACTTCTTTTTCTCGTTCTTGTCAGCTTCTCAAATACATCTGTACATGTTTGAGCTGAAATATGATCCAAAATATGAGTCAACAACGCAAACACATGGAAAAACCTTAGCAACAATCTTAGCAACCAAGGCTATGGAACAGACAGCCATTTATGGGGATGTGCGATGAGCTGATGTCAGCTCATCTGCAAGGTATTCAGAGCAGGTTGAAGCCCTGGCTTTTGACTTGCAGGTTGCATTTCTACACATGTTCACCTCAAGTTTTGGAACTTTGACCATAATACAACATAGATATCTGACATCATAATAGTATGTAAATAACAGAAAACCAGAAAAAGCATAATATGTGCCCTTTAAGTTTCTAAATAGTTATGTTAAAGGATTCCATTTAATTACAACTTAGTCTAATTTCTGTAATTTTGGCCATCATTCCTAATAATAACATTGTACTCCATAAGTTAATTGCTAAAATCTCAGGACACGGCAACATTGCTAAAAAGAAGTTAGAACAAGAGACACAGACAGTCATACAATCAAGGCAGGTTTTTAACAAAGGTTAGCCAGACTCATCTGATAGAGAAAACAAAGGCAAACTGTAAAATGAAAATAGAAACCACGGCCAAAACTAATAAAATGACACTCAAGTTGTAATCAACTCATTATAAAAGACATGAAGGCATCTGAGAGATACCACACATACTTAATTATTGATAAATTAGATTCATTTGTGATTGCCACCGATTCACCGTATTACTGTCATCGTACATTTCTTCATGCTCATCCTCTGTGTCCTTACAGCATATTAGCTCCATGTCAATCAGCCTGGCCGGCATCAGTTATTTAATTATCATCCTTGGTCTGACATCACTAGTCTGGCCAGCTGTGTTTTTCTGAGTGGAGGATGACACCGACAGACACCTCTGACCTTGTGCTGAACTACACTCTCAGCCAATCAGGCAGCGGCAGAGATCCGCTCCTGCAGTTAGCTATCACTTGAGCACACTCAAGGGCTAAATGGAGGTGGAACATCTTTCCAGATCAATTGGAAAAAAAGAGGAGCATCCAGAGGAGCTCTGTGGAAAATGTGTGTTAGTGCAGAGGTTGGTGATGCAGCCTGCCAGCACTTGTGTGATACAAAAGACACAGAGAACACCTCACCTGTTAAATCTGAGGGCCACTGTCTGAACCTGTCCAGTTATTCCCAAAAAGCCATGAATATAAGCTTGTATCAATGGCAGGCTGCCTGAGCCTGGGCAAAAGCTCCTACTGCTTATATGGTCAGTCCAAAAGCCTCAACATAAATATCAACTTTCCCTTCTTGAGGAAGCCTCAAGCTGTCTAAACAATGATAGAGGGGGGACAGCAACAAGCAACATGAGGCAGCCATGGGAAAGCAGAATGCACATCTCAGGAAGCAGAAGGAAGAAATAGCCTTTATTTTTCTAATTCTGAGAAATATGAACTTAGATCCCACATGTTTGTTTAACTTTTTAGAACTGCCAGGTGCAGAGCTACACCAATATGTTAGGCAGTAATGCATTTCATTACTTTTTTCAGTAACAAGTAGTGTAATTCAGAGATTACAATACAGTTACTTATCCAAGTAACACTCCATTACTTTGACAGTGTGGGGGTCCGGTTGTTTACCAGTAGTTTGATGGAGGATTAATATCAATTTGGTCTCTGTGCGTTCAGTGGACAGACTCGACGGTGCGTGCTTGCTTGGTACAAGGGCTGGAGGTGCAGGGACGCTGTTGGCCACCACCAAAAGAGGATATTTTCGGCTGGCTAATGTTAGCCACTGGTAAGGCTACATTCATGAATCAGATGGGCGGGATTTCATGCAGTCACTGTTGCTAACATTAAGCTAGCTGTTGATGGTCAGTAAATACCTCCAAACTGTCAGCTGACTGCTTGTTAAACTACGTCTCCTTTTTCCTCTTCTACACGTGTTAAACACAGAAGATGGAACATGTGGGTGTGGAAGCTTTGAAGTTTTTTAAAGGCACTTATGACAGCTGAGTAACAAAAGTGAAGTAAGGAGTAATGTCAGTCCCGCGTTATGGGCCCAATGAAGTGAAAGGGCCAATGGCTCAGGGGAAAAATTTATTTTTTTTAATTTTTTTTTTCTTAAATGCCTGTCCAGTTACTTTCCTCTGGCACTGGGACAGAGTAATGTAAATAATTACTTTTGCTGTCGAGTAAGTGTAAGTAATTACATTTTTCAAGTAACTTACTTAACTAATTAACACTTCTTACTTTGCACTACATTATTTTATTTACATGTACACATTCCTACAACCCACAGTAAAATTTAGATACTGTACAATATTGACAGCTGCCAAGTTTCTGTCAACAGTGCAAGTGAGTCAACACCTGACTTTCATTAAAATCTTATCGGAATTAACCTCCTAAAAGCAGGATTCTGTATTTAAATCTTTTATTCAAATACATACAGTGCCGACTATTGTTTGTGCCTCTATTTTTTGGCTGTCCTGTTCTAAAAATCTTAACTCCATTGCCAGACAAGAACATCGATAATGGACAATTCTGCAAAAGGATCAAATCAATAACCTTTTTTTAACATCCGTTGCCAACTTTTTAAAGGCGTACTATGCAAGATTTTCCTAAAAAAAAAACAATGTATAGACTCATACAAAAATAATCCCTCTCAATCATCACTTATGACCCACTAGAAGTGTGTGGCGAGGTATTTATCTACAGAGACTCTGCCCTCTGTCTGTATTTTCTTATTACAGTGAAAACCGCTTACAGTGATCAACTGTTTATATAAATCAAAAAACTTGGGACAGAATCATTCCTATACAAATGCTGTTTAAATAATTTGCTTATAGTAATCAAGTAGTCCGCTTACAGTGTTCATTTTGGGTCTTTTCATACATGACAACATATAGAAAAACATTTTAAAACTACAGTAATTCTATTTTTTTTTTTATCTTACTCCCATGATACACGTATGATATGTACTTAGCAGCTGCAGCACCATTATCAGGCATTGCAGCACACCTCCACAGGTTTGTGTGGAGGTGCGGGGTGTGGTTGTGGACATGTTTATTTGTAACTGCTGTGAAGCAATCACAAAATAACGTTGTATTCCTCTCATTCACCAGCTTTCTCACTACCACTGCTCGCTCTTCTCATCCACTCTCTAGCCCTCTCGACCACTGCTTCTCTCTCTCTCTTGCTCACCTATTTTAAAACGAGTCAGGAAGCCGACATCAAAGCCTAACTTTACTTTTAACATAATCAAACGGAGACAATAGTCCTCCCCTCTTTCTAGTAATGTTTTTGTCCTCCCTGATGGCAGGGTTACAGCTCTAATCAGTCTGATTGCCAGCAGTAATATACAAATGTCAATCAGATATTAATCTGCATGAGAAATAAAGAAAAAGAAAACAATTGGTTATAATAATCATCTGCTTCTAGTGACCAATTTGACCCGGACAGACATTATCACTATAAGCAGTTTCCACTGTATTGTGCTGTGTTCAGGATGCTTCTGGGCTGCAACCTTTGGGCTGTGGGTGTGTAGCTCCCAGCCAATAACAACACGCAGGGTGTGAGTGTATAAAAAGGCAGTGACCAGGTACCAGATCGCATACAAGAGTAAGCTACGAAAATGGCAGACACAGCGCTGATGTTCTGCTTGTTCAACAGTTGTTTAATAAAGTGCTTGTACTGTCTCCCTTACTGTCGTAGTTGACTTGAGTAAAGTCTGTTTCATTCTGTCCGCTGTGGACTCTGTGCTCTGCAGCAGACTGTTGTCCGCTGTGTGTATGTATGTGTATGTGTGTGTGTGTGTGTGTGTGTGTGTGTGTGTGTGTGTGCTCAGCCTCGCCCTCGTGCATAAAGGCACAGAGAGCAGAGGACAGACGTTGAGCTAGGGAGGAGGGGCCAACTTTGAATGTTGTGTTTACAAACAGTGACCAACAAATCCTGCATAGTATGCCTTTAATTAATTCTATGCATAGAAACTACGTTATGGTTGAGATTAGGGAAAGATCATGGTTGTGACAAACTATGGTTAGGTTTTGGCTACAAAAACACTTATCAATTGCAGGTCTGTGACAGGATACAAACTCCACTCACCTGTATGAAAGTCAGGCACACTATACACCCATCCACTACCCCCTCCACACTTATTTTCCCACTCACTACATAAAGGACACACGATGGCCTGCGCTGCTAAACATTGACTGTATATAAATATGGATGTCATGACAGCCCCCCAAAAGTGAAGCCAAAACATCCCCCCAGTGGCTGGCTGCAGTATAGGTCATAAGTCCCGCCCTCACCATGTTGATGGGACATGAGCCAAACTAAAATATCAAAGTGCACATCAAATACATTTTTACTAAAGACGGTTTCTGTCATTTTAAGTTGTTCTTATCACGCTGACATTTGCTCAAGTGCTCATTTTTGTGATATGTTTGTTTTTAATTAGTTATTTGACAATATCATGTTTGACAGCTGTGACAGCCGCTCTCAAACCTCCGTCAGGTGGCGGGACGGCTGAGGGGGCGTGTCCCACAGGCTGTCACAGGCTGCCCGACTCTGCTCCAAATAACATCACACAAGCAAAATGGTAGCTCCCGGAAGGAGATATTTTGGCTTCACTTTTGCATAGCATTAGGAGGTGGAGACATGTCGTCCATATTTATACACAGTCTGTAGTTGTAAACTGTGAGGTACAGAATTGTCGGACAAGGACATCATTCCCAGGGATACTGGGCTGAAAAATCCAGTTGGTGGGTTAAATAGTAAAAGCTTCCTGCTCCCCTTAAAAGATTTATGTAATTGCTCTTTAAACAATTACAAACAGTACACCCACCATACCTGTCAACATTGGGCTTTGAAAAGAAGGCAGATTTCCCAGGTCCCCATCTGACCATAGTTTTTACATTATAAAGGGTTTCCTCTCTCAGCTCCAGAGATCTAATCACCAGGTGCCTTTACTGCCTGCCCTGCTGTAATCGGATGGACGGTTGATGTGTTCTTTGTGGCTTCTTGGGCACACTTATGTTTAACAGTCCTAGCGTGCCGGCTAACATTGTTTTTCCCACCATGACAAACACTAAAGTCCACCTACACACCTTGCAAAACGCGTGGTTGATTCCTAACATGCATTTGTCAGGAATGAGAAAATAGTCTCCCAGGTATGTAAATATTTACACAGAAATTTTATTATTGTTATTTTTTGTTGGCTAGAGTTGTTGTGTAGTGTTAGTACTTGTATTAAAAGCTCTGCAAATCCTTTTATAGCAGGTTTCAATCTTGTGCTTTGGCTTTTGTTAGTGGGGATGCCCTTTAGTTTACATTTGGATAAGAGATTGTGCTTTCAAAAATATTTACCAGAACAGTAATTTATCTAGATACAGGTGTAAGTTCCTTACAGTTTTCCTGCTTTGAATGTGTTCATGTCTCTCCATCACCTGATACCTGGGCTGCTTCTATACATTTCTTTTTCCTCCTTAAACTTTTTCTTTCAATCAATCTTTTCAATCAAAAACAAAAAGAGTGCTCCTAGAAAAGAGGGAAGCCGGTCTGAGTCACTAATAGCTGTAGAGTGCTGCAAGTTTGCATAAGTGCTGTTTCAGAATTTGAGAGGTGGTTAAGTGGTGTTTACATGCGTTTAGTCTCCACTATGGCCCTGTGTATAACTGTAAAAATAAAAAAGGGAAATACAGGATATTTACAGGAAAATTACGAAACAGGAGCACAGTGGGAGAGGGGGAAAATACGGGAGAAACCCGGGAAAAACAGAAGAGTTGACAGGTCTGCATCCCACCAGCACTAGTTGCAGGTTTCAAGGACAGAGGCCCACAAGGGAATCTCTTTCAGCCTGAAAAAAGTTGCAGAGTATAATTGCATTACAGATCTTCAGAGGGTTTTGATGTCTGTCTCCCTTTTTACCGCTGCCAGACTTTGTCTGAACATCAGAGGCTGCAGAAAGATGAAAGGTCACCAAACCCACAGGTACAGTAGTGTTGTCGCTATTGTCTTCCCTACAGTATCATTACCCTGACAGCTGACATGCAATCTGGCTTTTAATATGTCACACGGACCAACACAAGAACTGCACAATGTTCACAGACAACTAGTAGTCAGGGCTGCCTCGACTTTCAAAGCATGACATTTGGCACAGAAGTGAGCTGATGTCTTTTTTTCCTTTTAGAATCCATGTCTTGTCGCTTGTTGAAACTTGTCGTTTTAAAGCAACACAACAGAGAGCTCCAAGTTCACTGATCAAATCCTGGGCTAATGTTGCCAGCGCGAATGACTAAGCCTTGCAGTCATCATTATTGTGCTAATCTCCTAGTTTCTAAAGTTTATAAGGCTGTGCCATTGTAGTGACCTTATGGTGAACCTCAAAACTGACAAATCAAAAGACTTTTTATGCAGAGCAGGTTCTGAATGTGAAAAAAAGATTGCTTCAGCATTCAATATCAGGGCAGAAAAAAACTTCCTTCCACAGTGATTAAGAGCTCTATCACAGAGGCTGTTGAAGCATGCAGTTTTGGTGCAAACTCCAGAGTCATGCACATTTACAATATGAGCGTGCCTTATCTCAGTAATTCCTCATGAAGCTCATAAAGATATGTGCTTGATGAATGTGAGCAGAATAGTTTCCTAACTGAAGCAATGCATACGTGAAAACAGACAGGTGATTGGACGTAAAGATAACATGCGGCGAGGTCCTGCGCAGGTAGTGTAAGCACACCCAGAACTCAGAGAGGAAAACAAAGCTCAGGTTTCCTGTCTGCTGCTGATTCTCAGGAGTGTGTAGCAGACGTAACAGAGGTGACAAAAAGTCCACTGAGGCCTTGCAGGTTTTTCAAAACGTGATCTGCCATACAGTATGTGACTGAGTCTGGTCTGGTGTCTGTGGCTGTGAAAGGAAAGCCTTGCTTCTGGGGTGAACCACCACTGTCAAAATTGATCACCAGTAACATTGGGAATCTGCAAGATTTTTAAAACAAAATTGGCAGCATATTTTAAGCAAAGTCAAATCAAATGTACTTATTTTGCCCAAAATCAGTGGATCATTTCACAATCTGAACAAGATATGAAACCTTTGACCCTTAAACAGAAACTCCCTCACACACACCAAAGAAACTTAAACTGCAGTGACCTAATAAAGAATTATGTGGTTTGGTTTGGCCACTCGGGGGCAGCGCAACAATGTGTAAACACAACTCTGACATATTTTCACCTTATAAAGTGAATATGTCAGCAACTGTTGCGTATTTACACATTCAGCAAACACAGAGCAACATTTGCATTCATTTTCATTTGTGTTTTTGTTAATCCAAAAAATATAAATCCAATATTCCCTCTCCTTTTATCTCTGTTTTGGTCTCCACCAGCTCCAGAGGGAAAGAAGCTCTTACGCTTCTAAGTGCTCCAATGTGTTCATCAGCTAGTTGCTTAGTCTGCCATCTCATACTGTGCAGGTAGTGTACAGTGAGTTTATCAGAGCTTTTCCAGTGAATACAGCCCCCCGCTGCTGCTGGGAACAAGGTTGATTAGAGCGGTGAGAGTGAACTAAACAGTAAAGTTTTAAAACCAAAACAATGAGCTAAAAGACACTAAAATGCTCCTCACCACCCAATTTCAGAGTTGGGTGGTGAGTCTGTTATTACAAGTGCCATCTTTTAGATGACATGTTGTCATTTTTTCCATTGTTAATGTAAAAACAGTAAAATATTGTATAGTGCAGCTTTAAGTAAATATAGCAAGTATAATTTAAAACACATTCATTTTACAAATAGAGCAGAGCAACATGGAGATGGATTGACAGAAGATATAATCAATTATCGCTTTAATGTAAGCTCTGTGATTGTGTATTAGAAGTTGCTTCTCATTCATCATGCTAAGCATTTGAAGAGGGCACAATTGTTTTGGATATATTGATATAGTATTTGTCTGTCACCATGCTGTTCATTACTCAAACTTATTTTAGCTTGACTGTCACAACTGTTTTCAGGTTCCTCCAGCTGCCCCCTCTGCTGCGGGATGATCCACCACATTCCTCGGCCTAAATCAAGTGTGAATGGTGCAAGGTGATGAAACCGTTGAGAACCAGTAACTTCTACATAGGAATTTATGTGTCACTTAAAGCGTACTTGCTATCTCTATAAATAATGATCTCTGCTATGATTAGTCAGAGTTGTTTAGGCAGTAAACTGAAACAGGATACAGGATTTGTATTAGTTGTTGATTCAACCTCTCCACCCACGCTCTGCTTCAGGCCCTAGACATCAGAGTTTTCTCATCATTTAATGGCCCAATATGCTTCAAGAACTTTTTACATCCCTTTATTTAGGGAAAAATTATAGCTTGCTGGGCGTGAAGCAGGAAGTCGTTTGTGTAGCTGATGCTTGCTTATTTGGTTTTCATGTCAGCATGGCCACAGGGACATACCTCCCATGTGCTGTCAGTACAGTGGTTCATACGGTGCACACCATGTGTCATTATTGCATTCTTCACACATTTTTACAGTCAAAGGAGCATAGGGTGTAGCGTCTGATGTAAACCTTTGTAGGGACAACTCATAATTTAGTTCCCCCCGTGCTGTAAGCTCTAATAACAGCATGATACTCTTCTATATACTCCACAAATTGGTATGAACTGCAAGCTAACACAAGCATGAGAATCATTTCTAATCCTTTTCATACGTGGAATGTAATTTCAGATACACGCCACACATGTGGTAGAAAGGCCTGCAGGAGAAAAAAAGTGTAATTAAGTGCATCTTGATGTTATTTCCTTTGGCTTCACTGGGATTAAGCCGACTGTCAATCACTGCAGGAAACAAAGGGGGCCAGGGACCTCCTGCATGGCTTCATGTCTCAGTACGTAACCACAGCACAACTACATGACGCCTCAGTGCCGATGGCAGGAGATCTCTACCTGCTCCACACATTGATCTCTGTTTGGACTGAGATGGAAAAAGCAGGTTGTTGGCATGACTGCAACATTGGAAACCTGTATAATCCTTTAAATATAGAGTTGCGTGTACTATTTACAAAAAGTGTTTTTGTCACGAATATCATGAGAACATTGTGTCCACATTGTGACACCTTCACTCAGGTAAGATTAACTGTAAAATAAAAAAAAGTGAATGACAGCAGAGTTAGAGGATAGGTTCAGATCTTTTCCAGTCTGTCTTTAACACAATACTTATAACACAAAGAGTTATTGGTGACTGTAATAATTCCTCCTGTCCATGCTTGTTGAATCAAAGCTGATATGAGGCTTCACCAGTATTAGTCAGCCAAATCAAGTGGGTATCTTTCAAGGTTACAGTTTACACCAAAATTCCCTGTTTGTGTTTCGCCAGTGTTTCCTTGCTGGAGCGCAGCAGAGGGACACTGTCGAGCTGTAGTGAAACATAGATGTGTTGCTGGAATTACCCTATTCTGTGTGCTCTAACTGAACTTTTCCCTGGCTCTATTCTAGGGATGCGTATGAGTAGTAGATTAATCGATTACAACACATACCTGAGCAATGTTTTTTCCCCCAGTTTGATCTTTTTTTTCTTTCATATCCATGGATTGTGAGCATGTGTGCATGTATGAAAAAAACGTGGTGCTGCATGACCTCATTCTAAAAATACCATATTGACCTGAATATAATAATATGTAATGATAATAATAATTTGGGGGGATATTACATTTGACAAAGAGGCCATTTACAGTTTTCAATACACAGTTAAATGTGCCAAAATTTGAGTGAGTATTCCAAAGGAAGCCTGGCATTCTTGTTAAATTAGGTTTGACCTATCACTATTACCATTGTAATGGTGGGTGTCAGGCTGTGCCGTCATAAATCTCATGACAGGCAACACCATTCTCTATCCCTGACCTAACTTATCTTTAAGCTGCCTATACATCTCACTCTCATCCAAGCAAGGAGCAGATACTCAGAGGCTTGACCCAGCCTTATATCTATTAAACTACTGTGGCTGGCCCTACTGGCTTGACAGGCAATATCATCATAATGCCACGGCCTGCTCAGTAGTTTACTATATATATACTGCATTGCAATGTCAAGCATGTGTATAGTTCATAGTAGGGACAGTGGAGATATGTCCCTACCACTTTTCTGATTACCTAAAATTGTCCCCACCACTAATATGATATTAATTGCATATGCATTTAAATCAAGTATAATTTCCATCGGCTCTATAAAGGGTTAACTCCCTCATGTTCCCCCTGGATGAGAAATAGTTTCTATTGGTGTTTGTTCACTTTGTTCCCGCCTCCCTTACACGCAGCGATGTGATTGCTGGAGTGCCTTTTGGATGAATCAGAAACAGCACTGCGCTTAGTCAGAGGGGAGAGCTTGAGGGTAGAACACAAAATAATCTAGGCTGTCTTTGCTTTCTGTGATCATAATGTTATGGTACTGGTATCAAATTAAACATGCTGATTGTTCAGTGATATGAAAGACACAGCTGTCCTGGGCTGGCTAACTCACTACAGACCAGGAATTGTAATAGTCTTGCTAGGGTTAGCACTGTACAAACAAAAATAGTTAGACATATTAACGTAGTACTAGTAGCTGGTATACTTAGCTAACATTAACAGATAACGTAGTTAGCTAGCAAACTAAATGTTGTTACTATTACTTTTGACTTGGCTAACATTAACTGTTCTTGTTCTTCTCATGTTCTCATGTTGTTGGCCAAACAAGAGGAGCATTAGTAATTTTTCCAGGACTACTACTTTGCTATTCTGTCTTCCCCAGAGTGCCCTTTTTTCAGTTAAGGTGTATCACTTAGTGGTTGTCAATACAGATAAGAGAGAGAGACCGACCTGTGTGCTGTAATGTTATCTCAATGAGCACATCCTTCTGATGTAATTGTTAAAAAAACAATTTATCCCATGTGCAAGACCAAAACTAGACAAATATAGCTGTCAGTGACAGTGTATTACATAGTGGTTGTCCATACATGCATCAGAGAGCGATAGAGACAGACAGAGAGAGAGGAGAAAGAGGTGACCAGATAAGCATTTCAACTGTGATCTTTAGTGTTGTCTGAGAGTGTATTTCTCCCTCTGATATTTATAAAACATTAAAAACATGATTAATAAATCATAATAGGTTCTTGTAGTTAATGTCATGACATATTTAAATGTTTATAGAGCACATTTATGATTTACTATATATATGTGCATCATAAAAAGTATTGTGATTTTTTTGTTGATGTATTTTAGGATCATTGGCTGATATTGTATGATATACCAAGGAAACGGGCATTGGCTTTTCATATGGTACACATCAGATGGTTGTTTTGTCAGGTTGATGTGGGAACACCACCAAGTACAAGCACCTCAGACACAATAAAGGCAGACCAACGCACAGGGTTGAAGGTTAGGACTTAAAAGGGCTTAGTAAGACATACTCAGAGTCTCCGTATTGTGGTCAAATTCCTGCTTGGTTAGTACAACTAAACATGCTGCATTACATCTTTGTTTGTAGGAGATTGGCCCACATAGAGAAGATGTTGTTAGCGACGGGACCAGAGACAGTGAGAGCAATGGTGTCAGGGAGCATGAGGGCAAAGAAAGTGTTATGGTAACAAACCAAACCAACCAGACCCAAAACACATAGGGCCTCAGGTACTGTCAAATAGAGTGCGACATTTTCAAGCAAAGTGGTACCAGCTCTATCCCTTTCTTCACTACTGCTCATCTTTGCTTTGCTTTGATTGTGTTAAAGCATATGTGGTCAAAAACAGCAAATTGGCAAAGAGTGTAGACCCAGCATTTTCCACAAGTTCACAACTTCAATAAAATCTCAATCAGTTCTGCAGTACAGCATAATCACTGACAGCATCCAAGACATAACTGGGAAAGAACAGGTGTCCGTATGCGTTAGATATGTAGACCATGATTTGGTTCCCCATGAAGTTCTTGTGGTAGTATATGAGGTCTCAGGAACCACAGGGGAAGACATAATTATTGCATGGTCAGACTTATGATGGTGTAGTGAATATGGCTGCTAAGTTTCCTGGAGCACAGGCCGGGTGAAGAGATGCCAACCATTGGCGCTCTATGTGCACTGTGGGGCACACTGTTCACATCTCATTGCACAGTCTGCTTGTAATGCTTCACCCATAATCCATGAGTCTTTGTTTTGGATCAATGAGCTAGGATGTCTAAGCATCAGTCTGGAAAGTTCAAGGCAATGTCAAAGGCAAATGCAGGACCACAACCTAACACAGCCCTAAAACCACTGTGTCCTACCCGATGGACAGTTTGTGACAAGGCAATCTGTGCTGTACTCAGGCAGTATGAAAATGTGTTGACAACTTTAGAAGAAGTAGCATCTTCTAATAGATCGGATAGTGGCACAAGGGCTTATGGTCTGCTAGAGAGATTTAACAAAGGGAAGACTATCATTTGGTTTACATTAGCTTCTGAGGTAATAGGTGAACCGGTTTGTCTAAATAAGTCACTTCAAAAACAGACAGAAACTGTTTCTGGAATACGAGAAGCTATTGAGTATGTCAGAGCTTCTCTCCAATCCAAAAGGAACGAGGAAAGCTTCTGCAGACTATTTGACGGCACTGAGGCAATGGTCAACTCATTTGGCATTGAGACAATCCAAATGCCACATCAAAGAAAGCCACTAAAGAGATACTTCAGTGGAGCAGAGTATTACAGACCTTGCACCAAAGTGCTAGACACTGAATCAGCAGTTTAAAGAGCATTTTAGCCTGGTGGGAACTCTCCACAAACAAGAGACTGTCCTCCTCACAGGCAATGTGACAGAAGTCATGGAGCCATACCCTGAGCTGGATGGGGATGGTTTAAGGGTCCAACTCCAAATTTTACTCTCGAAACATATGGTCCAATCCAGTAGCGATGCAGCTGTTATTCTAAGAGGGATGTCGGTAGAGGTGAGGGGGTTATTTGACCAGGTAGAGGCCTTGGTCAGGCTGCTGCTAGTAGTACCAGTGTCATCCACAGAAGCAGAAAGGAGCTTTAATGCTTTGAGAAGGCTAAAAACATGGTTGAGATCGACTGTGTCACAAGAGTGTCTAAACCATGCTGCAGTGTGCCATGTACATAGGAACATGATAGACAAACTAGATCTCAAGGCAATATGTAGACAATGTGTGTCTATCACTGAAAGGCGAAGACATGTATTTGAGTCATACACATGAACTTGTGGGTGCATGTAATAATATAGGAGGGGAAAGAAGACAGAGACATGGGGCCTTGTTAAGGTAGACAAAGAAATGTGTGTTGATTTAAAGCTGCTGTATAGAGTAAAACTTCATGGTGCTGTTGCTTTTCCATCTGGTAGAAAAAATAAAATGGTCATGACACAAATTTATCAAAGCTATGTGATGTGCATGTTTGCATCAACGGCAGTTATATTATGAATTTAACTGTTTAAAAGTTAAAATGCTGTGATTATAGTGATAATTTCTCACCTTTTATTGTGTTCAAGAAAGTACTATATACTCATAGTATATTGTGTAAAATTGCAGGAAATGCAATGAAAAAATGTTTCCTTTCCCTAAGTTTTCCATTGTTAAATTTATGTCCCCACCACTTTCCAAAACAAACCTACACCCTTGATGACAAGACAATTACGCACATTTACAACATCAAATATTCTTTTTGAATGGAAAGAGTGTTTCCTACAAAGAGTGTTGCATTATGGGTTGTTTATCCTTAGTGCTGCTTGGCTTATGGATCGTTATGGATTGCAGGCTTCCATGGACCATGGCTGCGGGAATCCCTACGGCCCTGCTAGCAAGTTACATCAAGTCCGTTCATAGTGTGTCAGGAAGCCCAGTTCAACCTACGGGAGTTTCTGAAAGCTCATGTTTTATCATTAAGGAAGAAATAAAATAAAACAACTTAAGCTTTTTTTAGTCCATGTTTATTCGATAAAACTTGGCCATAGCAGCTAACAGTAGAGTCACCAGGTCTATCTAGCCAACAACAAATGCCAGTTCTTTGTGTGTGTGCCAGGAACCCAGCTGTTTCTCCTAAGGCAGAGGAATACTCCAAAACAACCACTTCATCATGTGATATGTTGTCCAACCACATGAGATGTCAAAAGTGGTTATAGCTGTTAAAAGCCTGCCATAGAGAGGGGAGAGACATGAGCATCATTTAAATATGGTGATAACATGGCACACTTTCATACAGTCTCTCCTGGAAAACATTCATTGTTGTATGTACACACGAAAGTGACTGAAATAGCATGAAAGATAAGTTCAAATCCTACTTACTTTCTCACCTGCTGCAAATTCTCACCTGCAAATTGTCAGACCCCCCCCCCCCCCCCCCCCCCCATACATTCTACACAACAAATTCTGAAAAGAGTTTTTTGGGGTTTTTTTATGTTGTTTTCAAAAGTTGTGAGAACCACAAGCAAAATTACATTCATCTCTGTTGTTTTGGGGTGGAGACAGGAATCTCAGAGATAGATATCTCAAAACCTGATCAAATTAAAAACTAAATTATCTGCACTATTCAATAACCACTAGAGATAATTTTGTAATTTGATGAGCATACCCTTGAAATCAAAGGATCAAGATGAATGCAATAAACTCTAAAATTCCATAATCTGTGGGAGAATTTGATAGACTATTGATGCAAAGCACTGATACAGTTTAACAGTTTAATTGCCTGTGCTTTAACAGTGAGTCCATTTCAACACTGAAAACATTTTACAACCAGCCACCAGAAGTGTAGCTTAGGGCTATAGATTTATCATTATCTGGCATGCTCCAACCTCAACCTGTTTTAACCAACAAATAACACATCATCCATTATTCAGTCACTTGTATGCCAAATTATGATTTATTGTAGATGCAGTGTTTAAAGAATGTGATATGAAATGTTTGATTTATGCATCCTTCAATTAAAATCTTCATAACACCCTTTGGTGTTCCAAAGTATGTGTACCTTGTTTTTGGCTCATTCTTCAGCTACGACGTCATTGTTGGCAGAGGAGATTTCTGTTTGGACCCTGATTGGCCCTCGCTCTGAAGGTACTGCCATAATGATAGTTATTAAACAGCCCCTGTCTTAAATAATCAGCGTTCTGAGAATCTCTCCTGCACAAAAGAATCTCTCCTGCACAAAAGAATCTCTCCTGCACAAGCTAGTGCCATTTGCAGTGCAGCACCAACCTGTCAGTTTTTCATGATCTGAAAAAAACAAAGGTCAATATTAAAGAATTAAGCTCTGCACAAATGAAATATCCACTTTGGATGACAACATGGAGTATCTGGAAGGCAACTCGCATGAGCAGCTCCAGGAACAGATGCGGAGATGAAGTAGTCGCAGCAATAACAGCCAGCTCAGGCAGCAGACTGGCAGTCATAAATCTTGGACTAGCACCTCAATGCAGGTGTTCACAGGTGCAATGCATGCAGAAAGACACACAGAGGCTGGCCTGGCACCAGCAGTTCCAGACCCCTTGAACAAGCAGAGGCATTGAACACCTTGGCCTTGGCAGTGACGCACTAGTGTTTATATAACTCAGTCTAACAATCTGCGTACAAATAACATGACTTTACACTTTCAAACTGCATGCAGTGCATACGCCAAAGTCCAATTTTGTGTGCAGGTGATACGTCAATCTTACGCTGCATTTGTAACTTTTTCGCATCTCATTTAATGCCATTGGTTAGATTTAGGCACAAAAACACTTGGTTAGGGAAAGATCATAGTTTGGGTTAAAACAGTAAAATGCGGTAAAAATGTCCTGACATGACACTAAGAATCTCTGGTTAAAATGACCAAGGTGATGCTAAAAATCTCGAGCTAAAATGCTTGACATGACGTTTAAAATCTCTGGTTAAATCGCTCGACATGACGTTGAAGATGTCTGGTTGGTGGTCTTGAACAATGCTTTCCTGCTGCTTCATCCCCCTGCCTCCTTCTAATAATCCAAAAATCACCTTATAAAATAAAAGAAAGTCACATTATATTGATATCACTTCCCTTGGAAGGATTGGCCTATCATCTGCACGCATTGTGCACAGATTGAAGATCGGGTTGGTTTATAGGGAAAATATCATGAAGTAGTTCATTAGTGCTTCAATGATGCCCACCTGGCATGTGGTTTTTGACAGAGGGAGCCCTGGGGAGGATGAGTCAGTCTGTTGCTTTGACTTATAACTGCAGTGCTCCTTTTCAGTCAGTTACAGCCAATTTTACAAAGTGCATGGTTTAATTCAATATACAAATCAGGTGCATGAACAACCATTTATTCCCACTGTCCAATCAGAACAAGTGGAGCTAACAATCATGGAGGACAAACTAGTAGTGGCTGTTGCTGGATACCTGCAGATATATGACTTTACCAAAGTAAAAGGTACATATCTGTGAGATTACTCCACAACAAAATAATGGTTAGGCTAAGGACACTCAATTCGGTTGCCTAGCACTGCCAGTTATACATGAGTATTCATGGGCCATCAGCAAAGGTAAGTAAGTAAGCGAACTACACTTATAACAACTTGGGGTTTTTGGGTTCTTACCAGATTTAGTGAATAATGTATTCTCAAATTCATCTGTAGGTATCTCACTGAATAGATTATCAGCCACGAAGAAGAAGATAAGTAACACTGTTTAAGAACACTTATTTTTAGTCATATATCATCATGTTCCCAGATCTCAGCCATTACTTCAATGGGTACATATCATAACTATCGTAACCCATAGAACTGATGGCCAGAGCTACAAAATAAAATCCAAGTTGTAATTAACTGTAGCTTAATGAGTTATTAATGAAGGTTCTTCACAACAATCCATCACGTCTGCAATTGTAAATGTTAATAAGTTGTTAATGAATGAATTGTTGTCCAGATGCTCTGTAGGTCTTTTCCTGGAGGTAAGTGATGCTGTTGATGGCAAATAATCAATTGAAGTGGTCTTCCTGATAAGTTAAGTGACTGACGAAAATTGAGAACAAGTTTCATGCTGTCCCAGATAGCAAAATTGCTGTGGCCCAGATCCGGCCCACACCCAACACTTTTGGCACTTTTACCCACATATCGCATGGAAAGATGGCACCTGGGCAGTCCGCTCCTGTTTCCCAGATCTGGGCCACAAGCAAGCTGTATGTCACCAAAGAACAAACCAGATAAACTAGAACTGGCCCACATCCAGAATACACATAACTGAGAGCATCACATCTTTACCAAAATAGACCCACATTTGATTTGGGATATTTGGGCCATATTTGCTATTTTACATGTGGGCCATTTCAGGCTCACATCCATTTTATCTGGGCCAGAAGAAGGCCAGCTGTGCCGCATCATTGCAGTGATTTTTAAAACCCAGCAACCAAAAAATGAAATGAAATTAATTAAGTTTTTATGAAGTGTGCCTTATTAGAAAGTGGAACTACAGTTGGATGCATAAAGCGTATATTTAAAGAGGTTTATAAGTGAGTGAGCAGAAGGAAAGATAAGATTGATAATGATAGATTGATAGAATGAAGGATAAGATAATAGGTAATAAGTATGTTTAGATATCATTTCTCTGTCTGTGACTGTGTCTTATTTCATGTTGACAGAGTAAGTTGGAAGCCACATCATTGGAGATGTGAATAGGGAAGTGCACTCTGTGAGACTCAGATAATGTTGTTGAGTTCTCAGTGACAGAGCCTTGGTGTTACTCTAACCGAGGCTGTTTGGCCAGCTGCCTTTTGAAAGCGTCACTCTATTGAGGCAAAGTTTAGCCGAGGAATGTTTTGTGCCGATTATTCCGGGAGTTAAGACCTTTTCTATTGCTCAGATTGAAATCCTTCTTGACATCCTCCCCTTCCAATTGTAAAGGCCCCTCCCCGCTTTCTTCCCATTTGCCATTTCCACAAAATAAATAGCATCCAAATTTTATCTGGGTTTTGCATGGTTACCATTTTGTTAATGGGCAGTCTGGCCTCTCGATGAGACGAGGAGAATTTTTGGGGGGCACAGTGTGGTTGTTGTAGCAACGTTAGTGAGGAGTGAATGAAGCAGATGTCAGAGTAATCCATCAGCCGGCAGCTCCAGACTCCCACTGTTCACTGAGGAACACACACTGCTGTGACACACTCTGCACCACGACCCTCAATCACGCCTATTTGACTGTGATGTGTCCTCATATTACAACCAAACTACAAAAATGTGTATTAAACAAAAAACAATCTGTCAATTCAGAGGCAACATTTATTAACCAAAAAAGAATGAAAAGACAATGTGGTTTTACATGAAACAAGTCAACAATGACCTCTGATTTAAGAGCACTACAGCAGTTGGGTGATATAAGTTCAGTCACATACAAGAACAACCTTTAATGAGGACTGAGTAAGTACTGACTGGCACTTCACTAGAAACTCTTTATAATAACAAAACTGTGAAAAAACGCATGGCCTCTGCAACAATAGCCATGTAATTCACCCTCCTTCTATCTATTATCAACCTTTCATGATACTGTACTATCAAGACTGGTCTCTAGTGTCCCTTTTAAGGTACCTCTGATTGTTTTACATTTAAGCATTAGGGCTGGGTATCAAACCTTAGTACTTATTGAGTACCGAAAGAAATGTTTTTTAAAAACAAAGTGTAGAAACTTGTCAAATACTGAAATTTGGGATTGAATGCTTAGTCAGATTCTTAATCTTTTCTACTTATGCTTAGATCAGATATCTTCAAAACTTTAATTTAATTCATTATTTATTTTTGTTTTTGTATTAGTAACAAAACTCAGGTATGATATTTTCAGCATATCAGAAAACGTGAAATATGATACCCAGCTTGGTGTTCTGGTGACTTAGGAGTTAAGGTGCCGACCATAAACTGTCCCTGGTTTGTGTCCACTCAGGACCTGTTGCATGTCATTCCCTGGGATGTATTGTAGGAACTGGATACCAGACTCAAAGAAGGCATCTATTCAATCGAATGAAAATTGCTCACCTGGCACATAAGACTAAAATATTTCTAGCTTCAGGGTTTGTTTCCGTATTGTGCAGCCCACTGAATGTGCGCAGTAGTGTTTCTCCAACTGGCCCCACCTACACGTTCCTGTCCGGCCCATAGACTTTACATTAAGATGACGTCACAAAAGGCTTGAAAAGAGTTTTACAATTATAAAACCTTCATGGATTAAAAATTCATAATACAAGGCATCATAATTGACCTTATTTGCAGTTTGAGGTGTCCTACCAACAGTTTTATAGACGTCTATAGGTGGTATATGGGGAAAATGCTTTTCAGGCCGCGGAGGATATTTTTGCTGCAATACTGTGAGTGACCACTTGGAAAATTTGGCAGCAAGGCTGAGTGGCGGCAACATATCCAGTTCTCTTTATACATCCAGGTTCATTCCTCATCTATCTTGCCCCTCATTTCCTGTCATCTTTGGACTGTCTATTAGGCATAAAATATTTATATCTTATGATACCCAGCCCTTTGTGTTAGTGATAGACTTGCACAAACTGTATATCTGTGAATCACTAGTTAATCTTATAGAGAGCCAAAGTGAAACTATAACTTTAGGTTCTTCTTGAAGTAATAATACCTCATTTGCATCACATTTGAAGTAATGCAAATTTCTAAAAATGTAGCCATAGTCAACAGTATGTCATGCTGTTCAATCCATATGCGTAAATGGATGGAAATTGTAATCTGATAATTGTATATATTTATTTATTATTTCTGTTCTCAGCAGCCTTTAACAAACACCATTTCCCATAAGACTTTTCTGGCTTAAACATCTCAAACTCAACAGGAGAGAACAGTCGAGTGGCTTCGCTAGTCATGGCTAACACATTAGTGGATGGGGAGGACCAAACAGCATTTTTTGGACAACCACAGCTAAAAAGAGGGAAAGATGGCCAAGAGAGATGACTTTGGATGGATATTGTAAATAAGGGAGAAACCAACAGTTACAATGACATATTACTGGTTAAAAAAAAAAAAAAAAAAAGTACCACAGGTGTAAAGTTCTGTTAAAAATGTAGTTAGAAAATAGTTTCTGTCTGCTAACAAATGAAACCCTGTTTAACTTGGTTAAAATTAATAAAGGTTCAAATTCTAATGCCAATAAACCCCAAAAACACAGTTTGCTTTTTGAGAAACAGATGAAAGCAACCCTCTACCAGAGATAGCATTGAGTTACAGAACATTAATGGTACAGCAGCTAGCCTGCAGGTGATGCCAGGACTTTAATTCTCTAAGGTGGGATCATGTTTCCTGAAAGTAATAAATCACAATACTGCACATTTCAGTATAACATTATTATATTCTGCTACTGAGGAACAAGGCACATTTTCCAAACAGTGTTTCAGTGGGTCATTTCCTTTTGCTAAGTTCAGTGACTGAACATTTAGAAATGCTAAAGAGGGAGAATATCTTACATAATGAGATAGAAAATAAATAAAAAATATTTATATAAAAATAATCTCTTACAAAATATATTCTATCAACCAACATTAAGGGGAATTTATGTCTGGAAGCTTGCGTTTGCTCCTGCTGGTGTTGAATTAGCTTGAAGAGTCAATATGGCTGCTCGGTCACAAACTCCATGACTTTCCAGACAACTAGCAGCAAACTGGAGGGCAAGTGGGACAGGAACAAGAAGGAAACAATACTATCATACCGAGCCCAGTATCAGTAGTTTAATGTTCTTCTGCTAGGCTTAGGAACAGAAGCTGCAGGGTCCCAAATACAGTATGTCATTCAGTCGAGTTCAGTTTTGACCTGCTGTAATTTCAGACTGTTGGGACTGGGTTTACTGTGTTCAGACAGACTCAAATCAGTGTCAGTTTTCAGCTCCAGTGTTAAAGTCTTGTCAAAAAAAAAAAGGATAGTCACAAGAAAATGCTTTTTGCTTTTAAGTGCACTTGAAGATTTTTTTAACTAAAATGCCAGGCATCTTACACCAACCTTACTGGATTTAGTTAACAGTGAATTCTCAAAATCATCAGTAGTTTTCTCATAGAATAAATTATTAATGTAGAAAAAGAAAAAAATCAACCACTGTTTGAGGTGAGTCATGCCAATAAACTAGACCTGCAGAGAAAGCCCGGGGCATGAAATGGCGTTCAACTTAAAAGATAAAAATAAAATTTATGAGCCCATAGGTTGTCCAGTGTCATGGCAGATGTCCATTGGCATCAGTATAAACAACACAAGGTGGAGAAACCAGTTGTTGTGATTGTGAATGCAGCAAGGCAGTCACTCCACATGTTTGTATCAGCCACAGAGAATCCTTATTCTGAAACACATTAACACCAACACACACTCGCAAACAGTCCAGTCTAGCTGTGTGTCTAAAAACATGTCCAATAAATATATCTATTTACAGGTATACACCTCTGTCCTCTCACTGCAGGTGTTGCATTTGACGTAGCAGCACCACAGGAACTTGCAGTTGCACTGCCAAACGCGCGAGTACTGGTGTGTGTTATATCCTCGACCGCAGCACATCAGATCACAGCTGTTGGGTTGCTGAGCTGTTTTGTTGCACAAGCGGCCCTGCGTTCCCATGCTTCCGGTCAGAGCGTCGGCCTCGCAGTAGTTAGGCGATCTCTCGATGTAGACCAGCTCTGTGTCCATGGGCTTGCGGTAGGAGTGGGGTTTCTTGATCTTCAGGAAGGTTGGGCGCTTGTTGCGGCTGGCTCGCACCGGCTCCACGTGCACGGCATGGTTGTACTTGTCCTTGAGGATGTATCCCAGCTGGCGAAACTTGGGCAGCGTTGTCCAGCAGGTCTTAGTGGTGCAGGATCCCGACACGCCATGACACTTGCACTCCAGGTGCATGCCTTTTTCCAGGACCTGCAACATGGAGGAAAAGTTAAGATAGAACAAGGTTTCAAAGTTTTAAACTGAAAGGTGTATAGAGCTACAACTGCTCACCTGAAATCCAATCAGATTCATTCATTTAATTTCTTTTAGATCAAATGTCTATCACACCTTCATTCACTGTTAACACCTTCATAACTTCATTCATTCACTTAATTTCACTGTTAAAAACTAAAAGCTAAGAAGTTCTAACATTGCACACAATTCCCAACAGTTTGTTTGTTGCTGTCTTCTTATAATGAGCAGCTAAAAAAAGATGAGTTCACAGAAATACTCAGTCTAACATATTGCATGAATAGTTCAACAGGTTGAGACAAACGTTTTCTAGCATTCCAAATGAATGTAAGCATTCCAGAGATCTCAGAGCTGCTACAGTATGTCACCCTGTGGCTAGTAGCTCTGTATGTGCCATTCTTTTACAAGACAGCATGAGCCTCAAAACACACTCCCACAAAAATGTGGACCATCTCTAACTTCATACACTCGTTTCACACAAGTTTTGGGAGGTGCCTTACATTTGTGTTTCATAAATTAAATGAAATACCTTTTAATTCCTGCACTACAAATGTTAGTAGCAACAAGGAGCGCAAGACTCACTGCAACAGCATCCATAGAAGACGTAACAAATATTCTGAATAGGCAGATCATGAAGTTTGTTTAGAAAAAGGGCAGATTGTTCATATAAATAGATTACATTTTTCACAGGGTGCAGTGAAACCACAATAAATATTATAAATATTCCTGCTGCAAAAAGACTGATCGCTGTAGTTTACAGTGAACAAGGTCATGTTGTAATTAGCATCACTCAGAAAACGCTTATACTGTAGTAACTGAAAGGTGTGATTTCATGAGCAGACCCTTTATTAACAATTTATTTAAAAAGCATTTTTAAAAAAGATTTTTTTTAAATCCTATTTATAAAAGTGGGTTTGGATGCATACCACGTGGACAACATGTCCCTACTATTAAATTAAAGGCAACATGCCCCAAAAAATAGATTAAAAAAACTGATAGTGATGCCTAAATATTGCCTCTACAGAATGATGTTTTTTTGTTTCATGGATCATCTTGACAAACTGGATTAACAACAAAAATAGAGACCAAGCACTGTGAACTCGAAACCACCCTACATCTGTGGTTAGAATAAAATCAATCTGTTACGTTGATGAATTCAGATAGAAGCTGGATTAATTTAAGCGCATGCAGTGACTAAAGAGTCACCAGATCCAGGCATTTATAGTGAACTGACTGGCAGCAGTGAAAGGCCTTTTCAGGGTTAGAGTGGAACTTTTCGGTGAGTTTGGCAAAGCAGCCTGGGTATTCTCTCCATGCCTTGGGCTGAATGACATCAGCTAACCCTCCTTCTTCCTCACTGAGTGGGAACCCTTGCTGGCATTAGAGAAGCCTCACCCAGCTTTTTAATTATTCCACTCTGATATGGCCTCAGACTTTCTGGAGTCTCGTGGGGTAATTGTCAGAAGCCTTGGATGCATACAGCTTAGTGTGGTCATGCCCCCAAGACCTGACAAACATTTAATTCATGGAGTTCAGTCAAGTGAAATGCCAACGACGCTGCCATTGTTTGTCTAACAGAACCCCCTCTAAGCCTCCCGTGGCACCTTTTATACTATTGTTTATTCTTCTCAAGAAATTTGAAGGTTGGCACTCAAAACACACACTGACATCATCTCCAATTAAACATGAAAGCCTTACTACAATAATTACAGAGGTATTGCTTTAGTAAGTGCATATTAAGAGATTCACACACTGTATCACATTGTGACTGATGCCAGACCTCAAATATGAAGCCTCCTCCCCCCAAAGCCTAGTCCAGAGAGATGAAAGAACCACACACGACCTGACGCTATGACACTTACATGACATCTGTCTGAGCAGAGTAACTTCCCAGCTTCTCAATTTTTACACATATATTCATCTAATAAAAAGAAGTGCACATTGAGAAATTACAGAAGATATTTTTCAGGCTGTCAAACCTGAGACATCTAACATATCTAGCATAATGATAGGTACTGCAAGAACTGGTAGTTCTATAATTACTACAAGGAAACGAGGGTTTCCACATCATTATGTACATGTACATCTGTTAAAGGTTACGATTGATTGTTTAGTCTATAAAATGTCAGAAAATACTGAAAATGCACATCACAATTTCCCAGAAGCCAAGACAACATCTTAAGTTTGCTTGCTTTATCTGGCCAACAGTCCAAAACAAAAAAAAACACACACACTGTGTGAAAATTAAACTTGGAAAGTTGGTATGCATACTAAAAAGCTCTTGGTTTTTGGGTGTGCTGTTGATGGACACTGCTCTCCCACAATGCCATGCACGAAGGAAACTGTCAATCTAAAAGTGAAAAGTAAGTGGTTGTGGATGATGATGAAACAGCTCCAGGAACATCTTCAGAAAACCAACGATAATTAATTTGTTTTAGGTTTAGTTGGTGGTGGCATTTTGAAGCCACAGTTTGACTGCCTTTACACAGTGTATGGATTTCATAATTTTTGCTATTACACAACAATGTAATATATGTTGATTTATCTACTGCAAAAAATGCATACTATGAAGTAGATAGTAAAAAACTGTATACAAGTAGTATTTAGTTTGGAATTGGAACACTGCACAAGAGTCTACAGCCATGCTAGCAACTCTGTGACACAGTACAACAGCACAACAGTGTTTTTAGCTAAATGCTACCATCAGTATGCTGACATATTCACATTGATAATGCAACATGCTGATGTTTAGCAAGTGGTGTAATAGACTGTTCTATGTTTTACTATGTGCTTCTGTATGCGAGGTACTGTGTCCCTCTGAGTTGCCGTAAGGCAGGATATGGTTGGTTTGATAACGGCAAACGTCCTGTTTATTGTTTTCTCATTAAGTTTACACAGTTAGACGAACCCAGTATGCTCGGTTACATTGGTGGCATCGATGTTCTTCCACGGGCCTCTGTCAGTTCTTTTCTTTGTAGGTGTCGAGCTATTATCCGCGCTGTTGGTTTAGCTTTCCCACTATAGCTAGCTAGCTAAACCTGTGCGGAGCTTCAAAGACTGTGCACAACTACGTTACATGTGTTGTGGAGACGAGAACCCTTTCAAACCTGACACAGGGAGGTTCGACAAATGTCGCCCGGCAGGGACATCAAGGTTGACTTGCCTGCCTCCTTCACTGGTGATGGGAGCAAGAGTTTCCTCAGCTGGGTGAGGCAGTTGGAGGAGGCATTTAGAGGTGGTCATCAGTGCAATTATGGGAGGTGGCAGCGACTGTAGTAGTGAGCTGGTGAAGATTCTTCCTACTCGCCTCAGCAATTCTGCTTATCTGCTATGGGACAGCCGTCCTGTTGCAGTCAAATCAGATTATGCTGCTGTTAAAGAGAGAGTTGGAGTGGTGTTTAGACAGAGACAGTTTATGGACCACTTCAGGGCCAGCCTTCCTCACATGTGCGCTCCTGGTGAGAGCTTGGAGGTGTATGCCACTGACGTGAGCCGGCTGGTTGTGGAGGCACACCCAGACTACGGGGACATTGCGCAGAAGGAGGAGAAGTTTCAGCACTTTCTTGTCGGCCTGGACCTGACATTAAAGGCCAAGTGTCTGGAGCAAGGTGCCACACAGGGTGTGACCTGGAGGAGGCTTTGACCGTGGTGGAGTGATGTGAGAATGCCAGGGTAGCTTTGCAGAGAGGCTGTGTGAGTACATGTGCAGGCGCCTAACTGGGTGAGAATCCATCTCTGCAAAAAGATGTATGGTGAAAACCAGAGACTGAGGACCTGGAACACTGATGGGGGGAGCGAGGATTCCACTTGCCCTCTGGAGGGTGCTGTAGCTACAACTGTCGTAAGATGGGATGCCAGTGAAGGGGTTCCTGTGATGTACACCATGGTTGCTCTCCTGATCATGGGCAGTTTCCACCTCGGTGGGGCCACCTGTTACAAGGCCATCGCCCAGACCCAGGGATATCCCCCACCTCTAAGCTGCCAGGAGGTAGGACCCCATTCCAGGCTGGCATGCCCAATGTGAGGAGCCAAGGAAGCACAGTGTGCATTTCCTATCACCGCAGCAGGACAATGTCAGTCCCCACCCTGCTGAACTGGCCCCTGAGAAAGAACTTTATTGAGTTCCGTGCAGTAAATGGAAAAATGTTGGATACGTTGGGCACCGGTTACCCTGGCGTAGGCCCCACCTGCTGGCAGCACACTTTCCATGTGCTGAGGGAATCCACCCAGAGTGTTCTGCTCGGCCATGCACTGCTGGACTTAGGGCTAGACGTGTTACAGTTATCAGACATTACTTTGCTCCTGCTTCGGGGTGGTGAGTTGGTTCCTGAATGCTGTAATGTGTCCCTTGCTGATGTCATGACCATTCCCCCTCTGAGTGAGGCCCTTGTGCCAGTGAATGTTTTTTCGCCTGGTGGTGCTGGCTTGCCTGCCACAGACTCTGAGGCCTATCTGGAACCTACCATTCTGGAGACAAGGGAACTGGTGGTTGCTCATACATTAATAGTGTGAAAAACGGTGTCACATTAGATCGCATCCTCAATCCCACAGGGGAGGTAGTTGAGCTCAAAAGGGGGTTGCTCCTGGGTGAATTTTACCCAGTTGGAGGAACTGACATTATAGCACCCCCCTGTCCCACTGGTGTGGATGTAACCACACCGCCAGCTGCTGCAGTTCCTGTCATTATGGACGGCTTACCTATCATAGTTCAGCAGAAGGCAGAGTTGTCAGAACTGCTGCAGAGGTTTACTAGTGTTTTCAACCTGTCGGACAGAAATACAGGCAGGCACAAACTAGTTAAGCACCAGATTAGGACTGGTGACCATCCCCCTACCAGGCCATGGGCAAACCATGCATCTCCTGAGAAACAAGCTGAGATTGAACATCAGGTGGCTGGTCTGCTGACTGATGGGATTGTGGAGAAGAGGTATGGGCCCTGGGCATCCCTGGTGGTGTCAGTTAGAAAGAAAGGGGGAAGTGGAGATTCTGCATTGACTGTCTTGGTCTCGACCCCGTGACAATCAAGGATTTACACCACCAATAAGTGGATGACTCATGGGAGGGGGTGATACCCTGGCTGGGGCCTTGATGCCCTGGCTGGCTCATCCTGGTTCAGCACACTTGACTTTTCAAATGGCTACTGGCAGGTGGAAGTGGCCAAGGAGGACCGAGAGAAAACGGCCTTTACGACAGGAAGGAGCTTGTACCAGTGGCGAGCCATGCCTATGGGTCTAACAAATTCTCTGGCCGCTGAATAATTTGGTATGGAAAAAGGTGCCCTCTGAGTGGACGGCTGAGTGTGAGGCAGCTTTCACTTACCTCAAGGTGCTCATCTCCTCTCCGGTGGTTATGTTGCCAAACTTTACACTCCCTTTCATGATCTACACTTGCTTCTAAGGACTCGGTTGAGGTGGTGTTGGCACAGGATGGGGAGGGACTAGAAGAGGTCATAGCCTCTGTCGTAGAATGAGAGCTATGGGCTGTAATGTGGGCTGTGCGCAAATTCAAACACTATGTTGGACTATCTACATTCTCCATCATAACAGACCATCGCCCTTTGCTGGACTTCAGGCACATGTCTATTCATAATGACCCCACTGGACAGAGCAGTAGGTGGATTTTGGAGCTGGACCCATTTGAATGGGTCATGGTTCATAAGTATGGCTTCCACCATAAAAACGCTGACGCTCTAAACCAGCACCCACTCTGCCACTGCCTGCACAGACTGTTCTTGCCATTCCTCCTTCCTTCACATCCTCCTGCCTTAGAGGCTTCACCAGGGATCAGCCTCAGGCTGGGGGGTTGGACAATTAAATGATTGGTGGACTTCCGCTTTTGAGCATTTGTTGTTGAATGCAAACAAAAAGGAAGGAAGTGTTTGCTGCTGGACGTGCTATAACATCTTATTAAGTTTACACAGTTAGGTGAACCCAGGGCGCTCGGTTACAGCACGTATAATATTTCTAATCTTAATTGAGCCAGTAAGCATGCTAACATGTACTAATTAGTACTAACTGATGGGAATGCCATTAGTTTTGCAGATATAAACCAAGGTATTTGACAAGTTACAATTTCGACTTGATGGCGCTAGATTAAAAGTCATCACCATATACATGACAATTCATGGAATGATATAAGAAGCTGTGCTATTTAACAACGTCTACATAATTTAATATTCAGGACACATGAACTGCAGATATGTGTACATTAACATTTAAAATCTGACTCTTTTACTTTCAGCCAGCAAATCATTACACTTAGTGTTATCAAGGATTAGTGTAGTAAGATTACCTCGGACTTTCACTGATCTATCAGTTGCTTTTCCAACAGAATGCTTTCTTGTGGGGCCATTTTGTGACTAGTCCTGTACTTTCTATTGATCTGTCATTTGGTTCCCTACATCTTGCCATGGGTAAACAACATCAGAGTCTGGCTAATGCACTCCCAGATGGTCATGGTTCACCTCACTGTGCATCTTGTCAGACACTGTTAGCTCTCGACTCTACATTGTTTGTGTTCTCTAAATGACTGTAGGATCTTGCCTTGACCACACTTTGTCCTCACTGGCTCCTGATGTCACTGTACTTCAACTCATGCTTTAATTAACTCTCACTTGCCCAGGTGATGTACAGTACTCTCTCACTGTGTCATTGTCAGTGTATTTAAAGCTGTCTCATATGCAAAAACGATAAATGCCCCAGAGTTAAAAAAGAATATATATAGCATTACCTCAATTTAACTAGAATTATTCAGTTGAGCTTGACAGGTCATTTAGAACATTTAGTTTTTTAGCTTTAGTCCTAGAGGTAGCCAGAATCATGGAAAGTTTGAACATCTACAGTTCTATGAGCAAACTCAATCAGCTGATGAGGACTGTGTGTATGGTCAAAAGCTCCAGAACAAGCATGCAAGTGGACAATGAGTTGAGATTGTTTTGTCAACTAAAATTAAATAGCCTAAAATCAATATCAAGATGAAGAATCAGATTTACCTTGATACACCTCTTAATTACAATATGTCCAGTTAAATATACTGGGCTGTTGATGATTGCTTGGTTGAACTTCTGAAATTGTGAGTTGATAGATGTTCATTAAAAATGAAGATATAAGTCAATTTAGGTTGGTAAGGGATGCATAATGTTAGTAGTTGAGATGAGGTACAGTACAGTGGGGTCCATACTAAACATAGTGCAAAAGTAGCACAAGCAGAGAAGAGTCATAAAGTTAGCAAACTGACCCAGTAACGTCTGTTATACAGCATCATCTATCTAAAGATTGCTAACAGTAGCTAACATTAACCATCATAAGCTATTGGTCATACCAGACCAAGTAAGGCTGTATAAAGTGAATTGGAAAGAGGTTTGATTGCTTATAAATTTAACTTTTCATTTTTAAAAGGAGAACACAACATTATTTCTACTTTCAAAATTTAAATAATGTTGCTTTAGACCTCAATTTAGCAAAATAACTTTTGCTCTGTACTGGTGCTTAATTAAACAGTCGCAGTGAAACCATATTTCTGCAACAGCATCCTCCAAAGCAAATGAATATGCCCAAATTATTGCAACTTAAAATGATCTGACTTGTCCTTGTGTATGCTGGAACAGCCCTGCAACCCTTCATCATAAGATTAATAGATAGATTTATAGATTTATGCATGCATGGATTTCTGGATACTACCTGATTTGTCTAGATTTTTTTACCACTCATTCTTGCATATCTCCATACACAGTTAACCTGAATGTTTATTATTAAAATGCTTTCAAGCACTTCTTCAACAGCTACGCTTTCTATGTTTCTCTGTTCATTTGTTTCTTTATGTATACTGGATTTTAAACTGCTAACAGTCTCACATAAGGAGAAATATAGTGTGCAGTGCACTCTTACAGCAGGTGGTTTGATAGAAGTCAAACTGGTTAGAGACAACGAGTTGGTGAGTGGTTCTAAATGTAGAGTATAAATCATTATGTATGAATTCATTAGATTCTGTCACCGAGTGCTCCATTTTTTCTGACCCTGAGCACCTACTGTAAATGACTTATTTTCAGGTGATTATGACATAATAGTGCAATGGGCTGGAGTTTAACAATAGACTTTAAAATTACATAAACATACCTTGCGTCCCACTTCATTGTTGTGTAGATTCATGAGAGTCCTGGCATTCTGCTTAATCTCCCGTGCATCCACAAACACTTTGGAGAAGCCCAGGCCGTAGTGTATGTCTGCAGAGCAGCCACCCCACTTCCAGCCCTCCTCCTGGTTGTAGAAACCCTGTTTCTCCTTGTCACAGCTGCAGCCGCTCAGGCTTCCCTGGGTGCAGGCCGCAGTGACTGCATGGGCAACGCCGGCAGCAATGATAGCATAGGTGAACGCAGCCTCCTTACTGCCTGCGATAGAGAAAAGACATTTTTAATCACAATTACCGACAACAGGATTCAGTGTTTCAGGCACTGTCAAGCCTCCTTACATACCTGGCATAGCTGCCTCAAACCAAATCATAAAATACATGGGTCAAGCCAAGTAGAATACATTAATCAAGCTCTCTTAAAACTGATAAACTTCAGGAAAAAGCTCTGAATCTTGCAGAAAATATGATGGAGCAGTTTGGAACAGGAGAAAGCTCTACTGCAGGAAACTAAGTCTAGAAAAGCAGTTTCATTGTCTTTATGATGATTTATGATCAAAGAACCTACAGGTGGCTGACTAGTCTTCAAATCTCACAACAGTTAATATACTGAATAGATGTGATTGGTAACAATGTATGTTTGAGATGATCCAGTGGGAGACGTTGCGGCATCATTCTGGCCCTTGTCCCAGCTGCCGTCATCCTGGGATCCACCCTGTGGAGGTGAATCTGAGAGGCATGCAGAGCCTCCCTACATGGACGGATTTCCACCCCATAAATCTGAGTGCTTCAGGTCAACTGCGTTTTTTAATTAAAATGGAGATAATGCCAGTCGGAGCGCAAGTGGAAACCATCCAAAATTGACCATAAGTTACAAAAAGGCTCCAATAAAGTCATCATCTTCAACAATTAAACCCACAGAAACATTTTAGACATTTAAGGTCAATGTTCTCCTTCATCCACTGAAATTTATGGGCGAATGTAGAGCCTCGCTGGAACACGTGGACCTGGAGGACAATTTAAAGCAGCATTCTGGCACCCCATTTGTAAACTGAACATATTAACTATTACATAATTTGCTACTTCAAACACTCTGATTTGCCTTTACAGCCAGTACAGAAGACACCAGTACCTGCAGTGAGTTACTTCAAGTAGCCAACTTGGTGGGTGGGGAGGATACTTGATCCTAATGCCAAAATACTGTACATTGCTGCATCCCTGCCAACAATAATCCCAAATTTATGTATTCTGTCAGTTATCAGTGTTCCAGTCTGCTGAAACAAAACAATGGGTTCAGACAGACTCTGTGCAGGGCAGCTGGACCACTCCAGCCAACCTGCTGTCTCCTGGAATTCAGCCTTCTGGTCGACATTTGGTTAAAATTTGGATTCTAAAATTCTGAAATGTCTTATGTTAATGAAAGGCATATAAACACCTCTGTCTGAGTCTTGTTTAAATCTGATGATATGCAATAAAAAGTGTAGTTGCTTCACTGAAGCAGCGTTTTAAAATCATTCTACATAAATCATCTTCTGCTAAAGCTGCAAAACCTGGAGGTAAATTTATAAACCTAGAAGAAAGTAGTTGTCTGAACTTGAAGCTTCTGGGGGGAAAATATTTTATGAACATACATGATGGTTTGGCTGAAAGTAGATGGAGATCTGGATGTTACAAGCATACTTGACTAGAGATTTTTATGTCTCGTCTCAATCATCACAATCAGAGCTCATTTAATAAATTGTGAAGATGGGGAGTGATATCAGTGTTCATACTGACCTATCAGGCACTGGCCCACTCATTCATACATCAAACTATTCATATTGCAGCTGTTAACAACTATGTGCATCACATTTAATCAGACTGACAAAGCAAACATGTCAGTCTGATTAGCCTGTGCTCATTTTCATTGCAGCTTACACCACAAACATTTCTGGCAATATCATATAATATAAAGCCTTCATGTACAATGCAGCAATCAAAGTAAATTAAAGGCTTCAACAAGATGTGAGCTGTAATCCTTCATGACACCTGAAGTGAAAACTGACACCCAAGCTGTGCATTTCTGCATGTCTCTGAGATGACAGGGTGAACTTCACGGACAAGACATTGGAAAACTGGCGTTTTAAATATGATTCTCCCTTTATTTCCGCAGTCCTGTCTCTAGAGCAAGCATCGCCTCCAGCCTTATTCCACATACAGGATAAAATCTGCGGCTTATTTTCCCACCAAGAGCAGATACACAGAGTCTGAGCTTCAGATTCGCAGACATTTGTCAAAGTGTCAGAGGTCGAGTACCTCAGAGGAATATCTTTTTTTAAAACTATTTTTGGACACATTGTAGCTTGCTGTCCAGTTTTTTCATTCACTTGCTTAGATACTGTAAACAGTGAAGTTAACATACAACTCTTAAATACATCTTAAAGCATGCTGTGTGCACCATTATCAAGTTGCTGGTGTAATGTAGTGCAGCAATCAAAAAAATAAAACGCTTCATTTTTAATATAAGGTTTTTTAACTTTAAGTTAAAATCTTGTGAGGACTGTAACTATGACGATAAGGCATGCTGAAATGTTTCAACAATTTCTAAGATGAAGTAAAGCTCTCACTTTAGGAAGCTTTCAGTATATTATTAACCTTTGAAAACAACATTTACATATATTACAAGTGTCAGTAGAAAGGTATGAACTACTATAGAAATATGAATCTACATACAATGCTGAGAGTAATGCAATAAGATCACTTTAAACTCAGTAACAGGCCCATCACAGAACCCCATAGAATACTGAAGGAATACAACAAAAATGCCTGTACTAAACACACCAGTGATTCAATACAGTATGTAGATTTTTTCAGACTTATTACCGATCTAATCTTATTACAGGTGTACAACATGTTAAAATTAAAATCTAAGTACAACTTACCCACTCTGAGCTCTTTCCCGAACACGGTCCTCTCTCCCAGGGCCGAGCAGTTCCATCGTCCGTGTCTGAACTGGAACTGGCACTCATTGATCCCCATCTGAACTCCCTCTCCGATCACTATGATCGCGTCGGGTCGGCTCTGACAGATAGTCCTCTGACGGGGGGCCAAGCCGGGGATTTTATTGCATATGATGCTCGCTCCCAGCGCAACCACTGACGACAAACCCCTGCGGTGGAAGCGAGAGATTAAAATATGGCATTTTTCTATGGAAGTTCTGCAGGTGTTTCTACATACACCCTCCATTGGAGGAGATAATCTGACTTTAGACATATCTAAATATCTGCAGGTGTGCTGAGGGGCTTTATAGTTAGACTTACTTATACTGAATGCATTTTTTTAAAGGGCAATTGATGTATACCCCACTTGCAGTGGAACACAGACTTCACTTTGGGGGCCCCTCATTTGTCTACAGGTCTGAAGAATCTTTATTAAAAGCCCCAATTTCTCAATTTCAGCAACATTTTTCCTGCATTGACCTCAAAATCTTAAACACCTCTGTGTGATAAAGTGCAGATAACCAGCAGGCCATCCTAATAACTCACCCGATTTTCAAATAGACTATTCCAAGGCACAGGAAAAAATGTAAAATCCACCGCCGTGTCTTCCTACTCATGGTGCTAAACCCAGCCGCTGGATGAATGCTCTGCTGTTGCAACAAGCAGCTTTATTTCTCTATCGAGTCCCGCGGGATCTCCAGGTGTTCCGGGCTGCAGGGGTGGATAAAGCTCCTCGGGAAGAACCAGAGTTTGTGGAAATGCCTTCGTCCTGATTTCATTTGGTAGGTGTCCGATGGTGTGAGCCTGTGGTGGAGCATTGGGGCTGTTGTTTCCAGGTAAGCAGCTCGGCTCCTCACTGATCACGCTGAGTGAGTATATGAGTGTGTGTGTATGTGTGTGTATGTGTATGTGTGTGAGTGTGTGTGTCTACCTTTTCTATCAGGGCGTGTTCTGCGGAGGATCTGCCTCTGAGCTGCTCACACACTCTCTCAGCCTGCAGGTACACGCTCAGCTCATCTGTCCGTGTATCTGACGCACACACGCTCACAGCTCAAGTAACAATCCAGTCAGATCTTCATACTTGTTACATGTTACTGAGAGAGCAAGTCACCTCCCGGACACTTCCCTGCATCATTCAGCGCTCACTTGCATGTCCTCCCGGCCACTGAACGGTAGCCTGTCTGACAGACAACCACCCACCGGCACTTTTTATTTATTTTCCAACAATAAACGCTCCTCCCACCGATCCATGTTTATCTTGGCACTTCTAGAGCCCCATCTCCGTCAGATCACGTTTCATTTGCTGAGATTTGCGCCTCAAATCTCAAACTATTAACACAACAAGAAGCTAAGTACATTTACCCAAGTACTGAGCTGAAGGACAAGTTTGAGGTACTTTTACTTTACTAGAGTATTTCTATTTTATGGTACTTTTACATCCCAGTGAAAATATTGTTCTTATTACTTAATATTCATCTAGTATAGTTACTTTACAGAAAGAGTCATACTATACATGTCATCATCTTATGAAATACGATTTAATACTATTATAGCAACATAATCCAACATTATAATCAAATAATAGGGGCCATTCTACATAATGAGTCATTTTACTTTTAATGTTTTAAGCTCATTTTGTTGATAGTATTTTTACTTACTCACTACAGTCTATAAAGGTTCTGAGTACTTCTTCTCTCACTGCATAACAGATCCGCATCTTAATTCACATTTTCCATCCATGTGTGTTTTCGACAAGCTGGTGCACATGTTGTCTGCCAAATGTCATTAACTCAAGAGACTTTAAATCAATAAATGCTAATTAGAATGGAAAATACAAACTCACAAACGAAAAGAATGTAGAAAAAAAATCAAGCGGACTATTGAATACAATCTGGTTTAATCATATTTCACCAGAGCAGCACATCACAAAGGGAAAAAATGAGTCTAGCTTTATTTGTTTAATTACTGTAAATCCAGCCCAACAATAACAGGTATAATAAGCAGCTTACAGCACGAAACAGCTGCACAGCTATTAGTCTGGATCAGATTTTCTCATCATTTATGACTAATAATTCTTCGGTGATTTACAGACTCCATGGTGGTCTTCTGTTGGGAAGATGATTAGACTTGTCAAAGGACTATAACACCATCTGCTGGCACAGCTGTGTAGCTGCTATCATCTGTCTGAACTGCATGGCTGCATTCACCTGTCTACAGGGCCCCTGCTGTCTCCATACTGCCATCAGTACAAATACTGTAGATATCAGCTTTAATATATTTTACACAGACGGTCAGAAACCAACAAGTTGTGCTGGAATAATACAACCAGGCTCCAGCTTTTCTTTCTGACAATTGGTTTGTGGTAATTTGATGAAACACAACATTGTTGAGGAAAACGCTCCATGTGAGCACAATATAAACCAAGTACATGTTGTGTGGTCCTTCTACTAGACACCAGTACAAGATTATGTAATAATGCAGGACCTAGTTGATATTATACTTTAATGCACATAACCAAGCAAATCAATCATCTTATCAAAAAGCAACTGACAAAGTGAATCTGGGACTACTGGGATCTCAGAGCAGTTGTTTTTTCCAGTTGGTGATCCATCCTGTGTGTAGGGTAAGATATACACTAAAAGTCATATTCAGTAAGGAATTTTCACACTTTCAGGACATTCACTAACCAATGATAGCCTACATACTCTACTTCATAATATGCTGAATACATCATAAGAGAAAATCAGATCCATCAATGACAGATTATGAAACCAGGTGTATTTTTTTCTTATGATTTTACTGCTGTGACATTGTGGATTTTGACTGAGCTACAACTGAACAGTTATAAAATGATCCTGATCATAACTTGAACAGGACATGCTATTATTTTACATTTCAAGTTTGGCCAGAAGTGTGATATTCACAGTGATGGAAAGTAACCACTCACATTTATTCATCCAGGGTCTGAGCAGACTGAGTGTGACATCTTTGTTGTTTTCCAGTCAGGTGATGTTGCTTCTGATGGGGCGGGACTAATTACAGCTTTATTAGTACAGCTGAACAGAACAGAGCTCAGACCATGTGGTTTGAGTATTTCCATTTCATACTACTTTATATTTCTACTCCACTACATTTCAGATGGAAATATACTTGTTGCTCTGCTAAATATATCTGTAATGCTTTACTTTTTGAGTCAGTCATTTCCGGGGATGTTTCCTGGAAAGAATGATGTAATCTGGTTGTAATCATGTGGGAAATGGAACTCTACTTGAAAGAAAAGCTCAGTTTAAACCTACGCATGTATTCACTTATTGTTGGAAACTTTGTTATAGATTTGTTTGCTTGCACATGTAGACATGTTTCAGATTTTTGTGTTCAGCTGACCTACTCATCACTAAGACTCAAGGTTAAGCAAGCAACAAATTCATTTGCTTATATTTTCTGTATAGTTAGTTTTAAAATAAATATAACCCCTATCTGGAAAATTACAGAGCCAAGACATAAAGTGTCACTGATTTGTTTGTTTACATGTCAGAAACCTGAAAGAGGTTTACTTGAGGGTTTAGTCAAGTTTCATATTGTTGTTGTTTATAATACCATGGATTGCTTTACAGAGGACTATCCAACAAAAAACTTACGATTAGCTGCAGTTTGATCAGGTAGTGTTAAAATGTTGCTTACACATTGATGCATCAGGTATAAAAATCTATTATAATATATAAGTAGAGGATCTGAATGTTAGTAATTCAGTATAAAGCTAATCAACTATCAGTTTTCCATATTATATCAGATTTTATTATACAGCTCAAGAGAGTGCAAAAAGAGGCAAGTAAGTTTAAGTTTACACTGACAAAATGTAAAAAAGAAAAACAACATTTATATCACAGCAGATTCCATTTATGAACCACAATATGTACTATATAATAAGAACTTCCATAAAACTAATACACAACATGTTTAGTGATCACAGAGGAAACATGCAGTTGTCAGTTACATCTTGGACATCTTTAAAAGAGATCTGAACATCTGGTCTGTATGAATAACATTTATTAGAAAGAAAGAGAAGAGATGCTGCTCCTCAGGGAAGGCAATAGATTGTATAGTTATCACCGAAACAGGGCAAAATCACTACCCTACAACTATACAATCTACTACCTCACACTGCATGAACAGCTAGATTTAACTGCTGAATACAGACACTTCTGGATCCGGAAAACACTGATGTGAGAAAACTGGAATTAAGGAAGCATGGAGGGGCGACAGAGACGCGTCTTTGTCACTTTGAGAAAGACAGTAGGCTGAATAGTTATCTCCCAGTGCGGGTGTGACCCTAAAACTATACAACCTACTACCTCATCCCACAGTGCAAACTGAGCTGTTGAGCTGCAGTGAAAGAGCAGGCCCATTTAATGATGAAGAGCCTCCTCAACACCACAGAAAAGCACCAGCTGAATCCAGATCTCCTGACAGGACCAAATGCTGAGGCCTCACACTGTGGAGAGAGATGGATGGAAGAAATTTAACACATGAGGAAAATTCACAACAGGTATAAAAGCAGCAATTTCCAACTCTTAGGTGTTAAGTGGGAAAAATACAACTGAATAGATGCCTCAAAGAAACACTCTGATAGAGATGGACTGATGTGCACTTGTGTGATCAGATTATTCATTTTGCATGAGATGAAATTGAGCAGTGAAGTAGCATTTGAAAAAAGTCATGATTCAGTGCCAAAACTGGAACTAGTATCAAAAAATGTGGATGATATCCAGCACTGCTCTGAGTCCTCTTCCAAGACAACTGTGGTCCTGTTTGTTGTGAGTAAGAAGTTACTGTGATCTGAGCCAACAAGAATTTAGTTTTATGTGAATAAAGATACAGATGGTGACAAAAACTGTAAGACTGAATAAACTGTAGTCTGTTCCAAGCCAGTTTAAGTTCATACAGACTGTAAGAGCAGCAGGATGGAGAGCAGGCGGTTAAATGTTGGGCAGTTCAGTACCACGGACAGCAGCTGGCAGCGGAGCGTTATTATGCTGCGAAAACACTTTAAAGACATCCGGACAAAACGCTGTGTTTACCTCAGCTGTCCACACTTAGGCTGCATCTAACAATTATTTTCATTATCATTATTCTACCACTTAACATTTTTCTAGTTTAAGTGATAATTTGTGTCCGTAAAGAATGTCCATCCAAAGTTTTCAGAGATATTCTCCAAAATGTCTTGTTTTGTCTCAAAACCCAAAGATATTCTGTTTATTATTATAGAGGAAAACAACAACAAGGAAATATTTACATTATGAAGGCTGGAACCAGTGATTTATTTATTCATTTTTTTGCCATTTTTGCTCAATAAATTGCGAAATGACAACAATTAGCAAAATCCTTTCCAATTACTTACTTTTCTGTCCATTGACTAATTGATTCTTCGTTGCTGCTCTTGTCAACACCTTTTCTTGTCAAAGATTACTGAACATATATTAAAATGTGCACCCAGAGTTAATGGTGTATGGTTGGAGACAACTGGTTCAAACATTTGATGAATTTCAAATGTTCTTAATACCTTGATCATGTTAGACAATGTCCTTTCTGGTAACTACAAAGATGAACAAATGATATTGAAAAGAAGAAGTGACTGTTCCATTCAGTGACTGGACCTAAACTCATTCATATCTGGGAACAGTCTTCACTTTATTGACTTGTTTCAACTGTAAAGATTTAGCTGGAACTGTAATTATTACATTTGATGATATATGATATTAGGCTTATTATGTTTCAGGGAAAAGAAGCAGTGGCGCTACATCACACAGCAAAGACCACAGATTTCATTAGTGAGATTATGATTAAATTGTCATTTAATAACTACATTGATAAGGATCTCTCTGATTCAGCTCAGCTGGTGATGGGGACTAAAATTGAGAGTAATTTTTTTCATATATCAATGAAGGCAATCTGTCAATCATTTCCACTATGAAATGTCAAATTTCCCAAAGCCAACGATGACTTTTCAAACAGGTTATTTGTCTGTCCAACAATCTAAAACCAAAATATATTCAATATGTAATGATATAAAAACACTCCTAACGTTTGAGAGCCTGGAACTAGATCATGTTTAGCCTTTTAACAATTCATTGATTTAACTGAATCAAAATGATTGTGTATAGTAATGTGTAGATTGATGTTTAGTGGATTTTCTAATCTGACTGATTGATTCAGTACTAAAAGCAAATATTTGCTTGAGCAAAGAGAAACTTCTTATTTTGGACCGAGTTCTAATACAACATCAGCCACAAGCTTTAAACTAAAGGAACAAGTCTGTTCCTGCGTTCCCTGTTATTACTAAACCCACTCTGACAGTAAAGACTGCTTTTACAGCTGGCAGCAGGTAGGCCAGCTTCCCACATTCTCTCTGCCTCCAACCACCTCCACCCACCCTCCTGTACCCTCCACACACTCTCCTGTAACCTCCACCCAACCTCCTGTACCCTCCACACACTCTCCTGTAACCTCCACTCAGCCTCCTGTAACCTCCACCCAACATTCTGCAACCTACACACACACACACACCTGTAAGCTCCACCCAACATCCTGTAACCTCCACACACTCTCCTGTAACCTCCACCCAACCTCCTGTAACCTCCACTCAGCCTCCTGTAACCTCCATACACTCAACTGTAACCTCCACACACTCTCTTGTAACCTCCATCCAACCTCCTGTAACCTCCACATACTCTCCTGTAAACTCCATCCAACACCCTGTAACCTCCACATACTCTCCTGTAACCTCCACATACTCTCCTGTAACCTCCATCCAACCTCCTGTTACCTCCACACTCTCTCCTGTAACCTCCATCCAACCTCCTGTTACCTCCACATACTCTCCTATAACCTCCATCCAACCTCCTGTAACCTCCACCCAGCCCTTCACCAACCTCCTGTAGCCTCCGCCCAGCCTCCTGTATCCTCCACCCAGACTCCTGTAACGTCCAAGCAAACCCAGATGTTCCTCAAATGTCCGTTTGAGAGGAAGCAACCCTCAAACCCAGAAAGCTGTCTGTCCATTGTTGTCCTAGAACACTAGAAAATACTCTTTTATATGTGAGGCTGTTCTGTTACCAAGATAGTTTGACGAGCTCTTTACTTAGGGTGGGTCTACAGTAAAATATGACATCAGCAACTCTTAAATTCAGATAGAAAGTCAACAGTTCTTCACACTCGGAGCTGGACGAGTCACAACGACACTCCTTCTACAGGGAATGGGCGCTAGCTTGCTAGCTAGTAACTTACTTATAATCAACCAACATGACTGGGCATAAATAACTAGCTAACTAGCTAACTGGATGTTCATACCCGTGTGAAGGTTTCATTAAATGTAGTAATTATAAGCATGTAAGTGCCCTCACCGTCGCACCGCACTGTGCCAGCTACGTCAGTTAACCACTCCTTACAACTTGCTAGCCAACGCAATCGAGCTAACAGCTAGCTAGCAGCACGTTCCAGCATGGTTGTCCAGAGAAGCAAGCGTCGGATAAAAGTGCAGCAGTCGGCTCCCCCGCTACAGAATAACACCAGGTGTCATTGTGGAGTGTTTTAAACGTTACATGTACCGGCATTAAAGTCAATTCAATAAAAAAATGTGTCATTAATACAGTGTACCCACCTGTCTGCCATGTCGAAATTCTCCTCCACCCTCTGACTGCGTCTTCGTCCTGGGTTGATGCCGCAGCTTACAAGGAGCTTAAAGGCGCATCACCGCCCCCTGCTGTCCGGGGTGTAAACTACAGCAATAACGCCTCCAGACTTGTATTAAGATATATATATTAAAAAAAAACTCTGCTTGGAACAATAAAATGTGTCTGATAAGTTTTTCCACAAAACAGGTACCAACAAAAACCAGGTAAATACCACTTAAAAATCCTAAAAATGGCAGCTAGTTCTTCTCCCTCATTTAAAATTCCAGAATCTATAAATATGGAACTATATTTCATTTCAAAAGTTTAACTTCTAGATACCATTTGTCTCCTACTTCACTGTAAAGTTCATTCTCAGTGTTTGTGCACTGGAGGCTTCAAGTTTATACACCACACTTGTGAAAGTTGAATACTGGACCAGGATTGGCTCCAAACCAGTTCTGATGTCACAAATCATGCTTATAGGCCCGCCCCTTAAAATCATATTTTCAATGAGCGCAGAGAAGCTTTTCACTTTCAGCAGATGAATGTTAAAACAACCTTCTTGTGTCAAACTCTGCACATACATCATTCTGCACACTGAAGCTCAAACATCCAACTGTAGGAACAAGAAGAAAAAGATATATTTGAGAAACAGGGGACTTAACTAATTATTTCATAATAAATACAGACCATATCCACATGCACTTCATCCAGATTAATTTTAAATTCACTTGCTTGATTTTGTGATGTTTTCTTTCACATGATGAAGCTCATCTCATTACACCCCCCTTTTATTTGATAATTCCTGCAGTGAATGTATTGTCCTCTTGACAGTGTTTATATAGGGATGTTGGATTTTCCCCCATAATCTGTTTCATGTTAATAACTTAAATCCCATAACAATTAGTTAACAGATTCAATTTTAATTCTAATTCTAAATCTAATTTCAGTGATTTAATCTTCTCATAGGGGTAGGGGACTGGATGAAACAAAGAAATGCTTGTGATGCAAAAGCACCTTGCAGTAGAGCGAGACTAATAAATCTGCCAAACAATACAATATCAGCCAATATTAGCTTCTCACAGACATAAGAGTATTAGTATATACTGTATATCAGCTTATAAGTGACAAGACACCGCAGTACTGAAATGCCAGATATTTTTGACTAGTTAAGAAACAGTGGTTGTTGATTTTCAACAAGCGTGCACTAACAACTGTAAAATGTCCTGATATGAGGAAAATGTTACTGAAAAACACAAGTTGGCCATGCTATGATTCTAATGGATGTCAATCATGAATTTATCTAATGAGCTGAGATGTTATAACCAAGAAATGACAATAACATAGGTGAAATGAAACCAACAATCTTGGAGTTATAGAGGATTAGGTGGTGATGATCATTATACATTACAACTGATGTTTTCTACTTACTTAATGGACGACATCATAAACACACAATCACACACAAGTGTCTCATTTCTAAAAGCCAATTCATTCCAAAGTTACATCTTCAAGTGAGGTCTTCATGTCAAAATGATGTCTCTGTTAATGACTCAATGTATTGCCTTTTACTTTCATCAATTACAATAATGCACAAACTCTATTTTGTGAGTAAAGGTCTGAAGAAGACATCCTTTGATCCCAAAAAAGCTATTTTGCACATTTGAGATTTAGCTGTCAAATCCTCTTGTTGGAGTGAAACATATTTAGATGTTAGACTACTGAAACATCACCAGGAGGCGCTCTATGCTGAGATGACGTTTATATACATATATCCCTCCAGAAGAGTTCTAGACACTTGTAGAATCAATGCCGAGGCTGAGGAACACCTTTCTTCAAAACGATATCCCCTCATTGGGTGTTTTGATGATGGTGGTGGAGAGCGCTGTCTAACATGTCAGTCCAAAATCTCCCATATGTGTTCAACTGGGTTGAGATCTGGAGACTGCGAAGTCCATAGCATATGATTCAAATAATTTTCACACTTGTCAAACCATTCAGTGACCCCTCGTGCCCTGTGAATTGGGGCATTGTCATCCTGGAAGAGACCACTCCCATCAGGATAGAAATGTTTCATCATATCATCATGACTCAGAACAACTTTGTATTGATTTGTAGTCACCCTTCCCTCTAAGGGGACCACCAGATCCCCTCATAACTTTAATTTGTCACCCGTCTGTGCATATATAAATATTTACTGGAATGGTTGTTATTACAGGGACAGTGGCGAGATGACAGGAATTGAAGGGAGAGAAAGATGGGGGGGGTGACATGCAACAATAGGCCTGGAGCTGGATTCAAACCGCAGATGTTGTGGTTCTATGGCATGCATCTTAACCAGTAGGCTACCGGGGTGCACCAGAAATGAAATACTCATTGTGTAACTTCTGTCCAGAGAAGAACTCAGTTCACACAGTTTGCAGTAAGTGTGTTTAATTCTGTAAGAAGTAGCCCATTGTAACAATGAAAAAATAGTGCTTGTTGAAAATTCCCCACAGTACGTCTCATGTCCTTCGTATTATTATTATCATCAGTGTACCACATTCACCATGTGTCAGCAGATCTACATTACATTGTGTCCTTATATGAGACATATGAGGTGAGAGGCGGGCACTGACTCGTCTCAACAGCTACACAGGCAGGGCGACGTTACACACAGCGGCGTGATACACACACAGGCCATTTCAGTTGAGGCAAACAGCATTTTGCTAAATGCAACAGTGGAGGCAGATTGATGTTTTACATATGCATGTACAACAGAATAGTACAGTGAAAGGTTTTTGGTGCACACAGTATTAAGGACATAAATTGATTGGAAAAGCAAATGCACTGTGGCCTGCTGAATTTGCATTGCCGTAATAATAGCCACAGTTTGCATTTCACTCTAAGAAAACATTGTACATTCTACAGGAACAAAGCCACCTTGCAACTTCTCATCAGAGTTAAGAGTTAACATATGAATTGCTGCATTTCAAATAAAAAAAATTGGAATAAATAAGACACATTGTAGCACCTGCACAGTGTAAAAACATCTTTTGGTTTAAATAAGACCCCCCCTCCCAACAGCTTAAACAGCTGACTTACACATTTAAATAACATTTACATCATGAGAAAGTTTCTCAGTCATTTTCCTACTAACAGTTAGCTAATAAAAGCGACATCTAGTCCTTCACAAATATTACAGTGGAACAGACAAACTGAGCACAGTGGCACATAAACAGAGAATGGCAGTGCTTAGAGGCTATTAAGAGCTTGAAAGAAAAATGAAATGCTAAACCTTCATATTACGTAGTCTTCAAATATCTTGAAAGACTAAAGATTGGCAGATCTCAGCAATATCTGATGTTAGAAACTGGCTTAAAACACAGTAATGCCCAAAAATGAATGTGGATCCCTGTTTGTGACTCTTCTTCTTGTCAGACTGGATCAGGAGTCTTCATTCTCCTCCACAGCTTTGTCATGCAGCTCATGAAGAATTAGAGTCAGGATTGCTTTCAGTGTCGTGTACAAAGACTTCTCTGAGGCAGGGTCGATCTTGAGAGGAAAGAAAAAAAAGCAATCATGGGTTAAAAATGCACATCTTAATATATTCAATATACATCTTCTGGGAATACTCACCTTAGTAAACACTTTTATTGTTTGGTTCAAGAAACTAGTCTCCACATCTTCAGGCATTGGCAGGAGATGAGCAGCACAGTCGAGGATACACAACAAAGTGAGCCGATGACCCTGTCGGGAAGTATGATGCTATCAGATTACATCACATTTTAGCTTCACTTTTAACAGTATTTGGATGTTTCCTTTGGTAACAATAACAGTATCACATGAGTCATTTGAATAGGAAGACAGTTCATTAACTGGATAACTGATTGCTTGTAATGATGTATTTGGATAGCAGACTGAATATTTTCCTACTGTCTCTTCTGGCAGAATGAAGTCATTTAAAACTTTTCCAGTTTTTTTCAAAACTTAATTGTAAATTGTCAGTTGTGCTCTTATGATTTGTGCCACAATCACGCAGCCCTTTTACAACTAGCAGTGTTACTGTACACCAAACTAAACAGCTGGCTGAAACAAAGCTGTGACTGACCATGTAGATGATGTTTTGGCTGATATGACGACTGAACACAGCTACCTTTTCCAATGAGTCGAGGGCGTTCTGTGGGTTAACGTTCCTCTCACTGAGGGCTTTCACATCCTCGCTGCTGATGACGGGATCCTTCAGCTGCTCCAGCCACGACCACATCAGACTGGATAGAACCAGCGGATCTCTCTCCATATACAGCCTCTCCCACGCACCCTCTCTGGAGTTGAGCTCTGTCTGTGGTTCATAACAAAGAGCACTCTGACAATGAACTGATTGAAATGAAGTAGCAATAAGCAAAAAAAATACAGGTTTCCATCAGGACTAAACAATGGACTGAAAATGTCCTGCAATCATGGTTCTTTCTGTTACACAGTCCATTGATAAAAACGAACACAATGGTCTGTTCATGTTTGTTTTTGTAAATTGGAGCTCTAAATTAATGTTGTATGGTGTAAACTTGAACATACTCATACTCACATTGAACTGTGGATAAAAAAATGAAAACTCTGAATATGAGCTAAGCAAGATAAAATAAGACATCAAATCTTAACACTGCAGGTAGGTGTAGTACTAGTCCACACAAGAGTAGAGTGGATCAGATATATTTTAGATATATAACTTTGTGTATTATCTGAGCAGCCTACCTGCCACATTGAGACTTTGGAGGGGAGGTCCTTGTCTGCCAGGTCCATGACCAGAGCTTTGGCCACCAGCAGGCGTCTGCACTCTGGGGAGAGCTCAGACTGAAGGGTAAAGAAGGGAACCTCTGTGATCTGCCCTCCGCCTGCTCCTCCACCTGCTGACACATCCGCGTCCGGCTGCTCCTCTCTGGCTACCAGTTTGCTCTTGGTTGACAAAGCTGGCAGTGTGGCATTACAATGAGCTTTTCTCCCCTGCTCAGACAGATCAAGAGACAAACTCTGATACCCCTTATGAAGCTGCTTTATTAAAATTGAGGATCTGGTGTCTTGTTTTGCTTCTGAAATCGGGTCCTGAATGCTGCTGAAAATATCCTGAGGAAAGAGGTCACAAAACCTGGGTGCGTTACGAGCTGTAAGGCTGCTATGAGACAAGGAACGTTTAATCAGGCAGTTGATTGGCAGTTTGTTGCTCATCAGACTTGCCAAATGGTGCTGCCGTGCTCCGAGTTTGTGAAGGACAGAGTCGCTGTAACTGAGGCGCTTGTTGTTGGACAGAGAAGATCTCAGATGGCTTTCTGCATCCTGCTGCCTCCAGAGCGGGTCGAGGTCATTGTCACTGGCAAGAGGTTGATCGTGAGGAGGTCTGGACTGTAGAGCTGGTGGGCTGAGAGGATTAGATGAACAAGGTGGCACAGGGATCCCCTTCCCTCTCATCTCCTTCCCAAGCTGCTGAAGGGCCTGCTGAGACACAGTCTTCTCCACCTCGGCTGTGAGGTCGGGGATCTCCAGCCATTCGTCCTCGATCACCATCTGTCGGTTCGCTGCGATGTCGACGAGGAGCCTGCACACCAGCTGGACAATCTTTGGCACATTCTTCATCTGCCGTGCCTCGTAGCCGTGCAGCAGGTGGCGCTGCCGGGTAAGGTACTGGGACAAGGTGACGGCGCTCGCTTTGGGTTCTGCGCAGGAGAAAACGCTTCTGAGAGGAACCAGGAACTGAGCGAACTCCCTGACACACAGCAGCTGGCCTCTAGTCTGGATGGAGTTGGGCCTCTTGGCTCGCACAAACAGGATGGCTTGGTCAGCGCTCATCCGGGACGTGAAGACCAAGTAACACGCCAACAACACGCCTGCATGAGGAAAAACACAAAATAGAAAACTGATATTTTTACAAGCATGAATGAGGATCTGAGCCTGTCAAGTGTTCTGTTCAGGCTTATACAGTATTAAACCTCTAAACGAGTCAGTTAGAGACTGTGTCCAACTCTGTTTAACACCACTGTGGGTCTTAACTATGCAATTTGGATAGGATGGATATGATACTAAAAGACTGAGGCTAAAGCTGCTTGTTCAAGGCAAAAAGTCAGCATCATCACCAGCAGATGATCCAGGTAGACGTGGAAATTAGCAACAGCATTGTTCTTGTATTTCAGAGTAGAGCTAGTTAGACTTAGTATTGTGATACCTGAAGGCTGTTTCATTGTAACATAACCCTGTTCGGGTGCTTCACCCGTGTACACATCAACATGTAAAGCTTGACAGATCTGTTGTACCTTGTTACAGTTGATAAGCTATGATTGGACAAATGCTGTTGGGGGATGGTGTTTAGTAACTGATTCATTGCTGGAGTTACAAACCTGTTCTTCCAAGACCGGCATGGCAGTGGACAGCCATTTTCCCTTCTTGGACAGCGAATGACATGACTTTCACCATGTCAAGGATTGTAGTCAGAGATGCCACACCATAGTCCTTCCAACCAAAGTTGTAGTAATAGACTGAAATACACAAATTCAGAAAAATACTATTTAACACTGAATTACGAAGTTGTTTGTTTAAAATGACCTAAGCTGGACATGAATTGAGCAACACCTACAGCGAGATAAGCAGCCTGTGTTCATACTGGAGGTTCAACAGTGTTCAAAATGCAGCTGATGCTTTGATGAGGTGACTTGGGTAAAGATCTCAGGAGAGCTTGTTAGGAGGAGGAATCAAGCCTGATCCTCCGAAGACATATATGGAATCCCTCAGTAATTACTTGGTTACTAGGGACCACATCACATTCCGGATGTAGGCAAAAATACAACACTGATGGTGCTGAGGAAAATGTTCAACCTACCTTAGTCTCATCTAACACCTGCTACCACTCTCATTCAGAATGCTGAGATACTGGGGGGCAACATGTGCAACAGATGAAATGTGTTATATAGAGATTCATTTTCTACCACTGTTCTCTAGTCATGCTGTCTCCTCTACACCTTGTACAAATGTGTGTAGCTCTGAGATCTCCCTAATACAGATCAGAGTTGCACCACATATCTATAAATAAATCCATAATTTAGTTTAAATATTAAAGGTAGAGTCAGCAATTCTAATCCAATACACTTTTTGTCAAATTCAGTGAATATCTCCTGACGGTGCGCTAGCTGTCTATTCTGTGTCTGCGCTGAAAAAAAATCCGGTGTTCATACACAGCACTGGCTCTGTAAATGGGCATGTAAACACTGCTCTGAGCGAGCCACACGACACTATTCCAGCCAATCAGCAGCAAGTGTTCATGCTCGTGCACAGGACAGGGGGAATTCATTGGAGCAGCTGTCTGTGTGAGGACATGAGAGGACATTGAATGGTGGGGGAGGGCTGGTGAACTAGAGAGAGAGAGGCCGTGGCCAATTTACATAGAAAGTCTCAAACCGTGTGTTTCTTTTATACTCCGAGTCTGTTTCTGTTGTGTTTAGTGAAGTGTAATATGAGCAAACAGCTGTTTAAATCACACAAATATCTTCCTCCAGAATGACTGACTCTACCTTTATGTCCTCACTACTTTTTCAGTGCTTCCTACTGCAAAGGAAGGTTTCAGCTCATGACTGCTTTACTAATATGTAACTCTGTTTCTAAAAATATCTGTGGTAACACAAAGTCACCACAATATTGCAACATGTAACAAAACATCCAAAATAATGGTTTTAATGGAACCAGAGACATTAATGGACAAGTTCATCTGCTATCTCCTTAGTGCTAGCTGTTCAGTTGAGCCAAATTATTGTGTTACTTTCTTTAATGGTACATAACAAATATTTCTCCCCGGGTTAAGAAGTATTATCTTAGGTCTGTTTAGTCAGAGAGGTGGTGAAAAACTGTTATTAACATCTTGTTAAGTTATTAAAATGAATGCATTTGCAACAATTAACATATCCAGCAGACATGGAGCAACATTATCATTCATTTGGAGTTGTGTTTTGGTCCATGGTGAATGTAAGTCCAATATTCACTCTCTTTAGCTTTGCTTTGGTCTCCACCAATATCCTGAGGGAAATATCTGCTAAATGCTCCACTATGTTCACCAGTTAGTCGCTAACTCTGTCTGTCTGCCATTTGTTGTTGGGGATGTAGTGTACAATATGCAGTCTGAGCTTTTTTTTTGCTGAAAAGCGCTGCCTGCTGCTGCTGGAAATGAGGTCGATGAAAGCGAAGTTACAGGTCCAGAAACACTAAAACAATGATCCAAAATAGGCTCTGTAAACCTGAGGAGGACTGTAGAGTGACCTTTTTCACATTATCCTCAGTCATTTGATCCATTGTTAATAAAAAAGAAACATTGATTAGAGCAGATTTAAGGCTATAATGATATAAGTTTTATAAGCAGTGGGACCAACTTACAAAATGAATTCAATTTTTACACCATTGTTTTTTCATGCTGCATTTTGGTCAGGTAAAAATGTCTCTCCATTATCTGTCACTCCATTATCTAATCTTCTACTCACTTACTGAGCCAGGTTTTTTGTAGTAAGCTAATTTTGTTTACTGGGTACCAGTCACCTAAGCAACACTTACATCTAGCAGTAGGTAAACATTAGGTAACAACTAAGCTCTAAGAACTAGTATGAGTGATACAACTAGCACTAGTGTTTTGAAAAATGGAAATGTGACACTATACATAATTGCATTAAAATTCATTTTCACAATTTATATCTCCATTGCTTCATGTTTACATCACCAAAGACACCCAGGATTTTGTTTTTTTTTCTGAACTTTGATGTAACCTTGTCTGTAAATCAAATTACCACTACATACAGTGTATCCACACTGGTGTGTTTCACTGTTTGATGACACTCACTGCCTGCTTCCATGAAAGTTTCAGGTCGATAAGTGAAACCGCTCTCCTGCTCCAGTGGGTTGCCACAGCTGGCGTGTTCTCCTGGCCGCTGCAGGTTAATGACCGTCTTCAAACCACACCTGAGCACAGCAACATGCCCCAGTCAGTGTTAACGCAACAGACCATAATATCCACTGCACTATTCACACACTGACATCTGACAGCTGGAGCAAACCATTCACCCAATCTCCATTTCACTCATTTCAATCTAAATGTTAATAAAGAATCACATGACAATACATCTGAATTCAAACACACATGAAAGAAGGAGACTACTGTACCTTTGAAATTGTTCAATTATATTATATTTCTCTATGATTTCAGTGGAAGGCCTTGCCATAGCTAGCAAGTTGTCAGTAATCCTGTAAGTGGAGGATATTAAAAATTAGACAGTTGAGCAAAATCATAAACATAGGTAAGTGTTTGATTAGGGCTGTTTAGCAAGAGAAGGCAATTTCTGTGCTTTTACTTTATCACAAAGTAAAAACATGACTTTCAAGAGCTGAAGATACCAGGAGAGACATCCAAACACCCTGCAAACATACTGATGCTCTTAAACTACAAATCTCACTTATTTTCCATTTTCCATCAATTATTCCATTTTAAAATCAGTGACATGATCATAGTGCAAAGCAAAAACCAGGACTATTGACTTGTCATGGAACTATTGATGTGGACGTCTGTGACCTGCATTGATACAGCACAGCGCTGAGGGGAAAAGAACATGAGCACTCAGGGCTGTATGAAAGGCAGTGGAGCCCAACGTACCAGGACGAGTACAGTCCTTTGATGGCTTGCTCCTCATCACTCCAGCGAGAGGGGTTCTCATATTTACATGCTTTCCCTCCACAGGCCATGGAGCACTGCATGTGACCCGGGATGACATGCCTCAAGGTCTCCCCCATCTTGGTGTACTTTGCTGTAGGGATCCTCGTGTTAGCTGTGGAAAAATAAAACAAGCTAATGAAAAAACAAGCAGACATCAATGCTTGATCCAAACATTAGCAGCTAAAAATTCTCTATGCTAAAACACTAGTTATTTCCTCAGTGTTGTTACATCTCCTGGTCTTGCGTTCAGTGAGAGGCTGAGTCTGGTTCACGCTGACAGCCACCATCACTCTCTGGGAGGAGGAGGAGAGGATCTCCAGGGCAGAACTCCGTCTGCGCTGCAGGACCTTCAACAGGATGTCCGAGGCAGAGTGCCTGCGGTCGTGCCTCCTCGCGCTGCTTGTCATCTCCCCAGCTAAGGAGTGCCGGCCTCGCTGCTGCTGCTGCTGCTGCATCTTACAGTCCGTGCTGTGCTGCTGCTGCTGCTGCATGCAGTGCGAGCATCTCTGTCCTAACAAAGACTCCACAGCTCTGTGCCCATAGTGAATCATCACAACAATCACCCCTTGGCAAACAGGGGCAAATACAACCTATCAGTTCATCAGCAGCATTTGAAGTGTCACCATGACAACCATCTCCAAAGTCGTCAGTGGGAGGTAGATGGGGGCGAATGTTGCGCACACACACACACACACACACACACACACATCGCACAGATCTGAGGCAGGTGGCTTGTAACTGAAAGAGGAAAATGTCGTGGCTGCTTGCTTAAAAGGATGTACATCTGGTGGTGAACAGCCTCCAACACACAATCAAACACAGAGTAGACAGTAGACACAGTAGACAGATAGTTTATGTAACACAAAATGCACATAGATGTGAATAATACTATTATCTATGTTTATGTAAAACACCATTTTGAAAACTGCTTGTAATTTTCTAGGCCTGCAATTATCTTTTTATTATAAGATATTGATATTATGTTTGATTCATTCTTTTCTTTTTGTAACAACAGTGATTTAAAGTGATTTATTATAAAAATGATTGTTTTGTCGGCCCAATAGTCAATTAAATGATGAGCTAATAAAATAAAATTAAGAAAAGTAAGAAAACAGACATATTTTGAAAAGGCAGAACAAGTAAATATTTGTTATTTTACTTGATAACTGACTTTAACAGTAAATCAATTCTTATAGTCATTCTTCTACTGATCCACTAAACTAATTTATATGCTTGTTGTTTCAACACCAACATTAAAATACTACTATTTTTAGTTGCAACTACTTCAACTGTAACAATAAACAGTAATAATTACAGTCATTATCTTATTACATACATGCATAGATTCATTTCTGTACTTGAATGTCAACGACAGAGGAGCTGTAACAACAGGAGGACTTGTACCCGCCGGGTTAACACATGTAATTGTAACGCTGATATTGTGTTCGAAGCTAGCTCAACAACTCAGCAGCCAGTCCATCAAACTGAAGCCAAAAGGTGAAACGATACTCTTGACTCACTGCGGCTCTCAGTGTGTGGGAGCAGCAGGCAGACTGACTAAAAGCAAAGACGAGAGACGAGACAGAAAGGAGATGACTGGCTGCACAAGCTATGATCATAGAATACATAGAAGATCAGCAACAATACAATATTCAGTTTGCATCTTTTCAATCTGTTAGTGGGTTATCTGAACTGTCTTATAAAAAATGAATATTAGAATATTTTAGAAAGGACGTCGACGTCAAGTATATAGTACGATATTTAAGAAATCATGATTGGGTTTTCTTTTGTTTATTAGTCAAATGTGTCAATTAAAATACAACATATAACAAGAGATATTTTGTGTTTTATCGTTACCCTCCACTAAGCACCAGTTTTAAAGATGGTCAACCAGTCAATTGGTTCCAGTGGAGACTAACCACACTGAAAAGATTTTAAATCTATCAATTATACAAATTTTTCCCAGAATGCATTATTAATATATTCAATCTCAATTAGGATAGCCAATGATGGCATGCAATAATACATGACTGTGTCTGTTTTATTCATCACATACATAACAGATGTTTCATTCACTGAGCACTGGTAACCACTATCAATACTGCTGGTTATATTATTTGATGTAATATAAGTGAAAAGGTTTTCTTAACCTGTAAACTGCTTTAGTTATTATTACATATCTTAGCAACCATTCTAATGAGATAATAGACCTGCGGACCACTTTTAAGTTATTAGTATACAATATCAATTTTGTGGACCTTACATACCATAATAAATCAGTTATGTGCATAAAATCTGAGATAACATGTATGGTTTGTTTCACCTGCAAGTTTTGTCTCGATGACAAAGCTGCCCTGCAAATTGCCAGCTCATGATTCCAAATAAAATAAAATCTTGTCTGACTCCTGTTTAATTTCAACATCATCATCATCATATGAACAGGTGACAAAACTTCACTGAATTAAACCATTTCAAGTCTATAATCCTGTGCTTTGCAAATAAAAACTGCAGCTTTGTGTTGTGTGTATGTGTTGCAGAGCTCTCCTACCTGTCTCCATCTCTCCACTGTGGGCTCCACTCATGGAGTAAGGCAGGTCACTCAGTATGCTGACACCAGCTGCCATGGTAGGGGCTGAGAGGTGTGGATAAACATTGTGTCAAAGGCAGATTGAAAAAAAAAAAAAAAAAAAAAAAATCAGCTTACAAGCACAAGCTAGGGTTGTGCTGATAGCACAAACAGTCACAAGGTGCACAACACAAATGAGATATGAGGAGCGTGAGTGGTGTTGCCTGGCAGGATAACCCAGGAGAGAAAGGGAAATGTGCAAACTGAGCCACCATGTCAGCAGCTCATGTGTCAGTCTGACCGCCGCACCTCTGGGAGCAGCTGGGCGTGGCCTGGGGACAACAGTGGGAGCGAGGAGCACATTCGAGATCCAAGGTGCTGAGTTACAAACAGCACTGACTTCAGCATCACCCACACGAGGCAAGTGGAGAGGCTTCAAGATGAGCATGCACAGCCTCATTAGCTCCCCTCACACTGAGCCTGGAGGTCTACCTGCATATTTCATCAGTTGTTGTCTATAGTAATATCTTAAACTGCTATAGGCAGTTTTTTATTAGGCTAATTCCTGCATTTTTAAGAGACTGATGCCACATGTATCAATTATTCAGATGAACACATCCACCTGCTATTGTGTAACTGCAGAGCAATACTTCTTGACTTGCGCATCTGATTTATGTAGCCTGATATCAGAGTTGTGTCACAGATCACCCAGAGTGTCAATTTAACTCTGGGGACGTGTTTCTCACGTTTCACCCACAGCCCTAATGGGCTTCATCACCTGTGCTAACTGGTGTTGCAGGAGTGAAACTCTGCACCTTTACAGCTCTCTGCCTCACTGTGACCCATTAACAATTGAGCAGGATCTTCACATGCTAACTTTTTGATGGGCAAATGATTCCTTGACCTTTGCCTTTTCCTTCCTCTTTGATAAAACTGTTTATGGTGTCAACAAAGAGAAAGGAGTCTGCATGATCACTTGTACTTGATTGCATTCAGACAGTTTCACAAACTGATAGCATTAGCACTTTTCCTAACTTATCAAAAATCTCAATGATTATTTACATTTAAGTATTTTTTACCCTCATTTTCCTCTCTACTCTTATGTATACCTGTATGTAGCAATTTCATGTCACAAATCACAGTTTCACCTTGACTCACAAGGTGAGACTCTAAACCTTCTGCACTGTGAATGTGCAAACCGACAAAACTATGCTAATGCTTGGTTCATGTTCTTGTGTGCCTGCTAGGAAAATACTGTATATTCAGTAGAGGCATCTGTTGCATTAAACTAGTGTTGAAACTACTGCCTGATTAAATGATAAGTCAACAGACAGAAAATATGATTTTGATAATCATTTTCTTGTTGAAGTCATTTATAAAACAAGTCTTGGAGTCTACAGCTATGCTAGCAGCTCTCTGAGGCTGTACATAGGCACAGCAGTGCTTTGAGCTAAATGCTTCTCTCAGCATGCTAACATGCTCACAATGCTAACATGCTAATGTTTTTGCAGGTATTTGCTCATAAATCAAAGTTAAGGCTGCAGTAATTAGTCGATTAATCAATTAGTCGATCAACAGAAAATTAATCTGCAACTATTTTGATAAACAATTAATCATTTAAGTCATTTTTCAAGCAAAAGTGCCAAACATTTGATGCTTCCAGCATCTTAAATGGGAGAAATGGCTGATTTTCCTTGTCTAGCATTAAAGTACATTCAGTATTTGGGGGATTTGGTCTGTTGCTTGGACAAAAGTTCTACAAAATTGTCATTTAACAGCATTTTCTGCAATTTCAGAGACAGGTCACGTTTAGGTCACAATGTACTACAGAGTCAGGCTCCTGTAGTCTATGAATAATTGATGGTGTAAAGTAAGAACCTGTGTTTTCCATCCACAACTGTTTTTAGACTTCTTTTACATTGTAATCCACACTTCTTGTTACAAACTGATATGGCACCAAAACATAGTATAACAGCAGCTGAAGTGCTTCCAATATTGTGGCCGGAAAGACACCTATCCAATCAGTTCAGCTGGAGCCTGACACCACTTGGCAGTGTTTATAGGAAGCTCTTGGTAACAAGGTGGTGAAAGAGAAGGTGTTCTTCATCACCAATGTGACGTATGCACATCAAATATTAACAATTACATGAAAGCGAGCTAATTGCAGTGACCAAAAATAAATCCCTTCAGTCGCATACTAAGACCAAATTAAATTAACTTAAATGCTTTACATATTTGTGGTAGATCCATAAGCTTGTGTTGTTTCCACTGGGAAGCCAGAGTGTTGGTGGATATGAGAAAATGGTGTGAAGGCTGAGATATCTTTCAGAGATGTAACTAATGAGTGTGGGATGTGAGAGGCATTTCCACTGAGTGTGCTAATAAAGAAATATGGCCAACGAGATGGTGCTTTTCACACTATGTTTAAGCTGTGACAATGTGTTTGAAAGAATTCTAGTGAGACAGAAAGCATACCAGCCAAATAAATGGTCTTCATGACACTACAGCAAGGCTATGAGTCACAGTGGCATGAGTAGAATCCCACTCTTAACACAGTAAATGGGGAGTGGGATGCTGAGTAGTGCTGGTATTTATTCTGTGGCTAATGAGCTTGTTAATTGTTCTCCCAGGTGTTCATTCAGCTAGAATGCTAAAACTAGCCTAAATCCAGCAGAGGTCTAGTGGTGTGTTTTGATAATCATTTGACAATCAATTCCCCTCACCACCTGGTAGCATCGAACATCACACAAGTGATGAGATCAAATATATCGCCTTTAAAACCAGGTGCATAAGTCCGTTTGTTTTTAAATGTTTGTGCTGAGTTGAAATATCTAGAAAGCATGATTTAGAAATTACAGGACATTTGTGCAGATAGTGCAGAAAGGGTTGATTGCAAATGTTTCACTCGTGGATTTTGTTCAGTGTAAAGTAAGCAAATGTTTTACGAGGGATACTAGTTACAGGTAAGGAACAGATGTTCTCAATAGCTAATCAAGTGAACAGAGCAAATAATAGCTCTGTCCCAATTCAGGGGCCGCATGCTTTGAAGGACGCGGTCTACAAAGGCGTGTCCTTCGTAGACCGCAGAGGCCAAACCGAACATTGGTAAATGAGACAGTCTGGTCTACAGAGGATTTCTTATTTGCGTCACCAGCTGTTTCCACCCTTACCCTTGCGTCACAAAGCGCCACTCTTGTCTCCTAGCAACCTTAACGGCTGCAGTTGAAAATCAGGACACACGATTGAGCAGATTGACAAACAGGTGTTATTTGGATAAACTGACCACATATCTGGATTTTAATTGCTTACTTTCTCGCTTGAAAAAATATTCAAACTTAATAAAGTGACGTAATAATGGTCCTAGAATGAAAATGACAACAGCTTAGCCTGGCTAAAAATCTCCACCATCGCTGCTGGTTGGTGTGATGACCGACAAGAGGTTAGAATACACCCTCAGGGCTGCATTACTTCATACTCTCATGTTAGACTGAGGGCAGACTGGACGCTACAGTGAATAACTATCGCCTCTTGAAGTACACAGTGGTATTAAGAGACAGGATGGGCCGTGGCTAGCTGATTAGCATGCTAACTTATATAACAGTATATCTCTGCAACACAATACACAGATGTCTTCGACATAGTGTCAAAACTGTTATTTCTTCACATTCTGTTGATAATTTTAGTTAATTTTGGAGTGTTTTGAACTAAAATTCGTACATATAGCACCTTTAAGTTCTAATCAATTGTAATTGTAATTGCAATAACTCTGACATGACATACACTAAATGCGGAATGAAGAAAATAAAAGCTCACCAGACAAAACATTAGAATTAACAGCCAGTCAAACTAGAGGAATCTTAAACAGCAGATATGTGACTATAATCCTTTGATCACTCACTATTCCCCATATAATAGACTCCGTTCTATAGTGACCACTTTGGACTTTTAACAGTCACCATCATTTTGCGTCATCATCAAAGACTAATGTTGGAAGATATCTACTTGATTTGATTTGGACAAGTCATGGAAGTTTCATATTAGCTTCAGATAAACTTTTCAATACATTTTTGCACAGAAGGACAGCGAATTTTGGTCCCCATCACTTACATTATAAGTGCATTATGAAGGGATCTTATAATAGTCTGTATGTACAGGAGGAATGATTATGGCAAGAAAAACATATTTCAATGTTCATTTGGGCTCCTGGCTATTGTTTTAAGACAGACTTGAAAAGTTGTGGACCTGTCCTGTAAGGGCACAATAAACAATAAGCAAATAAAGTGCACTATATAGTAAACAGGGAGTGATTTTGGACAGAGCCTAGGATTTGTCATAGCAGATCATAGCTACATTTAGGTGCGCCAGTTCAAAGACTAGGTACTGTTCATGTTGACTTATTGACATGCCTGACTGGAACACTTAAATGGGTAATAGCCCTCACTAAAGTTATCAGGTACATCTGTGCTTTCGATATGACAGAGGTCTAAATAGGAGCAAAAGTATTAACAAATCTTAGATACCAAACTTCATATTTTAATGCAAGTAATCCAGATGATGGTGACGGAGAACTGGTGCATGCATCAACAGAGGTAAAAGTCCATTCTTTTAAATCCCAGTATTTATGTCACATTTTGCCGATACTGAAGAATAATATTACAGTCACTGCTCGGCATGAATAGCCCTCTTTATAATGACACTCCACATACTCTATCACCTCCTCTGACTGCAAGTAAAAACGTGATAATATCATCATAACGCTGCTCCTAATAACCTGACAGTGTCTGCTGTATAGCAGAGAGATTGATGCTGTCATAGATTGCTTGATACTGGTTCCTCTCTTCTTATTTTCCACATCAACGTTTGTCCAGTTCACTCAGCTAATAAGCAGGTTTTTCTCTTAGTGGCTTCATGTCAGTTCTTTGCGTAACGTTATTTATGTCATATCTTAGTTCACATCTCGTTGGTTTTAAAGTCGCAACATTTGTTTATGCAGGGAGAGAATAACGTTAGGTTGTGTAACATTAACGTTAGCCCTGCAGCAGGGTGTCTGGTGCTGATGCTGCAAGCTGCAGACTTAAGGCTAATTAGCTTACAGTACTGTGTTAAGTAAAGCTAGCATAGTAGCTTTAAAAAAGGCCTAACTTACCGTTTTCCTGTCCTCTGAGTCCAGGGCTTTGTCTAGAATTTCTGACATAGTCAATTCATCTCTCTGAAGCCATGCTTGTTTTATCGTTGGCACGTAGCAAAGCGGTTTTTTCCTCTAGCCACATCATTTGGTCAGCTAAGTGAAGCTAGCTCACTAGCTAACTTAGCAACCTGACATGTTGTCATGTAGAACGGTGCCGTTGCGTCACGTGACCAAACACACCGCTCCGTATGCACATTTTTACTATCGTCTGCTGATAGTTTGGATTTATTCATCAAAAAATACTGAACCTTTGTGCATGATTAAAATTACATTGATATAGTTTTAACAGGACAGTGAAAACAAAACTTTTTGGGTCTCTGTGCAACAACTCTATCTGTATTTTTATTTTAAAAAGTGATTCATGATTAGTCTTTAGTTATTAATTCATCTCTAAATTTTAATTCTTATACTTTGTTTTCAATTATTTTGTTTGTTTGTGTTCTGTATACTGTACTTCTTCTGTGTACTGTAGTTACATAGTCTTGCAGAGACTGAGTCTCTTGACTTTATAATGACCTAATAATAATCATCTAATAATGATCATCGTCTTTTTGTGCTTAATGGCATTTTATTTTATGCACTTTGTTTTTGTCTTTGTGTTGACTTGTCCAATTATCATCCTAACACATTATGAAATATATAAAGTTTGCTTTTCACTGTTGTTTGTGTGTATGATTGAATTCTCTGCTGAGGTAATATGTCTGAAAGAAAAGGCTCTCCTCCAAACCCATGTAGTAAACAGTGCTCAGCCTGTAACTAAAACACTGCTTCTGCTGCAACTGGCTGACAGGTCCCAGAAAAAAGAGGACTGTTGCGTGAGGGTATTTCTTTATTATGAGGTCCTCTGGTGCAGCCTAGTGGCTGCTGATTCAAATACTGCCGTTGAGTTGAATTATAAATGACTATCTGGAGGCTATGGAACAGAAAACTGAAAAACAACAATGGCTGACAGACAAGTGTGGACCACATTGATCATTCAAACATCTGAAAATGTTTGCTTACAAAATGCAATTTGAAGAACTGTAATAAGCTTGTAATCAGTATCAGCAGGCTGTAAATTTTCTTCTGTATCAAAATAAGCTGTAACATTGATTCTGTTACACTGAGTGAAATACAGGCTGCATTCATGAACAATCAGTGTTGCAAATCAGATAATTTACCAGTGTGGATCTGGTGACAAGATGGATACATTTACAGAATTCCTCTTGGACATCAAGCGGAAATTTAAGCATGCTGTAGTGACCTCTTTATTTACATGTTTTACACATTTGCTGTCTTTAACATTGACATAGCCTTTCAAAAACAGTCAATATATCCTTTTAAAAAGCTTTATCTGTAATGAAATTAGTGTTTATTTTGATTAGACTTTTTGCTCATCATGACACAGCTGTAAAATAACAATAAGTTAGTTACTATCTAAAGGCCCTGCACACCTACACAGGTGTTTTCACTTGATGTTGATTAGACCTTTGCACAGGTTAACATCGTGCAGCGCTATGCTGGAATATACATGATGTTACAGAACCCTATACACTTATAAGAATGATAAAGGTGTCATTTGTTCTACCGTGATGCGTTCAACAAAACTAACAAGAAAATGAGAGATTTCGACACAGTCTGTCCTGAGAAGAGGTGTCACCCGGCAAAATAAATGGAAACACCTGTGTGAGTGACCATAGTTGTGTAAGGGCTGTAATACTTCTCCGTATTGTAATATAGTACTTTAAGTCATCAATGGCATTGACTGGATTCCATATGAAACATGCTGAAATGTAAATGGCATCCACATGAACAAAGGTGTGCACAGTCACTACTGTATGAGAGGCAAAAGACAAATAATGAAAGTGTTTTCCTTCATTCGGGCAGACTGTGGTGTAGGAAGAGTGGCGCACAGACAGCAGTCATTCTTGCCAAGTGATAAATACAGACAAGATGTGATTTTTTTTTTCTTTCTTCTTCTTCTTCTTTTTTATTTATTTATTTATTTTTTTTTTTTTACAAATTACACTTTTGCATTAAAGTCACATGCAGGACAGGTTTTCCTCAAGCAATGACTAATCACTAAAGACTGTGAATTAAGGGTGCTGATGATTGGATAAGACAGCTAACAGACCCAGGAGCCCAGAGGTCACGCAGGGGGCCCTTAGTCTCTGTGTGAAGTGACAGCAACGTTTCTTGTTTATTCGTCAAAATGACAAAATTCACAAAATGACGAAATGAAGGAATAGTCTATACACTGCCTTTGAGGATGTCACAGAATCAGGCAAACTTAATACATTTAAAATGTTTGTCAAAGTTTTGTTCAAGTGATTTTCCCCTTGTGTTCTCTGTCGGAGGTTCAGACCTACGGAACGGCTCCGTACTGACATGAGAGTTCTCTGACTCTACCGCAAGAAATCAAACAAGCCCACAACTGTGTGGTCACTTGTCCAAACAGCTGATTCTCATTTTTGCAGGCCTGTTGTCATCATTTTTATTTCTTGTGTGCATTTGTTTTACTGTTTATATTTGTACTGACTTATTATCAGCTTGACAGTCATCTGTAAGGCATTTTGGATTGCAGTAACCTGTACAAATCTGTTTGTTTGGTTGAATTATGCATGCTAGATAACATGCATTGCGTTATGATCTGCGTTAAACTGTATGCTTTGGTGCTGAGCCTGAATCAGAACACATGCAAACTAGTGATGTGCAGAGAGCCCAGTATTTGTATTTGTATCTGTATTTGTTGAGGCAGCAAAATTATTTGTATTTGTATTCGAATAAAAGTGGACAGAGGCTTAAAAATCCTGTTTTTGTTTTTATTACGCTTTTAATTTTAGAAAATTAAAGTGTTACAAAAAGTGTTCATGAAGCTTGTTCATGAAGCTTGTTCATGAAGCTTGTTCATGAAGCGTGTGTCAGTAGTTCAGCTTTATCTCTGGGCAACACTCCCAACTCTGGGACTGATGTCCAAATTAGGAAATATGCGTCATGTAGCAGGTGGATGTGACTCCCCTCACTGAGACCTACTTATACGTCACAGCGGAGCAGAGGAGAGACACTGAGATAGCGATGCAACCGACCTGCATGCTGGTCTTTGACATGTTTTATTTTTCTTCCTGAAATCAAATAATTTTTGAAATATTTGTATGAAACAAATATTCGTAAAAAAACAAAAACAAAACACTATTTGTGCTTTGCCGAATAACGTATTTGTATTCAGGCACACCCCTAATGCAAACATCGAAATATAATAATAATATCCATCTCCATTTTTGTGATACATATTGATGCCAGTCAAAAATCATGCATACAGTATACTTGTACTGTCTTGGGATTATTCTATATTCAGAAGAATATGGAAGATTAGGCTAATATGCACAAAACATTATTCATCAAGTACATGCACACAAGAAATTTGTTTTGTTCCATGTCAGAACAATAAGACAAACAAAAAAGATACATCAGGTAACAAGGTAAAAAAAATGAAAAGTGTAATAACAAAAAATGATAAATATGTAACATTAAAAAAACAAAACAAATAGACTACGTACAAAAGGAAAAGTAAGATTATGTTAAATGTGTTAAATGTACAGTACATAGTGTGCAAATATATCATGAATTTTAAAAGACTGGAGCAGTGAAATCGGTGCTTGCCGTAAAATATCCACAATGTGCAAATTACATACGTAGTGTTTGCAAGTGGCAGATCAGGAGGGTAAAGGAAATAAATTGTGGAAGTGGCAGGTGATCCCAGTCTTTATTCCCAATCTATGGTAAGTGGGAAAGCACTGAAAGAATGGCCAATAAAAAATGATAATACATATTCTGTCAAATGTAGCATGTATTACCACTTGAGTATTGTGTATTTCATCTTCTGGTGGGGAAGCTTCACTCTCCTTGCATTCTCAGAAGTAACCACCAGAGGAAGATATGTTCCAACAATGCCTGCTAATTCAACTGGAGCTGAAAACACACTTCTGGCAACATGTACATCATGTTTGAACAACTTGAGCAAATCCATTACTTTAACTCAGCAGTTGATCCTAAAGACAAGATTAGTTTTTCACATTTTTAGGGCAGAATATGTGATTGACTTGTCAGACTGTGAGGTGGCCTGTGGGATGGAGAGAGTCTCTTAAATACCTTTTTAAAAAGCTGTGACGAGCGACTTTATGCAAATTCACATGACCTAGTTCATTTATCATTTTTATATATGACTAAAGATGCTTTGTTTGAATATTGCAAGAGCTCAATTTGCTTTAAACTTTATTTTGGTTTGTCGTGTTTGTCTCAGAAACTTCACTTTGTGTGAAACATTATTACACAATATTAATTCTTTTGGAGGACTCATGGTTTTACATACCATTCAAACATACCTAAACATGCCTCCACAGATTCAAAACTGCATTTAGCATTATGGGATTATATTAAAAGCTAAGCTAAGAAAACAGTTTGAAATATTGGAAACTATGACTCTAATCCCATAATTCTCCTATTCTATTGGTACTTAGTGGTTGTTATGTTAGTGTAAAAAGTCAGTCATATTTGTGCTTTCCATGGGAAAATACTCCTTCTGATGAAGTTGTGTTCTCCAGATTTCACTCCTGTGAAACCCTCTACTATGTCACAATTATATTTTATCATTCAGCATTTAGCTCACACCTTCCTACACATTTAAAACTGCAATATTCCTCTTGTAATTTGCCCCCTTACATCACGGCATTTTATGCTGCTTTTATTGGGTACCATTTTTGAGATGTATAGGTATATTTTTCACTGGTGTGTTACAATAAAGATTGAGTAAGGTATTACTGCACCCAGTATCCTGTTCTGAATTGTGTTCTTATCGTGTTGTGAGTTGGAATATGTGTCATGTCATATATATTTTAAAGAAAAAGGTCAAAACAAAATAAGATTTAATCAGATAAAATCTGAACAGACAACAAGCTTTAAACCTTTCAAGGGTTCTTTCAGGTTTTCAGCCACAGGCTTGACTTTTTTTTAAAGGCCAGAGCTTTTCTCAAAGCAGCCCTGAGAAATACTAAAAATACGCTATGGGGGATATTTCACAATTTTTGGGCCAAATAACCGCAAAGAAAAAAAAAATCCCAGGGGTGTTCAGGAGTAGGTCTTGTGACCTCTACAATGATATATTTCCTCTCACTGCCTCAGTGGCTTCATTGGGCCTGACAGCACGGAGTGAAACACTGAAACCATCAGCTGAGGTTTAATTAGTCCCTAATATCATCATACACCATTACATGTCCAGGCATAATTACATCATGTTACATTACGTGTTGGGTTATCAAACAGACACAAAATATAGGAAAAAAGATGATTTCTTGAATAATTTCTTTGCAAAAACAGACGCACATTGTACCTGTAAATTCATATATATATATAAGCCATGTACGGCAAGCCTTAATATTATTAAACATATGTTCTATTCTGAGCTTCCTCAGCATCATCATCATCATCATCATCATCATCATCATCATCAACATCAGACTAATGCCCTATAACTTGTAAAGTCACCTGCATATATGTCCGTCCTTTCAGATCCTTATTTTCTCCCCTTTCGCATATAAATCCATGCAGGACTGGTGCGGCTCTGCATGTAACTTTGGCTCGGTGCAGGCAACGAGCAGACAGACCCTGAGAAGAGGTGGAGCTATGACGAGACTCATAAAACCCAAAGCTTATTCCTCAACTCACTGCCAAGGTGACGCGCTCGGCGGCTGACAAATAGCTCCGACCTCCGCGGCTCACACACAGCGAGTGGGCATGAGCACGACCGGGTTCGGGAGTTTCTGGTCAAATGTTCGCTCTTGGTTCCTGATTTTCTTTACAAACAGAATCAAATCGGGCCTTAAGTAACGCGTAAAACCCGAAGAGGACGCACAGACGCGCAGAGAAGTCGGCTACCTGCGTTTGACATTTTTGTTCGATTCAGACTCTGAGGATAACTTTGATCCACAGTGTTGATCTCCGGACTAAAGAGGCACCGCAGGGGGAATATGAGAGCTGGTTTGGGCCACTGAGGGACTGATCATCGGTGTGCGCGCTTGGTGTCTTTAAAGGTGACCGCAAAGCCAGATTATGCAGCATCCTTTGGACATGGGGGCGCATTACTATCCTCCGGAAGTTCACCCGGATCACAGAACTCATCGCTACAGGAGTTTCATGATAGAGGAGATCCTGACCGACCACCCGGAGCACAAAGCGTCGGCTCCGGCAGGGGAGCTCCTCAAATTCGGGGTGCATGCTCTCCTGTCCGCCCGGCCTTTCCATAACCAGCTGGGTAAGAGGCGGCTGTGTCACAGTGCTTTCATACTGCAAAACGGCAGGGACCGAAGATAATAGATAATAATACAAAAACTATTATTACTAGGTACTACTACTAATTATAATATTATTTATTTAAAATTTTCATTCATAATTAATTGCAAATATTACAGGGAGCGTGTTGCACCATATAGAATTTCAAAATAAAAGTTTTTTAGGCATGATAATTAACTTGCAGTGTTAAATAATTAACTAATTAACACCGCAATATTTGTTTTTGAGACTCTAGTAACACAGCTAATAATTTGCAGTAACACAGCAAAAATCAGATGTGCAACAGAGTGAAATATAAAGGAAATAATTAGAATACATAAATTTGTTTTGTAGTATAAAGTGTATGTTCTTATTTTAGGATGAAAAATACTGCAAAACTGTTCAAAACAAGTTGAGTGACGCGTCTTTAATATTTGAAAGTGTGTGCGTAAAATCACGACTGTCTTTGGGGTTTTACAGTGTTGCCAAAACGCTCCTTGGATGAAATGAAAATAAATCCTGAGTGGAAGATGTCAAATTATTTAATTGTCTCTCAGTGTTTTAAAAACAAAAATCTAATAGTTTATGTGTCTAAATCTTCAAAATGCACCTTCAAAAATGCAGTTGTGCAAAAGCTGTGAGTCGTTTCAAAAAAAAAAAAAAAAAAAAAAAAAAAAAAAGACCTTATTCACACAGAACCAGAACGGGATAGCTTGGATTTATTTATTTGAGTCTCGCTTTAAAATATAATTAGACTTAATGAAGGTGTTTATGTTAGAGATAGATTATCTTTAACATCTATTTGAGTGTCTGTGAGAAGGCGTACTGTAATAGGCTACAGAACATGCTTTGATTTCTTTCATGATGAAATCAGGCGACATGAGTGCGACTGGGCCATTTGAAGTCATGATATCATCATAAATGAGAATCTAGTTCTAATATTTGAATAGAACATGTTCATAAATGTAGATAAAATAGCGTTACTAATCACATGATTATGCAGATTGTCTTTGAACGTTTCAGCTCCGTGATGTTGACACGGCCTCGGTGTTATTGTTTAATATGTGTTGTTTATTAGTCAGAATATTCATATTTATTAAAAAGGCCTTATGATGCTTCCTTGTTCTTTATGTTTACAGCTACAGTTCAGAGTTTATGAACCTCCGTCTTGTTAGTGAAATAGTTATTTTTCATATGCTGGGAGCCTCTTCATTGACCCCTGCAGCGCCCCAGGGCCCATTAATCTGTCTGCTTCTTGTAGGCTACAGTACATCTAAACCAGCCTTAACTAGCTTCGACCAACAAAAACAATATGTAACCTAAAAGTATTTTCTAAACCAAATCCCTCCGTGTGTGTCTTTGTTCCCTCTCGGTCCCCCCACAGTACTGAAGGCCGACCAGACGAGCCTCCTCAAGTTCCCCTTATCCCCGCTGTCCTGCTCGCTGGGATCCCCGCTCGGCTCCCCGCTCTTGTCCGCGGCTCCGGGCCTGCAGGTCGGCGCGGCGTCTCACCACCTGCCGCTGGACCTCCACCTCCGCGGAAAGCTGGAGCACGGAGGGGACGGAAGCAGCAAGACCAAGAAGGGCCGCCGGAGCCGCACGGTGTTCACTGAGCTGCAGCTGATGGGCCTGGAGAAGCGCTTCGAGAAGCAGAAGTATCTGTCCACGCCTGATAGGTAAGTGTGGAGATCATTCAGTCACAGTGAGAGCTGATATAAACTGATGAGTTTTAGCTGTTCATTGATATAATTGATAAATGACATAAGTCTCTATTTTATAAGCTTTGATGACTTTAATTCTTGGAGCAGCTGATATCAGAAGCATATTATATGCCTCTAAACAGAAAAATTGTCAAAATTAAGGTTTTAGTGGCAAATTCTTGAATTGATTGAAACAAACTAAAGTCTGAAAAATGTACTGATTTATTGTTGTGTTCATTCCTCACAGGATAGATCTTGCTGAGTCTCTGGGTCTCAGTCAACTGCAGGTGAAAACATGGTACCAGAACAGAAGGATGAAATGGAAGAAAATAGTAAGTTTTACTTCCACATGATGATGATGATGATGATATATTTTTTAAATATATATATATGTATATATATGAATAGGATAATGAATAGGATCTTTTTTCTTTGTATTATTTTGACAGATGTTGGTGGGATGGGATGGAATAGCACTGACTAATAGTGAAATCTATACTTCACCCTGCATGCATAAGGGCCAAATTAGATGAACAGTTGCCTGTGTTATTGAGTTATCCTTGTTATTAGCAGGGAACTGAGTCTACCACCTTTTTATGAATGTGTTTATTATATGGAATGTAAATTGTGGAGTATTTAGATGAAAAAACAACAGCACAATAAAATAATTCTGCTACTATAATGATTTGTGGTCATAGAGGTCAGCTTTTTTTTTTTTTGTAATTCACCACAGTTGAACCTAAACCAGAGCTCATGTTTGACCTGCAGGTGTTGCAGGGAGGAGGCCTGGAGTCACCGACTAAACCAAAAGGTCGTCCGAAGAAGAACTCCATACCCAGCAGCGAGCAGCTCTCTGAACAAGAAAGATCTACTTCTGACGCTGACCGCCAGTCTGAAGGCTCTAGCTCCCACTCAGAGAACACTCAGGAGGAATGACCCGGGCCGCAGTCTGCACATACTCTGACTCTAAACGCAGAACCTCTGGGACGCTCTATGTGCATCTTTCTGGACAGGGCCAGAATCCAAAAAATGGCAGGGAGAAGATGTGTGTGCTGCTCCCCTCCGGAAGCTGGACCGTCTGGTGCAGTCTCCTCATGCAAAACCAAAGACTTGCAGGTCCTGCAGGGAGCCTTAACTGTACGAGTCCACATCCTCCAACAGCCATGTGTTTTTGTCAGTAGCCCTACCATGCATTCCCTCATGATGAACTTGCCGCTGTTGAGGAGGGAACTCAAACCTTTGCAGTAGGTCTACCCTTTATATTCTACGGATCCACTCTCACTCATCTGTTTTGCATTCCTTTTGTGTAACTATGCTATGTTTAATTATTAAATATATTTTCACTAATACTGTTCTCCATTTATTATTAAGGATGCAGGCGTATGATAAGCTTTTAATCCAGTGTGTGTAGAGCATAAGTGATGATGATAGTCTGTTCACATGGCTCAGGGCCTAATATGGTTACATACCTTCACAATAAGCAAACGTCTCATTGATTCCTGACATCTTTAGCTGGGCATGAAGTCATATACCACACACTGAAAATAACACAGACAGAGATTATCCATCCAGGTTTATCTTAGCTTGCGTAAAAGCAGGAAAATCAAACAATCCGAGTGAATATTTCAGTATTTATGTTGATATTATCTGATTTAGCAGCAGCCATGCGTTTCTAGTTAAGATTGTGGATTCACACATGCATCGGAACTGCTGCTCATCATGTTCTTGTCTGAGAGGAAGTGATGGCGGCTTGTGTTAAGAGTTAATGAAAAACAGAGCAGATAAACTATTTATCTTATTTTCTTTCCTCCTAAATTATTCCGAAAATCATTTTCATTCCTGCTTCAGGTGGGGAAAAAAAAACAACAAATGTTGAAGATTTACATGAGGTGTGGCAACATTTGGTTCATTTGCTTAACGATTTTTAGGAAGGCCAGATGTTATCAAGTAGTTCATATTTATGGAAGTGAGAACAATGTTATTGTGGAAACAGACTATAATGTCACAGCTTAGCTCTAATTTCACTTAAACACTTTTTCTTTACTAATTCATATCAACAGCTCATTAAATGTTATATTCACATTATTATAGTCATAGAAGTTTATTAGTGGCTGGTTGACTGGAGAACAGAAATAATCAGTGTTGGCAGGCTGCGTGTTGTGTATCAGTGAGCCAGCTGACACTACCTATTATTATCATTTTATCTATTTATTTTATAACCAGTCATTTTAAAGCATTGATGTGATATTGGCAGCCTTATCCAAGCCTATATTTGAGGTTGTTGCTTCGGTGTTTAAACAGTGTGAGATGGTCGCAGGGTTTGCACTGGAAAAATATTTTTTACTTTAAAGATTTTTTAAAAAGTTATTATTATTATTACCATTTATAATTTTTTTTATTAACTGTCGATCTTAGCTGCAGAAAGAGGTTGAACGGTACTGATGCGTCCAGGCTGTGTAAACAAGGCTGAATGTAAAGTCATTAATAACAAACCGTCTATTGTTGCTGAATCTAATTATTCTCAATATTCAGGTTGGGTATGATTCTGTGTGCGCGGTATTTACTGTCACTGCAATGTGTCCAGAGCTAAGGGAAAAAAAATATTTGAAAGGTGTGCTTTGTTATTAGATGCATTGGTTTTGATCAAAAGCTTTCACATTACTTTATTGTGTCAATTCAATGAGAAGTGCAATAGAGGTTTAACATTTACGTACGTCGCCAAACCGCAGTTTAAACAACATATTTATCCTGTATTGAAGAAAAATATTGACGCACTTTTTTTTTTTTTTACAGGAGCCAGGGAGATTTATGAGTTGTTTTTCTTGTGTATACCACTCAGTGTCTTTTCCCAGAAATATGATAAAACATCTTCTCACGCACAGTATGAAATAAACACACATGGACTGATGGTTCTCAGTCAACACATCTTGTTGACTGAAAATGCCTTCTCAACATCCAAACGGCTCAATTGTGAAACACAAAGCTTTGAAACTGGAGTCTGCAGGCTGAAGGTTTAATGAGCTGTTAATTGAAGCTGATCAAAGTCAGAGCATTGAGGTCGAACATCATAAAATGGAAAGAAAGCGGAACCATGCGATGCTTTGATTTAATAACATTTGTTATAGACATCGGGAGATTTTGGTTTCTGACTCAGTGTTTGTAGTTAAGAACGGCCCGCAAATGCGATTGTGATATGGAAAGATTATTATTTAAAAAAATACCTTTTCATGCTTTATAGCATTTTAAAATTATTTTGTATTTTGTAAAATAATATTTTCTCTGGAATATTTAAACATCAGCTCACTAAAATTGCTCCATCTAAGAATGATGGTGCATGCAGGCCTTATCCTCCTAAAAGTAGCTATTGTCTAAAAGGATACAGTCTGCTAAATATCATGGCAACAAAGGCGGGATAATTCTATTATAATGAGGTCACTAGAAACCCACTGTAGTGCAGGTCTACGTATTTAAACAATATCATTAAATATGATAAAGTCTTGAATGCGTGGGACCATGAGAGAGCACAACTTTCCCTTTCATGGAAAAATAATGCAGAGTAGCCTTAAAGTCCGACACTCATCACTAGATTCACAGCAGTTTGTGAAATAGTCACGAAATTGAATCTATAGATTCGTGTAAATGGACACGAATTTTCCGTTTTTTTCGTTAAAAATAACGCAGTGTCATGGTGTGAGCGCTGAAGGTAAGGTCTGGTCAGGGTTAGGGAAAGATCATGGTTTAGGTTCAAATGATCACTTGAAGCCTGGTTGGAAGCGAGCAGCTGTCTCCTGCAGCAAAGTCCACTTGAGTCCACTTTTTGTGGACATGTGTCACCTTATATAGACGTCATCTCAACTGCGCCACTTCACAGGCTCTTTGAAAGTCGTGCTGAGTGTCACGAAAAAAAAAAAGGAAAATTCTTGTCCATGTACACGAATCTATAGATTCAATTTCACGACTAAACTGAGCTGGCTGGTTAGATACTCAGCTCTCTAATAAAACGTCATATTATCAAGCTTCTATTTCCGGACCCTCAACGTCACTGTGTGACTCTTCTGCAACCAAACATGGCATTTCTGCATGTGTTAAAAAGAATCCTATAAGAAACCCCAATGAAAGAAGTCACACAGTTCAGCGGCACACACTCGAGTTTAATTTTAGGTTTAGTCATGCTTTTCATGAAGATAGAAAACCCCAATTGATTGTGCGAATGAATAAAACTGACACAGCTGTTAGCAAACGCTAACGAAAAACCACACTGCAAAAATATTTCATATTGATTTAAAGTGAGTTTGGTGCCGAAAACCAAACACTGTGTTTGAATTGATTGCCTTTTTGCAGACAGTTAACATCTCATATTATATATTTCACACACAATAAAATCTGAAATCTATTATTATTGTTATATTTATGTCATACAGATTGAGAGAATTAACGCACACCTGTTTATTCTTCCGTCCTGCAGCTAAAAACAAAAATCATTCAAACAATAAAACTATAAAATCATTTGGCTGTTGTAATAAAACAGAGAGGCAGGCATGGAAATACAACAACGACCACGGCAGTGTTTCTCACACATTTCACCTGCCATGACAGAGTGTTAAAACCTGTAGGCTATTAGACAGTATGGGGTGAAATAATAAAATAAAATAAACATATTTTACAGTGAACAAGTTTAGGCAAATGTTTGACCAAAACCTTTACCAATAATTTAAAAAATGATATCCATAATGACAAATTATGCTAAATCAAGAGACATTGTGGGTTGAAATGATTTGAAAGTGTGTTTTGTAAGCATGAAATTGCATACATTTGCCTTAATCACCAAACAGCTCATGCAATCAGAAATATGACATTTATGTGTTTGGATGAGGAAGCATCCACAAAACTGCAGTTTAAAGCTTGTGCAGTCAAACTGTTTTTACATCTGATTCAGTGGATTTACTGTCAGCCTAAATCTTCTAACACTGGAAATAAAAGGGTTTAAAAGACTTTGCAGTTCAACATCTGTTCTTCTGTATTTGCTCCTGTGTTTAAGTTACGTTTTCCAAAAGCTTTATTTTAGGCCTGATGACCTTGAGGTTAAGGTGTTGTCCTTGAAGCTGCAAGTGTGTGGGATCAATAACCAGTTGGGAACATAATGTGGCAAACATCAGCGTTCACGTCTGTATGTATAAAGTGCTGTAAACAAAAGAACAAAGCCAGATCATTTACTTCAGAGGAAACAGGTCTTAAACACCGTCTTAAATTTGAAAATTAGACGTTTGAATCTCTCAGTTCAGGCTCAAAACACACAATTTGGTCTTTCAAAATTCCCCAAGTTTTAATCTGCATCAACACAGACTATAGTTTTTTTAATTACCGTGTCTTCTTATTTTTTCTCAAATTATTTATAAAGAGGCTGTTTTTTTGTATTCTCCCTTTAATGTGAAATTACCAGCTCTTTATATTTCAAAGACTTGCTTTCATCAGTGAGTTTAAGCACTCACTTTAGTAACCTGAGAGTCATTATTATGTGAAGACAAAACCATTTATTCATGGCTATAATGCATTCAAAGTAGGGAATTTTCACTATGACGAACAAGCTACATATTTTGAATTACTGCATGGATGAAATAACCATATAGTCTAAATTATGAAATGCAGTTCATAATATTTATATTAGTTCCATCCAGATGAAGTGCAATGATCGCTCCGAGGCTTTGTAAACTATATTCATTTTCACTGGCGGCTCTTTACAAATTATGGAATCCAGATTCTTAAAATTCCTGCTAATCATCCAAAATATCATTTCTTTTTAAAGTGCACCTTTCCTTTACTTGGTGGTCTTGTATAATAGTTCTCAGTTTCACCTAAAGATTCACAGCTGACATGGACATCTGTAAGTCCCCACCACACACACATACACACACACACACACACACACACACACACACCACCACCACCACCACCACCATCATCATCATCTAAGCAAATGGCTAATCAGTCCTTGCCCAGACTGTCAAATTTATGTCAAGACTTAATCATATGCAGATTAATGGCAGGTTAACCTAAACAACAGAGCAGAGGTTGGCAAAAGAGTCCCAGCAAGAAAGAAAAACATGATTTTAGGAGTGCATTTATTACTATTGTCAATTTGTAAATGGTACAAGGTGAATATGTGAGGTCAGCTGTACCTCACAATGCAGATTAAAGCTGCAGCAGGGTGGATGATGCAGGCTTTATCCACGTGCACATTTTCTCTCCTGGGCTTTGAAGCGGCCGAGTGTTGGACAGCAATGACTTCCGACATAAATTACAATCAGGAGGAAGAGTCAGCCGCCAGGAATCTGCAGATTCGCAACATCCATACTCAACGCAATTTAATCATTAAGGGGACCCTTTGTGGTGGCATGATAGCGCTCTGGTGCGAGCAATGAGAGGTTGACCCCAATTTTGGAGAGCGGGTGTTTATGGAGTCAAAAGGTCCGTGCTTAGACAGAGCCCAGGCTGGGGGTCTGGGGGCCGAGCGTCCGCCCAGCCACGCACAGGAGAATTTCTCCACGATTAAAGAGCCCCTGATTAATCTAACGTATGTGCCAAAACTGCACATGCAGCGTATGATCCCAATTAGACTGAAACCCAACCCTGCGCAGGCCCAGCTCCACATTAGCTCTGTCATTCTTCTCTTTGTTTTCACTGGACGGTCCCTGACAACATGCCGATTTTTTGTCGGGCTGTTGTAGATTCAATTTGAGGAGATGATTCCAACTGAGTGATGTTGATATTAAGGGGAGGTATCTTATCATTGTTCAACATGCTTCTGATGGAAATGCAAGCAGGGAGCTCGGATGGTAAACAGCTGAGGAGAAACATTTTTAAAGCAGCCAACAAAGGTTCAACCCACATGACTGAGTCCGCTCAAAGACTAAAGAGACAACTTCCTGATAAAAATGAGTGTCAGTATTACAGATGCTATTCATGTGATTGGCTATGATTGCTGTTATCCTGAGGTCACCAGAAGGTTAAAGGGTCAGTTCACCCGAGTTACAAAAAAAACATGTTTTCTCACTTACTAGTGTTGTAGCCAGGCAGATAGTTGTGGTTTAATTTGTTCAGATTCTGAGATATCCATCTGTGGGATTTCTGCCTCTATTCCAATACAATGGAAGTGAATGGAATTCTGTTTGTGGTGCCAAGGCTGGCAATGCAGGCAATTATCCCAGGTCCCTGGAACTCTGGGGGCCCATAAAGCTCCAAGCTTACTGTATGTTAACTGATTTATTGAAAATTTCAGAGAATGCACCACCAAAGCAGAGTATCAGCTGACATAATACTAATCCTGCCATTTCATCAAATGACTGCATGTAATTTGAAAGGAGTCACTCGTTGTAATGAACACAGATCTACAGAGCATTTTTTAAAGCATCTTTCAGCTCTGTAATGTTACTATTTGGGTTCACTCTCTCTGTTCTCATCAACTTTGTTTCCAGCAGCAGCAGGCAGCTGAATTCAGTGAAAAAGCCAGATATTTTTCACAGGTGTTGGTGGAGAACAAAATAGAGCTAAATGAGTGAACAATGAACTTACAACTTTATAAGGTGATGGATGATAATGTTAACTGGACTGAGTAGCACTCCTATAACATTGTCAGAGTCACAATTGAAAAATAAATAAAAATTGATACAGCAGAATCAGAGACACCATCTTTTTGATTCCATCCTTCTTCCTTGTCAAAACTTGGCACCTACATAACCAACAATGCAAGCTGACTGCTAACAGCTCAGTTGCAGATTCACGTGTGTTATGCTAGCAGTGGCTAATGTATGCTGGAGCTGCTAGCGTCCAGCAGAGCTACAGAGGTCTGGTAACCTCACTTCTTTCTAACTCCACATCCCCCGATTTGTTTAATTTTCAAACTTGTAATCTTCAGCCCCAACTGACGCTGACTCAAGTGACATGAGGTGCAATTTATTAGATTTCACACAGTTTCCCACCAATGGCTTTATACAAGTTTTCCCACATATGCAGTATTACTCCCCAAGACCTGGAAACAAAACAAAACAGTTCACCTTTAAGGTAGGTCCTGGATCTTGAGGCCTTGGTTCCTGTGTCAGAACAGAGGTAGTATTCCGACATGGAAACTTATATGCATTGCACAGAAATTGTAGGGAATGGGGATTATTGGGTACCAAGCAGCTAAATTTTGTCTTGGGGTTGCCATAACAGGTTAAGCTTGCCATGGTGGCACTGAAACTGTTTTCTGAAACAGTGTTGCCATTACCCTGGATGATCCACAGACCTCATTGTGAACAGGGTTCGTATAGGGACTATATCTTCAGTAGAAAGTAGTTCCAATGAAAAGTAATAAAACCAAAACTATTTACTCAGTAACTACCAGAAGAGGTAATTGAGAAAATATGTTTTTTGTAATTCAGGTGAATTGACACTTTAATTTTCAAAAGTTCTGGTGACCCCAGGATAACTTAACATCTTGGCCTAGAAAAAAACTGAAAGCATGAAGGATGGTGGACTAGCTGCCAACCAATTACATTCTTCATAACTCATGGCTACTATTTACCAACACTTCTGTTCGTAACATGGCCACTTCATAATGTAAAAATGTAAAAATGCACTGTAAATAAAAATATAGGTATGCATCGTAATCAATTACCCTGGCAATCAGCTGCAGGTTTATTAACACACGACGCGTTGACAGACCCATTCATTATGAGGCTGAACTCTCAGCACTCTGAGGGGGACATGAAGTGAACCGCAGAGCAACATTTGCAGTTTGAAGTGACGGGGAATAAAGTCTTCACTGTTTCGCTCTCTACAACAACTTGTGCCAGTGAGTGGGCACTCACCCAGGGCTGCAGTTTAAATAAATACTATTTGTATGTGTGCTCAGGCTTCAGACTCACGTTTTATAATTCATAATGACCAGAATGTACATTCTAGCTGCCATAACCATCCCAGGGAAAATTATTTTTCCCAGGATGTCATTTATTTATGTATTTCTTATCCAAAAAGTACACCCGTGGGTATTTGGAGTGTATCACATATACACAGTTTGGTTGAGAAGTAACATTAAAGTGAAAGCACTATTAATATTGTCACTGTTATAAACATCATGGTGACCATTATGATCTGAGAAATTCATGCTTTTTAAATTTTGATATATCTTCAGCAATCTAATCACTGCACTACATTTCCCATAAATCACTTTTCTGTTTTACATTGTGCTTGGTATTATTGCATTTTCTTTTTTAAATTTCTAATGATGATGTTTAAAGGGTCTGTTCCAAAATTACAGAAAACATATTTTCTCGCTTACTAATGTTATATATGAAACAGTAGCATAATGTCCTCACAGGTAAGTTGCTGTTATTCTGAAGTTACCAGAACATTTGAAAATTAAAGGGTCAGTTCACCCAAATAACCAAAAAACATTTTTTCTTACTAACCCCAGTGATATCTTGACATAAAGATAGTTCTGGTGTATGTTCAGATTTTGAGAAATCCACCCCAATACAATGGAGGTAAATGAGATTTTGTTTGTGGTACAGTAGTTGTTGTTGCTCACATCTTTGAAAAACAGCATCAAAAATCTACAGCAAAAAATACTATTATTATTTGACAAAATTTGACAATCTTTGAAAATCTGATTTTTAGATTTTCTTTAGGTGGAACTCTTCTCTCTGTAGGAAGCCTACATTCTGTGTCGTGCTCATGCTAGCTATCCAGCTGTTAATACTTTATTTGTGTGTGGCCAGAAATGGGATTTTAAAAGAATCTGGTTATGCATGAACACCCTTAGGCCTACCATACTGGTCTGGTGACTGGTTTAAAGACATTCCATGCTAAAAGTCTTGTAAAAGTGACTTGTTTGTGACTGATTTCAAGGGCAGATATGTTCATTTGATGTCACATTGTGAACTTGAGTCTGAGAAAATGTAACCAATCTACCAACTACAAATTCAAACTTAAATGATCTGTTCATGCAAATTACAAAAAAAACCCAAAAAACATATTTTCCCACTTACCTGTACTGATTTGTCCAGCTGAAGGTGTTCCAATGAAAACTGTCCATGGCAGGAAAACTGATTCTGGAAATAAATGCTTCTGTTAGAAGTCCAACTGAAATCACATGTAGTCATCCTTTTTTTTTAAAGTAATGTCAGTGTTTATCAGTTTTCGTGTGGACAGTTTTTTATTAGTGAAGGTAAGAAAAAATGGTCTTTGGGGAAATCAGCGATACTCATTTTCTATCTCAGCAGCTGGAGGTGTGTGGCGTCATCCGTGTTTTCTTGGTTGACAGCAGCTGGCAGACGGCCAGAGTGCAGGTGTTACACCAAGAGACAAGTAAACAAACTTGCACTTTGGCTTACAAGTCATGGGCGGACAGCATGTTGTTAGGAGTGGTATTGAAGAGTACTGAACACACCAGCATCTAACCAGACTGAAGTGAAATTTGCAGGTATGTTTACACACTGTTTAATGTGCTGCAGCTGAGCGGCTAATCAGCTGTCTAGCCTGCAAACTGACGTTAGCTAATGTATTTTGTTGCTTAGAGTCTGTGGCTCTTGCGTTGTGTAGCAGATTGCATGGCTAGATACCACAATACATTTTTTGTGATCAGTAGGTATAGAATGTGAACATTTCTGACGTTGGTGCCCCCCAGTGGCAGTATCAGAAACATGCAGTGGCTAACAGCAATTCACAGGTCTGGCATGGGGACACGGACATAAATGGACTTGAAGCAACAGATAGACTGCACCAAAAACTGTTTTTGTCTCATGAAAAATGTACTAAAAGTGTCTTAAATGATGATTTCATGTAAGCGCACAGACATTTATCTATATGAAATTGTCATAGGTGTTTAAAGAGTGAGCCTAAATAACGTTTGCTGAATAGCAGCCTCTGTGGCCACAAGTTGCAATTACAGGATAAATGCTCAAATTTAGTCGAACAGCGCCGCCAGTAGAGAAAAAGTCATGAATTCAGCAAACTGACTGAATATTGTTAGTTACACATCAATATCTATCTAAAGATTGCTAACATTAACTAATATTAGCAACTGGTCATACCAGACCAAGAATGAAAAAAGTAACATAGTCTCACTTTAATGGTACTGCTGAAATTCAGAATCAGTATAGACAATGTTACTTATAATAGGCTACTAGCAAACTATTCCATCACCACTGCACATGCACATGCACTCACTCACACTCATTTTCAGACCTAATGGAGTCACGTTAAAGTTGAGTTTCCTCCTGCAGGTGTCAGGTGATTTCCTGTGGCTCAGATCACAGCTCTCAGTCGTGCAGCTAATGGGAGAAGGCATTAGAGGACATAAACAAGAGCACATCAGCCCGTCAGCTCATCTGCCATGATGCTCCCTTCTCAGCCCACCGCCCCTCCAGTCATGTCTGTGAGCACAGTTTGCAGGAAATGTCGGCCGGCGTGATTGATTTGAGATGGGCTATTCCCTGACTTCATGCTTGTATAAAGCAAGACAGCTGTTGGGAGAAATCAAATTCCTGCAGGAGCTGGAGAGGCATATTTTTCCATCTGTTTAACAGAGTCATTGCCTTTCACTAGACGAGTAAATAAAAAAACATGGCCAAGATGTGGCAGGAGGTCACTGAAACCCTCATTATATAGCAATTACAGCACAAAACTCCTTTCCTTTCAAAATCCAGCTTGAAAGTCAATCCCACTTTCTAGGGCTTTTCAAAAGTAAGACATGACAAGGCAGCGATCTATCTTTGGTAACAACTTCAAGACTTACATTACCCATTGTGCATAGCTAAAGTATTTATCCAGTTGTTCATTTGTTATTTGGAAAGATTCCTTTTTCATGTATTCCTCATAACACAACTATATCTTTTACACATGTTTTCTAAAATACTGTCCTCATGAAAAGCTAGTTAAATGCTAAATGGCTTGAATTGTTGAAAAGTTTCCTCCCAACATTTTTGTGAAGCCTTCTTCCCAACACTTTAAACAAATCGCAAACGTCATGACAGTTTGTCATGCTGGATGTCTCTGCTCTCTTCACATCGCTTCCCAAGAGATGTTTGGACAGAGTCTTCACTACAGGCATCTTATCACAGTACAAATGTGTGGAAACACCTTCATTTCTCATTACTGCTCTCCATTATTCATTATGGATGTGTGCTGTGTTAATATTCTGCTTCTTATTAGTCTTTATCAAGACGTAGATGATAGTTTTAAACATTCTGTAATGGCTGAATGGTCAAAAGCAGCTCAGCAGCAGCCATGCTAAAGCACTCTGCGTTTTAAGTGATACAGATTATGAAAACAGATGAAACCCAAGAAGCGGAAACTTAGTTTGAACAGCAAAGAAACACTGTAAGAAAACATTAGAGTCTTTAGAGCTACTGCACTTTTGACTCCTGATTCTTATCATTCAGCATAACTCTTCTGGTGACTCACAAAGCTAAACAGAACATGTTTAGTTAAGAAGTTATTATCTTAAGTTATGTTATTATCTTAAGTATTAGTAGTGGAAGTTAGTGTTCTCAGTACAAACAGGTGGATCTGCAGAAGGTCTTTAAAGAAGCAGCTTTTAAAGCACCACTTGATCCTCTGGAGGGTTGTTTTCTAGGAATCATTCATGGTTCTATGTGGATCTTACATTATAAATATCAATGCAGTTTGAGTTTGGGTTAGGGCTGCAAATTATGACCATAGATTATCTTTAATTTCTTAAATATTCAATTAAATGATTAGTGAATAAAAAGCAACAAAATAGTAAAAACTGTGTGTAAAAGTTCCCGGAGCCCAAGTTCATCTTCAAACTGCTTATTTTGTCTAACAGTCAGAGATATCCAATTTACGATCATATAAATTCTCATGTTTAAGAAACTGGAACCACACAGCAAATGTGTGGTTGTTTTGCTTGATAGATAATGAAATGACTTTAATCAACTAATTGATTAATACCGAAGACTAATTGTTTCACCATTAATTTGTGTTCCCAGGCTGCAAAACTGGCTAAACTCCTTGGATACACATAAACCCTAAATATGAAGTCAGGTCCTTTAAATTAAAATGTTATAATACAGGACAGTTTCCTCAAATATGCAGCTGGTGTACTAAAGGGTTAATGCTCTTGATAGTTTCATAGAAGCTATGGTTTATTCAGCCCCCTATTCAACCCCGCCAAGAAAATATGTTTATATATTACTAAAATCTTTTCCCAATTATGTTCAGTTACATCCATCACAGTATTTAGACCCACCTCCTGGTTCAACTTTCACTTATCGTAGGCCTACTTGCCGTAGTTTTGCACGCACACAGTTTTCCTGCACAATGAAGATATTATTACTGATATTTTAAGTGTGCTCAATGGCTAAATTGTTAATTGTTAGATTGTTTACAACCTGTCTGACCCTCTGACAGTCACATCATAACCAGAACTGTTGACCAGAGGTGCAAAATAAAACCTAAGTTGTAATAAACCATAATTTTCCTTTATTTAAGTGAGGAGAGCAAGCAACCTTTTCTTATTCTATGTATGAAATATAAATGTTTTACCTGTTTAAGTCAGTCCATACACTTTAATCCTGATATGAAATGTTTTAAGGTATGGACACCTGTAACGTGTTAATGTTTGTAAGTTAAATATGGGCTCACTTTAATTCAATAGTAACAGTTACATCTGAGATTATTTATGATTTGATAAATTAAAAGGTGTCTGATAAAGCTGTGGTCAGTGGATACCAGTATCATATAGTTTGGGCTTCTCTGACCTAGAGGTAAATACTAAATTACAAGGTACTGGATTGCATTATACTGAACCAGTATTCATTTTATGACAGTATTTTTATGTCTGTGTGTAATGCTTCCAGTTTGTTGATAATAACCTAAATAAGTCCTGCCTGCACTGTTTCACCAACAGGTGATCTCTGAGATGAGCCATTACTGCTGATCACAAAAGACAGCGACAGCACTTTTCACTGAAGTAATTCATTTTCCCACCACAGCAAAAAATAAAAATAAAAACATTTGGGTTCAAGTTGATTTGCCAATCAGCATTTATGAACTCAAACAACTCTGAGGTCTGACTCCAAGACTGTACTTGCTGTACCAATGTACACCATAAAGATATTTCATGAATGAGAGACTGACTTTATTACCTCTCCGACTGTTTTTCTGAACTTGACTGTTATGTAAATGGCTTTAAACATAATAGGAATGTGTATTGTATTAATACATTATGGAAATAATATGTGAATCCCCTTACACCTATTAAAAACAGCAAGTACATGGGATGTTTACATCATTAATGATATTTTGACAGCTTGACTGCAGCTGCATATGATTGCAATTATGAGTCATTCTGAATCGATTAAACTAATATCATAGACAAAACACAAAACTGATGTGACCATTCCAAGAGCCACAATCAATCTTTATCAGGGTTTTGTTCTAAATGTAGTATTACACAAACTGTTTTCTGAAAATGTAATCGATGATAAAGTCCTACAAATGATATCTTTAAATACACCATATGTCATTTTCTGCTGCTAGGGGTCTCTCAATCAAAACAATAACAAAAGACAGAGTTTGATGACGTCTTGAAGTAGCACAGGATCATGGGAGTTGTTGTCTTCATTGTTAAATAACCACCATTGCCGTCATTAACAGTCAGCTTCTCCTGGTTAGGATTCCTTCGCTCATCTCTCAGGAGGTTTTTACTGGAGCAGAATTATCCACAGAGGTCTCCTTCTCTCCAAAACAAATGGACCTGGTGATTGAAACCAGTAAAAACACTAAATAAAGCAGTTTGACATTAAAAATCAGTGTTTCTCTGATTCTGTTCAGCGGATACAGGACATCCGGAGGGGCTGTGAGCCGAACTGCCGCTAATGTTTGCTCAGCTTGTTTCTCTGACAACTGAAGACCCAGACGTCCCATGACTAAAATCCTTCATCCAGTAAAAGATATAGTTAAAAATGACCAAGATCTACAAAGCGTATCATTAAAATGTGGCTTAAAACTGGATAAAAAGTCAATTTATGACAACACTGACGTATGCGCAAAGGGGGTATGACACCATTGACAGGCAACCAAATGAAACGGACCGTTACCTTGATTGAAATGACGTATTTCTCTGGGTTTGAACATTGTTGGAAACATTTGGGATAGTGTAAGTACACAACTCAATAAAATATAACATAGGTCTAGTCGTTTTTAGACATTTTAATGCAGAAAAGTTACATATTGGGCCTTTAATTCATGTGTAAGTATAGCTGGAGTTTCTGGATGCATGCTGGCCAGATATTTATTTGAACAAGACATGCACAAAACAATCATATTCCCCAATTTCCGGCAATTGTTTTTAATTTTACAACCTTCTGTTGTATGTCCAACCATCTCTCATTTGGTTTGATTGCAGGCTGTTGGAATATTCAGCATGGATTAAAATAGCAGAGGGCCTTCGGTGCTTGTCGACTTGAAGACACAGCCGTAGTAATCTCCCAGATGTGCCTCACATGGCTCTGGAATCACTGGAGAAGTTTCCTTGCAGGCCTTATGTGGATTTCAGTAAAAACAATCAGAAACTCCTGGCACAGGAACTGTAAGTAATTCTATGATGGCCTTGGAGACAGTAACTAGAGGTGACAGTTATAATCACCGTTGTATAGCCATGACTAGTGGCAAGATACAGTATGTGGAAGAGATTCCTTAACAGGGATGTAAAAGATGTGCATGGAAAACATGTTGGACATGACTTGGACTAAACTCTCAGACCTAACCTTCTATCCAGGATCTGTTCAAGCTTTATGTTCTGTTCATTAGTATGTTTCATTTAGTGATTAAAGTTGTTCTGTGCAATAAATCAGCACTGCATTGATTTTTGAGTAAGTAGCATTGTGGAGCATGAAGGAGACCATCATCAAGAAGAGCAGGTAATACTGACCTAATTTCTGTACCCGTGTCATCTCTGTCATACAGCTTTACAGAACAAGGACAGTGAGTAATGGCAAAAAACAGGAAGAGGGCATTGTTTTCTCTGTGCAAGTTGAACTAAAGCTTTCAGTTTCTGGCAATGGCAGCTGGTGGAAGCAAATGCTAATGGAAAAATTACTTGTTTTAGTTCTGTTTTTGGTAAAAGCTTGCAAAAAAAAAAGCCTGGCAGACAAAAAGCAGCATTCTTTTTGCAGCAGGAAACAACAGATTTTCCGGGAGATGTGATCTTTTAAAGGTGCTATCACTTTTAAATCTAAATTCAAAACTCAGGAAAATTTCAAATATTATGTATGGAATGAAATTCAGTATAAAAGTGCAACAGCCTCGTACTCCAGCGAGGGGGGGGCATTCCTAAAATACACAGTACACCTGCATGCTTTGTTGCTCTATCAGTAACCTAGGCTAGTGTTGTTCTTTTCACTAACATGAAATGGCGCAAATTAGCGAGCTGAGCTGTATGAGGGACCGTTAGGGACATTATTCAGAATTATCATGCATATACATGTACTTTTCCTCTCCCGTACGCATACAAGTGAAATGCTTTTACACACACAACTGAAACACTCTCACACAAACTGAAAAATTATACACTTATATACACAACTGAAACGCTCTCATGAAAAGCTTTCACACAAACTAGCAAAATGTGCACTTATACACAGTTAAAATGCTCTCATATGGTATTGTGAAATCCTTTTATATAAACTATTGAAAAGCATTCACAGTTCTATTGAAAATAATTTTGTATGATGGCATTTCAGTATGTTGTATGAGTGGATTTTAGTTAAAACAGAAGGCATTTCAGTTGAACCGGAGGGTGACTGAGAAAAGAGAGCGCATGTTGGTCGCTTGTTAGCGACACTGATGTCTGCTCAATAGCCTGCAAGTGGCCGAACCCAAGCAGCGGCGTTACTTAACAATAGTCAGTGGAGACCATCACAACCCTGTCAAATGCAACAACAATTGGGCAGCAACTGACCGTTGCAACTGGACACGCTGGACAGTCACCTAGCATCCCGCTGCTATGCTGGCAGGATGGGAAGAGCTCCAGCTCAGAGTAACTTTGCAAAAGGAGCAATTTTACAACACAACACAGGACCACTCTAAGTCAGTCCATAAAACCAAACTAACATTTACAGGAATTGCACTCATAAAGTTTATAAACATTTAACAGTTTTGAACATAAATAACCAACAGCCTTTCCTGAGTGTCAGGCTAAGAGCTGTCTAGGCCAGTAATTTGTTTTTGAGGCTCATGAACCTGGAAGTTGGTTTTGGCCGCAGTGTGTCCAGTCCCACAGTCTTTGAAAGACTTCAAAGGTTTTGGCCAGTTTTGAAGGATACTCCAGGTTTAGAGTGTATGTCAGGTCAAGAAGAAGGCAGGATGTTCTGGCCATGTTGTCCACATCAGTAAGCACAGGGATGCTCTCCATGATGATGCCCACCGCATCATAGCAAACATGAATCTTCATGCTGTGTGTTTTAAGGTCCTGTTGCACATCAAGCTCTGCTTTTCCATGTACAACATACAAACAAAACACAATGATGAAGACAATCGGTCTTATTTGTTGATGAAAGATACAAATAAATTGGATTTTATGTTATCTATTTCAGCCAATACTTCAGTTTCATTGGAGCAAAACATATTACATCTGTAGAGCTCAGTTTAAAAATTTCAATAATTCCTTAAGAATATTTCATTTCAGATTTTGTCCAGATCTTGTGATTTTTAAAAAACCTTGCAGCTACTGCACATGATGTGTGCAAGTACATCTATTCAGAAGCCATCACATAAACATCTAATGGTTTATGTGTAGCTGGTGTTTCATGCTGTGCAGTTTCAGCATTGGCTCTAGTCTACTACAAAAAATGTTGAATGCACTACTTTGATTTTTTAGCGTGCTACTACAAGTTTTATACAAACAAATAGCATACAGCAGTGCTCAGAAAGCCCCCAGGGGGGAATTCCAAAACTACGATTAGACTTAGCGGTTAAAAAAAGTATTTCAATTTTTTTTGGAAATGTACTCAGTCACCTTATAGCAAAGAGTTAATGAAAAGATCAATATTCATTTTGTGATATCCTTAATTATTACATGATTTATGGACGATGCCTAAAATGCCTAAATTAAAACAAACCATACAAGTGAAATACAACACATTGTTAATCAGAAATGTAAAAGTGACATGTTGTGGTTTCAGGGGGAATTATGTGCTATAACTATTTCTTGGCCAAAGACACAGGAGTTGTTTAAGAGCCACATGAAGGGTTAGTATAAGACAAATGCAAGTTTTGTCAACTGTAAAGCATGCAAAGATATTCCAGTAGAGCCAAGAATAAAAATATGGATTTGGAAATGTGCACGATACATATCTGTCCCCTTTACCACATAGACATGATACCTGAGAATACATGACCCAAAATGTCAAACTATTTCTGTAAAACTTATTTGATAGTCAGAGCTCGTGTGTTTAAAAATATAACAAGCTAAGGGAGGAAATTATTTGAAACTCAGTTCCATCAACACATTTTTGATGCCCTGACCAACTCCTCCTCCCTTCATATTGAACAACTCCAGGAGTGTACCTGTCCAAGTGGGACATACATACAGGGCAAGGCATGACTGTGTCCAAAGGTTCCATGATGCAGTCAATAATGCTTTAAAGGACCATCTCCCCAATTTTCAACCAGATCTCTAGCTATCCAAATTAGGGATATAGTGTGTTGTTGCTGATGTTCTCTGTATCTCTGGGACGCAGCTGCAAAATCTGTTGTTCTTCCAGCACCAGCGCCGTCATTTGATGCGTGCAGTGACATAGTTGGGCCAAGGAAGAAGTACAGGCTATTTCAGCTTGGATTTCTAGTCTCAGCCTCTGAGTAGCCAGGGGGCTTTAGATGCCACTCAAAAACAAAACTTCCTTGTTCTCATCACTTGTATTGCAAACTAGCTATGTTTCCAATGGCGAAAATGGCATCCCAAAATATGAGTGCAGAGGATGTTATGGACAAGGATACATTTTACAGTGTTTTGGTGGACTTGGATATTCAGCCGTATTTGAGCCAGAGTGTGTTTGGGGGTTGGGCATCCGACGCTCGCATGCAATGCATCCTGGTACATGTGGGCACTGCCAGCCTCGTGAGCGGGAAAATTCAGCTTTCTCTGTCAGTATGGCAAGCAGTGAGGAATATATTGCTTCAATTGACTACATTTACCACCAACACTTATTGGACATCCACATAAAACCTGGTGAGATTTCCCCTTAAAATATCACTTTTCATAGGTACAACAGTGGTACATAATTTACATGGCCATCCCATCTGTCATTGAAGAAATAAAAAAAGAGTATGGTTACCTCCTGCTACTTTGATACATGCCTAATGACAGCTGTTAAGATTAGAATTTATACAGAAACATGTATTGCAAAAACCATTGATACATCTACTTTAGTCTAATATACTTAAAGGTTTACCTACTTTGTAGCCAAATGAGACACCAAGGTAGGTAGAGGGGAAGGTGTCTTCAGATTAGATGAGGTTTGATGGTCTTCTCTGAGCACATCATTTAAAATGTTTTTAAGAAACTATTACGCTAGGTCAGGTTAGTATTAGAATATTACGTTGGGTAAAATCATACAGACAAATACACAGAACAAATCATTTAATTATTCATTTAATTTTGCACTATACATTCTGCTATACGTTTCTTCTCAGCCGTAACAATGTCAAATCTGTTAAAACTAAAACTATGGACTTCATAAACACTTGTGTTTTGTTGGTTTGATTTCTTATTTTTTTGGAATGTGAAAGACCTCAATACTGTGTGTGTAAAATTCTTAACAATGATTGCAAAATCAATCACTTTTTGTGTCTGGTCTAAAACCCAGTGCATGTGTAAAATTAGGGAAAGTCATACAATATCAAGCTGCTAAAACAATTTCTAAATTTTTTATGTAAGGAGAACTGTATTCAATTGCAATCTTTAATTGGGGTTTTCAAATCTATTATAAACTGTAGCATAACACAAGGTTTCAAGTCACACAACATAACTTTATATATATATAATGAGTGAGGCAACTCTGGCTTTCAGAGGCTTTTCATGGAATGCATATCCTCAGTCTATATTTTGTACTTTACAGAGCATGACAAAAAGCTGAAAGTGACACTAGCAGGCCAGCAGTTGAAATGCTGCACATATCTGGATAGTTGGTAGATATAAACTAACTGCCAATTAACCTGCATATGACCTTGTATGTAAAGTTTTTTGTAACTTTTAACCGCTTTGCTACCACTATTCACAATAAATGCTCAATATATAGCCATTAAATCCTGTTAAAAAGTCTGTGAGATAAATGTTGGGAAACTCAATGACTTCCACATTAATACAGCAGGGACATTTGAGTGCCCTATGTGTAATAAAAAATCACAAATACAATAACAGTATATATTACACTATAGAACAGACAAAAAAACCCTAATAATAATAACAATAATAAAATAAATACATAAAAATAATAATAAAATGAACCGAAGAATTATATCTTCATTATCAATGTTACCATTATTTTTAAAATAACTTTGCAAATACAGTGGCCTAAATATTACACTACAGAACAATAGAACAGGCAAAAACTCTCTCTCTCTCACACACACACAGTATTTGAAAGTGCAATTGTCTTCACTGAAATAAACCAAAGAAATATACTTTTATATTATGTGATTTTGTGACAAGTGATTTTGGTGAAGTGAAGTTATTGAATATTTAAATTCCCCAAAATTATGCAAATGCACATTTTTTCCAAACTGAGTGTCGTAGTATAACCAGGGGTTAAACTGGGATTTGTTATGTGAGGGGCTCTGTGGTTTCAGCATAGACTACAAAATCTGATATTTGACAAAGTGCAAATAAAATATAACGAGGTGAGACAACTCTCTGCTCTGAACAGTGAAACGCTAATCAAAGTCATTCTAGATACTTTTATTAATACCAGAGACAAGTTCAGACTAATACAACAAACACTGCCAGTTGTACGGTTAAAGTAATAGCTTTGGCATTTGAAGACATGTACATATCAAAGCCAAAATACATACATATCACATTACATAAGAGGAGAACACCATACAATCAAGTAAAAAAAAAACAATATATAGACATTCAATTATGTTTTGAATATGTTTTCTTGTTTATATATTACTGTTTTCCGGTTTTGTTCCTGCTTCATAGCTAGCTTGATGCTAACATGAAGCTGTTAGCCAGTTAGGCTGTGTTGCGTTCAGAGAAACAGACAGTAGTGTCTTAGCTGGCAGCGTATGACGTATATATAGCTTTATATATATATATATATAGCTATGAAGAAAACGTGTTTTAGTCATTGTTTGAATTATTACTAGAACAAGAAAAGTGTAAAAATACACCATAAACATTGTTGAAAATGTGCAAAGTTAAGCATCTCCTGATGACATAGAAGTGCATAGACCTATGTGCCCGGGGCTGAGCAGCCTCGGCCCAATTTAACCTCTGAGTATAGCCAACAAGAGACCATTGATGTGTGAAGTCATTTTGGAGACACTACACTGTATAAAATATTTTTGTAGTGTCTCTTTTCGATGTTGCACTTTTTAGACGGTCCCTGCGCACTCGTCTCACAGTCGGCTGTATATAGACTCCATGTTATTAGTCCAGCTCAGCGGACAGCTTGTTGGGTGAAAATTAAGTTGTAGCTTATTGTCTACCATACTACAGTAGGAAAGTGTGTTTTAACAACATTTCGCTTTAGAGTTATTGATCCAGGAAGTTTGAATATGTGAATATATTTCCAACTTTACTGAGGTGCTGTTTGGTGCCCCCTCTGGTACTTGGTGCCCTACACACAGCACGTGACGCGTGTGTACGTCGCAGCGATGTTGTGGTCATCTACCAAGCACAACGTCAGCAACCCTTCAACAATCCAAGTATTTCTGATTTCACTCTAACATTAGCTGCTAGGCGCTAAGCTTGAAACTGCCACAGCAGTAATGGCCCCGGCACTTTAGAGTGCGACACATAAAGCAGCCAAGAAGAGCAAACAGCCACTTTGACTGCAATGTCTGACTTGGTAAATGAACAAATACAAAGCGTATACTGACTTGTGCTGCATGGAGTTGAACTCCTTATAAAATCCATGTACAAGTGGAGCTGCTGAAGAGAGCTCAGACAGGAGGACAGGAACAGACCCAGACTAGCTCTGTTGCTGTGTATGTGGTGGTGGTGATGTGATGTAAGCACTATCACTCAGTTTTGTGAAATCAATTTGTCATCAAGTGTAATAAAAGTCAATTTAATTTTAGAAAATGATGAGTTGCACAGCACCCTGGTAGCTGAGTGGTTACTGCATATGCTGCGTAACCACAACATCCCTGGATCAACTCCAGCCAGGGACCCTTGCTGCATGTCATGCCCCCCTGTCTTTCCTTCTTTCCTGTCTGCTTGTCAACCATCAGCTGTCCATTAAAGGCAAAAAATGCCCAAAAATATATCTTAAAAAAAAAGAAAATAATGATTTGTTAAAATCTTTTTCAGTTTTTACTAATGTGTAACTTAATCAATAGAAAGGAAAATTAATTTAGTGGGAGAAATGTACATTTTAAAATAGAGTAATATGGACAGCAGCACTGAGTGTGCGTGAGTTAACTAAAATATTTGTTCAAACATTTTTTTAAAAAGTGCTTATGATTAAGTGTTATAATAACCCTGGAGTGTGACAATGTCTGTTATAACCTTATTTGTGGTTTTATGTAATTATTTAAATTGTACCAATATATGGCACATATTCACTACATATAACACCTTTAACTTTAGATAGGATGAGACAAATCCCATGACAAGACCCCAAGCCCATTGATTCAAACTGAAGACATGCGTCCATCTTTAAAATGTCAAAATAAAAATAAATTTAAGATAGATCATAAATATGTGGTTTCATTTTTTTAAATAGGCCCAGTAATTTCCTAAAACAGCTGAGTACTGTAGTAGGAATAAAATACAGTATCTCAGGCTTGTTAGTAGATTCAATTCAATTCAATTTTATTTATATAGCGCCAAATCACAACAAAAGTTATCTCAGGGTACTTTTCACATGGAGCAGGTCTAGACTGTACTCTTTAATTTACAGAGAGAGAGACAATTCCCCCATGAGCAGCACGTGGTGACAGCGGTAAGGAAAAACTCCCCTTTAACGGGAAGAAACCTCAACCTTGACCGGATGGGTTGAGAAAGAGAGAAGAGGGTGGGGGGAGGAGGGTGGGGTGGGGGTGGAGTGGAGCAGAACAACAACAGCAACAACAACAATAACAATAGATACATCAGTTCATTGTTGGTCTTTTCATGGGATTTGTTGACAATAAGAAAAATATAAAATATCAAAAATTCACTACTTAAAGCATTTTTCTTACTTTGTGATGGTGGTTTAGTATTTTGGATTAATTCTGTTGATTGGTCTTATTATTGATCATCAGTAGCCTTTGATAGCATCACCGACATTTTGAATCAAAACACACAGAAATGAATGGCTGTGTTAGATGACTGAGCCAAGTCTGAGCTTTAGAAAGGCTTTCCTGCTGCAGCGTAGCTCAAATGATAACGCTAACTGCTCCTTAATTTAGTACTTAGAGTGACTGCTTCAGATGTCTACAGCTTTTGCTGCAGGAATGAATGAACGAAAGTTGAGCATTCTGCTGCCAAACCACATTTCAAAAGCCTTAAACCTCCCCCATGACACTTCATGTGAAAAAAATGTTTTTTTTCCAAAGCCACCCAAGCCAAAACGACACATTTTAGTATTATTCTAGTGTTACTTTGCTACAGTCAAATCAAAGATAGGTATTCAATCAATAATGTTCCTCCCTCCCTTTCTACCCACTACCCTCCCACCTCCACCCGCAATATTAACCAGATAATCCTGCAGCTGCCAAGAATATCTCAGCGAGCCTTACACGGACAAAGGAAAGAAACTCTGTCTAACAGTATGGTGCTTAAATTGGCAAAAGATTCATGACCTGTTAACACACTGGGGGGCAGAGGCAGATATGCCAGTGCATCCCATTAAAGCCCGGGACAGTGTGCATTAAGGAGCTGGCTCTCTTAAACATACCGATCAAAATATTAATGGTACGTTATAAACACTGTGCCTTTATCTGACAGTGATTTACTTTACAAAGACCTTAATCCAAGAGCACGAAGCTGCTCTGCTCATTAGCAGTGGCCTTTAACTCACACTCCGGGGTGACACACACAGGTGGACGCTGAGCCCGGAGTGACTATTGTGTTTATGTTATCTTTTCATAAGCTCTGTTTGAAATTTGTCAAACTGCATCACTGTTTAACTATGTGCCAGTCAAAATTCACACTGCCAGATGGGTGCCTTTCTGCTAACCTTGCCCAAGGCTGCTCGGCCACACAGAGCACTTCTCTTTCTCTATCTTTCTATTTTCCTTCTTTTCCTTTCCTTTCTGTTATTACCTCTCTTTTCAGTTTCTCTCCTGCACTCCGAGCTCCAACAAAATCCGGACTCTATTTTCCTTTTAAATGAAAGCGTATGCTGGCTATGGATAAAAGTTTGTGTCCCTCATGATAACTGCAGACAAGCTAACAACATAACAACATAACACCATAACGGTTACGAGCAAAAGAATTGTCGAGCATAGATGTCTTGTTAGAGAGGTAGGTGTTAATGTTTATGGAAACAGTGAGGGGAAACTGTGATAGAAAACAACCCAGTAATTAGCTGCAATTTAGATTTAGCAAATGGACCCACCACACACACACACACACACACACACACACACACACACACACACACACACACACACACACACACACACACACAGCAGCTTAGCCTCTGTATGCGCTCCTCAGATCTCCAGCACAGGAGAAACTTTTCTCAAAGGTCTTAAAGGTTTCAGTAAAATTTTAAATACTTTACTCAGCTAATACAAATAAATCTGGTCCTTTACTTGAAGGATCATACAGTGGTTCATACTGGTATAAACTACAAATCATGTATATTTTGCATCATGACTTACCATTTTAGCAAATCATACTGATGTGTTTTAGAAATTTGGATGTATTTTTCCAACCACTGTATTCCATCAATTTATGTGAAATGTAGAAATCTATTAGAATATTAAAACTGAGTTGTGTAAATAATCACAGTGAATATTAAGTGAATTTATTTTCAAAGTTACTTTATTGTTATGTGGTAATGTGATTGAAGCACTTTACACTGCTTTACCTCACAAAAATGATGTAACATTTAAAAAAATTCTTTCAGACTTCTTGTTCACTATAAATATCAGATTGCATAACTTTAAGGAAAAGTCTGGTGATTTGCCATATTTTTGTTATTGTCATCAAATCACAGACAAGTACTGTTTGTCTGCTTCCTCTGTGTAGAGCTCCATTAACCTTCACTAAAAGCCACACAGTTGCACCGGCTGACAGGTCCCTTTATTATGGTGAACATGGGCACTGTGGTTTGTCACCAGTGCACAAAATCCATGGCTGAAAATAGTCCCCAGTAAATGCACTAATTACTTGCATTTGAGTGACGTTCACTAAAAACTACAGTGCCCAGCTGTTTTAGGAAATTAGTGAGCTATTTTAAAAAATAAAATTTAAAACTGAAAGCTAATATACATTTTATATATTTGGAAGCAATGGCTCAGTAAGAGCCACAGACAAGTTAAGGAAGTAAGAAAGTATTAAGAGACAGACTAACTTATCGTTGGTTTTGGTAAATAATAAATCTCCAGCCTTATCATTTAAATTAATTTCTATCTGCTATTTGATTATCTTACTATGTAAAAATGAATGTAAACAGTGGAGCCCTGGAACAGTAGAAAAACACAAAAATCTTAATCCTTATAGTATGCATTTGAAAATAGTCGGCAAAAATTTAGTAAGGAAGTTTAGTAAGGAGCCAAATAATGTGAAAACACTGGCATGGTCCTTTAAAAAACAAAGTTTTTAGTAACCCATCACACTGTAAGTTACTGAAGTTTGATTCCAAAATTAAATTTTTTTGGTTAAACTCTGGACCTTTCAGCATTGGCACATTTCTTTTAATAGTAGGATAACTTTAATAAATGTTGGTGGTTGACTTTGGAAGTAACGGCCTACTAACTCTCATTTCCTTGATTTATTTGTAAGCCAGGATATTTATATGAAGCCCTATGATTAGGTTTATCATCAGGATCATTCAGTAGACTATTTTTGAAAGTAAAATATAATTACAATTAATATGCAGTATTAACAGGTCTAATATTTTAGGGAATAAGAAAAATGAAAAATGTTGCTGTCGCTTTCAAAATCTTCACTCAGAATTCATTGAGGAAGAGACATTTTTACTTTTTTTACAAAGCTGCATTTGTGGAAAAAGTTTACTTACAGGACAGCAGACAAGCTAATGTACATAAGTAATCTTTTCACTTTGTAATTTTCACTGTAGCGTACATGTCTTATTTCCATTAAAACTTAATGTCATAAAAATCATAAAGTCAGCCAGGAAAAGTTGAACTGAACTTCCTTTTCAGTGTTCTCTACAGCCGTGGAGTTTTAGAAAGCTGTGAAGGAAGCTGTTTGAACAGATGCAAGTCAGAGTGAGTCAAGAATCTGTTTTGAACAATCATCCAAAGATTAAGGATGTTAAAAGCAATTGCGGGGCTTTGTTTTGACAAGCTGAAATATTCCTCAAACCTAATATTTACAGCAGACAAGCATCTTCGCACTAGACACTAGACCAGTGGATGAGCTCCGTAAGTGCTTTGCATCAATTTAGCCTGCTAATGTCCAAGTTGGATTGTGAGCTGTACTCTTGTCATCAAATGCCATAAATAAGGCGAAATCTAATGTGTTTCTGTGTTGCCTTCTTCTCTGTTATTGTAAGCGTTGTTGGATCTAATGATAGAGAGGCCCAGCTGGCCCTATCTGCCTCAACTCCCAATCTAAACAGATTGACATAGTGCAGGTGTCCACCTCCTCCTCTGGCACCTCAGTGGAAAACATTAGATTAGAGCAGGGCTTCCTTTATAGCTTTTAAATGGAGGCGCAGGTCAAGGGCTCCCATCCAAGGCTCCGATCAATACCATGACCCCCACCAGTTTGCCCACTCCGGCCTGGAACAGAGAGAAATAGGTGTAAACCAGACGCTGACCGATGACCCCGCTGCCAAACTACCTGCACCTACAAAGGAAGCCTCTGATGGATGGCGGCTCAAGATTGCTCTTGTTGCATGTTTGTATATAAGAATCATTATTTCCCAGCAGCTTCTCTTCCTCAGCATACAGCCCATTCCCTCTCAGGGTTTTAGGGCGGTCACTTTAAAAGAAAAAAAAAAAAAAAAAAGTTTAAAAGAATTCTAACGTGCAATATGTTTGAATTAATTCAAATACAACCCATGTAGCCTAATCCTAAAACACATTGTAGAATTCATGTTCCATTCATCTGTGCCTCTGCCGTCTAACTTGAGTGACAAGCTAACATTACTAAGCATTTGTATTTTACGTCAACCTTACCTTTAGCCTCAACTGCTGTAATTTCTCCATCATTCCATAAAGTTCCACAAACGCTTTCACACTCACACATTCCTCATCAGATGGTTTGATGTTATTATCTGTTCAGCACATCCACTAGTTATCGCTATTTTCCATTAGCAATATTTTCCTCTTGTACTGGAATTAATAATCTTCTCAATTACTGCAGACACAGAGGTTCAGGTTTGCCTTCATGAAAGATGACCTCTGATACAGCTGAAGTGCACATTTTTATTTATTTATTCTTTTAAAGATTTTTTTTGTTGTTCTTGTCATTTTTGCCTTTATTGGATAGTGAAAAGTGACGAGGCAGAGAGGAAACAGGGGGAGAGAGAGATGGGTATGACAAGCAACAAAGGTCCCTAGCTGGAACACCAGGGACGTTGTGGTTATGTGGCATGTGTAGTTACCATTCAGCTACTGGGACGCTCTGAAGTGCACATTTTTGTCAAATGGCTGACATAAGTGCTGCAAGTGTGACAGATTGCATCTTATTAAGGAAAATCAGCAGAAGGTTTTGAAAAGGAAAATAGGAGACACTGGTGAAAAAAAAGACATTTTTAATTAAAATCTTCTCTTTAACCCTCTAATATTTCCACCACAGAGACAAGGTCATTCTTGCTACATTGTTGAAAGTTGTTAATGTGCATTCAAGATGCCGAACAGTATTTCCATGTAATAAATCCAGTCAGGTTTGGCTCTGCATCATCAAGTTTCACTGAATGGATCCTGGCATTATTCATCAGAAATTCATACCTTTCAATAAGACATTTGTCACCATCTGTCAAAGTCATAAGCTAAGACATTTTCCACATCTTCAGCTCAAACACCATAGGGATTACCATCACAGCTAGTGCATTTAAATAAAGGAAGGTATTCAACTAAATATCATCAATAACAGTAATGGACTGTAACTACATACATTTACTCAAGTACTATTCTTTTGTTGAACTTTACTTGAGTATTCCCATTTCATGCAACTTTATACTTCACTATATTTAGAAGGAAATATTGAACTTTTTAACCCACTACATGTATTTGCAAGCTACAGTTACTTTGCAAATTAAGATTTTTACACAGGTAAAAAAACATGGTTACGTTGTTAAAATCAGCTACAACAGTAAAATGCTGTTTACACATTTATGCATCAGTTATATTAATCCAATACTATAATATATACATAAAAGGGGTCATTATGAACCCATAATGAACACTTTCACGTTCAATACTTAAAGTATATTTTATAACCAAAAATACTTCAGTACTTTTACTTAAGTACAATTTTGAAGGCAGGACTCCTACTTGTACTGGGATATTTTTACGTTGTGGTATTGCTACTCATATTTAAGTAAGGGGTCTGAATATTTCTTTCACCACTGATTAATTATAATTGCGATGCTACATATTTAATCTGAAAATAATTGCACTCTGAAGGAAACCATCTCCATGTGTGTTAAGATTCCCAGTTACTTTACTTTGTTAATCACAATGGCATTCTGGTAATGGAATAAATATCAGGCTACAGTTTATAAAACAAAATAACACAAGACCACACACAGACATGATGCATACTCGGTGCCTGGGACAATATGTTTTGTCTTTCATACTAATCACCTCTGTGATTCCTTTGGAATTGTAACTCTGTGCTTTGCAGTCATCAGGAACCAAATGTAATATTTCACTGCGATGTTATGATAACCTAATTCCTCTGGCCTGCCCTCGGCCCGTGAACACAGCATAAACTGACATACAAGTGCAAACAGGAGAGAAAACCGCAGGTGTTAAAACACTCTATTGAGCGCGGGGTAATTTTGACATGTTTTTGTTTCATTAACACTGTATTAATCCATTAGGGCGTCCAGTACACCTGTGCTGTGAACACAGATACTTTCTTCTACACTGTAGCATTCCTCAGTGACAGCTCGACTAGTCACGCATCTCCTTCTCCATGTCCCCACCTGTGGTAGTCACAACAATCCCCCCCCCCCCACTTCTCCATCCTAACACCCACCTCCGCCTGACTTAACCATGTTGTTTTGACAGATAGTGTGGAAAAAACAGCTGCTGGAAGTGTACGGCACAGCTTCAACCGTCATGTAAAGGGTCGTTCAAGTGTTGGCTGACACAATCAAAATGCAATACATTAAGAGCTCTGGGATGATAGCAGCAGCAGTTTGTAACTCATCAGCTTTGTTAATGGCCCGTCTTAATGTTCACTGTTGGCTGATGTCATGGCATGCCAGTTGAGCCTGAATACATAAGCATGAATGTGTTCTGTCGTGACACGCAGCGATTACGGCAAAAAGGATCATTTTATTATCACGTCTCAATGACTCACTTGAATGTGGCTCAGAAGGTTTGAAGTGAGAAGTGACAACTTGTATGAATAGGCCGGCACGTATAAAGTGTTTCTACATCAGTCAGGAGCTCCATAACTAATTTCTACTTATAGTTTTTATAGAAGAAGAATTTAGAAATATAATTGTTGGTATGTGGCTATATACAAAAAGTTAGAACTGAAAAGTTAGCTTACATAATATCTTACTTAAGAAAAAGGAGGAAAAACATCTAAAATATACTGAAAGAAAAAGTGTTATTAAAAAAACAGTGTCCCAATTCAATGCTAACCATGAGGTTTGGTGGAAGGAATCATCTGAAACCACAGGTGTTTTGACTAAGTTCAATGTCATAAAATATTGTTTTGAAATGTATTTCATTATTCAATCTTTGACAAAACACAACAGAAAATGCCTACAAGCCTCAAATGAAGTTTCCATATGGACATTTCTTTTGCTAGTACACTATCTACCAAAAACGCTAACAGCCTCCATGGCTGTACAGAAAATAATACTGGATGCTATCTAAGCTAGCATTTCTTGCTACTATTATGAATTATTTTAAGCTTTTAACATAAAACTTGAATAATGTTTCCTTCAGTTTTTACCAAAGTAATTTACTCATGTACTTAAGTGCATTTTTCTTGCTAGCATTTACATTTTATGCTACTTTTTCTTTCACTCCACTACATTTTAGAGGCAAGAATTGTATTTTTTACTTATTTGACAATTGACAAGAGTTTTAAATACAAAACATTAGCTTCTAAAATATTCTAATTTGTCACAGTTTAAGATACAAGATAGTTAAAATGAGCTCCACCTTGGCTAGCTACAACCTGCACAACCTTTATTTAGAGGATTTTTACATTGTGGTATTGCTGCTTTTACTTAAGTTAAGTGCTTCCTCCACCACCGGAGCTGCTATTTTTGCACTGATGAAATGAGAAAACTCAACTGTTTCATAGTAAGGTTACAGGAACAGGGTCATCACCATTCATAGTCCATGAAATGAATTAGCGGTTAGTGTAACATGTACAAAGTGGTGTTGATGACACTGGGAATCTGTTGCACAGAAAGTCGGTCACGGTAACGAGAGTGAACACAGCTTAATTTGTTGCTAGCACCTCTGAAAAGAGAGATGCACATTTGTTGGAGATAAACCTCTCCTTGTGTCTCCCCTCCTCCCTCCCATGTGTTATTGTGTCAGTATCATAGCAATGAGGCTGTATTTGGCTTTGGGAGGTGCGCTTGTGGCGGCTGAGTGACGTGAACCCTCGTTGGCCCCTCTTAGAGAGGACATGCTGATTAGGTAATCACCTGTGTACACAAAGCCTGCGCGCTCCTCTCCCTCCATATCCTCTTTGACAGACATGAGGGGACGACACAGTTCTGCTTTCACACCCCTTTTCATCACAGTGCGGATAACAGCTTTGCTGCAGCCTGTCAGATGGTAAAACATATTTACCGTTTCAACAGAGAGTCACCAGGTGAGGTCTGGACTGGTCTATTATACAATCAGGGGAAAAAAAGGAAATGATGAAAAGTTAATCTTTTAATGCATGCCAGGTAGAGGCTTATTACCGGCTCAACTGTGGATCCTGAACCTGAAGTGGCTTATGAGCTTTAACTTTGCCACTAGAGTTTTTGTTTTTATAGTTTATAGAACACAATATGTAGGTTTGTCTTTTATTTTTCTTCAACAGTAGAGAAGACCAAACATTCAGTATTTACAACACCATTAATCTCTTGGTTCAGTTATGAATGAGACAACAGGTTATTTATCACTGTTGCAACAAGCTGCTATATGCACAAATGTTATCACAGGGCACATGCTGCCTGCGCTGCCATTCATGAAACTCTGTCCTAATTAGCTTAGCACTGCTAATAGATGAGTCGGCCTGGTAAGAGGAGAAGGGCCCGGGTGGACTGGCTGGCCTCTGAGGCCTGATGTGGCTCAGACCTGTCACTGCTCAGCAAATTGATTCAGTGGCACGCTCCACGCTGAATAAAAGAGCAGTGGGTGGGGGTAGCGAGGGACTAGCAGTCCATTCATTAATCACTGAGGTAAACAGGCCATCCAGTGACACCTGGTCGGGTTAATGCCTGGGACCCCAGAGTAATTACCACTCCCCTCCCCAGCCGGCCCCAACCAGCCACTCACATGAAAGCTTGTGATTATAAAGGAAATGGGAATTAGCAGAAACATTTCAGAGAGGCGGTCTCCAGTTCGCTGGTAGCAAAGAGGGCTTGCAAAAGAAGAGGGAGGGAAAAAAAAAAGTTGGTGGAGATGTGGGCTGATTGGAGTTTTCCCCACGGGGCATGAGGGGTGGCGGGGAGGGAGGAGTGGTGGGGGGGGGGGGCAGGGGTCAGGCCCACACCAAATTAGTAGTGTCTGTTATTTGAAACCAAAATAAAGCAGGAGCAGCAGTAAATGATTTCCCCAATGCTGGAGTGCCTTTCTGGGCTCTCTGTTGAAATTACCGAGAGGCCACGTCGCAATTAGTGGTTTGTTTCTTTTAGACTGAAATATGGCCATAATTCATAGCTTTCAACCCATTTCATTGGGAAGATGTATTGGCTGGCCAAACTGAGGAGGTAATTGTAACACATGATATGGCAATTTGTTACCCAAGCAGCAAGTACACAAGGTATTTGCATGGACATGTATAATACTGAGTTGGTATTCCAAGGAATAAAGGACATTTGTTTCCAATAGGATGTAATTGAAAACTGCCTGTTGGAGTTATTACACAGCTATTCATTAGAGAGGTATGAGGCATAACACTCCAGTGTGTTGCTCAGCTTGTAATGGTTCCAGTTAGTGTCTTTAATGTCAAAATGAGCTAGGACGGAACATAGCTTACATTTCCTCTTAAGTGAATGTTCTCCAGAGCTTTGGCGCAGTTAAAGCTAAGGCCTCCGCCTCCTCAACGCTTTGTTTTCTATAAAAAACAGGTATCCCATTTCTGTGTGTTTACAATAGCAAGCATGAAACATTATTTGATAAATCTGGATGTTTTTCTGCGCGCTGGCCCTTTGTTTCCTGGAGATTAACAAGCTAATCTTCTTGCAATGACTCATTACGCTCTGTATGTAATAATTACTGTGTGAAGTAATGATCTAAATACAAGTGTTTCCACTCATAATGACTCTTTCATTTTCCAGAATGTTGACCTGGCTCGGCAGCACTCAAGTCTTTTGCCAAAGTGGATGCAGAACATTAAACCCCTTTTTCCTCCTTTGCCCCCCTCCCCTCTCCCCTCCCCTCCATCACAACATTTACAGTAAAACTTCATACTGCCCCAGTGATTGTACAGAGTTCAGATTTTCTCTGAATTTTGGGAGAAGATCACAGTGGAAATGAGCGTGTGGCTTTAATGCGGATTCATATAAAGATATTATGTTGTAATAAACTGCAGATTAACAACTAAAGTATGGTATAGTTTGATATTTCCAGTCCGGCCCAGACTGCAGCAGGCGCTGAACTGGATTTCTCTCCATTCCTCCGCCAGCACCAGAGCGGCTATTACACAAGTCCCTTAATGACACTTAATGATTTAATTGTGAAGAAATCATGGAAACAAAGTGATACATGACTTACTCATGTTGACATTTAGCAGACCCAAATCCATGTGTTCTCTCACTGAAGGGAGGTAATACATGCCCCCCCCCCCACCTCCTCTGCTCTGTGTGTCCCCCCATATCTACTGGCATTTCATTAGGGCCAACCACAGGTATTTAAATCAAACCCAACCTAGAACATTTATTATTGTGTAGTAGATCTTGTTCAGAATGCAGAATGTTCAGATGGGTGTCCCTGGCCTTCACTACATTGGAAACCAGTGGTAATACCCCCGTCTAAGCTGTCTAATTAGAAGATTTTAACCATGTTACAGACATTTTTATATCCATTTATGTTGTCACTGAGCTTAGCCTCCTCTTGCATGCTCCACTTGTTTCCGGTGGTCTACGTAAGATGCTCAAGAACTCCGGATTTGTCAGACGAAGCATCCCAAAGCAGAATTGGTTAAAATCGTAAGCAGATTAGCAATTAATCGCATCATTGAAATTCTTAAGGATGAGAGCACTCTCTCACTGTGGAACGCTAATGTCTTTAGAGAAAGTCTGGCAGAGCTCGTCCCTGCGCACATCTGCCTGGCTGCTCCCCAGCCATTGATAAATGGAAAACTACACTTAACATCCTCAATAGACGTGCACTTGTTTTTTTTTTTTTTCTTTTTTTTGTGAAATGGGAAAGTTTACAAGTGCTCCGCAATAAATGAGGCCTCAAGTGCACTTAAAGTGACAGCAAGTGTGGATTTAAATGTCTGTGCTACTTTGAGCCCGGGTAGCTGCTGAAGAACTACACCCAGCAACCATAGCTTTTGCTTAGAGTCAGTACTAATGGTGGAGCTAAATCCTCCATCTGCACCAGTATCAACAGCCCAGTATCAACAAATGACTTTTTAATGCAATTTTTGCTGAAAAGCTGGTATAGTGCATCAAGGTAAAGCTGTAGAGGACAGGTGATTGAAGGGATGTATACTCATATGCATATGAGATAGTACTACTTAATTATTATGCTTATAAGCAGTATGTTGTGCAGTAAAGCATTACTGAGTGATATGTTAAAGTTTTTTCAGTAAGGAAAACATACACTGACAGCATATGACATCCGTCAAAACACCCACACTTGTTGTTTTCTATGTAAATTTACTAGCAGGATTATCTCAGTTTGACACGTGTCAGAATACACCACTGTCCTTTTTCCAAGTATCAATGCACATTAACTTTCCAGAAAAACAATTCACATTTGCTACCTGGATTGGAAGTTAAAGTCATACCATATATCTTGTGTCCGTACAGCATGGCACGTCTGGTGCTACACAACATGGCTGTCAGATGTGTGTCGTCATTAAGGGATGTATAATAAGGGACTACAATTTGAAATTCAGTGATTACATTACAGTTAAAATAAAAAAGTTATGTTGTGTTATTCCAGCACTTTGAAGGTCGGCTTGTTTGGTGGGGAAGGTTAGCTTGCTGCGCACTCAGCCCCAACCTAAACAAGTAAACAGGTCCTGGTCTAGGAACTGTTAGCTTTTTGGCTAAAAAAGCTCTGCCAAATTAGTAGGGAATACCCCTTCCAGTAACTTTCAAAGTTGTGTTGTCTTGTGTTCTGTCTTCTTAGCTGGCTAGCTACTGGTACAGTATATTGAAGAATCAGCTGGGTTTATTTGTAGGGTGGGTTAATGCTGCAGTTTCACTGTAAGAACGGGACATCCTGGGCTAAGCTAGCTGTTGATGCTCGGTAAGTATTTTCCAACCATATAGGCTGGCTGCTTGTTAAACCCCAATATTTAGTTTTCTATTTCTCTATTTCTATGTTAAATGCAGAAGATGAAATGTGAGTGCGGCGGCTTTGAAATTGTTGGAAGGCAACTTTGACAGAGCTGGCCAACTTGCCCAACACTGAAAGTTAGCTTTCTGGATCATAGCTACCATTGAGGACATTGAGGTCACATCCTCAGTATTGTGTCTGAGAGGGTTTTAAAACGAGTTAACATTTTACAATTACTGACAAGTTATACATGCTGGGTTTTTAGAGGCTGATTACAATATTGTTTAGAGTCTGTGTCTTTTTTTTTCTTTATTAGGACAGAGGGATGACAGGAAATGAGAGACATGCAACAAAGGTCCATGACTGGACATGAACTGTGAATGTTGCAGTTCATGGTCAGCACCTTAACCGCTTGACCACAAGAATGAGTCAGAATCTTTAAAAGTGACTGTTCTTTGGCAAAAAAGAAAATCAGTTAACTTAAAATAAAATTAAATGAATTAGTGTTTTTTGCCATAATTCCTGGCAGTGTTAAGAATTATTTGAAACAGCAATTAGACTTATAAGAAAGTAAAATGTACAGAAAATGTAATATAACCATTTTTTAAAAAAGTGTATATAAGTGTGGGTTTTTGGTGTGGTGGGTTTGCGTGGTGGGAATTTGGACTCATGACCTCAGTATTTCAAAAATCCTGGCTACAGCCCTGCTGCGCATGAATGGTTGTTTTGAACATAATCAGTGCAAAAGCCTTTTCAAATTGTGTTTATTTTCATTTTTGTAGACAACCCACATAATCAGCATATAAACCCCTGATAGCTGTGAAGAAAAACTCCAAAATTCATTTTCACCACAGACCTTGCAACACATTTGCTCCGTGCACTCCCAGGGTTTCTTTAGCACTGAAATTGCTCTTGGCTAACTCAACCAGCAAAATAAACTTGGAGGAATTCCCCCTGGTAAACTGAGCCGCTATGAGTTGAGACACAGTGGTGGGAGGGCAAAGGCCTCTGGCTGGTACACATGGTCAAGGCAAAAGCAGTGGTCATAGAGCTGCTCTTAGACTCCAATCTCTTACTGATGATGTACAAAATCTTCAATGTAGCTTTGTCACTTAATTTCTTATATGTATTATTTAGAGAGTTGAAGATTAAGCTGCACCTTAAGGTTATTTGTCCCACTTTTGTAGGATAGTTTTGTTCACATGCTTTAAGAAGAACTGATGATGCTGCTATTTTTAAGTGTTTTAACATGCAGAGTCACTTTGGCATCAGACAGAAGTTTTTTGTCAGACTTCCATGACTACGCAGCAAAAAAAGGTAATTTTACTCCCCTGTCCCAGTGCCTTCATTCTCCTCTGTGCCTCATCTTAGCTTAATTTTGACTACAGTCATTTATAGTTTAATTGAGGGCAATTCAATGTGTGTGTGACAGCTCTCCATTAAGACGAACATGAGATTTAAAGGCAACAATTTTCTCTTGAGAAATTTTAAGCACAAAAGCACAGTGTCCTTGCAGTTAAAATGTTTTGAAATCATCACACTTGGCTCTTCCAGCTCTTTTTGAAGATGGATGAAATGGCTTTTAAAGAGTCGGAGTGAAGAAGTGCAGATACCTTGATGAAATATGTCTTGTATACAAAAGAGATTTTATTACTCCATCGTTCAGACAAAGCCATCAGCGCAGTGCACTTTTCCACTGGTTGCCTAATGTAAATTCCTGCTCAGTGTTTATAATTTCCACAGCAGGTGATTCACTCAATCAAAGAGGGATCTCCAGTTTCCACAGACCCTGGACTAAATCTTGAATTACATGCAGCATCAGAAAGATGCAAGCTCAACACCGTTTTTTGTTTTGTTTTGGTTTTTTTAAGTATAAAAATCATACCTCGCAGGCATGATCATAATTTGTTGTTATCCCAAAAAACCTGATTTGATCAGATTTAGCTCATAGATGAAGTTAAAACAGTTATCCAGCTGCTTGGCTCGTTGCAGAGAGTGCACACGCTTGTACGCTGAATTAACAAAGGTTTCTGCATCGATAATCGTCAATCTTCCATGTCAGGAGAGGGTCTTCAGTGCAGGTCAGAGGCTGCCACATGTAATCAGGGAAGATCTTAAAGTCTCCAGGGGAACTGGAGAGACTCTTACCAATCCCAGATGGGATCGTACTCGCCCTCGCTGTGGCACGTGGACGTCAGGCATTACCTCAGCCGCTCACAGCAACATGCACAAAACACAGACTGGAGCAAACATACTGCAACACTCTGCATGGTTTTCAACAGGAAACTTTGCTCCAGGTTAGAGAATCATTGTGCACAAAACACTCATGCACATTTCTTGCCTGATATTACGATCCTGATCCTAAAATAGTTTAAAGTGTCCATTAAAAACTTTTTTTCATTTACACGAGTATCACAACACTTGCAGATCAAATCATACATTGGTAAGATGAGTGGTTTGTTTTTTTTTAAACATTTCCTCATATTTACACAATATGTCCACTGTGCAGCATTCTTTCTATACAGTACATTTGCCATAAATTAACAATAGCTTTTTTCACTTAACCATACTTATCTCATTTGATACGTATTGAAACATTATTTTCTATCTTGTATATCTATATTTCTTTGATATGTTCATGTCTAATACTGTATATCCTGCATCCTACTGCTGTTGTTTTGAATGCACTCATATTGAATACACTAATGTCAGTGTTCAACTTGTTACTTGCAAATGTTTATACAAGCCCCATTTTCATTTCATCTTTTTCTTTGCTGTATCCTGTTACTATTTCCCAATGCAACGATCCATTTTCCTCATGGGTGTCGTTAACGAACTTTCTAAATTCTTCTCAAAAATATTTGTCTTATTATAGCATTCATTCATTATTAATGATGTGTTGTTGTACAGTTTACATATGTAGGCCAAAAAAAAGCTTTTACCCATAACATCTGCTTCAGAATCATTTCAAAAGAGGAAGAAAGAAATAATAATAACTCAACACTAAAGTATTCCTGAAAACAATAAAATACCGAACGATAAAGTGAGTAACTACTAAAAACATACTGTCTATAAGTGGTGGGGATTCTGATTTTTTGTTTAAGTAAAAGTAGCAATAAAACAACGTAAAAACATTCCATCACACATAATTTAAAATTGTACTTAAGTAAAAGTAATGAATTATTATCAGCAAAATGAACTGAAATATCAGAAGGAAAGAAATAAATAATGTTTTCAGAGTGATATTTAGAGCTAAATTAAACTACGTCATGTTGGCTAGTTTAATCTATAATATCAGCTGATCAACAGCCAATCCACTGAAAGTAACTGTGACATTACTTGTTCAATTTATTAAGCAAAAATGTCAAACATTCTCTGGCTCCAGATTGTCCTATACAATGATTTGTTGCTTTTGTCTGTTTTACAGAACTGTAAATTATTTATCTTTGGTTATTGGTCTGTTAGTCCAACAAAAAAAAAACATTTGAAGACATTACTTTGGGCTATGGAAAATTTTTCAAAGTGTTTTTGACTCACTATTAATTTCCCAGTCAAAATGCAAGATTATCATATGTTCTGTAGGAAAAATCTTAATCTGCATTTTCTGAAACTAGAAAGCGTGGCTGTCAAATAAATGGAGAGCAGGGAAAAGTACAACATTTGTCTTTAAACTGTAATGGAGTAGAAGAATAAAGTTGCATAAAACTGGAAATACTCAAGTACATCAAAATTCTATTTTATTACAGTACTTGAGTAAATAAGTACTTAGTTACTTTCCACCACTGCTGTTATAAATGTACAACCATTTTGAACCAGGTTGTATAATCATGTATAAGTGACTGTGTTTACATGTACTGTATATTGGTATCCACAGGGCCTAACACTGTTACTTTAAAGGTAGAACCAAATAAATCTGATCATTTTTACAAAATATGTAAACATCTGATGTACAGTATTAATCTTACATGTAATATTTTGTCTGTATCCCCATTGACTTAGCTACCAGGTTACTCTTAATTCTACATTTGCATTAGTGGCTCAACCTTTATGTAACTATTCTCAGGCTTAATGAAGGCGTTTCACACTGTTCATTGATTCATGGCTGGACTCCCTTTGACTCTGTGGTTATTTTATGCCCAATTAGTAATGCTTCACAAAAATAAACAATATACAATACATTTTCTTATCTAATTATCTAGGAGACCGTGTCTGTTTCTAGAAATACATTAGATCATAATCAATATACTATAGTTTTCAGTCTTCACAAAATATAGATTTATGACATGTTTTGTAATATTATGCCTCAAATGATTTCAGTGCGTGTGAAGCATTGAGCAACTTACAAGAATGACTTATCACTATGCAGCCATTAATTCTCCTCCACTTGCCCTCAAAAATGAAAACAAATGTCCTCATGCCAACTTCACTTTGAAATATGAGGGTTCCAAACAGGGTCCTTGTGATGTGGATGTAAACTCAAAAACCGCGTCCACACTGTGTTCAAACATGAGCTCACATTAAAGGAGTCAGTGTTGGGATAAAAACACAGCGCTCACTAAAACAACCTGAACAGGCACTGACAGACATGGTCGTTTTCACTGCACATATTTTATGAGTAACCTGACATTGACCGTGGTGTAAGTTATGTTTCACAATAGTGAAAAAACTAATTTACAAAAGGCTAAAACAGCCTATAAGGTGTTTGTGTAATAAAAATCCAAATGTAACTGGTCCTTTGGGTGTTTTTGAGAATTGGGAGGTCAGTTTTTTTTTTCTATTTAAGTCATTAACACAAATTCATCTGAAGGATTTAGAGCAATAGCTGTTCAGAAAGCAATCCAAAGCTCTTCAGGAAACAAAACATCAAAAATGGTTTAGGTTTTTAAAAAAAATTATAAATTAAAGTCTACCAACTATAGGAGTGGAACAATCAATTATCAATTGAAAATTAGATCAAATCAAATTGTGAAAGAAAGTATTTGCTCTTCAACTGAATTTCCAACTTTAACAAAGTGTATCTGAATCAAATTGCTGTTAAGCTATTAATCTACCTACCTACAGCCAATCCATCAATGTCGAAACAAGTTGTGTTCAGCTCAGCAAGTTCTCCAAACTAAACAACAAAGTACGCTGCCTGCTCTTGCCTTTGAATCTGTAACAAATGACCCTTACAAAACTGATTCACATGACTGTTTCCTGATCTGTCATCACTAAGGTTAAGGTTGGATTGTTTAGGACACTAAACTACTTGGTTAAGGAAAAGATCATCATCATGGTTTAAAGAAACCAACATAGTACAGAAAAAGTGGTCTCCCATATCAAAGTCTGATCCTTAGTTGACCCACCCATCCACCCTGACCTCCTCCTTAAAGGTGCGTTCCACTGACTGGACGATATGGATGATGCGTCTCCACTTCCTACTGCTAAGCAAAAGTGAAGCCAAAATATCTCATTTCCGAGAGCTGCCATCTTGCTTGTGTGACGTCATTTGGAGCCAGAGTCTGCGCAGTAGAGTCAGGCAGCGGGATGGCGGCCCACGGGACACGCCCCCTCAGCTGTCCCGGACAAACATCAGCATGATAAGAAATACATAAAATGACAGAAACCATCTTTGAAAACATGAGATCATGAAAATGGCCAGCAGGGCGGCGCAGTGAGGAAGGAATCCCTGCTTCACAGGGAGGTTCAATGACATGAACTTCTAAATGAAGGCTGGAAAACAGGATGTGGCTACACATGAGAAGTGAAGAATGGGGCTTGACGCACTGATGTATGAACTTTTCTGACCATTTATGAATGTTTCCATTTGTCTGCTGCCTCACAGAGCAGAGCAGCTGAGCAAACATCCAGTTGTCATTTTTGGCTTCTTTTCTAACGATCATAATTTGTTTCCATTAGCGTGTGATAAGTTAGATCATGTTGGCTTGTTAGCATAATGTTGTGAGGTGACACCATTAGTTTACACTTCTGTTGTGCATCCCCGAAATCCAAAAATCTCCTCTCAGCTTTCTGTTTATTTTTGTTCACATTAATGCCAACCCCTCAATCAGTCATGTTTGAATTGATTACTGCGTTGGATGCTAAACAAAATTAGGGAATGCATCTTTATGATTAAGCTGACCTACTTGAAAAATACGTTGGCAGCTAACAAGGTTCAGTTTCAGCTGGCAAATTTGCTCTGCATGACTGTTCATTCTGTCACCTCACAATCACAAATTCATTATCTTATCTTGATATGAAAATGTAACGGATTTGTCTAGTCCACAACTTTCATCATAGTCATGTTGGCTTTTTGAATGACAGGTGTGATGACGGAGCCGAAGGCTAAAATGACTCAAGTGGAACTGACAGTTAGAAGAAGACATAATGAATGATCAACATCTGAAGACAGGGTCTGATATGGACAAACATGGGTACCTAATTAGGTTTTGATCATGAGAAAAAGATTTTGTCTTGTCTTGAAAAGAGTAATAAAATTAAAAATGTGTCCACAGCTGCAAGCAGCTTTTGTAGTTGCCAAATCAAGTCTGTCTAAACCCATGAAGCTGACGCTTTGTGCTGATTATTAACAGTTGTTGTTTTTTAAACATATTTTTTTATTGCTGAACACATCACAAATTAAATTCTATTCACCTCCATTGTATTAGGGTGGAGTCAGAAATCTCAGAATCTCAGCACATGAAATCAAGCTATATACCTGCATCGTTAGATGCCATTAGAGCAACAATTCAACTATTGGCAGGACAACATAGTCTGTCAGTGCCTTACAAAATCGAAATTACTATTACAAAAATGAAATACTTTATGATTGTCACGTTGTCTGACGTGCAACCTCTTTGTTTAAGGTTTGATTAGGTTTAAAGTGTCAGTTTGCTTCAAATGAAGTGCTTGTCGGATCATCAAACAGCGTCTGAAACTACCACCCCCCACACCTTTCTGACATTGGATCTGGCAGGGCTGTATCCAATAATCTTTGTAACTTTCTGAAACCGACAATCTGACAAGCATGCCAACTTCACACAATGATTGGCTTTCTCTCAAGTTCTGTTCCTCATTCTTCACACAACTAAAGAGGTTGTCCGAGAGTGTGCATCATTATCTTCACTTGTGCAATTAATTCCGTCTTTCTCTATGGCCTTCGAGTGTGGCCATTCAGGATAGATTCCAACACTATGGACTTCAGACGTGTGAGTGGGATGTACGAACTACATCGTTTGAAGAATACTGTGATTATTCCCAACCCCTGACTATGTATGTTTTGTGCCTAAAGGCCCTACCTACTTGGTAGGGTTTGGGAATGATCAAAGAACTACTTGGTTAAGGTTATAGAAAAGGTCTTGGTCATGGTTAAAAGAAAGCAATGTTGCCTTACTGTAAGACACAGGAAATGAACAGCAGTCTCCCATGTCAAAAGTCACACACTTTGCTGACCCATGCATCCACCCCAACTAGTGCAGCTACTACCATCCTTGCATCTGACAGACAAAAGTCATAATTTGCATGAGCACTAGAGTTCCTTGTCAGGTAAATATAAACATATGTTTATGTTCATACTGTAGGTTATATAAGTTAAAGACTCTTTCATCTTTCTTACATTAAGTCTCAAGGGTAAACATGCATTCACTGCATATTTTTGGGGCCTGCTATTCAGTTTTTTTCTGTCTGTCACGAAGTTGCAAGAAATAACCATACATGCAATGTCAGGTATTCTAATCTTAAGTGTAATCAAATTGTACATTGAAGTGCACTTGGACATGTATTGCATACATACAGGTTTTGATGTCCTAATATAAAATGTGATCCAGAATCTATTCTCGTTGTGTGTGTTATGATAAGTGCTTGGAGAAAAAAAGTTCCTGTGATTGAAAAAGCGATCCTCTTCTTAATGATGATGAGTGAGCCAAAGAACCCATTAAGGCTCTAAACTTTACCCTTTTGAATCAGGGTGTGGAGAGCAAACACTGCAATAGCTACAGAAACTTGAGTCACGCTAAATTAACTAACCTGACAATCACACAGCTTCATGTCTGACTTAAAGTATCCACATGAGTTTAAAAAGGCAGAAAGATTGAAATTGATAAGCCAGTACATGTTAGATGGGCAGCAGCTTGTCTGAAACCGTACGTCCAATAACTGTATTCATTGTGTTTGAGGGTTTGGTGAGTGAAGCTGGGTGGAGTTTGAGCCGGGGCATTCCACATCGCCAAGGCCTGATGAGACATTTGCTAGACTCAACATATTTTCAAAGTGACATCATTCTAACAGTTTCATATTAATGCTCATTTTGACTCACAATTTTAAAAAAGAATTGCCCTGTTGACCCAAGTTAGTCATGATATCTGTCATGGAAATTCTTCTTGGTCTGTCTCTTTAATTAAGTCATCACAAACCTGCAGGTTTGGTAAAAATGAGTGTGCTGTTTGCAGACTATACACATTACCTAATAGGATTTCAGGGTAAAGAAGTTTAATAAACTTTTTGCTGCAATTTTTAAGGCACCAACCAATGTGCGGTGTTTAGATATTTTGCTGATCTCATTGACTGCTCACATCCTCTGTTTGTATTATATTCATTGTACTACTTTTTCTTCGTTTAAAGCAAGACCATAACTGTAACTGTAACTTTTGCTGTCATTGTGGCCACAAGTAGAAAATTACAGATACTGAATAAGCCAAGTATAAATAAGAAAATGAATGATGGCTGAATTCCATGTAGCTGCTTCAGTTTCATGGTACTGACTTGTGTATGCTGGCTCACTGTTACATTGGCTGTGTCTGAAATCACTCCATCGTTCACTCATTCACTCCTCCCTATAAAATGGACATTCAATAGTGACCAATAAACTGAGATTTCAGAGACTTATAAATCATAATTATTTCCCTTCATCACTGAAAGATTAGTGTCTCTAGACTATTCTATAAATTTGCATCTATAAAATTTAGAGTATTGCATAGAATGTCAGCCATGGACACTACCTTTTCATTCCATTATGAATTTTTTGTATAGTGGATATATTTACAGACTGCAGTATATATAGATATGGATACGCTGTCATGGCTTGCTGGGACTTAAAAGAAAAGAGCCATCATTAAAGTTATGAATAACACCTATGCTTTCCTATAAAGACAAGTCAAAATGTCTACTGGGAAAAAGCTTCCTCTTCTCTCAAAATTCTCTTAAGTCAGTTGCTTTAAAGACTTTACAATTAGGTGACCAGTCCGAGCGATTGGAATAGATTTGCAAAGTAGGAGGAGTTTGGGCACCCCTGGTGTCTTGTTCATTTACTGCATAGACAATGTTAAGTGGCTAACATTTAACAGTTGCACAAGACAGTCAATGAGTCAGCAATGTTAGTTACACAGCAGCATCTGTCTAAAGTTTCCTAACATTAGCCACCATAAGCTACCAGACCAAGTAGGGCCACAGCCACAAAACTTAAGTATATTGGACTGAGCAATAAATTTAGACCTCAGCCATGCTCTTGGAAATGTAAACAAAGAGTTTGCCAACTGAAATCCAAACACTCATATCTGAAATATGTCATCACTCTTTGATGTCACTTTGATTAGATACATTTATGTAATCTGTATGCAGGATGAGTCATCAAAAATATTTTAAGGACAAGAGAGGCATTTTGATACATATAGAGTTGCAAACTGGGAGGAGTTATTTTGGGCGCCTCTGGTTCCGGAAGTAAAAATCTCATTCATTTTTCCCATAGACAATGTTACATTACTCACAGTTAGAGCACTTCTATGGTTTGGATTGGCATGAAACTCTCCTGGTTAAATCATCAGAACAAAAGATGAACGACTGTGTTAGAAAATATCTTGGTCTTTAGTAAAAAGTACAAGACTGTACTACGACTCCCAAGGTGCATTTCAGCAAGAAATCGCCAATCACCAAGCTTAAAATTTGGTCACATGTGCCACTTTCGACGGGCAGAAGCTAAAGATTACGGTGTTGAGAAAACTGATTTTACAATCTGCAGAGTGAATCAGTTCACTTTTAATTTCTCGGTCACTGTTGAGTGAATTCAGCAACTATGGCTATTGTTTACAACTTCAGTGACAAAGCAATTTGAATTCATTATGCTCTGATTCGTGGCACTTACTGGCTTCTTCACCATGGCAACAGCGTCCGAGGCTCATGGGTATTGTAGTATTCTTAACTGTCTGCAAAAGTCAGGCAAAACATGATTTCTCAGAAATGATGTTAAAATAATTGAAGCTGGCAATCATAATATAAACCTATAGGATTGATACATTATCCGGGAGAGTCCTGAGTTTCTATGTTCAGTAATAGCGAGGAGATTGTTTAAAGAAATATTTGAAATGGGAATACAGAATAGGAAAAAAACACCTCTGGAACCAGCGGCCCCTCCTACTTTGCAACTATATATTAAACACTCAAAACATATTTTAAACACTCAAAACGTATTTTAAACATAGAGTATATAAACACCAAGAGATAGCACAGTTAATAAATGGATACCAATTGAGATCTTGGAAAAAAAAAAAATTTCACTGGGTATTTAAAGGTGCAGTGTGTAGAATTTAGTGGCATCTAGTGGAACAGACTTGGCAGAAATGGAATACAATATTAATAAGTATGTTTTAATTATTGTATAATCCCATGAAATGGAATTGTTGTGTTTTCATTACTTTAGAATGAGCCCTTTATATCTACAGAGGGAGCAGGTCGTCTTCCACGGAGCCCGCCATGTTGCACCGCCATGTTTCTACAGTCACACAGAACAGATAAACCACACATTGGGGTCTAGAGAGGGACTTTTGTGTTTTTTGCGAGTTCTAGGATGTAGGTTCTCCTACACACTTGAAAGGTGAGGGGGAGTGGGGGGTATTCAGTTGGTTGCAATCTACAATCTCACCGCTAGATGCCACTAAATCCTACACACTGGTCCTTTAAGACTAGCCACAAAATCTCACCAACACACACAGAACACCACATGCACTCTTGTATCAATAGTAAAAGTTGGCTGGAGAGATTCTAATACCCCTCTGAGGCCTTAATAGTATAATATTAGATGTCTGCATGTTTTATTACTTAATGTGTATTAGAGCAATGGGAGTTCAGTTAGGATATTTTTCACCCATTGAACGTAATGACAAACACAATAAAGTATTTTATTAACAGGGCTGTGATTGAAATGTGATTATATCCCCATTCATCACAGTTGTGACAGGTTTATCTAAGGGCAGGATTGGCCTTTTGAAAAAGTCCTATTCACTGGACGTGATTCATAAAGACAGACAATACGCAGTCAGTTTAAGAATGATGGTGCTTGTGTGAAGCAAATGGCTCGTGTCGAAGTTCAAACACTCACGCTGGAATTAAACCAGTTTGTAAATGTGTCATAAATCTCAAAGACACCGTATGTGGTGACACTATATCCACATTTCACACTTAGGAGTTCACCGCTAAATAGCTGGTTATCATTCACCCTGTAAAGCAATTAACTCGTTATTGGTATGTTTACAGAAGCTCTGGTGTGAAAGAATTCCCCTAGAAATGGTGATTACTGTGTGATCTGGAAATCATTTGAAGAGGAACCAACACTTCATCCACCAGGGTTAAGTTGTCTTATTATGTGATTTTTCTTGCCTAAGTTGCGTATTTGTGATTTTAGCAGCCCTGCAAGTACGCAAAACATTTCATGTGTGGCTTTAGACTGCGCAGCATCCCACAGGGAGAGCAGTACAAACACAGCAATTAGAACTGCTTCAGAGAACCAACATTACAAAAAAGAGCAGACTGTAGTCCCCACCATGTGAGCAGTGCCAGAGGTTATTGTGTTCCCAGGCTTAATTATCCAAACCGCTGCTAAACTAAGCTGTAAATGTTTTGTCACTCGGATTCAAACAAAAAGAACCTACTATGTCATGGTAAAATATAAATTTGATTGTCGCCTCCGGTGTGCATTTTTTCTTACAAAAACTCCTGCAGAGCTGAGTGGTGTAATGTGAACAAAATGTAGCTCTGGCTTTTTCCTGAAGGTGCTCTATGGTTACAAACAGAACCTCTTTTCTAATGACCATAAATCATCAAATCATATAACCACAGTTGGAAATATGAAAAAAGTCTAATAGTGTGTGGCTGTGAATCACTGCAAAATGTTCTACCTGCAATGTTTTTTTTTTTAAATAGACATTCTCCTAAAAAGACCACATCCAGGATTTTTAGTGTGCTAGAGGACAGTATTTCTCAAGAAGACCTGACCAGGTTACAGTCAAGTCCATGAATCAAGTCCGTCAAACATAAAGATGAGTGAAGCTGTCATTGCAGGGCAGCTATTAGCATACAGCAAGCATCTTGCTGCATGTTATTTTCCTGGTGGGTGGTCCCCACTCTGCTAGATGTGGAAACTGAATTAGCGCCCGGCCAATTTTGCCTGCGATCTGGAAACATTCTTTACCTTCCAGAAATGAGCTTAATATAGAGCTGTAATAAAACACCTCCAGCCTCTGGCGTGTTGTTTTACCAAATAACATCTAACTGGCCATTACTCCCCATTAAGGCTAATGGTCACACTAATTAGGATAATTCCATAAAAGGCTCTGTGTTTAGACCAAACTGTGGACGAGCATTAACTTAATGACAAGACTGACCACTCTCAATCGCTGCCAGTGTGCACTTTTTTCAAGCAGGCTATTAGTCTGCAGCCTTTTTCATATTGCTGTGTTGAGAAGTGCTCTCTGAGCAGTATTGCCTGCAGTTTAGCTGGTTATGAGGTCATGTTACACTTCATTTCTCTTCATAATGTAACGGTCAATTAAAATACTTTTAAATGTTAACGATGTTCATGTAAACAGTGGGAATAGTTAACGTCATGACAGGAACCTATTGATGTGATAGACTGTTACACTTCAAAGCTACACATCAATATTTTTATATAGACAATTGGTAAAATATGTGTGATGTGAAAGGAGTCATCCATGGTGACAAATCTACACTGAACCACACTCATCTCCAACTCTGAAGTTTCCCTCAGTTCTATGTAGCATTTTAGTGTCTTTGAGCTCATCGTTTTGGCTATTAGGCTTGCAACTTGTTCACTCTCAGGAGCGTCATTTCCAGACACAACAGGCAGCTATTTTGACCCAAAAACCTCTGAAAAAACCCACTGTGCACAACTTTCTCAGCACTGTATGACAGACAACCAATGTTACTAGCTTCTGAACGTAGGGGAGCATTTAGCCGCTAAAGAGACAAATAATTGTAATATATCAATTGGTGGAGACCAAAACAGAGCTAAAAGGAGAATGAATATTGACATTCGTCAATGACCCTGAATGAATGATAACGTTGCTACATGTCTGCTGGATGTATAAATAAGCAACAGCTTGCTAGCATGTTAGGCATAATAACTTTATACAGAGCCGAAGTGAAACTGTAAGTTCCGTGTTCTGTTCCAGAAGTAAGAAAACCTCATTCAAAATCGCATTAAAATTTGTAATGGTGCAGGTAACAAAAAATCCAGTTTTAGACCATAGCCTTAACTCAGCCATATGCCATGTGGGTCACTCCATATGTTTAGATGAGGGTAATTTGATCTAATCATGTTTATTCAGTATTTCAGTTTTTAGCAGCCTTTAACAAACACCATTTCAAATAAGCTCTAGATGTTTGTGGGCTAAATGTCACAGATTGACAGAGGAGGCGAGTCCATGAGCGAGTGAAGGGGTAACAGCTAGTTCAAACATGTTTATAGTAACAGCAGGACGCTGTACAAGTCTTTACACAGCACAGATTACAACTAAAAAGTTGAAAAATTATTTTAGAAGAAAGCTTTGGGGAATTTTATGGATATGGATGAAACCAAGTAACATGATGCAAGTACTAACCCTGCTGCACTTGTGCTTTGTGTCTGTGTTTCAATTTCTTATAGCAAGTGCTGTAGTGGAAGCAGAATAGTCTCAGAATAGAGGAAGTAAACCCCAGAAATATACTTCTTTTTTTCAGAAAGACAGATGAAAGAATTGCTGAATGACGTCAGGACTTTGGCTCTCTATGACGGCAGGCCTCACAGGTTAAACGTCACCAGCTTGACCCAAGAGGCAAGTCCATGGGCGAGTTGAGGGGTCATGGTTAGTTCAGACATGTTCAGACATGTCTGTAATAACAGCAGGACAAAGGGGAGCGAATGGTATAGTAGGTTTAGACAGCAGTTGAAAAGGGGACTAAAGAAGCTTAGAAGAGAGAGCTGGTGGATATCATGATTACGGACAAAACCAAGTTACGATGATATAAGTACCCACACTGCTGCAGTTTTTGGTATGGTCACAAAATAATCATTGTTTAACTTTATTATAACCCTGAAGGTTTCAACTTCTGAACACAAGTACTGTACTGGATGCCAATTTGTCTTAAAATATGGACAGTAAACCCTGAGAACCTGTCTCATTTTTTTCAGAAAGACATGAAATAAATGCTGAATTAGGGATTGTGATGAGTTACAGAAACTGGTGGAACAGAGGCTAGCATAGACATGACTTTAGGACTTTGTCTCTTTATAAGGCCATTGTGAACTTTGGCCTCCAAGTGGCCAAAAATGGAAATATCCTGCTTTAAAGGGTAGCTTCATAAAACTTTGTTTCGTGTCTTTTTTTCTTTTCTTTTAGTTTTGTCCATCATTCCCAAGAATAATTATAGGAATGTATTCACCAAATTAAGAGTTATATTGAAGAGAAAATTAAGGTGAAAAGCATATAATTTATTGTAAATGTCCACTTTAAACACATACTTCCTGATTCAACTGGCATACTTGCTAGCTGTGCTAGTGCAATGAAAAATTATTTACTGACATTTCAGGTACGTTCGCTTTTGGTTTTTACCTCCAAATGAATTAGTGGCTAATCAGGGTGATCCTTTAACTTGCTACTAACATCTTCCTTGACAATAAAAGTGTGAGGACCAGTGCATTCCTCTCTACTATATTCTACTTCAGCTGAGAGGGTAACTCTGAGAAGTATCTGTCTCATTACTGATGGTCCCAAGCAGTCAGGGATACCTCTGCTTGAGATCTTCTCAAGCAATGTCAAGTGACACTGAACAAATTCCAGAGGACATGTTTTGTCTGACTGAAACAGAAGAAAATAATTGACTGCAGTGGGGCAAAGAATGCTTTTAAAGCTGCTTGGGGTTTTTTTCCTCTTTCATCCAGTTTCCATGCAAAGTCTTTGCAATCCTTTTAGCAATCAAGATGATTTTCTCTGGATGTACCACACAGCCTCTCCCAAATGTTTAGAACAGTTTAACGCTGTAATTTTTTGTTTTCATAAGTGAGGCGGCATGGCTTTATAGAGCGCCAGCATACCGTATTAATTGTATTCTTGTGGGTACTGCTGATTGCCAGTCTGCATTGCCGCTGATTAACACCGGTCCTGGAACTGCCGCTGTTGTCCCAGGTGCTCTGTGTTTGGAGAGAGAATGCTTCCAACATTAAATACTTCACAGAGGAAGTCTCTCCCAGGGCCAAGGCTGCGCAGCCAGACCACATTGAAACACTTTCTGTGTGCTCTTACTTCCTCCGCTTTGTGTTGTTAAATGTTAGGATTTATGTAACGGTGATCACAGCAAGCAGGGCTGAAGTCACAAAATGAATTTGCAGGCTGACTCAGAGCTGAAATCACCAGGCAAGTCCGAACAATTAGCATTGTTTTCTTTATCAGAGCATCCAGGGGTAGGCAAGGCAAAGCCTGCTCCAGACATTTGTTTGGATCACTGCTGTGTAGCTTTCAACATACAAGATTAACTTGAATTGTTGTCATCTGAGTGAATAGAAATTGGCGGATTAGTGCCATGTAGTTTAGACTGCAATTGTCATATACAATAGACACAACAGCTGTTGCAGAGTAACAGATCCAGGAGAATAATGTGGCATTTCCCCCTCCTGCTGCATTATCGCATTTTGCTCAGTTTTATCTTCCCTTGTTTGCTCCATTCGGAGCCAGAAATGAGAAGATGATTTGTATGAATCTTTAACAGTCCTTCAGCTTACCATTTCCATGCCTGCCTTCATTTCAACATGTGTAAGATTGTTAAATGTTGCTGGCATAGCTCCAGCAGGCCTAATAAAATAAGTGTTATTATTTCTGACTGGACTTTTGAATGGTGGCCTGAGCCCATGGCCCCCAGTTTGTGTGTGTAATATATATATATAAGTATATATATATGTGTGTGTGTGTGTATGTGTGTGTGTGTGTGTGTGTGTTCAGTAGGCGGTGTGGTTCAGCCCCTCGCCGGCCGAGGAGCTGCTAAACGGAGTTGATTAGCGCAATTGGAGTATTCAAGAGCAGAGCAGCTGCTTTGATTCGCCCTGATTGCTGTTTGAAGGAAATGGCCGAGAGAGGCACTGTTCTGTCAGGAACTGTTTGGCAGATTCCAGATGCCCCTCCCCTACTCACACACTCCACACACACAAACACACACTAGCGTGCACACACTACTAGCAGACCTCCCACTCGCATATTTTCACTTCATATTCCTCGGCCTGCTCATTTCAACTCCTGCCATCTGAATATTAGCTGTGTGTCAAACTAACCATGAAATAATGAGAGTAATGCTCCTGACATTAGCGATGTGACTCATGCTGGTTCTGAGTACTCAGCAACCAAAATGGCATCCAGAAACTTTAACACACAAGCTTTTGGAGCCGAGATGTACTGTACTGTTAGGACTAAACCAAATTGTTTCCGTTTAAGACGGGAAAGGGGATACAAACATTTGGATGCTTGGCTTCGGAGCCTGGCAGTGACCGCTCGCTTCTCAGCATGCTAATGACAGGCTTTGTGTTCTCATACACTCCACGAGAGCGATGAGCCGTCCACACAGGGCTGCAGCACAACCAGCTGCCTGCAGCCAGAGCAGCTGGAACGAATACAGAGGTGGCCCTTTCTACCCAGGACCCCGGCAGATCTGTGTGCCAGCTAGATTGAGTGATATCAGTCAGGGACTCAGGATAACGATAATGATCACCCTCCAGGTCTGCTGGGTCTCTGCTCGCTGGAAAGCTCATTTTTCTGCTTTCTCACTGGCGCTAATTCTGAGGTGATGAATGCTATGTCCCCGATAAGCCTTTTCAAAAGAAATGATCCAAAGAGAAAAAGAACCGCAGGCAAGATGAATCAGATTCAGCTGAAATCAGGTGTGGTTTCTTCAACTTCCACACTAACTGTTTTCATAATCTTTTTAAAAACACTCTGTCAAAGACACATGAATTCATATCCTGTGATGGTTTTGTCACAGAAAACTCCAGTGATTCAGCAAATAGCCGCACCCCCTCCAGGATCAGTGGCGTACTCTAGCTGCACAGCTCCAGTACTGTATGTGCTTTGTTCTGGCAGTCACTCACTGAGCTGAAGAACATTATTTCTCCTCTCATGCCAAGTCCACAGCAATGAATGTACATATGTGCTGCTGTTTCCTCTGCCTCCCCCGCTGCTGCAGAAACATGAATGACTCAAAAGCAGTTCAGGACATATTTCACAAAACTGTCTTCTCCCCTCAGAACCACTCAATCAAATGCCATTTACGTAGAAGAGTAACATGTGGTAAGGCAAATGCAGTGTTATTGTGCAATTTCACTCACTTTTATTTGGAAATTACCTTCCTGCCCTCCAGTAAAGGAAATGTCAGGGGAGGAAACAGATTTTAGACTGCAAAAACTGACAGTAATTTGCACTTAATAACAAAATATCCATTATTTCTTTTTTCTGTTTTTTAGAGGGTCAAGTAAGAAAAGCCTTCTTGTTCATATAAACTCTTAGTGAAAGGAAAAATACACAAGGAGAGGTTTAACGGAAGATGAATTCTTGGACTGCTACCATTAATAGGTCTTTCTTTATTCACTTCTGCCACGACTCCACTAAATACGAGGCCATTTTGAGTCCATTGCCAATGACAGGCGGTATTGTTAGGTTAAATATGTCTTCCTCTGCACTCATTACACACATGTCAAGCACAAAGAACCTGCCTCCAATTTACATCATCAAGCCTGAAATTATTGCCTCCTTCAGTCATGGTGGGAACGCGATCTAGCAGTAAAAATGCAATTATCATGCCCAGAATGATTCCTAGTGGAGAGGGAAAACGTCAGGCGTGTTGATGTCTTTTCATAGGTTGCTGAAAGGTTTTTCAACTTAATGGAATTGCTGCATGTTTGTCTGGGTATTTTTCATCCATGCTTTAATTTCTAAGTGAAAAGGTGTGCAGGGAGAGGGATGGATAAGCGTGTCAACAAGAGCGCAGAGAGGCGAGGGAGGGCCAGGCCATTGGGGGCGGACTGGAGGTAATTGGGGCAGGACTGGAAAAGGGGGTTGGTGGGTGGTTGGTTGTGGGGGGAGGGCACATCTGAGAGCAATCGCACCGTGTGACAAAATGCAGACATAACAGTCTGCTCCGACACTTGTTACCAGCACATAAACACTTGCCTCAGTGAGATAGCGGGAGAGGGCCGCGGCGGTGGAGGGCCTATGTCAATCTGTCATTTATCAACCTCTAATTAACTGTTAATTTGCCAACCTTTGGGTTCAAGCATGCAGCCAATTCATCACGCCCAACAAACAGCATGTCCTGCTGCTCCCGAGGGGTGGTCCCAGCGCCTGCTCACACCTTCCATCTGACGCCCTCGCCGAGCCCCGCGCTGACTGCACGAATCATCTGCTGCCTTTGTTCGGCTCCAACGTGATCTTTCCAAAGATGGAGGTGACCCTTGTCAGTTGTAAAGCCTGATCTGCTCGTGTTTGTTTGATTATTGCTACTCAACACATTTAGAGTACAGCCATTTTTCTTCAAAGCATGTAGCGTATACCATAACACAGAGTATATACATGAAGTTAGACTGATATATCACTTTGCTGATATAAAGCATGAGGCTTATATCCAGTAGAATACATTATTCATGCCATGTTTTTTTTGGCTGCACCAGTGAGTACCTTTGTGTGTATCACACTCAAATAAAAATATGAATTCATATCAAAATGAAATATATTTGTTGTAGATACATTTATCCAGGCATATTTCAGGTCTTTGGAAACTTTGTTATCTTGAGTTAACTATAATTTCATGGGTTAAAAGATGTTGGAAAAGCTTTTATCCAAAGTCTAAAAGCCTGTAACCTCGCTAGCAGCTAGCAGGTCAATAGGTTAGCCACTACCAGAGGCCATGTTTTATGTTGATGTTTACCAGATAACATTTAGCATTTTAGCATTTAAACATGGTTATCATGCTAACATGTTAATGTACCGTCTGGCAGGTTAGAGTAATATTTAGTATGTTAGCTTGTCAGAATGTTAAACATTCAGAAAGTGACATTTAGCACATGGCTACGTTAACATGTTGGGATGGTGTATTAATATTAACATACAAATGTTTCTCAACCGTATGTGCTTTTTGGAATATACTCAGATCTTTTCTTGCACTCAGGTTTTGATGCACTCATACACTCTGGATGTTTTATGTCTTTGTCTTGAAGACATCGTCTGACATTTTGTAATTTTTATACTTTGGTCCTGAAAATATATTACTTCATTTTAACTGTAGTTCAAATGTGAAACTTGGCATGCTGGTGTCTGCCATGCTAGTTAGCTTTCTGAGCATTCATTTCAGAGCTGCAGGCTCATCAGGATTTAGTCATGTTTTTCCTGTTAAATTGGTGATGATAGATGAAAAGTCAAGGAATTATCAGTCAATAGGAATCATCCACTGGGGATCATATGTGTTTACCAAATTTCACAACCCATCCAATAGCTGCTGAGATATTTCACTCTGGAACACAGTGGCCAGACAGACGACAAACCAGAAGAAAGACATCATCTTTCCTAGAGCATTGCCTTTAGTCTAGTGACTAAAATAGTCACTAAACACTGTTTTTTGTGTTTTCCACATTGATAAGAACAAAATTCAGAGTAAAACATTGGATTTGTGGACTTGTTTAGGTTGTAAATGGTAATATAGAGATTTAAGCCCAACATGTCAGGAATTGGCAATTTATATCTAATAACATCCGAACTGGCCTTCAAATACTCATATCAGTGAAAGCCAAATGTGCTGTGCACGGCAGCAAAAACAACACACACTTACCACTTTAAAGTGATAACTGTTATGTGATGAAAAATGTCTCAGACTTCAGAGCCAAGTTGTTAAGTTATTCCGGTGAAAAGCTGTCAGCGACTGAGATATTTCTAATCCGGTCCATCCTGATCATCTTCTTGGCAGACAACAGGGGTGTGTGTTGAGGGATATCTGATAGTGGGTGTTCTCCTCTGTGTGTGCCCTTGCTGAAGAGTAAAACAAACATGCGTGTGGTTGTGTGTATGTGTGTGTGTGCTGACAGCAGTGGCTGTTAGCGGGGCAGATGGAAGTGTGTACCACACCAAGGTGACAGCACATGTCAGAACAGCGAAGGAAATGCCCCCATAAAGCATTGCTGTTGACAGCTACGGCTTGGTCCGCCTGACACCCAACATGAAGCTCTGCGCCTGGCCGGGTCATGTCTGCTAACACACACACACACACAAAGACACACACACCTAACAGATCAAACCACTCCATTGACATGAGAGATACTAGCTGGGTACAACCCACAACAGGTCACCTCTTCACGCACTCAGCACCAACACAAAAGCTCAGTCTTCAGCCTGTGCAGTGAGGTTGGTATTAGCTGCAGCACATGCATCATACTTGACAGCAGGCCAACGGTAACATCCTCATTTTCTCCACTGACAACAAGAAGAGAGAGAGAGATTACACTGTTGCTTATGAAACCAATTTTCCAAACCAATCTGTTGCTGTGCATGCTCCACTTAAGCACAATTACTCTGAAACAGAATGCGTGGGGCTAATCCATTTAAAATGAATCACAAATTCAATGATAAATCTCAAGCTAACGTAAATAGAGCAGCCCAATTAAGGCAATTTGAAATCCTAACTTCTCTGGCTAATCACCTCTCGGAGCAAACACAGAGCAGGTTTGATTTCAGTCGCTAGTTGTTATTAGAGGAAGGTATGCCCAGAGATAGCAAACTTAAAGCTGGGCTTCCCCCCACCGCCACCGCCGCGGCCCTCCCCTCCAGCAATTACACTCACTCAAGCATACGAGTTGAAACTCGGTGCCAAATGAGGTCGTTTTGCAGCAATTTCACTTCCTTGAGCAAATCTCCGAGGCACTTTTGAGAAAGGACAGACTGTTTACAAACAGTCTCTGATTGCATGTGTTAGTCTGCGAGAGAGAGGAGCAACACACCTGTCAGACAGCTCGAGCACACACACACACACACACACACGTCTGAAATGACTTTGATAAATCCTCTATCATCTGAATGACAGAACATGTAGCTGTGTGACAGTGAATCAAAAGCAGCTGCAAAGAACTTCCATGAGCGGTGGAAGCTCACAGAAAGACGACTTTATCCGCTCCGTCGGCCCCCTAGATGAAGGCGGTGGGTCTTTTCCGCACCTTATTTACCCCTGCCTCACATTGCTATTTGATGATTAACGTCTGCATAAGTAATTAATCCTCGTTACATAGAATATTTGTGAAATAGGTAAATGAGGCCTCTTTTTCCAATTTGGCTAACATATTTATATTAGGATTAAAGCGGCAGCGTTTAGCGGCTGCTGAAATACTGCCTCAGTGTGCTCTCCCTGCAGCTGCGTGTCCCAGAGCCGGGGCCTGCTCAGTCTAATGTGCTCTGATAGTCCCACCAGAGGATTTCCTTACACCAACTCCCGGCCGCCGCTCACTTGATCAGGCCCAGGCCTCAGTGCACTCATTCATCCCGCCAACCCCTCCCCACCCCTCGAGCATGTGTGTGTGTGTGTGTGTGTCAGTGTGTGTGTGGGTCGGCGTGTGAGAGCTCACCTCGGCGGTAATGACAGCCCACTGAAAGGAGACCTGTGGTGAGCTCGAGCCAACCAGATCTTTTCAAGATGCCTGCAATCAGGCGCTCAGGACCGTGTCATTGCTCGCACACAGGCCGGTTCGAGCCCGCCGATGAGCGAGGTTTCCTTCAGTGCGGACTCGTCGAAAATATACGAGAGTGTGTGGCCTCAGTGATGGGGATTCAAAGTGAAAATGTCCTTATTCTATTCCTGGATGCTTTTTTGGCCTCTTTGCAGAACTCCCACTTTGCATACTGTTCACATTCAGCTTAATCATAACTGAGAGCTGCTGGATATTGCTTTTTTCGAGAGTTCAAAGCTTTAAAATGCTAACTGTTGTAAACATCAAACCCATTAAATCTGCTTTACATAATCCGACTCAGGCCAACGGTGAGGCGTATCTCTCTGAAGTTTATTTCCTGTAACACATCATTTAGGGCCAAGTGTTCCCAACAGGTCATTAAAATCCCTATAAAAGGACAAAACTGCAAATGTTTGTGCCACAGGCTGGAAAAAGCGTTCAATCAAGGCACTTTAATTTTAATCATTCGTGTTTCCTTTGCAGTTTGGTGCCCACGCTTTGAAACCGAAGAAACAGAAAATAAACATGGCGCTCCTGGTAAAGAAAACACACACAAATTTACTCCGCTTTGTCTTTCTGTCTGGGTTTGTCCCATGTTTTCCCCCCGCAGAAACACGCCAGTCACACACACACACGCACACACACACACACACAGGTCATACACAGGGAGAAAAACATGTGCTTATTATTTACACGTATTTTACAAGATTAACAAATGTAAAAAAATCTGAATATTTGCGCGCAACAAACTAATAATTATTCCATTTTTTTTCACTTCATAACACCTCATTCGCATTTATAAATCTTGTAAAACATGTGTAACTAACATGCACTATTTTCTCTGGTCTGCCATGTGAGGTGTTGCAGCGAGACTCGGGCCATGTGTGGACACTATGCAGGCCGGTCTGCGGCCCTCTCTGTATTATTACAGCTGTAAGTGTGCCAGCCAGGGGAAATTTGTCTGCAATTCACCTGAATTAGAAGCGCTAACCCAGCTCTCCCGCGGCACGGCGTAATGGTTTGTTTATTTTTGAGGTTTTGCTTTTAGCAAATCATTCCTTATCTGTCATTTGCTTATTGTCCCATTGAGTCGCTCCCAAAAAAAGGGCTTGTGGGGAGGAGGTTGCTGCCACATGGCCCCCCGGAAATTCCCACCTTTTTACGCTCTTCAGTTAAACAGTCCAACTTTGTGCAGGTAACACATCCATCCATCCAAGCGCCTGCATGATGTGTTCCCTGCTCTACTCGCTCTGGCTTTTTGTTTATCTGCCTTGTTTAAGATTTCCAACAAAGAGAGATTTAGAATAAGTGCCACAGTTATTCTAAATGAAAGATTCAAAATGCCTAAAAATAGCCTTTGATTATAAAGAGTTTGCTTCTACTCATGCTGACTGCAGCGCACATTGTTTTAGCAGCACAACTCTCTCTCTGTAATCAGCAAGGCAGGCTCTGCAAATCCTCCTCAGTAAGCCACATGAATGAGGCCATCAAGATGTGAATTATCACATGATTGTCTATAAATCATGTCATATGGTGCACAAATATGGTAATGCGGTGAACATCTCAAGTCACCGAAATGCTCAATTTTCTTCAGACCTCTCTAGCGAGCATGGTAAAATGTTATGCTTATCAATTTTCCATTACGTGTTTTATTTTTTCACGTCAGTCACAATTTGCTTGTTTCCGTAAACAACTTTAAAGCATTCAGGAGGTCAGTGGAGACAAGAGAAAAAAAAAAAAAAAAAAAAAAAGATGTCTGAAATCATCCAAAAGGGGGAAAAAAAACATAATTAACAGACAAACAAATAGCCGTTTGGAGTGAAGTTTAGCAGAAGTGGCACAGCGGCCAAGTGTTCCTTGATGTGCGGCTAAGTGTGTGTAATGGCCCTGCAGATGTCTTTAGCGTTCCTCCCCATTGAGATGTGGTCAGTGTGGGATGTGGAGTGGGCTTTTTTTGTTTCTGGGGTTGAGGGTTTACACAGAGCCAGGCAGCCTTAGCGTTTTAAATCAGCCCGTCACACACCACTGCCTCCCTGTCAGAGGCCTATCTGCTACCACTTACTCAGAAATGCAACAAATTTACTTATAATTACTTAAAATTTTGTCGTGCTTGTAAATACTTGTGCTCTGACAGTTCATTTATTTTGTTTGATTGCTGCCGACTATTTATAGTGGAGGGCTGCCTGCATGCAGATTCCATGTGTCATCTAGATTCTGCAATAAGACAAAAGTGGCTGTGATGATTATCCACTGGTTTCAGGGTGTTTATTTACTCACTGAGGTCCAGGAGAATGTGGATGTAATTGACATGCATTCAAGCTTAGGATGGCATTCCTCAGGATCTGCATGGGAGTGTCTGACAGCAGCCAGGACGGCTCATTATCTTAGAAACCGGTGTTCTATGCAGAATGATTGTTTCCCATTGTTCTCTGCTCTGGTTTGATGTCTGAAGTGAGCAGGTTTGTGGGAGCTGGTGAATGACCTCAAACTAGTGGAACACTTCAGATGCAGAAGGTTGTATGACTTACTTATCCATAGTTAGTGTATCACCTGCAGTAGATTTGGGTCGGCCTGCTTCCAGTTCCAGACAGGAGTACCGGCACGGAAGCAAAGCACTATACTGCTGTGGACGGGACAAGCAGCAAAATGTATTCAGAGCTGTTTTGGTCAGTATGTGCTGCTGTGGAATAATACAGTGCGCAGAATGCGTAGGAATAATGGACGTTCTACGGTTGAGAAAATGTAGTGCCAAAGGAAAAGGCTGTCTGACGGCATGTTAAAGTGGTGAAAATATTCTAAATATAGCGTACACTTGAATTGATATTGATTTTTTTTAGTGGGCCTTTATTTAAGTGGCTAAAATACGTTTTGCTGCTGGCCCCGTCCACAGCAGGTACTCCTGTCTGCGTCTCCAACCTGGGCGGGTGATGACCCAAATCTACTGCAGGTAATACACTGACTATGGATAACTACCTCATACAACCCCACTTCCAAAATTCCAAAATATCCCTTTAACCACTGAGTAGTGACAAACAGCATCAAGATGTAGCCTCATGGAAAGAACATTTCTGGAACCTCAGAACAACTTCACACTGTAGAAATATCTCACTGTTAACAGCTTGTTTGTTTTCATTCTTTTTTTTTTCTCGTAAGCCCTTAAAACAGAGAAATGATCCCTGTCACAGGTTGCATGATTATGAGTTGTGGGCAGTTCAGTCAAAGCTGCACTAATCAATACTTTCATATTAACAATGGATCAAATGACTATGTGTTATGTGAAAGGGGTCGTTGTTTTGGTTTTGCTGCCTGCAACTTTACTGTTTTGGTTCATTCTCAGCGTTCTCATCAAACTTGCTTCTAGCAGCAGCAGGCAAGCTGTTTTCAGTGAAAAAGTTCTGACAAACTCACTTTATGTTACCTGCCCAGCATCAGAAGACAGAGTTAGCAACATAGTGAAGCATTTAGCAGCTAAAGAGAACCTCTCAATATTCTCAGGAGATAGTGGAGACCAAAACAGATCTCAAAGAGGGTGAATACCTGCCAACACGTCCATGACAGGTTTATAAGGGGTTGATATGTCAGTATGATGTTTCAGCTTGTTCTGGTGTCCCCACGTAAAAAAATAAATAAAAATCAAGAGCTATTCTCCCTTTTGAGGTGGTTTAATTCCAAAAAAAAATTGAATACATTTTAAAGGTGTTTTAAACGGTTTTACATTCTACCGTAAGAACAAAAGCAAAGGTGAATGAAAAGTCCAATGAACATTATTTCTTGTTTGTCACCATGTTAATTGTGACTCCATGTGGGAAATACTGATTTAGTCAATAACTGGGCCCAAAAGTTCCTATAAGAAGAGAGAAGATGTGTGAACAGGGTGAGACTATCTTATCAGTTTTCATTCAAAACAAAAGTTGTTTCACACATTTTTGTGATTTTCTTATTACTGCCCTGTTTTGCCTTGTTTCAAGACACTGACTCAAATGTCTAGATAATTCCTAAACCAGGAGAAGCTGCACTGTGAACAACACCAGCGGAGTAAAAAAAAGACTGAATCTCAACAAACAGACTTGTTAGGAAAAAATATTCAGCAGCAGAATGACAAAAACAAAAAACTGCTTTTTTTTCCTTTGTCTGTTCTCCGCCACTTCTCATCAAGCGTTGGCCCACCAGTGACGATAACTGCATCCCCATCCCTCACATCTCCACTCCTCCAGCACAATTAAGCACACAAAGGGGTGACAATGTGGCTGCTGTCCATCTCCCGAGAGCCTCCAGCAGTGGCCACGCTCCATTTCAGCTCCACAAACACACAGCAATGTTTTCCTGATTAAAGGCCTGATAGCGTGGCTGGGATGAACAGCGGCTGCTCGGCAGTCAAACAGGGTCACTGATACTGTGGGAGTCATGAAGGCAAGATGAGGCCAAGACTGCTCCAATGAGATAACTCAAAGTGATTGCCATAATCAAAAATATTAAAAGACGCTTCGCTGATTGCCGTTTACTGCCGTTTCAAAGCCGCAATTTTCTTTTAAAAGGCAGGCGTGTCAAAGTGATTCGACACTGGCTAGTTGTAAGTTGTCATCAGTGATTTTGGCATGTTCCCCAGTTTAGATCATTTCTGCTCGGAGATCACACGGGACCGATACGCAGCTGCTAAAAGAAGGCTGATAAAATACACAAACTCACATTCTCAAAAAAGAGAAAAAGTCTCACATCACACGTCTAATCATTTCCAGTTTAAATTCAAGCGGGTAAATGCGACCTTTCTTTAAAAATCATTTGAATATTTTATCACTGATGATTTGGATTAGCATCATGTGCAGAGGTTGCATGGTAAATGCCTCTTTCACCATGGTGGCCTTTAAACTCCCCTCTGTCTTTTATTAAAGCCCAATGTCTGCAAGATAACTGCACAACATTCATCTTCATAATAGAGCCTGGCTGGATTTGTCCCCCGTAAGGAGCCCAACTTAGCTGGGTTAAAGGAAAGCATTACAGCCAGCAGGCATGTGACCACATAATTTCAGCCAGAGAGGCCTACGCTTCCTCTGTTTGCTGTCATTATGCCCTCAGTAAGCCACATAAAGGCCCAGCCATCCTGTGGAGATCACTGCACTCCTCGCCGCTCCGCCTGATTGGTTATTATCTAAATGAACCAATGTTCTATATCAGGGCTTTTGACTACATAACTACCCTGTTAATATTCAGAGGAAGTGCTGGAGGTCAGGGAGCTCTCAGCCGCTTGACCTTGGGGTCGCAGGAACCTGAGCCGCAGAGTGGCACATGGCAATGAATGAGCCCTAATGATTTAGATGGTATCTGTTACACAGCCCGGAGAAAGCCAATCTCTCCAGACAATCTGGCCGTGGAGAAAAAGCAGAGAGTTGAAAATAAACCCCCACTTGTTTCAGAGAGGGGTAACGCTGCTTCATCAGCGCAGCACGTCATTGGAATTCCCATCCAGAATGATGAATAATTACACACAGATGACCACACAGCAGCCTTGGACGCACCACCGGTAGATGCATTATGCGTGCAGTTGTTTAGGGAACCGAGTCCAGGAAATGCAGCGAATGATTTGGATTGTTTGTTTGTTTACTCTGTGCTTAAGTGACTTCAGCACCTTGTTAAAGAGGCCTCACACAGCCTTTGACGGCGGGGCCCGCCACAGGAGCCTCTCCAGAGGATTAGGTGAGCATTTGCTTCAGTTAGGCTACAAACAGGGCCCTTCGTGCAGCCGTTTAAGACACTTGTTGATGCGTGGCATGGCTTTGAGTTTCCTTAAAATACTCGGGTAAACATTGGGCTTATGCACAGCAACAAACCCATGACCTTAAAGGGTGCTTTCAAAAGCAATTTCCCTCCCTTACTACTGCATGTAAACAGAGTAATTGTACTTGGGAGACTCCCATTGCCAGCTGAGTGTAATTTATTTCCAAGTCATCCACAATGAAATCAGAGCCACAGTGATAACTGTTATGACAGCAATGCTTGTAACATTCTCCAACAATAATAATAACTCACTATTATCACTGCTACAGCCAGTGCTATCATCAAGAGCACCCGCCCACGCTGGATTTATATAGATATTCTTTTAATATATTATTCATAAACACATCACATCAACCAACATTTTGATAAGGATCCATGAAATTCAGTTATTAGTGATGACCAAGATACTGAGTAGTAAAGTTCACTGGATACAAAAATATATTAAAGCAAAAATTGAAAAAAAAAAAACACTTGAGAAAGTTGAACTGTAGTAAACTGTAGTGAACTATTAAAACATGAAATGAAGCTCATAACTCATGTCAACATATTGAACTCCAACACAAAAAAACCCCCCAAACATTTTCCATCACTCATCAGTCAGCACACACAACAATACTGCAACGATTAACCACGACTATTTCTTAATAATAACAAGTCCAAACTTTCATGTCACCATAACACTATTATAACTATCTACCTATTGTTACTACTGATACAAGTCAAACTATTACTATAAGGATAATAATAATAATGTCAGTACTAACAGATCCACTGTTACTAATCTACTGTATTCTGCTGGAGCTGGTTCTTATAAACACAAATCCTCTAAAAATAACTGCTCAGCTATTCTAACAGATGTTTGCATTTGTGTGTTGCAGAGTTAAATATGTTGCATCTGTTGTTTGGCTTCTCTGTTTACAGAAATCTATCACAAAGTGCAGATCATAGATGTTTATGTCAGGGGGCCTTGATGCAATGACAGTGTAAAACACTCACTCATTTTCTCTTTTCCCCCCCAAGTAATACACTCTCTCTCTCTCTCTCTCAGAAACTGTGTTCAGCTCTGCAGTGATCACATGACTTACCGTGTGCGGCTACATGTGTCCTGAGGTTGAGCCAGCGGTTGGAGTTGGACACTAAAATACAAATAACATGAAATGAAAAAGATGCAGGAGGTCTGTTAATTAGTAAAGGAAAGGAACTGAAAAAGAGTCATTTACATTCAAGGTTCTGTGGAAAGATGTTAATGTGCTGCAGCTATGAAAATATGACTAACAAAACACATGCGGAAAGCTAGAAAAATGAGAATGCAATGCTCTAAATGTGTTCTTTGTGCTCGCTTTTCCTTTGAATTAATTTGTTTCAGTATATTGATGTCTGTCCATCTCCCATTTATCATGGTAATATATATATATTCAAATAATAATTTAATCTACAAGTTAATACATTGAAACATGCAATTTAAAGGTTAACCACAGCAAATTGCATGAATTCTATAGGTCATTGCGGTTATTCTCCATCATGATGATTGGTATTACTGCCATATTTATGTGGAATACCAAACTGAATTATCACTATTATTATGGTGTTAGTTCATAAAATTCATATTTTTCAATTACAGGAAGCAACTGGGGAGAAAAAAAACCATTAAATACCTTTAGCTTTAGCTAAGGCTAGTGGTGGCTATCTCACAACCTTGATGGCGTTTCAGCTGACTAGTTGGCCGTCTTTCCACCGGGTCTATGCCTCGTTCATGTCATGTCATCCAGACCGTACTTAGGAGCAGCCAAATGGAAAAACTGTGCATGTCAGCCTCCTAATTGCAATGCCAAGTCAGAAGTATCAAGAATTTCTGACAGCTAAGAAACATTATTTTCCCATTTGATGCAAAGAACTACAGAAGTGTCAGTAAACTTGTGGCAAAATAGCCGCAAAGCCTCCATCACTGGCAGTTACATTTAAAATCCAAAATGAACTCTCATTCAGACGTCTCAGCTAATTAAAAAGGAGCTAAACTCTATTTATTTGTAGCTGGTTTCACTTGTTAATGAACAATTAGCCTATATAGCATTAACCATCTCGCAATAATTCATGAACACTTCCAAATGGGAACAGCTAACATCGCTTAAATACAGAATTGGAACCTGGAGGTTAACAAGCCAGAGTACATACTGTTTAGACTTGTGTTTTAGCTCTATTTTGTAGTTACTGAAAATGTATTTTGTCTTATATATAAATGTGTTAATGTCAAAAAGTTTGATTCTGGTTGTTTTTGAACAAACGTGTAGTTACTGTATTTTGGCTTTATAGAGCAGAATAGTTTTTATTCCTTATTATGGTGAATGTCTAATGATATACAGTATGAATACATAACAAAACTCTGTTGTGCTACTGATAAATAAATCAAAAATGAAATGAAAGTAAATCAAATACTTGAATGTCTGCCCTACTGTGACTGCAGCTGTCTGTGCGAGCAGTCAGTGAATAAAACAAGCTTTCCACTAAGGCCTTGATCACGCTCACATTAATAATACTCTCATTTGGGTGGGCGCTCACTTCACTCGTGACAGTCGTTTCCTTGATGGGCGTCAAAAGTTAACGATGAAGTGTTGTTTTCCAGTTCCAAAACTTCAGGCCTGCCAAAGGTTAAGGAAACACGCCACCATAAAACAGAGGCTCTGTGTTTGTCTTGAAACGGGGCAGCGTTTACTTGCGCTTCTCAAGCTGTCGGACGTTCGTTTTTATGCTGAGACGACACCGTGTTTTGTTTGACAACGGTTTTTAAGTTTAAGCTTCCTCTCGTGCCGTTACCGAAGCTCTCAAATAGAAAACATTTTCAGAAACGTCTCAGGATTGATCCCAGCAGAGGTCATGTGTCCAATCAGAAGTGTCCTTGAGCAAGACGTTTAAGTTCTACCTGCTCACTCAAATGCAGATATACACCCTGATAATCACCTGTCAAAAAGTATTAGAAATCCTTTTAAGAGTCATTTCATTGATACTTTTTAGGATGCAAACCAACACACACAGGAAAAAATGTGTGTGTGTGTGTGTGTGTGTGTGTGTGTGTGTGTGTGTGTGTGTCGGCAGAAGCCAAACGTCTCTCTGCACCAGTGAAACACCAGCAGAGGAGTTCCTGTTGGCTGACAGAGCAGTTAATCCACGCGGAGGGAAGCACTTCCAAACAACTGCAGAGAAACACAAGCTTGAAGTCTGTCACTTTTCATCACTGCCACAAAAACAGTCAACCTAAGACTCTTTGTGAGGAGATCGCTCCGGGCCACTATACAGTTGCAGCTCTCTATAGCTTTACCAATCTGTTGGCAGAGGAATCACAGCACATTATTACTAATGACAGCTCTGAACTTGGAAGAATGGGATGAATAAAAGGTAGAGCAACCAGGGGAGGGGGGGAAAAAAAAAAGAAGCTATTTTAGCAACTTGCATCTTTGCACGGCCACACAAATGCAAAGCTTAACCTGACATTCCTGTGTAATTAAGACATCTCTCACATGGCACGTTTCTCTTGACCACTTGGGACTCCCATACAGGACCGGAGGGTTTTTCAAAGCAACGAGGGCAGCCCATTCACATCTGTGATCACTAAGCGAGTGCAGCATGGCCATGAATGCAGTTAGACTGTAACACTCTGCAGGCATTGTTTTTAATACACTGACATTTAAATTGTGATCCCACTTGCCCTTTCGAGGGGACCAACTGCACTGGTGGAACTGACAAAGAAACAAGAGAGGAGGGTAGAAAATGTTCAGGGACCAACACTTTGATAAGCTAACAAGACATGAACCGCATTTTTCTACTTTTTCTGCTTTTCAGCTGCTAAATATTTTCCACTTTGAGGCAGCTACACTGTGAAAGAAATCTTACTTTTTAACAAGTGAAAAAATCTTCAGTCTAATTCCCAGTGTAAATCAACTTGAATCAGGTATTTTCTAATAATCAACTTTCAATTATTATTATTTTTTTATTTTAAAGATGGACTCATTTCTAGAAAATTCTTGAAGTTGAATTGTATGAAACTTAAATGTAAATATTCTTCCTGCACTCAGATTTATTCACTTGGTTTTTTTTAAATAAGTTATACACAGAAGTTACTGGAAAAGACATAATTTCTTTTCTCTGTAAATTAACTTTGAGTTTTCATTTTTATATTCTATTCACATTTCGTTCAAACAATATTAGTACAGGCTTATATAAGCCATGAAATATACACAAAATCGTAGATGAGGATCAGTAATGATGGTGAAAAATCTAAATTAAAAACATCAATTACTCTTCAAATTTGTTACAGCCTGCAAACATATACATTAAGTGAAAATGATTTGTTGTTCTTGACGTACATCTTTCTATAGTTTAGCTTCCTGACAACTTTATATTCAGTTTTGAACTTAGATAGTAAATCCATCTAACTGGGTGTTCAGTGTCCACTTTCCTGGTTGCGTGAATTTGCTTTCATGTCAGTGTGAGAAAATGATCCTGAGAGGACAAATTATGTGATTGTTTCATTCGCTGATGTCGGAGCACTTCAGGTTCTTGTGTTAACAATTAGCTAACAATAACAACTCACTTTGTTGCTAACCAGGGTGGAAACGGGGTCGTGACCTTTAACAGCCGCACGGCTTCACTCCACCCATAGATCTCACACACACACACATACGCACACATACGCACACACGCATACACACAGATCTGATCAAAAAATGAAATAAAACATCAACGTAGGGAAAAGTCAGATTCCCATGAAGATCACTGCACCAGCTTCATTTTCGGGGAAATCAATTGTGTCCAGATGTGTTATTAGGCCAAGATTATAACAATGGGAAACCAGCCACATAATGTACAGTATAAAGGCCTCACATAACTTCCCTATTTAAGTAATCAGTCATTCATTACATGAGGTGAGAGTTAATTGACTTATTTTTGTTGGAGCCACTGATTTAAATGTGCTGTAACTAATTTTCTTATAATCTCCTCAGCAGCGTTCACATCCCTTCATCTTCAAAACTAGTTTTCCTTTCATTTCTGTCGTTACGCTGATAAAATCAGGATGTTATTGACATGAAAAAGTCTTGGACAGAATCTAAATGCATATTTAAAGCTTACTGAGTGGTCAAACTGCTCGGTAAAATAGGCTAAATATGCAGATCATTTAAATCACAACAGCTCTAGAGAAGCTGAATCCTGCATCTGTGGTCTGCTTGAACATTATTACATTAAGCTGATTTAAAAACATGCATCAGTTGTTATGTTCATATAATTTTTGACTCCATCTAGTGGTGTAGACTGGCTGTTGCTCAAGAGTTTTACATTCTAATACTGCCTGTTTGACCACAGATTTGAGAACCAACTCAAATCTTGTGAAGCAGTCAAAGTAAATATGAGGAAATGTTTTTCCTTAACTGAGCAGATCCTGTATAAATTTCTGTCTACATTATATTCAAACATTGCAACACCTGCTCAGGACGGTGAAAGGGCGTCCTCAAGTAAAAAGAGTCTGACTACTTTTACGTTAATACAGTTTTAATGGTGTTGACTTTGGCTGAGTTTTAATTAATGGCTCAGCTAAAGCAGCTGCTAAAGCTCCGGGAGGCGAGATCTCAAACTGAGTCCAGAAGCTGAAAACTCGGGGCTGATTCTCCATTAAAACAAGCAGTGCCAGATCAGTTTGTGATCAGTGTGGTGCTGAGTTTGACGCAACTGCAAAAGCATGACAATGTGAAGCAGGAAAAACATTTTTTAGTCGTCACCACAGAAGCCGTAACATTGCAAGTGGGAGAGGAACACATTACAAAGTAGGTTTTCCACAGTAACTGTATTGCAAAAGTAAACAAGGCGGACAATCATATCATTCAACAATATGTTTGTTCCTCGGAATTTGCCATTTCTCGACGTCTTAAAAAAGTGAGCCATGATCTCAAACAGAATCGTCTAAATACAGAAAAATATAGATTCAGGTCAAAAAGGATTGTAAATACTTACTAGTACTGTAAATAACAGTAAGGGAAGACAGCTACAACAGGTATCATTCACTGTCCTGGCACAGTGGATGCATTTAATAGGTCGGACATACAAAAATAACCCACAACAAAGCAACACACATATTGTACAAATAAAAACCTGAAAATATGTCCCACTGACAGAGTTTGATCGGAGCGCGTTTCTCTCTTTCCGAGAAGTGGACGCATAGTGTACATCTGTGACTAAAACACTGCTGCTATACAGTATAGCACTTGAAACCGTGTTAAAAATGTCCTGACCAAAAGAAAACGGCGTGATGGAGGCGCTGACGCAGCTGCTTATAACTAGAATATTAACAATAATAATAATAATAATGTCAAATTGGAAATGTTTACCATGACACCATGATGACGTTGACATTGAGTGAAGACAGGATGGAGATTAAAAAAAAAAAAAAAAAAAAAAAAAAAAGTTTGCTAACGTAATTTCTAGTGTGTAAAATTTTCGTGATGCTCCCCCCCAAAAAACACACACACATCCCAAAAAAAAAAAAAAAGAAAAAAAAGAAAAAAAAAGAAGAAGAAACAAAAATTGTCTGCTAAGGGTAAATTTCACAAGTTGATGAAATATTCAAAAACAAAAAACTCTTAAGAATTGTACAAGTATAAAAAAGCTACAAACATTAATAAATTACATCACTGACACATAAACACTTCACAAGGTGCTAGTAAAATAATTCCGAAACCTTCAGGATACTAGAACTCGAACAAGAGGCTGGTCATAGAAACTTTAAGTGATGGGTGGTTGTTTTTTTTTTCTCCATTGATATCATTTTTCCTCAAAGCTTCGTCTCTTATTCAAACAGAATCACAATACAATTAGCTTTGTGTATGTAAGGCCATATGACAATAAAATGTATTATTTCTTCAGTTGTTTTCCAGGCAACACCTTAAAATGTAACGAAAAAAAAAATGTTAAAAATGAACCTCTGCTATAAAAAAAAACCCAAAATAAAATAAAGGTTTAAAAATTAGGACTATACTGTATATCCATATATATATTTTATTCATTTATTCATAATTAGCAAAACCAGTAAAAATGTAGAATTAAGCCTTAAGGGGAAAGGATACAAAAAGTAGTAATTTAAAAGGCTATGTACAAGCTACATTCTATATACTGTACTGTGTGAAGCCGGTTTGTCGGTGCTGCCTGTGAAAGCAAAAGAAGAGAGAAAGTATCTCCATGTAACTGCAGACCTGACATGGATGAGGCTTATCATTAGCTACAAGTTTCCACGTAGTGTCACAGATCCTACGCCTTTTCACGTCGTAACATACCAAAACCCTCCGTCCTATGTTATCCTATGTTTAATTGCGAGGAACGCTCAGACACTGCTGCTGTTTAATACACAGCGTTAACTCGTGAATCACTTTGTGCTTTACAGTCGTTCCGTGACGTCCCACTTCCTATCTATGACTCAACATGAATAAATAAATATCATCGCTGATAGTGCTTTGCAAAACTTAAGTGTTAACATAAAGAGGTAAATGCTTGAGTTGACTCCAATCAAAAACTGTGCTGTATGATAAACAGAGAATCTTGGCTGGGAAGGAAGGAAGGAAAAGATTTTTTTTTTTTTCCATTTCAACTCGTCAATCATCAGTGTGGCAATGATAAGCTACATCCATATATAGGAATTAATCTGTAAAATCCCCAAACCCTGACCCAAGCGCACATGCAACTGAATACATGCAAGGGATACTTTCAGAAATCTTGGAATGACTGCAATGTACTTCTACTTCATGTTTTAGCAACCCCTGATAAACTGACAGCTGTAGTAAAATGAGACATGTTCTCTTAAAAAATATTTATAGTAGGTTCTGTACACTTTAATATCTGAAAGTTATAAAGTATAAGTAGAGGCAAAAACCTATTTGCGTGATGTTCTTCTTAGAAATTGAAAAATGCATGATTTTCTTCGTCTCCCATCTTGTTTCAGTTTTTTTTTTTTTTTCCTTTCCATTGTTGGCTTTAATCAGTGAACAGGGGGTGAGGTTGGGATGGGACCCAGCTCATGAATTCCCAGTCCTACAATAGTCTGCTGCATGCTACAGGAGGAGCTTTCCGTTTCGATGGATCTTTAAAATCTTTCCAAGTCTCTGTTTGGCTGTTGCCATGCCTTTCTTTAGCCGCTTAGCTGTGAAAAGAACAAGAAGAGACAGGAGATAAGTCAGCTAGTGTGTTCCTGCTGCTGTAACAGCTTCAGATGAATTTGTTTCAATATCAGTTCGATAGACAAGATTTTTTACTCCCCTGTAAAACAAAACAACTATAACATTCCTACCTTTTACAAACATATAGTGGTATTTTGAGCTGCTTAAAAAATGGAGGACATGATTGTTTTTAGTCTTGCTTGAAAATGTTTTTTCAAGCGAGACTAAAACCAACAATGGGTTATGTTGTAACTCCTGGCTGTTGCTACAAAAAATAAATGATCATGTGATGAAAATGATTTCCCATTATAAGAACTGATAATGACATATAACATGAATTCATGTACTTACTGCATCAAAGCACATAGCAAATCTTTAACTACAATGAACCCAACATGTTCGCTAACACACAGAGGCTTCAGAGTACTTCAAAAACCTTTAAAAAACTGGTGATGATGCTTTTTTATCAAAGCATGACAACATAAGTCTACAGTTCTATCTACACGTTTTGGTGAAAAGTATATGTGTGAAAAACGGAGCAACTGAACTGTTTCATAATAATCTGAAGACACATCAGAGTGCCACTGCATTTTCTATATCTTAACAAGATATAAATGGGATAAATAAAGGTTAATAAAGGTTAAATCAAGTAAAAAATTTTTAAAAAATCTTTCTGTTAAACCAACATTTCTAACAGTGAAATTTTGTGAGGTAAACAGTTAGCTTTCCTGCTCTCCTGAGTTTGCTACCGTTAGCATGTGACCTACTAGCTAGCAAGGTAGCTCACCAGCTATAGTGGCTCACCAATGAGCCCAACAATCAGTCACTGTGTTTTATAGCACCAGCTTTTTTGCGAGAAAATGTTGTTGTATCACTTCCTGGTTTGAATGGGCACTGAGTTTAGCAGTTTGAAGCCAGTTTGGCCTGCCTGTGTTGTCAGTACCACTCACCTTTGGCGTCTGCTGAACCGCCACGTTCTCCCTTCGCCAGGCTGCTGCTGTTGGTGCTCGTGGAGTTGGTGCTGTTGTTGGGAGAGGACATGGACGGTCGCCTCTGGCTGAGGAAAACCCCCGGCGCCATGGGCTGTGGACCCCCCGGCGACTTGACTGTTCCAGTGTTGAACTCATGGTCTGTCAGGCTGCCATCTTGGGAGTCCAGATTATGCTCCGGCGAGCTACTGTCCTGAGAGATTTTCGGGGGTTCTTCAATCATTATTGCCTTCTTTTTGGTGCTTTTCTTCTTCTTCTTGGTTTTCTGCTGCTCCTCCTATTGACACATTATTCTCTTTAGTTGAGCATCGGAATACTAACTATTAATATTAAAAACTACTGTTAACTGACTTACCTGATGAGAAAGTTTTGCTGCAGCAGCAGCGAGGCCTGTTTCTATGGAGGCCACTCGGGCTCCTTCTCTCGCAGGCCTTTCCTGTCGAGGAACCGAGGGTCCTACACGGGCTACGATGAGATTGATTGAGTTTAAATCATAAAACTTTCAAGTACAGAACATTCATTTGTAATTTATCATCCTACAGTATTTACCTGTTGGGCTGTATGGAGTGTCGTCACTGCTTTTCCGTTTTTTCGATCTGGATTTGAAAACAGGATTATCCTCTTCCGACTCCAACGAGGGGTAAACTATCGTCAAAAAAAATGAAACATATTACTTCCAAATCATGCGTGTAAGGTTTTCAAAGAGAGGATGTACAAAACTAAACATTAACTGCCAATTATTGTCACATGTGTAAAGCATGAAATGTGAATTAGGTGCACTTATTTCTTTTCTGCTTTCCTTGCATCTAAAATGGTGGAAGTTTCCAGTGACAGCATGCAGAGGACAGCTGTGAGACAGCTGTTGACTGCCCTTTCCTCTCCGCCTGCTTGCAGCACAACCATTCCAATCTAGTCCTTTTAATATCTGATAATTGGATGATCAAGATAAAAAATGGCCTGTTTACAAGAGAAGAAAAAGAGTGCCAGCCTGAGAGAAAAGCCTCACGCTGGCCTGAGGATTTCAGAGCGAGAATGTTCGTGCTATGAACAACTAATTAGACACTAATTAGAAGTTCGAAAAGCATGTAAAATAGCAATTCAGAACTTGTGTTAATGGCTTATTAACAAGCTGGGAGGGTCCAAACAGCTGTGTTTGGACAGAGTTCACAAAGAGAAAGTTTCCGAGGAAAAAGATCACAAATTGGAGCAACACGAAAGGGCGGATTTGGAAAGGAGGCACGAAAAATAAACATAAACCCTATCATCTATTTCTAATGAAAAATTCCACAACCAATTTAGAATTAAAGACCCACATGTTGATCCATCAGGGGTCAATCTGTTTTTAACAGCACCTGTTAGCAGCAGTGCGAATCAGGCATGGCAGATAATTATTTTCTCATTTGTTTACTCAAAAAATAACCTCGTGACACTGTAATGACCTCGGTGAGCTCCACTACGTGTTTTTGCAATGAAATTTCAATAAAACAGGAATGAGTTGGCTTTCAGTGTTTACCATAATCTGAGTCCTTGAAGCATGCGTCCATGTGATCCTGGTCGTCATCGTAATCCAAACTCTCAATACTGCTGCTTTTCCGGGGCTTCTTCGGGAGGCGTTTGGTGGGCCGCTTGCCGTTGCTGCCTCCGACTCCTCCGCCTCCGGCCTTCTTGCTGGCCTGTGAGCTGTGCGAGTTGCTCTTCGACTGGCTATTGTTTTTGGACTGGTTGTTGCTCCACGGCTGCTGCAAGCTGTCTGAAGACGACAGGTTGGCCATGGACAGCATGCCCTGAATGGCCTCCTGTGTGCTGGGAGATGCAGGTGGCTGACTGTAAGTACGTCAATAAGAAATACACAACAACACAGCCATTACACAGCAGTCAACACGCTGGCAGGGGTGAAGAGTGACTGAGAGAAATATTTGAAAAAAAGGTTTTGAAGTGGATGTAAACGTCACCAGTTGTGCTATTAAGAATCATTTGACACCTGCGAAATGTTAAAAAAAAAAAAATTGTACCAAAATCTGGAAGAGCAAAGCAAAACACTGTCAAATCTAAATATCCTCCATGGACTTGTGATTACTTTAAGAAGCAGCTACAAAAATAAATTCACACTGTCAACGTTACCACCTATTAAACTATTAGCCGCTGAGCTGCAACAACAAGCAGAGTGATGATCAAACTCTACTATAATGACCCGTGGTCGCTTCATTCCCCGCTCTCACCGAGCTCCCTTTCAAAGGACCAAAACAATTTGAGAAATTAACATATTTCAGCCGATGTTTTCTTTCTTTCTTTCGTTGCTCATTTGTAGCTTTCAATGTGGTGGAAATAGACCATCAAGAGCTGAACTAAACAGCAAACAGCAAAAGGCAAAGGGAAGAGCCTCAAGCCATGCAAGCATTTGATGAATTAACGCAGGATGAAACAAACATTGACTTAACACAAACTGCTGACAGGATCTGCGTAAATTTTTGCTTTAGTCGCTGGTGGATTTTTCAGCTCTAAGCGAAGTTATAAAATTCAGCTTTTTCATCCAATTATATCAGTCATTGAGTGGGTCGTTTGTTTGTCAGTGGGTCGCCCCATTAAGGAGTGTAAGACCTAAAATTCATTTACTGAGAGGGGGGAAAAAAGGGTCCAGTGGGAGCCATTTAGGGAGTAATGCTGTGCATGTGCTGTAATCCAAGTGTGGTTAGATGTGAAAGTTCCACTGCTGTTGAAAGAAACTGAGTGAAGAAGCAGAAAGTAATGACGTCAGGGGAGGTCATTCTACCTGTTGGTGCTGTAGTCAATCCCACCCACTTGCTTGCTCGCCTGCAGCAGGTCCAGGATCCCCGCAGCGCTGCCGCCCTTTTTCTTGACCTTAGAGTTGCGACTTTTGACCTCGGGCTTGGCCTCTGTGTCTATGTGCAGAGTCTCTTCATCTGAGGAGTCCACACTCTGATTGTGGAGAAAGTGAACAAAGTGTCAGTTACAGAGCAGGGTTTGACATAACTGATGACCCGGGGCCAGTAGAAGTTTATGCAGGGCAAGTTGGTTGGCCAATCAGAATCATGTGTACAGTTTAGGACGAAGGGAGGACATTTCTCTTTGTTTGATAATGTTAAAAGTAAAGTTAGGCTTTGCTGTCGGCTTCCCGACTCATTTTAAAAAAGATGAGAGAAAAGAGAGCGAGAGAGAGAGAGAGAGAGAGAGAGAGGGGTGCTCGAGCGAGAGGAGGAAGTGGCGGTAGAGAGAACAAAGCAGTGAATGAGAGAAATAAAATGTTATTTTCTGATCGTTTCACAGCAGTTATGTTCAATAGAACAAATAAATAACCATCAAACACTCAACAGATGATTTACTGTGGAGATGCTCTTAGTTTGTGTTTCGTTTTCCTCCTCTGCATTTCTCCTTTTCATTCATTCATTATAGTTCAACTCCATGTCTGTAGCAGACAGGTGGCAGAAACAGACAGAAGGAGCTTGGAGTGAACACACGCACACAAACAAATGTCATCATGTTCTTTCTCTCACTGTTCTATCTTAACGAGAACATCCTGCAGATCTCTCAGCATTGTCTCACTTCTTGACACTTTATCTCTTTATCTCTCTTTATTATGAAGGTCATCCACACTCACTGAAATGTTATTATCATAAATTCTCTTTTCTTCTTCATATGGACGCCATACTCTCTGGCTTTACATAAAGAATGGAGAAACCTACATTTATACACCATTCATTTACTGATCCAATATCTACCTCATTTTATATTTTGCATATTTGTGTAATATATCAACATTACATATCCATAACTAAAGAAAAACAACCAAATCTAAAGGTAACTTCACTGTTTTACATGTCCAAATGTCCAAAATTAATACATCACCAAAATTATGGAAAAAAGTTATTTTCATTTTTTGGCCGCAGGGCCAGTTAAAATACCAGTAAACCAGTAAAAATCTCATCTACTGGCCAAGTGGGCCAGTGGGGAAAAATGTTGGATTCTGCAGCGGAGTATGGCACTGCTTCAAAATTGTGACACATCCTGATAATTGTTTTTAACATGATTTTAGCTTTTTTTAAAAAAAAATGTCTAATGACTTTTTGCTGCTGTTTCATTGATAATGAGCATAGCTGAATTATCCCAGTAGAAGTAGAATGAGCTGTGGGCACCTACTGACCCCCTCTTTGCAGTAATTTGGTTAAACATGTTAATTTGGGAATATGAACCATATCATCAATTTATATTATACTTTTGTGCATTTCCAAACATATTTCTGATAAATGACCATAAACCAACAGACAGGCCTTCGGGGCAGTGATCCAGCCTTGGATCTGACTGGAGTTAAGTGACTGTAGCTTGGAAGTGGAGTTAAAGCTGAGTGAGAATAGCCAGTGAAACAGCAGATCAAGGTTATGATATGGTTTCCAGTGACCTCTCATTAGTAAACAGGAGAGCATCTGGTATTAGTCTGTTTCTTCCTCTTCCTCTCTTCACACCACAGCTATTTCCCTCATCAGCCTGTGGTGGTCCACAGCTCAGAGAGTGTTTCATTCATCCAGAATGCATCGTTTTTTTTTTTTTAAATTCCAAGCTTTAAAGTTCATTGCAGAATGTTCTGGCTCATGTGAAATCTCGTGGTACAGGATCGTTTTTTAAAATCCAATCAGATGAAAAGTATTAAATGTCAATAAACAAGATTAGGTCAAAACCCAGTATATGGCTGGACCATGTGTGGTCAATGTGCGCCATTGTGGCCAATGTCTTACAGGGATAGTCGGTGGTAGATTCTATAATGTGAATACCTGGATATATCTGCAATTTTCTGTAGTGGTCGCAATAATATTTGTCGTTGAAGTGTACTGAAGTAACATATCACATGACATAGTTAAGCTAGAGTCAAAAAAAAAAGTTATAAATGCACAAACATACTTTCCACTCATAGGTGGTTTGATTTGATAGAGAACTTATTTTAAATCTAACAATAACTATTCTAATTATCTGTTAACTCGGCTTCTCTTTCATCTGTTTCTATCTGCAGATGTCTGGTTTTTCTATGACTCACTCTGTATTGAGTGTTTTGTCAGTGTGATTGTTATTTGGGGTGCTTTAACTGTTTGCTCTCCCTCATGCCTTTCGGCGCATGGAGAGCTGTTTTCTCTCCTACTCTGCAAGCTTGCGCTATTTGTTCCAGTTTGGTTGCAGCCAAAGCTGCGCAAACCAATGTTGGAGGTTTCTCTTGTGCAGCAGCGCAGCCCCAGGCGCACCACCGGCTGGACTGCTGACATCATCACGAGGAGCGACACGACGCTCCCCGCCGACAACAAGGCCACAGACCGGGTCGGCCACAATAACACCTCCACACGCTCCTGGGAGTCCAGGTGCAGACTGAGGTAGGGCATCTGCTGGCTCGGCTGATAAATTTGGAATGAGCTGCAAGTCAATGAGTGGGACTGCTGTATACGCCCCCTGAGGACGTAAGAGAAAACTGTTTGCGCCGATTATTTTTGAAAGCGCAATGGCAGATAAGGAAACTCCAACACTGGGCCAGCCGACCAAAGGTGTAACTTCATCAGTCAGTCAGTGACGGACAGACGTTCAGGGTTTTAGGGCTGGTTTGTCCAGCCAAGAATGTAGCGGTTTGTTGGATCCAATGTTTCATCAATCAATACAGTACAGCGCGATCAGGTCAGATTGTTCAATTATTAGCTGCTTAGTAGAGGAGTCACAATATATGATTATGTTTGTCAAGTTCACTAGTCAGAGATAATGTAGATGTAGATACTTACCTTGGTCACCAAGGGTTGGAACTTTGGTTTTTTGGCTGGGTGAATGGGTTCTCTGATGTCTGACAAAACTGCACAAAAATGAAGTTGTCATTGAGTAACAGTTCACACAAAAGTTTTTCACTAAATGTTTTTTCATTGTTGATAGCAGGACTGGGTATCTTCTGAAAATTAGTATCAGTATCAGGATACATAGGTATGTTTTGGTGCCATTACCAAAATAATAGTTTTCAATACCTTAGTTTAGAAGATAAGCATTTTTCTAGCCTACCCATTTTACCCATTTTTGTGGCCTTTTTTCTGTGGCTATTTTCGTCCCAACTCTAAACTCTGCCTACAAAGCAGTGATTGGTTGATTGTTTCTCCAACCTGGGCAAACTGCCATCGATCAGAACAACACCAGACTTATCTGAATCACTAAACAAATCAAAGCTGTGATTCAGATCTGTGGTGAGCGGTGAGTCAAAGGTCTTAAATCAGACTATTTTAAACCTTTTTCTGGTTGACTGACTTCTTGCTGCAACAGTATCAACTAAAGAGCTTTGCAAATGTTAAATAAACTCTAAAGTTAAAAAGTTTAGAGATATCTGATCAAAGAATAAGTAAACCTCAGAATCTCACCAAGCATTTAATGCGATTTCGATTTTCGATACTCAACACATTGAAGTCTATGTTCATTAAATGTTGAGGTTTAATACCCAGCCCTAGTTGACAGTTTGAGTAGACTGAAAAAAAAAAGAAACAAGACTTTACAACACAATACTTACAGGAAAGATCTCTCTTAACGGTGTTCTTTTTCCTCCTTATGGGGAATTCGTCAATCTTCAGCTCCCCCTCATCTGAGACATACTCATACTCGTCTCTCACTGGCTTGCTTTTGTCCTCTTTTAGGTTTTGTAATGATCCAAAAACACTTGAGTTGGTCTGAGGTTTCAGCATCTTGGAGCTGGAGAGGAAACCGCAGGACAATAAGGGAGCGATACGAGGCTCAGCCAGGCAGAAGTCCTTGAATTAGCTCTAATGGATATGGTGCTGATAGCCACATAGCTCTATAATCACCATAATACACCACATGAGAAGGTTAATACGCTCTCCTCTCTAGAGACCTTTCATGAAACGTTTATATGGCAATCACAGCCATTCCATACATACCCGAGCATTTTCTTGTGAGACGTAGTAAAGCTGAATTTGTCTTTATTGCCTGACGGCGGTGTTCTGTCAAATTTGCACTCCTCCTCCATTTTCAGCAGGGAATCTGGTTTACTATTCTGTAAGGTTAAAAAGGAAATAATGTCAAATAAGCACATAAGAAAATAAAATCACCATGGGTGTTAAATGACAGACACAATAACATTATCAACCAATTTTATCTTATCACAGATATATTGGTTTTTAGCAAAAGTAATGAAAGATGAAAGTTTAAAAATTCAATTAAAGCTGCACTATTCAATATTTTTTATATTTAACATGTCTCAAATGACTAAGTGTAATGTAAAAAGAGTCATTTGTGGTGATTAACCACCAACCAACCATCCAGCCATACACTACCTGCCTACTACCTGCCTACCCAGCAACAAAGTCAGCGAGTAGCTGGTGAACACAGTGGAGTGTTTAGCAGACACTATAGAAACACAACTTCTAATGAATACTAATGTCGCTCTATATCCGCTGAATGTTTACATGGGCAGGTGTTAGCTAACATGCTAACCATAACAACTTTATAAGGTGATGATATGTCATATGTGTTGTGTTTAAAGCTTGTTCTCCTGTGTTGTGTTTCGTACATATCTGGGTCTAAACAATTTAATGACCACATTTAAGGGATCCTTATTAAAAGTGTTAGTGCATGTGTTTAAGTTATGTTATATTAATGTTATATTGAATCTTTTTACACTCTCAAATATTGATATTAATGTTAGCAAGGATAACACAATGTTTCACAATGTGGCTTCAACCTTTGACCTTTCATCTGTGCAGGTTTAACTGTAAATATTACAACCTTGTATCAACTTTATGTGCTTTCTTTCTCTTTCGTAACAATCAATATTTTTCACCAAATGAATAATAAAATTTGGTCTCCTTTTCCTTCAAGTCTCTGGGCAAACTCACAAAGAATGGATTGGGGCCTCTGATAGCACCATGAATTGCTAACTACCCCGTCTCAAGGTCCAATTCACAAAAGATATTGTGCTAATGATATGATGGTGCGAACACACCCATAAAGTTTTGCAGCTGAGTGCAATTTGCCCTTGTTTTGCATTTGATTGAGTAAGCAGAGCTGTTTCCAGTGTTTAAGGCTTTTCTCCATATTTCACTACACAGATTGGTTCATAATGAAAACTGCAGAGAGCACAAAAGCCTCAAATTGTGTGTCTTTAATTAGCAGAGCTGTGCACACACAGAGCTCTCCACAATCGCAAACCAACTTTTATGTGTTTTGCATCTTTTACTTCTCTAGTATTTCACTTCTATAACATGATCTACCAAACAAAGCTATTAATGTGACAGGTCTGAAACATGTTAGATTAATGTCTGAATCTTACAATAATGTTGTTTAGGTGTCACTGAATGTATCCAGGATTTCACAGAAACATCAGTATTGATGTTCTGTTTGTTGTCCACAGCTGGCTGTGTGTCACAGCTGGCTGCAGCATGACACAGCAGCTGACACGATAAGTGCCTCTCCAAACCTTTGAAACTGGCTGTGCGCATTTACACACGTGGCACAGCAGCAGTAACTTCATTAACATCGGATCGGTCAGGAACTAATGGTAATTAATGTTCTGCTACACATCTACAGGTCAGCTGTTACACACAGATTCCAGCTTTATGCAGTGGAATTGTTTGTAATAAAGCAGCCCCTTACTGTATGATTGAAGCTCCATCAGCGATGTCAAGAGAATTTTATTTAAAAGTAGCTGAAAGTGCAAGATAAACCTACCACCCCATACCCACTTGATAGTTACCATTAACTCTCTGAAGAAGCTAATAATTTCACTTTAATTGCGTGTGGCCATTAGAGCTGGACCTGGTCTTTATGAATTAGACTGTTTTTGCAATGAGGCTCATTTGCATAGAAAGGGGCTAATTTTGGCCAAATGTATGCATCTTATCTAATTTACATACGTGCAAATAGCAAAGGACCACCGGGATGCTGTTTGCTTGGGAGCGCAGTTTGGGGTGCATTTCACCCTATGCTGGTGCTTTGTGGATTACACGGTTTCTTTTTGTCTCATTTGCACAGTTTAGCTGCCACAAAAGTTGTTGTTAGTGAATTCACCCCTCTGTATTTTTGAATATTTATGTTTTTTTTCCAACCATATAAATTTAACCAACAGTTAGAATCTGTTTGGATTACATAAGGATGAATCAGCACAATAAATTTCAGTGCATTTCCTTCCTGTTTGAGAATCTTGACTCCCAAAATGTACTTTAAGTAAACTACAGTCTCTCATCTCTTCAATGCTATGGATCTCTTCCACTTATATCATTTTAGCAGACCTAATTGAACAATAAAAACTCTAACGAGAAGTGAGGTTAAATATCTGTCATCAAATGACTACTGCAATTAAATTTAATCCAAGCACACAGTTATTTTGTTTGGATTTACAAGCCTGTTTTGTGACTCTAAAATTAAACTACCAAAGCAATAAAAGTACTATTAATATCTGTCCAATCAACACTTGTTTTAAACAAAATCACTATTCTGTATAACAGCATAAGGGAATGATTCGATTTAAATAGAAAAAGTACTGGTGAATGACTGAACTCATCTTGATGGCAATCTCCATGGATCATGTTCACTTAAGACCTTTTCTGACCCAATTTAAACTAAAGAGGAATGCAAAGTGGCTGCCATAAACATCACCACCAAGCAGACTGTGTAATTAACTGAAATCCAAGAATATACATTTTCAAATATTCACTCCTCAACAATTTTCTCTACCAAATTAAAGGCATGTGACAACATGGTGTAACTTGAAACTGAAATTTCTCATTGTCTCGTGGATCTTTTTAATACTAACATACAGGCCTAATCGCCCTGCACGCTGTACACAGAGGAGCTGTGAACTTTTACATGATTTAACAGTAATCACGAGTGAAGATGCGGTCTCCAGTGACCTTGGTGAACATCTGACAGGGTCTCCACTCCATCTGCAAATGTTTGGCCTGATATGGAGGAGCAGTTGGATGGAGATCCTTGGAGGGACTGCAAACATTCCACAGCAGTTTGGCATTGAATTTTCCATGAAACTAAAGCCCTCTAATGTCTTCCGTTCAACAAAATTACACTTTTGCTCTGAAAAAGCCTCCCCCTGTTGTTCAGCAAAAACGATACAAAAAACTTTTTTTTAAAGATGAGGGCATATGTAAATACTTAGATGGAACGCGGTGGATATGAACGTGGCGTAATTCCATTAGGTAAACTCTGGGAGGGTGGATGTTTCTGGAGCAGCTCTGATGAGCTGCAGGCCTCAAATGTGCGACTTGGGCCACATCATTATTTTTGCTGATTGCTTTGAAGTGAAGTGTGCAAATCACTTTTGGATGATCCTGAGTTTTTTTTTTTTTTTTTTGCTCAGCTGCTCAGCTTGTAACCTTCACAACTGCTAGAGTCTTCTTTTCTAAAGGACACTGAGCCTTCAGTTTATTTGAATGTTGGAAGGACTGTGATACTGTTTATTTTGGCCTGTAACAAGCAGCCATTAGTTTTACATTCATGACAACTGAAATGATCTTACCTTATACTTCCATTTTGCTTCAGTCTTGTTTTTATTCTGCTCTCTCATTTCAAACTTCTCTACGTTGTTCTGCTTTGATATTTCCTTCTCTGACATGCTGAGGACATTCTTAACAGCCTGAAAACGGAAATATATGAAGAAAGACACAACATTTACATAAACATTCAACCACAATATTTCTAGTCATTATAGCTTGCTATCTTTCTGTTGGAAGGGATGCAAAATGGCTCACATAAAGTAACCGGTACAAATAATTATTCCACAAAATAAGCATCATTTCTGTTGATACTAACTTCATCGTTTCAGCAATGTCCCATCTGCTTACCTTGGTCTTCTTCGGCTGGTCCATCTTACTCAAGATGTCCTTTGCATGGGACTCCAAAGCTGCGAAGCTGGAGGGTTTGGGAGGCGGCGAAGACTCTTTTGCCTTCTTCGCTTTCTTCTTCCCTCCCTCCTTGACCTTCGGCACCTTCGGAGGCTTTGGGGCCTTGGGCATCTTTGGGGGTTTGGGAGGCTTCGGAGGTTTGGGGGGTTTGGAGGCTTTCTTTTTGGCTTTCTCTCTGCTGGGTGAGGGGACATGGGCTGGGGAAATGGGCTCTTCAGGCTCGGAGTGGGTGGATGGTGGCTCCTCCACTGGCACCTTGATGTTGGGCTCACTCTTAATGGCTTTTGTTGCATTCTAGAGATGAAAGACAGGAATTTCTGTAATTTAGCAACCTTTGATTAAAACCGTACTGACACTGGGCTGAATAAACTATTTTGATAAATGTTGATTGTACAAGTCAATGACCATACCATATACAGTACTTGCTTGTCTCAGCCTCTCTAACATAAAACAAAAGACAACTCTTCATTTCACCTCATTTTAAATTGAATATCTTTAGATTTGAGGGCTGCTTGTCAAACAACATTAACAGTTAAGACATCACTTTAGGCCCCAATGACAATGTTAGATGGTAGGAAGGCCATACAATCTTGCTATAATAGAGAGTTTGTGGCACTGGAGGAAACGCTGTTGGGTCATTAAAATGAAATGAGTTCATCTCTTGGAGAGCAGGAATGTTCTCACAAAAGAGTATTTTGTGCAAAACTGACATTTTGACAACAAGGTTTAGTGTTTAAATAGAGAAAGCTCATGCTCTGACAATAATCTCCATCTGTAGCAAATCTCATGGAAATCTGGACATCAGTTTTCGAGACACCTTTCCATGGTCAAGATTTTGATTTGACACTGGTACCAGTGACACTGGTCACAAAAATCATTAGGAATCATCCGTAGATGACCATGAATATCAGTAACAGCTTCATGGTAAAATATGTTTGGACAGGATCTAGTAAACATAATATGATCAATTAGGTCTTCATCATATGATGTTTATACCCAAAGAATAGAGACGCACCTCTGACAGTCTAATCTCTCTGGCAAGATCCTTAATGAGCTGCGAGGGTTTCATGTTCTCTGGAAGCTCATCTTCATGTTCCAAGAGGGCCTGTCAAGGAAACAAACCAAACTCTCATTACTTTTATATCATTGTAGATGGCCATCTCACTGTTAACATACATCCTGATGTGTACCATACCTGCTTTTTAGTCCAAGCTCTGAAGGCTCCATTGATGATTTTGGCACCGTGTATCAGGTATGGAGCTGGTTGCTTATTTGCTTTATGTAAACCTGCAGAAGAAGAAATGCAAATGTTATTACTGAATGAATCCTGACTTTTAAAGTTTAAAAAGTCAAGGCCATTAACTTGAGAAAAATAAGTCAAAATACAGAGTACATGTCCAGCTTAGCAGAGATTTAGAGGATGTGAGAGAGTAAGCCTCTCACAAACATCAGAACAAATGAACTGACACTCCAGTCTGTGTTGTTATAGAGAGACACCATGAGAAGTGCACAGGAGAGCGACTCTGTCAGCAGGGTGACTGTGTGTTTGGACAAACTGTCCCTGTTACTTCAATTTACCAGACCTGAGAATAAGATAGCCAAGTGATGCGTTAACATTCTCAAGGAAGACAATCAATACCTCCCTGCTTACTCACTCTGGATCACTGTGCATCTGTAAATCACTAAAATGTCAAACATAACTACTGTATGTACAACATGTAGCTGGATCCCACTGTGATTTTGATGAAAAGCTCGATCTTCTGTCTCAGATGTTAATAGTACAATGAAATACAGCCTTCTGAAAGGATTTTACATGTATACTTTACATCACAGCAAATATTTGTGCAAACCATGTGATAGTCTTTTAGAAATGTTTTTTTTTTTTTTTAAATTTTGCTCAAGGTCTTTTTATTGGTATTTAAAGTCATACAAAATGCAATAAATAAACACAATATACCCCCTCCCCCTCTTTTCTGCTCAAACAAAGCCCCATCCCTATTATAGTATTACTGTATAATTTAGTAATCACACAGAATAGCTTTCATAAACAATTGCATGTACATAAATAAATTCAATGTGACAAAAATCGTAGGTGAGAAACAAAAAATAAAATAAAGTAAAAGATACAATAAACGATAAAAATAAATAATAGTAAATAATGAGTGATAAGGAAAACATACAAAAAATAAAATAAAATTTGGAAATAATAAATAAGTAAACTACATACAATAAGGAGTCAATACTACAAAACTGCTATATCAGTGGTGTCCGTTTTTTCTATAAAGGTTAAAAATGGTTGCCATATAGCATCGATTTTGCACACCCTCTTGCAGAATAGCAAATTGAGTGTAAAGGATTGTCTGAACTGTGACGAGATCTTAAAAGAATGCGTCACGGATTTGAAGTGTTCATGGATATAGGTTCAGATAAGGAGTTTTGAGCAGAGCAGGGCATATGAGGAAGTGCGGCCAAAGGATAAATTCTCCAATTGTAACCATTTGGGGGCAGTGACATGGGATGGAAACTCCAATATAACATAATCTTTATGTTAACAGCCCAGCAGTGCTGTGTTGACAGTGCCACTGTAACATGCCCTTAAGTATTCAAGGGTTTTTCTTATTCCAAATAAATCCAGATATCAACTTGTCTATGGACAAAAAATGATTTTGATAAAAAGACAGGGATACATTGATATACATCTAAAAATTTGGGCGGCACGTTCATTTTGTTTGTATTGATTCTTCCTCCTAATGATAAAGGTAGTAAGCTCCAACGTTCAAAATCTGGTTTCAGAAAAAGTAGCAGTGGGGGTAATTAGCTTTAAAGAGGTCTTTAATGTAATGTGTACCCCCAATTTCCTAAGTGCTTAAATTTGTGTGCTTTCGTTAAGGGGGAATGGATTAAATGCAGTCTACTTGGTTGCAGTATTCACCAGCATGATCTCACTCTTTTGTAAATGATCTTTATATCCCAATATTTTGCAGAGGTCTTCTAGTAGACTAAGTGTTTATGTTTCTGGTAAACTAATTAAGAGTTCAGATAGATATAAAAGCATGTCATCAGCATAAAGGGATACTTCATGCTCTGAACCCTTTCTCTGTATTCCCTTAATGCCAGCTTCACCATACAGCATGATCGCTAACAGTTTGACTGCAATAGCAAATAAAAGGGGCCACAAGGGGCAGCCCTGCCTGGTGGAAGTGGAAATAGGAGGAGAGATGGCTGTTCATTTGGATAGATTATCCAAGAGATAAATCTCAAACCAAAACTAATTTTTTTGTCTTTATTGTATGTCTTTAGATATATTGGAATCAGTCCAGTGATAACACCCCAATACCAGTATCAATTTACTGAACACTTGATCATGGATAAGCATGTCAAGCATAAATCAGCAGTTTGCCATCTCCTTAATATTAGGGTCAAATCATAGAAAGGCAGTGTTCGCATTCATTTGAAGGTCAAATAAGAAAAAATGGTTAAAAAATAAAACACTCAATTACACCATTTGCTATTCATAAAAAAGGGTAAGGTGACATACTCTGACCAACCATAGTGATATGTCTGAACAACATACATGTATAAACATAGGAAAAAGAAGGAGAAGAAAAAAAATACAAATAAATAAAGAGCAACCAGTAGCCTAATAAGTGCTCTCCACATTTATCTTCCTTCCTCTGGCATAGATGTGCAGTATTCATAGCTTTGTAGCCATAGTGTATGTCAGCCAAAGTAATGCGTTTAAACAGTTGTAAACATAATGAGAACACAAAAAAAATAAAAAATTGCAAAGCAGCCAGTCGTCCAACTTTATCTTACTTCCTTTAACATAATTAATTAATTGAATGGGCGGCATTTACAACTTTTGTAGTCACAGTGTACATTGTTTACTCACAAGAGAGGACAGTATCAACATAACTGATGTGAGATTAAATCACTCTTACTTAAGTCATGGTTTGTCCTTTGGTACATCTTTTATGATTTTCATTTTCACATAAACTTTGTCCTCTATCCTCTGGGCTTTGAAACTGTCTCTCAGTTCCATTATGTGTGATGCAGAGTTGTGCTGGATAAGAAAGGCCATACCGCCATCTCATCCACGCAGCAGTCACTTGACTTCGCTGAATGCAGATCTGGTTTGTACAACACTTGCGGGGTAATCACAAGGAATATGGTGGTTCCTTTGAACTGGAGAGGACCAGACACCCTCGCATGGCAAAGGACTTCGACACAGTCTTGATAATAATGTACTTTCGCCACAGTGACACAAGGCTTACCATCTGGTTTCTTTGCCTGGAGACTCCTGTGTGATCTATTGATCAGAACATCTTTGTCAATGTTCGAAACTTCTTTCAGTAGTTTAGAGACTGCCACTGGGGTGCTGGTTGTTTTCATTGTCTCCAAATCGTTGCAGTATCATTTGCCACTTCTGTTTTTACTGCTTGTATTTCGGATTTGACAGCCTCAAATTCCTTAGCCAGCACAGTCTTCAACCAAAGCAGTATAACAATGTCTTTTTTCAACGAGGTGAGGATTTCGAGTTTCAGGTCCACCGCCTCCTTGTGGTTATCTGGTTGGGGGGAGTCACTGCTGATAAAACACTCAAGCTTGCGGCTTTAGGCCCAGCAGTGGAGGTTCCTTCAGAAAAAGTATTCTTTCGCAAATTGTTGGCCATTGGTGCGGCAAAACCAAAATTTAAAAAATGAAAATTGAAAATAACGAACTTAGAGCAGTGTTTCAAAGCCTTTTGTGGATGTAAAGTGCCTACACAAAACTTTTAAATCAAATTTCAGCAGAGCTTGTCATGGACACAGCCTACCCCATTGCCTGCTCGCAAGCACCCCCCAGTCTCTTTTAGAAATTTTGATGTTTTTTTTTCACTGTGACATCACCCATTGGTTTGTGGACTTGCGTTTTGAAGCCTCGAGTGTAGCAATTTTACTGTCGCTATTTTGGATTCAAACATCGCGATCTTTGATTTTTGGAGCCAGAAGTGACCATATTTGGTAAATCAAGTGAGAATTGGCGTCATTTCCTCATAGACTTCCATACAATCAGACTTCTTCTTGCAACCAGTGGAGTTTCCCCCTGCTGGCCATTAGAAAGAATGCAGGTTTAAGGCACTTGAGCAGTGGCCTTACTTTTCAGGCCGGGAGCTACCCGCTTGGCTTAAATAGCATTTTATTGAATTTGAATCCAGTGTCAAGTCCACTCATCAAATCTAATTAGGTTTACATTTCAACATTTGCAAGTAATTAAAGGCTGAAATAACTCAACTCAAAGATGTCTACTCATCTTTTGTTGGCAGAAACATAACATTTTTAGTGGGAACTTTTCACAGCCTGTAGCAACAACCTGAAAGTACGATGAGCAGCATAACATAATGGCATGCCGAAGGTCCTGATTCACAACTATGAAGCTGATCAGATTCAAATGTTGATCTGATATGAATCAGTTTAGGAGGAGAGGTGATCAGCTGATCATTTCTCTGTTGGTCTCTGTTGAACTACAAAAACAAACAGGCCACTGATATTGATGTTATAGAGTGATGTGTCTTTTCACTAACTAACACTTTGTGTGAATACAGACAGATGCTTTAATGAGCACATTAACCAGAGAACAGACTATTTTTATTATTTTATTTCAGATCTAATCTGATGCCTGTGTCTGTCATTTTAACCAGATACAGCAGCAGTTAACTAAAAACAAGAAGCTGTTAACTATACTGTATGTTTTCTATTGCTTTGCTAATGAGGACAGAGAAAAGGTTTGATGAGACATTTGTTAGCATCTGAACTTAATGAATCTGGGTATTTTACTGACTGGTAGCCAGATCCAAAGTGAAACCAGCTATCGGAACCCATCCCTATCTGTTCCAGGTATTTACTGGTTTCAGTTCAGTTCAATTCCCTACAAAAAGTCTGTACCAAAGTCTTGTCTCTCAAAGATTCATTATCTTCAGGTAAAGCAGTGCTGAGTAAACTTTTTAAACCTCTGAACCTTTGGCCTTTTTGCTCGGTTACTCCCATTATTTAGAGGCTCATGATATTGTCACTACACAGCATGTTAATTAAATAGTCCACCTTGCCCTATTTTGAACTCTAAATTCCGAACTCTTCCTCTCATACAGAACTAAGATCTTTAAAAATGTCACTTTGTGTGATGTCAGCAGGAAGTATAACGTTGTTGTGCAGACAGCGGGCACAGTAAGCTTTTGTTTAGTCTATATATCTATAATTAGTTACATCTGCATCATGAAGAGTCCAGCTGCATTAGTTGATAGCAGTTCCTGTCTGCACTGTGACCATAGATGTACAGACAACTATGACTGGATTTTGATACTGAAGAAAACCTCCTAACATAATGACTGTGCGCTGATTCCAGCAGGATGTGTGTGACGTCTGTGTTCAGATGTGAGTTATGCATTTTTTAATGCAATAATGCGACTCTGAATAAAATCAATGCAGACTTGATGTTAGCTGTGACAGATCATACTACTGAAGCAACTTTCAAGAGTCTGCATTTTCTGTTCATGCCATCTATAAATGAAAGGAAATTTACTGTTAGGCTGTCTGGAGGGAAATGAAAAATACATCAAACTGCATCCAAAAAAACCCCCCAAAAAAACAACTATGCATGATTCATAGTTTAAAAGCTAAAACTTACAAATACATTTACATGCTCTATACTGTTAGTGTAAACCAAACACAACACTGGATTTAGTCAGTGACAACTCCAAATTACATCTCTCAATGACTTTTTTTTGCAGTTTGACTATTTTAGCTCTACTTTTGGCAAAGACTCACCGGTCTAGATTGAACTGTTACAACCCTGATTTATGTGAAATTATTCAAGGGCAGCATAAATGTGGATTTCCTCTTTAATTTCAGTTTAACAGCAGAAAACAATGTCTAAGTAGTTCTGTCCTCCTGAGACATTTCCTTTAAGCCAAAGTCCTTTCAGGGGGTTGAGTGTTTGTCTCAATACTGATTACACTGAAGTAGATACACACACAAAACAGGAAAGAATTAATAAGATGAAGGCAAAATAGCAGCAGCAGTGAAGTGAGTCTTTTTCCTGCACTCAAAATGCTGACCTTGAAGTTAAAAAGAATAATGGTATATTAATGGAAAGGACTTGTGGATTGGAAGTAGTGCGCACACCACACACAATAGCTATCTGGCTTTAACACACGCACACACACACATAGAGAAAATGGTGGAAACATAAACAATTGGCCCAAGCCAGCTGAGGGGAGTTTAAACACAGGCTCGTAATGGAGCAAGTGATTCTAGCTCGGCCAAACCTTTTGAAGCTAATCATCTGTGAACTCTGCGATTCACTGATTTAATGACTGAAATAATATAAGGGCATCCAGCTCCTCATCTGTGCAGCAGACATACACTGCAGTGAATGTGCACGAGGCAGTTCTGACGCTGTTTGTGTTTTCTCTGCTTCCATGCGTTCTTCTGGAAAAATGGCGAGTTAAATGAGGATGTAAGTTTACATAAAAATACCACATACTACAGCGAAAAATTCAATCTATAAATACTTAAGACTAATTTAATGGTTCACCTTTGAATCGCTCGAGGAGATGTCGTCCCACATACCAGCACGCTGTCTCGAAGTTGGGGAAGGGGGTGAGAGATTTGACCTTTAGCCGCTTCTCGATTTCATACGCTCTGTGGAGAATAAACCAAGCTGCTTCAGCTAAACATTGTCATGCGTTGCCAACAGGTTTATTGCAACAAACTATGCAATTCACAAGGTATTTCCAAACGTCAAGAATTCATAAACAGATGGAATTTGGGAGTAAAAAACAAGGTCTAAATGAGGACGTAGTGGAAACTACTATGTAAGAACAGCCTCACTAAATCCCCCCGAATTAAAAATGAACGTCTGCAGGAGCCATAGTGGCTCACAGCGATTAAAACCAAAAAAAAAAGCTAATTACCAAACACAACGATAACAAGGCAGCATAAAGGATGAATGTGTGTGTAATAAGACAGGTGTCCAAACCTCATCTGCATCTCCACACTCAGGTTGTGGACGAAGTGTCCAGAGAACGCCAGGCAGTCGACTGGAGTCAGTATTGCATTGATCCAACCTGAGGAGACGATCACATGTCAGCCAAGGACAAAACTATATCATTACTAATAACTAAGATGATGTTCATTAATTCAATATATTCTATGAGGGGAAAAAAATCATTATTAATTGTTGCAATTTATTTGTTAATTGTAACCCTCCTTCCCTAATCATTTACATTATTTTATCTCCTTGTTTACTTATTTACCCTTTGTACCATTATTACCATTCTGTACAATTCTGAAACGGTTTTTTTTTGTTTGTTGATTGACTGATGTAGATGTTCTTAACTACATGTTGCTCAGTCTGTATGGGCTTACAAGCCTGTAGATAACCACAACAACCAAGACGATCACCTAACACTGATGGACAATTCCACAAATACAAAAAGCAAAACAAATTCTAAATACCCTATTTACATAACACAGATGTCCCAGTTATCAGGAATTTTCTAGCTTCAGTGATTTTCACCTGAATGTAGTATTAAACATTGTATGATCCCAATAAGGTTGTGATTTGTAGTCAATGTGCTATTTTCAAATAGCCTTTCACTGTACACGTAGAGTACATAATTATGCTCCCTCTAATGTTCTACCATCAGACATTATTGTAACTGCTGACTTCATGCGACCCACATTTTGTTAATTATCCATGGAAATAAGAAAATCACACCATCAAACTAGATACTAGAAAAAATACGAAGGAACATCACAAAAAGCTGCAGTTGTGAAATGTTTCAATTGATTGAACCCTGATCATTCTCTTTAGAAAAAAAATATCTGTCAATCTTTTTAAAATAATTGATTAATACTTTAGAATAGCATGTCAGAAAAAAGGGGTGATACACATCAGTGTTTCTCAGAAAATAATCTTCAAATACCTTTTTTAGCCTAAATGACAGTCCAAAACTTAAATATGTTTTATTTCCAATGATATAAAAAAGCAAAAAGCAGCAAATCTTTACATTTGAGAGGCTAGAACCAGAAAATGTTAAATGTTCAACTATGAATCTTTTTTTTTCAATTAATTTTCTGACATTTAGCTAATTGAATCATTGACTCATCTTTTCAGCACTGAACGTTACATCGGTTCCAATTGAAATGTGTTTTTTCGATCATTTTATACACATTTGGTATCTTTGGAAACTCTCGGATCTCCACTAGAAATTAAACATGTGTTTGACATAATGGACCCGTCTTTTCTCTTAGATCACATTGAGGTATCTTCATGATGACATGAGTGCAGTTCTGACCTGATGGGATGAACAGAGTCTGGCCTTGCTTCAGAGTGCATTTGTAACACTTGTCCACCTGGTCCGCAAAGAACATTTCGCTGTGATTGGACGATGACCTCCAGCGCTCGTATAGAGACAGGTTGGCAGAGGTGGGCTTGATGAGGAAGAAGATCTTTTCTCCCTGCAAATACAAGGCAATCAGATTTTCTGGCACCATCATCACATGAGAGATGGAAGTGTAATGTATTCCACATTTCCTCTTGAAGACCCCTTAAAAATTCAGAATAAAATCTTCCCAAAGAAAATGAGTACAGAATAAACTGAATTCTCATCCTATCAGAGGTAGATCACACTGACTGGCTGATACATATTTTTATTACGAAGACACTTCTGGCCCAACATACTGTTCTAACCAGAACTGTGACAGACCTTTAGGACGTGGTACCAGACGGAGGCGCCACCGCACTCGATGTGGAAGTCTGTGTAGCTGTCTTTGACACAGATGAGACAGTATTTGGTGACTTTTGGCTTCCCCAGCAGAGCGTCATCAGGCCAGTAGTTTTCTACCCAAGACAACCGCCGCACAATCTGGGGACTCTCCACAATACTGTTCATCCTGTCCCAGAAAAACAGAAAAAGAAATGAGTACCATGGATTTTCCAGACTGGCAGCTTTATAAGCCAGATCTCTTTTTTTTTTTTCGAAACTGCATTTCAAACTTCGCCGTCAGATGCAGAGCGCGTACCTTGCATCAGAGAATTCCAGGTTGATGACGTTTAACACTTTCTTTCTGTTCGTGCTGTAGTAATAATCGACAAACTCTTTGAGCTTCATCTTGCTGTCAGTCTGTTTGGTGACATCAACGACGTCCACGCCAACATCAGGACCTGAGATAAAACAGAGGACATAGAAGATATGATAAAACCAGCGGAGGAAAAAATAACCACCTACAAGCAAAACATTTTGTTTCGACAGGAAACTGTTAAACAACAGACAAAATATGTCTGTTGCAGTATACAGCTGATCTCATCACAGAGCACAAGGTCACAGGGGAAATATAGAACAGATGCGCCCCCTATTGAAATTCATTCACTACCATATAATATCCCTGAGATTCTTTGAAGGACAGAAATGAAAGTGTATTGCTGGCCACCAACTAAAACACATACATCAAATACAGTGTACACTAAGGATGTGCATACACACTGCATACAAAGTACTAGCATTGACTTGTTTGCATTTACTCAAAGTTATTGTATTATTTCATCTTGATTTGTTGTCCCCCCTCGCATTGCTCATGCTCTTATTATTTAAACACTGCCCAATCTACCTATGATGTGCTTTGTAGTTAAAGATATATTCATTTTGTTATGAATAGCATTAGTATGGTAGCAGCATTAGAATTAGTAGTTGTGTATTTATAGCAGTGATAGATGCACTTGAGTACAGGAAGGAAAATTAGAAATACCACACTAAAAATACTCCATGACATGTAGAAGGTCTCATTTTGAAAAGTAAATAGTAATTATAGCTGTGAAACAAATATAGCAGAGTGCAAAGTGAAATAAAGTGGCATGGAAATCCTCAAATAAAGTATCAACAGTGCTTGAGTAAATGTACTTGGCTACATTTCACCACTGCTGGAACTCAATGGTAAAAGTTGCAAAGATTTACTGTAATAATACAGGAGTACTAGAGTTCTAGAAACAGTACTAGTAGTATTTTTAGTGGTTGTATCAGCAGCATTAGCTGAAGTAGTGATAGTTTTAGAGAGCTGCAACGATTAGTTGATTAGTCAATTGACAGGCAACTACTAATGAATTTGTTTTAGTCATTTTTTAAGCAAAAATGCAAAAAGCTTGCTGTTTTCGACTTCTCCAATGTGATGTCTTCATGCTTTTCTTTGTCAAGCATGATTGTAAACTGATTATCTTTGGGATTTGGACTGTTGGACATAACAAGACATCTGGGAAATTGTAACGGTCATGTTTCACTAATTTCTCTCATTATATAGACCAAACTATTAATCGACTGATCAGGGAAATAAACAGCAGATTAATTGATAATGAAAATAATCATTAGTTGCAGCCATAAACTTCCACTTGATAGTAGTAGTTACTGTAGTAATTGCAGTAGAGGTGGTGATAGTATAAGTGAAAGTAGTAAGACAGTGGTAACACTAGTACTGTAGTACAATAGTAGCAGTAGCAGTAGTATTAGTGATGATAATTGCAGTAATAGTTTTAGTAACAGTAGTAATAGTAGTGGTAGTGGAGTTGCAGTAGTGCACTAACAGCAGCAGAAGAATTAGGTGTGGTTGTAATAGTAAAAGTACAAATAGTATTTAAAGTAGTGTCTGGGTGGTAGTTATAGGAGAAGTGGCAGTACTAGTTATTACAGGACTAATAGTGGTAGTACCAGCAGTAGTGGCTGTAGTTATGGAAACAGTTGCAGTAGTAATAATTAAAGTGGCAGTAGTAGTAGTATTAGAAATAGTAGTAGTAGCTGTTATAGAGGTAAGTGTTAGTAGTACTGTCACTAGTATTAGTAGCCATAGTTTTATACATCCCGCTAATTCCAGTAATACTAATAGTACCAGCAGTAATAGTGGTTGTGATAGTAGTACAGGTGGTAGAAGCAAACATTGCAGTACTCCACTGGCAGCAGGAGTAATACATATAGCAGTAATACTAACAAAACTAGGAGTATTCAGAGTAGTATTAGGGATAGTGGTTATGTGAGTAGTTGCAGCAGTAATAGCAGTAGTAGTCACATTAGTGAAAGTAATAGTAGTGGTTGTAGAAGTAGTTGCAGTAATTGTAGTAACTTAAGTAGTAACTTTTGTTTTTGGTAGTAGTTACAGTAGAAGTAACAGTAGCAGTGATTTTATAACTTTATAGCAGTGATGGATGTAGTACCAGTAATAGTAGTAGTAACTGTCGTATAAGTCATAGCAGTAGTGCAGTAGCAGTAGTACTAGATATTGCAGTAATAGTGAGATCATTACAGCTCTTACCAACGTAGTTCTCCACATCACTGATGTAGAAGGTGGGAGCCGGCATGGACATGCCCAAACCGTCTTTCTTCTGCACCAGGATGGGCTCGTTGAAGCCGTTCTCCTCCAGGTAATCCATGGACAGCTGACTGCCGCTTAGTTTCACCACAACATCATCCGCACTGGAACACACACACACACACACACACACACACACACAACAGTGAATGACAGGGCTCTGTGATAAATGAAAAGCAATTAACTGGCTTTACATAAAATGAGGAAATTACATGACTTTTGAAACTGTGATCAAATCTTGAAAAGTTATTAGACAGTGCCCCCTAGTGGGATTATTTAAATGTGGAGTAATACTGACAAAAGGGCAATATTCAAGAGTCCTTAATGAAATTCCATGTGACAAAATCAATATGAATAATTTTTATTATAACTTATTTTGTATTATAATTATAATTTATTAAAAACTTAATTTAATAGATGTGATTCATATTAGAGTGTGTCAAGTAACTATTTTAATTATACAGAAGATTGTACTCTCATTTTATCTCACATTATTACCCAATTTGTGGTGTAGACAGTTGTGCAGTTCAATAATGAGTTCTTCAAAGATAGTAAAATGCGTGTTTACCTTGGAAATGTCCTACTGCGAAGCTCCTTTATGAAAACCTGACTGCCATTCTGAACAGCTTTGATATCTGTGCTTTGTCCCATATCATGTTTGCTCCAGTTCTTTTTCTTTTTCACTGAAGAGCAAAAAAAAAAAAGGGAGTCAACATTTCCTCACACTGCAAGAAAGTACTTTAACAAACAATTTTAACCCATATTCAAGACTTAAATGTTGATTTCCTTGACAGTTTCATCTGTTTTGAAAACTTTCAGGTCACAGAAGTTGAGAGGATGTTTCACTTCCGATCTTTTGTTTGTTAAGACAAGTGATAGCACAAAGGTCAGTGCAAGTGCAAGGCTACTACGTACATGTGGATTTGCCGTGGGTCTTCTCGCAGTTTGGACAGTGATATATATCAATATCTGGAGCGTCATCTTCATCCACTTCAACACAGCTGAAACAACACAACAACACCGTTTAATGTACAGGAATGCCACCTTAAACAACCTATTTTCCAAAGCATGCACAATAGCAGGTTAGATTTTTGAATGTGTATTTTTCTTTCTTCCAGCCAGCCTTTGGTGTGTTTAACTGCAGTGCAAAAGTCAACTTTCCCGAAAGAGACTTGAAACTTGACTGAGTTTCTTAATCTGTAATCACGGTGACATCATGTCTGCTTTCGTTTTTGTCGCAGTTACAAAAATGATCATGGGAAGGTCATACATTTGTAATTACTCCAAAAAAACATCAAATATCTCAATCATCATATCAATTGATTTTTTTTGTACCAGGGTGACAAGATTAAAAAACAGTGGCTGTCTAGAAGATAAAACACGTTAAAAAATCTACAACCAAGCATAGACTGGAGCAATTTAACAGTTTGTTAATTGTAGTAAGTGCGCAAAAAACACTGAAATAGTCCTTTAAAAGTGATTCACGGTCCATACTAAAAGACAGCTAAAGGGCATAGAGTACAGGACAAAGGGACAGAGGAGGACAGCACAAGAAGTACAACAGACAGTAGACTATAAATACCACTCTACACACTGAGGTTTACAGTGCTGCTGCTGAGAAAGGAAGTGCTGGTTGAATTAACACGAGGCAGTTTGACTCAGTTCGGGCCTTTCATGGTGTAATGATTTCAACATTTGACTATTTGTAGTGACAAAAGAAACATAAAATTTTTTTAAAAAAAAGCAAAAAACAAAGCAGCAGCATTGTGGACAAGTGATAACACAAAAACAATCAAGCTGACTGATGTGAAAACAATGCGTTTGCCTTGTTCGACATGATGACAGTGAACGTGCAGCTCGTTCCACTGTTTCAAACAGCAGCTGTCATGGTCTCTTGCACAAGCAAATTCCTCCCATTTGGAGCCGCTGCTCCCAAACTCAATGAACTGGGAGTTTCCCAGAATGTTTTATTTTTTTCCCCAGGGAACTCCACAGCTTTACTACACAACCTACTCGCTTTCACTGGAGGCAAACACAAGAGCGGGTGGGTGTGTGCGGACATAGTGAAAATGCCTGTTGATGACATCCTTGACTTGGTGGCTTGGAGGAGAACTAAATTCGTACTAAATATGTTATGTGAGGACAGTGAAGACATTCTTACTGAAAGATTTTTGTTGTACAAAAGAAGAATTTTAAGGTAGCAGAACATTTCAGATGAGAAGTGTTAAAGTTGAGATAAATTGTGTCCTCCGGGTGTTCTGCCGTTAAATGTCACAGTAGATGTACGTACATGGTTGAGACGGGTTTTTACGTAGGAGTTAGTTCTTTTTCAGGAATACTGAGAATTATACAAACATTTCATCTTGAGTACAGTGAAGCTGTGACACAACTCCACGCTAATCCTGCTAACAAATTTCTGTCTGAGACTTAACAAACAACACAGGATCAGATTACTAACATTATCTTCTCGACACTGTCTTGTTGGCTTCAGAACTGATTTTATCAGCATTTTTTTTGAAAACCTGAGCCAGGTCGAAACCCTGAACACATCTGACTTCTTTCATCTTGTTATGAGCTGCAGTGCAACGTCTTCCTCGAGCGGTTGTGAAACTGACTACTCCTCTACAGAGACTGATAAAATATCATACAATAACTTTTCAACATTTTATGACATAATACATAGAAATGTATGTCCATCACTATTATATTATTAAAGATCTAAATGTATAGGCTTTGTCATACACTCTGTAACACAGTTTAGAAACGTGTATATTAAGACTGTCACTACTACATTTTTAGAAAATCTCATTCAAACAAATTTGTACTATCATGTAATCTGTTCACATTGATTCGAATGCACCCGCATAGCCAACATATTCTTAACTTAGCTAACGTTAACACAAAGCAATTGAATTTATAAATGATTAGGTGTCATGATAATCCATTCAAACTAGCTCACTAATTTTATCCATTTTGTGTTAGCTGAGAGGACAACAGCATGTTCAACATACTTGGAATTTTGAGTTCAAACTGATAATTACATTTTTTTCCTTCCACATATGTAACATAGTGATGTCATCAGGGTCATCTCAGGTTAGGGTTGCAACACTTGCGGCACAAGACACAAGTGACTTGCATTATAGGAAGTGTAGGATCCAGCAGGTTTTGGAACGTGACCATTACTAAGGATATCTCAAGCTCTTCTGCTTTTCTGCTATCTATTGTGCATGCATCTATGTCACTATGGTGTTATCTCATATCTCTGGGTTGTTACATAACATACCTCTACCAGCAACACATATAGTATATATACAGTTGATTCTATTTTCAAATACGCAAGCACAATCCTGCACCTTGCTGTACTGTAATTCCTGCTTGTCTACAATCAACTATCCAATGAATTTCTAATAAAAATAAAGGATAAAATTACACTCCTGAGCATCTCACATAATTCCTAGATTAAAGCACTTGATTTGACTCAGTCCCAGATTTTTGCCTTCTGGTCAAGCTAAGCAAGGAGTTAAGAATTAATACTGATAAATAATAAATGCAATGAAATATGACTGGCTATAAACATCATAAAACAAATATTCAAGTCTGTATTGATACCAACTCTGTAAACAAATAGTTTTCTGGATTCAGGTGGCTTGTGTGCAACCACATACAGTATCTGTGGACCAGCATGGTCATTATAACACATTATAACACTAAAAATAACACAGAAGTTCAAACAACAACAAACGATGGAACTTTTTGGAAGACGATAGAAGGACTGCTACGATGCAAGAGGTGAGGGTCAGGGTGAGAGTTTTTGATAGACTTCCTAACTTGGCTTAATCTCACGTGCCAGAACCATCAGAGAGGTTGTCCTTGGAAAATGTTTGCAAGAGGGCAGGCTCTTTCAAAAAATACTTGGCATGTGACTGGATGAGCCATCTGTCTATCACAGTCTGTGACCATCTTACCATGCAAGGCAGCTGGATTCATGACACTGATTGGTCCGAACCATCGGTGGTTTGGATACAAGCGCGAAACCTGAAGCCTGACAAGATGGATTCTCGTGTGATCTCATGATGTCGTGATCTCACAAATCCAGGTGCCTCACAAGGTAAAACCTGGCTAGAGAAGTGGTGAAGTGGACAACACAAGTGTCGTTGAAAATTTATTATTTAGTAAAACATTAACTACTTTTTACAACAAAGGTAAAACTAGTCTGTTAAATACCCTGAAACTTTTGTGTTCTTTCACCTCCAATGATACTGCAATGTCAATAGTTTCCTGTTAACAAGATGTAACATGAAAGTGCTCACTTGTAGTAACAAAATCATTACCAGTTCAGTTACATTCAGCTCTACAGAGTGCATTAGTGTCTTTTAACTCATTGTTTTAGTTTGACGTATTGCAACTTTCGAGTTTTGGTTAAAAGCTTTGCTAACACATTAGCCATATCAACTATACAAGGTCAAACGTGTGTGATTTTTATCTTATTATGGAATTCTGTCCCCCAAACAGAAAGACTGATAATTGCAGATTTAAGATTTTACACAAAGCCATACTATAACTTTAATTTAAATGTGGTCCACAGGGCTCAGTAAAGACTGATAGCTACCTCTCTCCAAAATGCAAACATAACCTCTGCATATGCGGTTCTCATTACTACAATATAGTTTTAGGTGTTAGAAACAGTTTTATCTTTGCTACTGGCCCAACAAAGCTTCCACCCAACTGTGTTCACAATGACAATCAGTAAAAAGACAACACTTTCAGTAAGTTCAGCTAAACTCACAGCCAGTGGTGATAAAAATAAACAGTGTGAAATAGCTCAAACAGCCAAACAGTTAGCACAGTGTAGCCTACCTTGCAAGTGGCAGTGCTAGCACAGCAACCTCCATCATCACAGCTATATGTTTGGCTAAATGCAATATATATTAAATTGGGGGCTACATTTCCTCCTGGTTTTATAGCATTTCCAAATGAGTAAAAATTAAATATAAAATCCAACCAGAGGTGAAGACAAATTCCAACTAATTAAAGTGATGTTTGCGTGTATATCAATCACTTGACCCTTGCCTCGCAAGCCAAAGTGGAGCCTAAACTTCCTCTGTGCCGTTTTGGAAAGTGGGCTAATATTAGCTGATTGGTCTATAAAAGCAGAGACAAATTAAAAAGAAAATAAAACAAAAAATCAACAACTCATATCTTGGGGGATGAATCTGTGTAGTAATGATTTAGTTAAAAGTGAATGAGGAATGATGAATAAAGGAGATTTCAAAATAAGGATACTCTTAAGCCCTTCAGCCACTGTATAGTAATTTGAGAAGAGTAAGCTGTAGTAGTGCTAGCAAATAGCTACTAGCTAGCACGCAAAGACAGTTAGGAGTGATATGTAACAATTTGTTACCTGGTACACACCAGGTAATGTCAACTATTGTGCACACAATAGTGGTGTGGAAAAGAACAAGCTACTGCCTGGAAATAAAATCTATCAGGTGTGTCAGGGAAATTGTTTGTTGCTAGTAGGGCTAGGTATCATTCAAAAAATTTTTATACCAGTACCGGTACTGATACCTTGACTTCCATACCAGTTCCTGAACAATACTTTTTTTGATACCAATTTTATAAAATCCATTAAGACAAGGCGAAAATATATTAAAATATCGAAGATGATGATATTGCCTATCGTTTGACATGAAAACAGTGGTGGTTCAGCGGCTTGCGAACAGCTGCTAACGTAGCAAAGCAGTCTCTGTGTGACCAATGCTTAATGTAACACAGCTAATGTTAGCTAACATTAGCTGAGACTCACAAGACGCTGTTGTCAGCCATTCGTCAGTCGCCGAACCACCACTGTTCTGATGTCAAACAATCATCATCTTCAATATTTTAATACAGCTTCATCTTGCTTACCTACAGGTTACATGTTTTGGTCCAACCTCCTGTTACTAATGTAGCTGCTGTAGACACTGCTACTGCCTCCACTGCTGCCTCCGCCATTGCCATTTATGTTGGGAGGCAACAGCCAGATGTTACGGACAACTCCGCACCCACTAGGTATCGAAATTTGGTAACAGTATTGAAGTTTGGTACCCAGCCCTAGTTGCTAGTCAGAAACAGCAGATACATTACACATGTCTATACTAACCGATTACAAGGTTGTTTCTCAGTCATTGCTGCCAGGTGGGGCTGACCAAAACGCTTCAATGCGTTGATCGTTGCCATGGTAATAGACAGCAAAATCAGTATTCGAATACTTTTTTTTCCCCTTTTAACCCCTTGAAAAATAAGAATTAGCCCAGTGAATAAGAATTAGCTTATTGAAATAACCCAACATTAATCATTATGAATAACTATTCATCAGCTCTTCTCAAACAAGGATATTTAAAACTTTCAGATGTATCTTCCAATTTAATACTAGCTCTTGTGAAACCTGTGAAAACTTGAGTGCCCAATGCAACATCATAGCATGTGACTTACAGCTAGTTTGGCAAGATGTCCAAAAAGTCAAGCATCTGGAATAATTTCAAAATTTGTGAAGATGACCCCTAAATAGCTGAGTGCCAGATATGCCAAAAGAAACTGCCATATCACAAATCTATGAGTTTGTCAAATCACCTGAATAACTCAAGTAGCTTCTCAGTTGTACACGCCACGTATTATTTGTTTTCCAATTATGGCTAATGTTGGCACGACTTGCTAACAGCCTAGCTTAATGTTACCAACCATGGCTAATTGTTATCTGTTATTGTAGGTGCATCGACTGAAACCACTGGCACCTCACAAAAGACACTTGATTCAATGATGAAGAAGCCCATTACAGATAACCGAAAGCGAGCCTTAACTGATGCTGTAGTCTCATTCATTGCTGAAGACATGAGGCCTATCAATATTGTGGAAGGGGAAGGACAGTTTATGAATACGCTGGAGCCAGGGTACACTTTGCCTTAGAGATTATCACCTGTGCGCTGACAGCTTGGCATAATGACATGCAGGACAAAATATGTAGCGACATCAAGAAGTGTTCCGCACTCCGTTTAACAGACATGTGGACCGGTCAACAAATGAAAGAGTACATGACGGTGACAGCTCATTGGATAAACAGCAACTGAGAAATTAAGAGCTATGTGTTGGACACCAAGTCCATGGAGAAGACTCACACAGCAGAGAATATTGCATAAAGACTCAGAGAGGTGGCTGGGACATATTCTGCACAGCAATGCAGCGAACATGGTCCTGTGCGCCGAGATGCTGCAGCAAGAGGAGTCGTGGGGAACAGTCATGCACTGTGCTGGACACACACTCCAGCTTTGCATCAAAGCGACACTTAAACACAATCCTGTATGCCTTACTGTGAAAAAGTGCCAAAGCAACTGCTGCATTAAAAGAAAAGCAGAAAATACAGCAAGTCTCAGAGCACAAACTCATTCAAGATGTCCCAACACATTGGAACTGCTTTATGCTGTGTTTAGTGTCTTTGTAAGCAAAGGTGGCCCATTTCAGCTGTCCTGTCTGACCCAAATGTCACCAGAGGAGCTGATCTTACACTGGACCTGACAACAGCCCAGTGGGCCATAGCAGAGGAAACTGTTGCCATCCTTAAGCCTTTTATCACCCTGACTGAACTCTTGTCACGAGAAGAAAATGTGTCCTTGCAGCAGTCAGTGCTAACAAATGTCAAAAGAAGGAATCTTAGAGCGCAAGAGGATGACAGCAGCACCACCAAAGCTCTGAAAAGTAAACTGGCAGAGGAAATTGAAAGGAGGTGGCGAGTGTCAGACATGAATGAAGCTAGTATCCTCAGCGCAGCCATTCACTCCTGCTTCAAGGAATTAAATTGGCTATCCGACGAGGGAAAGGAACTGGTGTACATGGAGGTGACCACATTGACTGAACACTTGGTCATATATGAGCAAGAGGGAGCATCAATTTGATGAGGATGAAGGAGGTATTGCATCAGCTGCACCAAAAAAGAGGGCTAAAACTTACAAAGAGCGAGAAATAGAGTTCCTCCTGTCCATGGATGACAATGGAGAAGCATCTGACAGAGAAGTGACTGTCACTGCAAAGAAGGAACTGGAGGACTTTTTAAAAGACAGGTCAGAGACAGATTCCAGCCCTCTTGAGCGGTGGAGACGATATACGGACCATTATCCACAGCTGGCAACTGTTTCCTTTGCATCCCTGCCACTTCAACCTGTTTGGAGCGCATTTTTTTGAAAGCTGGATTTATTGTAAGCAAATCAAGAAATTCCTTGTTGCCAAAGAATTTGGACACGTTGGTCTTTCTGTCACACAACCTAAAGTGGGTTCAGCACTAATATGCTCATATCAGTCAAAGCTCCAGGTATGCTAGTTTGTGTTAAAGGTTAGACCACAGATGCTATTTTTGTTAGGTTCTAATTAATGCTTTTGCTTTGACCGGATATGGTTCTTTATTTAGTTTGATCATGCGCACTGAAAGTGAAGGTTTGATTTTCTTTATTGCTAGGCCTACATTCTTTTTGTTCATGTTAATCCTAAGGCAACACAAGCAATGCAGTTAATTACTTAAGACTTCATGTAAAGGTCTACAATGACAAAGGCCTTATTTCTTTTTTCTTTTCATGAGCAACCAATTTCACTTTGATTTATTTATTTCAATTTATTTCAATAAAAAGGAAATACCTTGAAGTACAATTTTGCCTTTGTCTCTCAATAGCATAATAATTAATTAGAATAACAACCTTATGATAGCGAAATGTGATAAAGACATAATTAATTAATAACAGCAAGTTGGAAGAAAGTTAACAACATATAAGCAATTTCATTTTTATAGTGTAAGGCTGTAATTTATAATTTATAGTGTAAGGCTATAATTTATTTGATTATTGCACAGTATGTGCCACGTCCCCCCCAAACACACACACAGTCTGTCTCCAGCTAATCCACTTGAAGTCCACTGCTTTATGGACTTCAAGTCAAGACAGATTCATAAGTACTTTTGACAAACAGGAACAACCTGCATGTTATTTGTAATATTCCGTGCTATAAATCTCTTGATTACATGAAGTTGTGCAAACAATTTACATGTTAATTATATTTTATACCCCGTTCAGTGTCCGTGCCAAATGTTGCCTTATATGTGCTGTGTGTATTGTGCAAATATGTATCTGTGTAACTAAAGTGGCTATATATCTATCTGTCACCAGGATAGTCCATAGAGGTGAATCGTAGACTGCAGAGAAACAGAAAATGGAAGGAAATGGCTGTATAAGCATATTACTTCTGGAATCAAGTACTGCCATATAGTATGAAGCTTTCTGCAACAGGAAGGGTCCAACATTGTACCACGATAATCTTGGATATGATCAACCAAATTAAAATTGAGATAAAATAAATGTGCACCTCCATTTATGGTGTTTTCTATATTTAGAAATTGATGCTGTGTCCAGTGAGTGTGATAGTTCAAGGCCAAGAAGAACAGTGTCTCCACTGACTGTCAGAAGTGAAAAGTGAAAAACATCATATTTTCTATCCTTGACACACATCGACATTTATAGCGGGCCATGTTTATATCAACAGTTCCTCATGATTTGTACTGTGTCATATTCATATTGACTTGTGCCTAGTATTACATAAGTGATGGTGATGTAATTAGGGTTCATTGTTTTAGTTTCAGTTTACTTCATAAAAATCAGGGAATTTATGGGGGGTTGTTTTTTTTTATTAAAGATGAGTGAAATTTGATTTTTTTAATTTAACATCTTACAGCAGGAATGTTTGGCTCCAAATCCATTTGAATAAATCAGTCTGCTTATTGTAAAATATTTGGGTATTCTCTAGTAAAAATCAGTAAAACACTGTAAACAATGGCCCTGTACCTGATGCATTCGTCTCCACATGTGTCTTGGGTGACCACTTGTGATCTGATCTCACTTAGCCGCTAATAAATATGCAAATAAACTCTTGCATCATTTCCATTTGCAAAAGCCAAATTCATTGTTGTTTTTAACTGGTGAGAGGACCAGGCGTCTGTGTAACCTAAGTCCAAAGCTGTGTTCAACTTGTTTGCTAACAGGATAAACGAATATACAATGCATTGTGCCCCCTCACGAAAATCAAATGCTCCTCCTATTGATTTGCTCTAGCGCCACGTCTGAACATATATATATAACAAATATGGAGTTACATGCAGCGATCCCCCCGCTACTGCCTCTCCATACTGTGAGAGAGACACTGCATTTACGCACCAGACACAGCAGCAGAACTTCACTGATTCTTCATACATTTATTTCAGGATCTAATATTAATTAATGTTCTGTGTTCTTCTACACATCCAAAAGGTCAGCTGTTACACACACACAGTCCAGGTTCATACTGTGAAATTGTTTGGAGTAAAGCAGCCATCCTCCTGATAAATCCTGAGCTCATTATGTCGAGCAGCACTGCAAAACTAAAAACTGTAGTTAACTTGACAGGATAGAGGAAACTATCCAGGGGAAACAAAACTTAACGTTTAGCCTTGGAAATATTTTTTTTAGACAGAGCGAAAAACAAGTTCTTTTCTGGTTTTAGTTTAATTTCTATTCCAATTGCTGATTTGAAGACGAAAACGGGTCAGAAAAATGGGAAGTGGATATTGTTTTGTTTTTTTAATTCACATGAAAAACAGAAAAACAAAAGGATGTATTTATCCTGCTATTAAACAAGTTAAAGCTTTGGATGGAGGGAGTCAGCAATACCCTTCCTGTGCCTAGTCTGCCAGAAAATAGAGGACGTCAATTGAGAAGGCGGTCCTTCAATGTGGCCCAGGACACACTGCATTCACACTGCTAAAAGAATGTAGCCACATGCAGCCCAGACCACTTCCGAATGTGGTATGAAGGATCGGATCTCAATGCATCCTCAGTGCGTCTTGGGTGCGTTCACACCTGTAATTAGAACTGTCCAATTGTGATTAGATCACCCAAGACACATGTTAATGCCAGGTGTGAACCAATCAGTCTTCCATTTGAGCCTATTTAATGTGTCTGTTACAGCTCTTTGGTCATCTTTCAAGTTTTATTTTGGTCTGTCCCTGGAAGTTACTGTTTTCTTTTAGAATAGAATTGCAAAGGAAATAGGATTTCACAAAAAGCTAGTGGGCCAACATGAGAAGACTGTTGGGGTTTTAATAAAATGTTGATATTTCTGAATAAGTAGTTGGAAGTGTATGACAGAATTTTATTTTACAGGCACCCTCACTGTTTGGCCAACCAAGGCCAGGGTACTTGCTCTAAAAAAAGCTGTATTGATGTCTTGATGGATTCATTGACTGCTTTTACATGGACTTGAGCATCCCGGTTATTATCAGGTTTTTGAAGTATCCCATTTTTGTGTTTACACATGTAAACATCATATCCCAATTTCAGAAACCTGGATAAGCCCTTATCCCGGTTTTAAGAAACCTGATTATTCTAGCTGGAGTACTCCGACAGAAACCGGGATACTGTTGCATGTGTATCTTATATCGGTTTCTGACTGCTGCTGACTACCTGCCAGGTGCAGCTTCAGTCAAGTGATGAAACAGAAACACAAACAATGGCCGCAACGAGAGCGTCTCACTTCTGGAGCAATGAAGAAATGGAGTTTTGTCTTTCGGTGATGAAAGAATTAAATACACTTGGCAGTTTAGATGGGAGAAAGCATCAAAACACTGGTAAAAGTGGAGGACATGTTTAATATTTATCACTCTTTTCTCTCATTGCTGGCAATAAGGTAGATAAGCCAAATCCGCAACGCCATATTGGCATTTAATAGTGACAAACCCACAGACAATAGTCATCCAACTCTACAGAGCTTTTTAGACTTTTTAGCTCATTGTTTCGGTTTAACAGCACATTTACGATTTTGGTTCAGCGTAATTGGCCTCACCAAAAGAAGGCAGCTGTTTTCAGCAAGCAAGCTCTAATAAACCCACTGTACACTATTTTGACCACACTTGTATGGAAATTACCATTGCCCATTGCAATTGCTCAATTACCAGAGCCAACAGTAGTTGCAGTATGTGTGTTCCTAAATCAGCCATTGGGGGCAGTAATGAGTCCAATCCGCTGAAGCAGATGCTGCACTACAAAATAAACTTGGACAATGGCATACATCTGATACTGTCTCTTACACAGTAGATGAGACAATCCCTGGATCCCTACTAGAGACCAAAGCACACATAAAAGACTTGTGAATAATGAAATTCCACTAGTCTGATGGTCAGAGACACAACTTTAATAGGATGGTAATCTTGCTTTGCTGCTGGAGGTGTAAGTAGACAACTCTTTGCTAACACATTGGCCACTACAACTTTAAAAGGTGAAAACATAGAGAGCTGAAGTGCTGAGGTCACTTCTATGCTAGCTGTTGGTCTACTGGCTTCTGTAACTCAACATAATCTCTCTTTAAGGGTTTCTTTCATCTGTCTTTCTAAAAGCATGGAACATGTTCCTGGGGTTTATTACTCATAATCTAAGTGATCATCATCTACAACAGCATTTGGTATTAGAAGTTGAAACTTTTTTTGATTATGACAAAGTTAGTCCGCAATTAATTTGCAAGCAACTGCAGCTCCCATAAGGTTTTTCCAGCATGCATATTATACTGTATGTCATCATTGCTGTTTCTCCCTTTTCCATGGTATCCACCCACGCTCTTTTCTAATGTCATCTTTCCAAATTTTTAACTGCAATTTCTGCTGTCATACGTTTATTTATAGTTCATTCAGTATACATAGCACAGCAGGTAGAGCAGAACAAAAGGTTTGGAGTCAATCAAATATTAGCAGACACAGTTACAGTCCACTATTTCTGAATGCATAAATGTAAAGTACTAAGTACACTTTCAGACATTTGAATATGTCTGAAAGTGTACTTAGACATGATATGACATTACCTGGTGGGCAGGGCAAATTCTTCCTTCTTGCTTTTAACAATAAGTGACAGTGAATGCTGTCTAACAGAGAGCAGACCGCTGTAGGGCACGCAAGATATTTAGGCAAAGACAAAATTCAGTGGTAAGACCTGCTTTCACCCCTGGAACTGGTTAATGAATGTCGTTGACAAAACTCAAGACGGAAAGACTGATTTGAAAGGAACTGGTGATCTGTCAAGAGTGAAGTGTGACACTGATGGCAAATGATCAAGATGAGAAGCAGCGGGTTCAGCTGAAGCTAAGGTTTTTATCTTTCAGTACAGTAAATACTTGCTATGTAGAAGATAATCATGTCAGCTAATTGCCAGGTAATTATTTTAGCCTAGCTTAATACCAAAAAGCAGCAGGAAACTGCTAGCTGCATTATTATCATTATTATTATTATAAGTTTTAAATATTATTTTAAGTCCAATATTCGTTCTCCTTTTAGCTCTGGTTTGGTCTCCACCAACCCCTGAGGAAACAATTATCTGTCTTTAGCTGCTATATGTTTGACTGCCTTCACCAGCTAGCTTAGCCCCTAACTGCATGTTGTGCTGTGCAGTTAGCATACAGTACATATAGCATGTTTGCTGAAAACAGCTGCTGGCTTCTATCAAAAAGGGTCAAACAGAGACAAGTGGTTATTATATTTTGTTTCTTTATCTCTTTATGTCATTTCAAGAATAGAATTGGTCTATAAAACAGTTTGTCGTTGGTTGTATCTGAGAGCAACTGTAAGTGAGGGCTAATAGAGTGACAGCAGCTTATGTTAATTTAATACTCATCTGGCAAAAAATGACTCATAAACATATCCTCTGTGTTACACTATGAGAATAGAAATATAATTGATAACTTATCCACACACAATAAACAGTGGGCCACTTCATCACTTCAAAGTGCTGTTACTGACACAAATCTGTTCGGCTCCGATCGGTCAAATTATGTTATTTACCTGTTATTATTATTCATCTAGTAAGTTTATAAGATGTTACAAGGTCATATTCATTGGGATTAAGATGAGCCTTGTGTTTACATCATTATATTCTGTAGATTTATAAAGAGTCATGTAAAAGATTTGATGTCATCTATAAAAGGGAAAACTTCAGCTTTAGTTGGAGGGCCAGATTTGGCCTACGGGCCACTGTTTGCCTACCACTGACTTACATCCATGTTGGGCCTTATTCATTCAACATGGGAAACAGAAATGTACAGTAAAAACAAGATATTGTGGTTTTAGGAGAAGTTAGTGTTTGAACTATTTCCTGATCAACAACAGCTGGGCGCAATAACTGCAGGCAGCGTCTCAGAAGCCCTCTCCTGAACACTCGAACAAGGCCAAGGTGACTCTTGGCTGTGTTGGCGAGTAGCCTGCTAGCTATCATGTTGTGAGGTGTAAGTAAAAAAGTGTAGTTTTTCAGTTATGATGGAGCTGGGTTAGGTGTTTCCCCATTTTTGTGAACACGTCTAACTATGTTTACACTGGACGCACACAGAAAGTGATACCAGTGTTCTCATCTGGCTCTCTATGACAGCAAATAATCGTATTTCCCAAAATATCTTTTACTTTAACTGTGAATTGACTTAACACGAGTGCTACACACTCACTAACCATACAACACACATGTGGTGTTACCACTAGTGTTATTACACCTCATTATAAGTAGCTAATCTAATCATCAACATACCTGCTCTGGTTCCATACAACACACAAGATTATCCACCTGGTAGTTTACAGCTTGGCAATATAATTTCCAGTAATTACTTCCTCTTGCCAAATGGATGTGTATTACAGATAACAGTGTACCATAAAGTGCAACCTTTTGCCACTTCCAAGACAAATATCTCCAGCTCATGACAGCAGAGGATAGCTGATCTCATGTACATCATACTGTATGAAGGATTACCCAGAGTTCAATTCTTGCTTTTCATGTTGCCACTACACAACATCATCTGATGACACAATGTAAGTTATCATAAGTAAGCTAATGACATATAGGACCAATAGTACCATAACATACTGTGAGCTGGCTACATCTCTGTATTGAGTATGGTAGATATTGTTCCCGCGATAACATAATATAATGTTGGTGCATTCAAATATTACACACAGCTTTAATAATGCTGTTATTTATCTGTTATTTCTTTATCAGCTCATTCTGATGTCAAATTTCACACCGAGTCTCACTTAACTTGCTCCTGTAATTAGTTAAAATTTGCAATTTGATTTAATCCACACTATTAGTCCCTTTATGGTGGTCCAGCTCAGGAGCCTGAAACATTGTATTTTGTTGTAAGCAGGAACTTATGAGCAAATCCACTTTAACATACTTTCTTTACAACATAGTTTCTCAATTTTTAAAAGGGGGCAAACCTTTAAGATTTAAATTCATAGAATTTCCTATTGTACGACACAGTAAGGAGCATCAAGCTGATGTTAGAGAAGAAGAGAATATATGACGGTTCTTTTTTTACATATTGTCGGTTGTTTGGTTTAGGCTGATGCGTGACTGGAGGTCATGGCTTATCCCCAGCATTTAATTCAGCACTACATAATGTGATGAGGCTCCATACAGCCCAGGCAACCAGGGGGGGGAGCATTAAAGGGTTAACGTTCAGGCGCGTAAATACTGTTGGTTGCTCTGAAGGGCTTGTTCACCAAACCAAACACGATTAACAAAATGATCTGTCCCCAAGAAGACATCCAGAGTGCAGCCGAACAGCGTGAAACATGCCAAAAACAAAGACGAGTGCAGGGACAACTCCAACAACAGGAGGGAAATACGATGATAACAGGAAATATAACATGATGATAACTACAGGAGGGAAATATAACATGATGATAACAGGAAATATAACATGATGATAACAACAGGAGGGAAATGTAACATGATGATAACAGGAGGGAAATGTAACATGATGATAACGGGGATTTGGCGGAGATCATTACAGCTTATGTACGGCGGGGAAAGTGATGAGCGCCGGTGGACGATAACGTCTACGTTTAATCCCGGTTAAACAAAACAGCCATTAGCTATAGCTGAAAGTACAACACAAACCAGCTCACTGAATGTTAATAATTGTATTCTTTCCCCGCTACAGCTTAAGGACATCCAACACGGGCTATTGTCAGCCATAGCTGCTGCCTGGCAGGAAGGCTGAGCGGGGCTGAGCTCAGACTCGGGTCGTGATTTTCAACCGTGCTGTGTAAAAAAACACCCGGTGAAAGCCACGCGAACGGTTACGATGTGAAGACATTTACTGACAATATACGCGAAATATCAGCCAGACCGCGGCTAGGAAGAGGGGGAATGAGAGACAAATGAGCAGCGAGTGTGCCGAGGCTTCCCCCGCTGCCGCCGCTCGTTAAGCGGTAAGGGGTTAGTTTGGGGCTATGCGGGATGTTAAATGCCCGTTCATTACAATTAATAGACGAAGCCCGCACCGAAATCACTCTATAAACATATTTAAAAGGGGAATCTGTTTTGTGTTATTCGCGAAAAAATGTCACAACCCCGGTCGGCTATATTTAACTCCGCCTTCTTCTTCTTCTCCAAGCGGCCTCTCTTCAGATGTAGACGGGCGACGGAGAGCCACAAAGCTGTCAAACGCACCGAGACCTCGCCATTTTTGTTTGTTTTCCACAAATGCAAACCGCCACAAAAAACACCTCGGTGAACAATCTGGCCTTACCTGCCGTGGAACCAGTCCTTGCAAGCATCGCACTCGATCATAAACTGGGTCACGTCGTAAGGTAATCTGCAGATGCAATATACTGGTACAGTCGCCATGTTCAATTCACAACTACGTCGGGATAGACTGGGGGGGCTGCAGGAGGAACAACGTCCTGCAAACAATATGCTCCAATATGATCTTCCCCAGAAAAAAAGCCAGGGGCAGTCCCGCCGGACACATGAACCTAAACGCACATCTCCATCACACCACGGCCGTGCTGGCGTTCATACGGAGCGGTGGAAACGATGGAGGCTCGTCGTAGCAGGCTTTCCTGAAATGCATTATTATTATTATTACTATGTGCATGCCCCCTGGTGACTGTACGGCACCGAGGCGCTCATGTTAGCAGCCACGAGAAGATGTAGCCTCGATGTCACTGCGAAATAAATAAATAAACAAATAAATAAATAAATAAAAAATAGATAAATAAATAATAAAAATAAATAAATAATCATATAATACATCAAATAAATAAATACATAAACAAATAATATAATACATCAAATAAATAAATAATAATAAAAAATAGATAATAAAAAATTTATAAATACGTAAATAAATACATTAAATAAATAAAGATGCAAGTTACGTCAGGGAGCAAGGTTTAAATGAGCCAAGCTCAATCAGATGAATGAGTGTCCGGATCAATATTTACAGCTATCAGGATTGTGTTTTTTCTCACTGCACATTTGAATGCAGCAGACTCCATCCAACACGTAATGTCACCAAACACAAGCTTTCTATTATTAGCTGATGAAAAATAAAATGAAAAAAACAACAACTTACCATCAGCTAAGTGCAGATGTACGTAATTCTTTAGCTATTATATAATTCTTACTTGTTATAATTCATAATATATAACCAAATTGAGATTTTAAAAAAAGTGCAACATAATAATACAATACAATAATATATTATATAACCAGGCATAGCATTATTTATTACATTAAGAAACAATTACTTACAATATGTAATTACAGAAGCAATTCATTTTTGTCAAATATTATGAGACAGTCTTTGTCGTTTTTTAATGATCTTTTTATAGGGGCAGGGTGACACCGGGAACAGTTCATGAACATTTAGGGGCTTATTATACAATTATACACATGTTGGGTTTTTTAAGATTCTGATTAATTACATGTTTACTGTTTATGTCTGACAAAAAAAGGAAACAACTAAATAAATGTAAATCAGATAGGATGGCATAGGACACCTGGCAGTGCTGGGAAGTCTCTAAAACACCTTTTAGACCATGAAGCAGGGAGATAATATATACATAAAATATAATTCTGCAGTTACTTTAATGAATAAAACACAAGACTTTTGTGTTGTCTTGTTTTTTTTTTTTAAAGTCTGGTCAAAAATGTCTTAGGTGGGAGGGGTGCTGCCGGTGCACTCATCACCTCACTGTTTCTAAAATCCTGGCTACAGCCCTGTATAGAGGATTGAGTATTATTCATTACTGAAAACTGATCTCTCACACCTGTAGCTTCACAATGATATTCACAAACACGCTTTGGTCTTTAAAGAGCTCTAGATTTCAAAAGATCCTTCTGCGTGACTGCGTTCATTCGCAGAGACACAATAGTACAGCAGAAAGAATTTGACAGATTTTTCAATCAGCTAATTAATTAGTTGAAGAAAACTTGTGGCTCATCTGGAGAAATGTGGAAAGACGGCTTTGAAGAAAATGGAATTAACTGTGTTTGTGTTGATAATAGGTCTGCAGGTCAAAGTTTACTTACACCCATCAGTTTATAACATCAAGTATCTTTTATTCACATATGCAGTGATGTAATGGTAATTTAGAGGTGGGTAAACTATGACCTGGATCATCATTTTGAGATTAATCGCCATGTAAACAAACTATTACTTTATGCTTTGTCCATATCATACATATTATACCGCATTGTTGAGTCCTGTAAATTAAAAATAAAAATGACATTAACTTTTCAGAAATGATTTTTCCTTTAATAAAATGTCATTTAATTTGTATTAGTTGAATATTACAGACCACTGTGTCAATTAACATGTGTAAAGATTTATAGCTGGTAGCTGTAGCTGGTTGACAATACAATCCCAACTCAAGGTCCACTTACTAGCTTTCAACCATATCAGTCTTCATCAGTTTTCCCAATTATGATGCTGATGGACGGTCACATGCAATTTTAGTAACCATTATTTAATCCATAGCACCTTTTTTTCCCCAGCAGGTCCATCTCCATGACAACAGAGCAAACTCAATTGAATTGAAACCTTAAAAGTCATAATTTCCTAATTTTGCCTGTTTGCATTTAGAGCAGATTTAATCACTCTGCTGCCTTTAAAAATGCATGCAGGGATTTAAATATGCAATATGTCAGTGAGCGGGAAAAATGTGAAATATTAATGCCTACATGCTGTTACTGAATGACGGGATAAATAAACAAACAACCAATAACTTGTACTAAAAGAATATAGTTTTATTAAGCATTGTAGCCAAGTTGCCTTCAAATACACCACACCACAATCCGTCAACATTCAACCAAACCCAACAGCAGTTCATTCTTTTACAATCCACGAGTTAGGAAGAAAACTCTGATCAACTTACATAGAAAGTAACCTATTTAGCTTTTGCGGGGGGGGACTGGGGGGGGGAATACACCATTTTTCTGATCACTAATGAAAGATGAAAAGCTTCAGGAGAATTATGTGGAAATGTTAAATGATGGTGTAGAAGTAGAATGAGTGTAAAAACAACACAGAAGTAAAATCTCAAAACTGATCACTGTGTGACGGCTAAAGTCTTAATTGGAAGGTGGAGCACGAAAAAAAAAAGGGGGTGAATCTGATTAAAGCTTTTTATGTTTTTTTTTTTTCTTCTTCGGATATTTGACTAATGCAGAAAACAGCAACAGAGAACAATATAGTATGAATACACTATTTCAAAGTGGCTAGATAACATGTTTTTTTTTTTTTAATTAAATGCAACAGAGGTCAATATCACAAAAAATTTCAAGGTCAGAACAAATCTGTTACTAACAGTTAACACCTTTTATGGGCTATCACTGATATTAGCAATTTCTTAAAATTTGCAAATGGGCACAGTACTCGTAAAGGATGAAAGAAAAAGGACAACATGCATAATAATTACACACCTGTTCAACTGCGAACCATGCAGAAGGTTTTTGTTGAAGCGGTAATACTACAGCCTCTCCGTTTGATTCAAGAAACCCAGGAGTATCGGGATTTGACGAGATGTTTTCGAGTCTGATTTTCTTGAAATGTTACTTACAGCTAAATGACTGAAATTGTCTGGAGCTCGTCTGAACTAATGTGGCTGAACTAATGAAATAGCTGCTTGAATACGAACCAAACAGAGATTGATGACTTGAGGTGGAAAATTTGCGTTTTGACTTTTCTCTTTATAAAGTTTGGTTTTCGTCAAGCAGTTACCGTGACAACACAAAACTGATAACCGTACTATGGCTAATACATGATGCCAACTACTTGAAGAGTATCAACCTATAACAACTAAAATATTTCATGAAGCTTTAATATTCTGATGGAAGGAAAAGTACCATTTCATAAACATGTAGAAATCTCGGTGACGAGGGAGCGAGCGACTCCTTAAACTAGCATGTGTCATATATCTCATACGCTTGTGTTTGCTGAGAGGGATCCGAATTTCATCTCCTTTCTCTGTCTGAGAGGAAAAATGTACATTTACTGTAGGCTTTCCAAATTTCCAGATATTCCTAATCCTGTTCCATCTTTCATCCTTCACCCTCTCTAGAAAAATAGGCTTACTCTTCTTTTGAGACAGCGGCCTCCAGACCTTCATCTCTATGGCAGCCGCTGTCTACATTTAGTGCATTTAAGTGAGGATTAGTATTGCACGTCTTGGAGTCACAGCTAAAGGCACTTTCAGGTTGGATGAGAGCCGTGTGTTCCTCTTTATCTCCGTTCAGCTGGTCTGGCTCTTTGTCCTCTACGCCGTTCTCGGCGGCTGAGCCGTCGCACGGCGCGGGGGAGGATTTCTTCTCTTCCGGCTTGGGCTTCTTTCTCTCCTTCACTGCATCGTGTCCAGATGTATGAGCAGGTTTATAAGCAGGCTTATTCTGGTACAAAAGGAGACAAAAAAGGATTTGAAAGTGTTGCCAAATAACACAATTACACTGCAACAGTGACTGTGTGGATTCTTCTTAAAAAATCATGCGCAACACGGACAAAAGACAGATGTGGGCTGAAAGTCCTGGTGACAAACAGAAATACCGAAGGGCAATGTAGAAGTTAATTAGCGGGGGTTTTAACCAGCACAAAGACCTGCTGAGAGGCTGTTTAGCTCCGTCTCATCCCATGCTGAAAGTTCAAACAATGGTTGTGTATACTGTTGTTGCACTGTAATTACACAGTGAAAAGAGCAACAGATGTATTTTGATCTTTGTAAAGGACATTCAGTCTATGTTGAAGCATAACAACAACTGATATGATTATTCTGTATTGTTGAAAGAAATACAAGAAGGCTTCAGCGCTACTATATGTACACTTCCTCCTCCTCCATCTGTACATCACAACACTGACATGACATCACTTGTGGATATTCCTGGTCCCTAATACATGAATCCTTATGTTTTGGGTGACCCTGTTATCTTTCTATGAGCACCACCTTCAGGGAAAAATCTAGAAATTTACTGATCAGGTGACAAACACCGCAGCCCAGTCATAACTGCAGCATTTGACATTTGTACTCACACATGACACATAACATTTCCTCACGTACCGAAATTCAGAGGAGGGGTTCAAAAATAGTTCACTGACGGAGTACATGTGTAGGAGTATTCAACATGCACACAATTTCAAACAGATTTAAAAGGCAAATGTACACACATTTTCCCCTTCAGATTTCTGTTTCTGTAGCTTTTAAATATAGACGTTGGCAGATTTAGTAACATGAAAATCAGGTCAAATTTGCACACACAATCTGTGTGTAATGAACTGAAAGTATGAATCATTATATCTGTATTGTGAAGTCCTACTTTTTTTCCCCTCATGTAAAGAATGATTCATCGCAAACTTACCAGGTACACTCCCTGACTCTTGAAGACCCGTGCATGGTACCTGCCTCCCCGACCAAACGTTCGAATGACGGGCGTGGAGATCACTCCTCTCGGACGACTGCGGGAAACGGAAGCAAGTCCACGTTACACGTACAAATAAACAGTAATAGATATAAACAGATAAAGTACATCATATCTTCTTTCTGTACTCACCCTCTATTTGGTCCACCGACAGACACCACCTGGACAGGGAAGCCTCCTCTTCCTCGGCTGCGTCGGGTACCTGCCCACTGACCCACCACAGTGCCAGCGATCTCCAGCTTTCCGCCCTGTGATGGGATTCCTTGGAGACCTCATAAAAAGAGGAAGAGCAAACAGTTACAAATGATAATCAGTGACTGTGCATTTATGGTATTACACCACTCTCTTATCATATATAATCATACATAATACAAGGTGATATAAGGTGTTTTCAAACCTATATTCGGTTTGCTTTTTAAGACCTTTTTAGTACCACATAGAGTACTATTTAATACCTGATTCACAGTCATACTGGTCACAGAATAACAAACAGTAGGGACAACTGGACTTCAGTTATATATTAAGTACATGAATTTAGATCACTCAGCTGTACCAATAATTCCTAATGGTGCTGACTGAAACTCCACAAAAAACAATTAAACAGCTTCCTGCAGCACCAGTCTCACTTGTAGTAGATGTAAAACGTCTCCTGACAACCACGTACAAAAAACCTGAACTAATGTGACTGTCTATAGCAGGCAAGAAAAGGCATTCAAGACATTTGTAAATTACATTTTTTATACCTATTAAAGGACTTTCATTAAGGGAACTGAACTGTTTAGTTCTTTCATCTGCATCCCAGCATGCAAAGTGCACCTGGCTACTGGAGAAGTTGAGCTTAAACTGGCAGGTTTGTGGTCAGGGCAGATGAAGGTCGGATCATGTTCCCACCAAAAATTAATTACTCCAGAATTCATCTGTGAGCCGACCAAGATCACTCCATCTAAAGGGTGCCTATGAGCTTGTTTTGGTCTGCTCTGAGTACAATGGCTGTGTTCAGATCTGCCTAAAACAAACCTGATTGAACCAGACTTAACAAGTTTGAGAACACCCCATGTTCACATCTTGGTACCTGATCTAAGACACAAATACAAAACCTTTCCCACCAATTTATGCAGGGTTTGGTTAGAAATGTCAAATTTTAAACTAGTGGAATGTATGAAATGATTTTAAGACAAATTATTTTAAGATCACATATAAAATTAAATGGTCTAGTACCATTTGCAGCTGTACTCACCCGGCATCACCCTGGTTCTCCCCTGAGGTGGCATCATAGGGGGCGGGGGCGGGTAAAAGGAGCCCGTAGGGGGGTAGAAAGGCATCCCGTGAGGGGGTGGAGGCGGCGGCGGTGGGAATAGAGGAGGATGAGGTGGACGAACAAAGTTGAGACCTTCCAGGATGCTCTGACGCATCTTCTCCACCTTGGCGACCAGCTCAGCCTAAACAGAGAGAAACTGATCAAAACCGCTGCAGGTTAACAGGTAACGCTGTAAGACTGGACACCATTTCTGCTATTTTTCAGATGGAACAGGTGCGATCTTTTAATTCTGCCTATCTCTAATGTTTATCTGTCTCAGTGTGAGAGGAAACATCACTGTATTTGATCTTTACAATTGTGGCTCAACACAAAAAACTTAAGTTAAGTCAGTGCTGTTATCAATCTAAAATCAGCAGTTAGAAGACGTCTGATCAATATCAGACTATCGGCAGCGTTTAAGTGTCTCTTATTTATTGAACAGACTGGTACATTTGCTCAGCTGTGGGCAAGGCCCTGGTAGACAAGGAAATGTTCCAGCATAATAATAATAAGAGTTGTTTGATCATATTTTTATGGAATTAAACCATTATTCACCTTGCCTTAGTTCTACTTGTTGACATTTGAAAGCTAAATACTGGTGGAAACATGATTCATTAGCTGAGATACAAAAGATTAACAGAAAATGCAGGAAGAGTTTTTAAATGAGGTATAACCCAGTGTGCTTCATCGGTTAATGTATTTGTCTGATAAAGACCTCATTTACGGCAGGTTTTAATATGTGTATCAGGATGTCTTATCTGGATAATAATGCCTGGTGATGCAGGTGTAAATGCAGACAAATGCATTTTAATCAGAATGTCATTGGATCATCCAGACCACATCTGGATTGTGATCGTTCTCGGCCGGGTGTAAATGTAATCTTCGGGTCAGCCTGTTCTATTCACTTACACATTCCTGTCACATTTTACAGCGGCTGTGGATATAGATCAGTATCATCCAGGCTGCGCGCTCCTGCTTAGGTCTGCACCAATCAGACTGTTACTCTTTGATACCTGAACTCAGCATGCCTCAGTGGAATCATCTCTATGGAATTTTATAAACATCTCTGGTCCCTTATCTCAGCCTTATTTTTCAAAATGATCTCCGATATCCTCCATAGTTTTAAAATTCCCCACCATATGAATACTGCCCTGATTACACTTATCCTTAAACAAAACAAGACCCTACACAGTGCTCCAACTACAGCTCTATATCTTTAATAAACACTGATGTTAAAATTATAAGCAAAGCTTTGGCATTAAGACTGGAATTTCATCACTTGTGCACCTGGATCAGACTGGTTTCATCAAAGGGAGACATTCCTCAGAAAATATGAGAAGACTATTCAACATAATTTATCTAGATAACACCAAAACTGATACAGAGATTAAACATCCTGCCATTACTTGAACTCTAGATGCTGAAAAAGGTGTTTGACAGGGTAGGCTGGCCTTTTCTCTCCACCTCCTTAAACCATTTTGACTTTGGCTCCTACTTCATCAACTGGATTAAGATTCTATATAAGACCTTCAGCATCTGTAATCACCAATTAACAATTATCTAGATCGTTCAACCTAAACAGAGATACTAGTAGATGTATCACCATTACTTTTTGCACTTTTCATAGAACCACTAACCACTTGGAATAACAGCATTTCATACATTAAAACCCATTCACACCATCGTAAAATCTGTCTATATGCCAATGACATCTTGTCTATCTAACAAAGCCCTCAACCACCCTCCCGTCAATCCACAGTCTGATGAACAGCTCTGACAGGGTTTCTGGCTACTCCATGAACTGGTCTAAGTCCGAGATTCTGCCTCTAAACCATTTAGACTGGGGTGCGGAGGTTGGCGACCTACCCTGTAACCACACAACTCAACCCATTAAATACCTTGGGATACATGTCTCAACAAACCCAAATGATATATTCAAACTCAGTTTTACCCCGTTACTACAGGGCATCAAAAAAGACTTGGATAGATAGATGGAATAAACTCCCACCCTCTTTAATTGGCCACATTTCCAACACCACTTCCAAAATAAACTACTTGCCATGACCCTTGTTCATCCACCCCTGGGCTGGTTCTCCTCCCTAAATTCAATAGTCAGTGCATTTTACTGGAAAGGCAAAAGGCCCAGGATCAAAATAACCGTACTCAAAAAACCCAAACAATATGGCGGGGCTTGATGCACCAAATTTTTACCACTACTTCCTCTGCCACCAGCTTCAGTATATCCAACACTGGACAAACAACTCTAATTCTGCCTGGCTTGATACTGAACAGACCATCTGTAAGAATCTCCCCATTCAGCATATTGCATTCATAGAGAAACCAGTCAAACCCACAACTGCTTCAAATTTAACACCATAAATATCACTTTCAGTGCCCGGTGGAAAGCAAATGACATACTTAACTTTAAACCATCTCCTTCTGCTCTCACCGTTATCTGGAATAACCCTGTGTTTAAAATCAATAAGGAACCCATAAACTTCCCTGCACCCAAACAGAGAGGAGAAACCAGCCTGGGGCACCTTTTCAGTGACGGACAGTCCCAATGGATCATGGTCCTGGACCCCCCTTGTTATGGATTGCGAGCTTCTATGGGTCGTGGTTGAGGATCCTGTGTTACTGTGGTCCTGCTTGACGCTCACGCCTGCTATTATTATTATTAGTCATATTTCTATTATTGTTGCAGCTAATACAATACAAGGTCCTGCAGAGAGTACACATCACCACTCGCAAAATGTACCTGATGGGCTTCACAGACAGCAACACCTGCACACACTGTTTAACTGCATTAGACAACCACTTCCACACATGGTGGCTCTGCACACCAGTTAGGCGGTTTTGGTCAGAGGTCATGGGAGAGCTGTCTGAGATCCTCAACCTCAGCATCCCCCCTCTTCCCTTCCATCTCTCCTCATTTAGATTACCACAACATCTCCAAACTTTCATCTTAATAGCATTAACCGTGGCCAAGAAAACCATATCACTCAACTGGAAAGACAATGAAATTATTAATCAACTATTAGCTCAATCTGTTATTAGACCACTCAAACCTAGAAAAGCTCACATCAACATCAAAGGACAATCTGATCCCATAACACCTGCTCCCCTTTCTTGCAGTTCATCCAGAGCTGATTCCTCTCTCTCTCTCTCTCTCTCTCTCTCTCTCTCTCTCCTCACTCACTCAGATCTTCTCAGCCCCAGTATGACAACTCAAAATAACCCACAATGTGCTTGCTCAACACTGCCTATCATGACTGGTATCCTTCCCCTCCCCCCCTACACACACACACACACACTATTATTTATTTATTGTGCTGTTTGTGTTGTTATTCAACAAATACTTTTGGCATACTTCTGTTATCCACCTGTGGTAAATGATAAAAACTAATTTAATTTAATTTAATTTAAATTAAAAAAAAAAGGAGTCATCTCTATGGGGGGCTAGGCATAACTGTGGCACCAAAAACTGAGCCAGTTGCCCCCCTGACTTAATTGATGAATTTTAGGGCTGCAACTAACCATTATTTTCATTATCGATTCATCTGTTGAATATTTTGTTGATTAATCAATTATTTGTTTAGTCTATAACATGTCAGAAAATGGTGAAACGTGTCGACCACAGTTTCCCAAAGCCCAAGATGATGTCCTCAAATGTCTTGTTTTGTCCAAAACCCAAAGACACATTCAGTTTACTGTCATAGAGACTAAAGAAAGCAGAAAATATTCACATTTGAGAAGCTGGAATCTTTTTTTTTTCTTTTTATTTTTTAATAATAGCACTAATGAAGAAACTGTAATTAATGTGTACTAGTGATTATTTTTATTTATTTATTATTGTATAGCTTATGATATAATTAATGGATTGATTGTTCAATCTAATCTAAAGTATAAGAAATAGTAAAAATGCTCATGAGAAGTCTGAAATGAGTCAATTACTGTTTGGCTTTTTTGCTTAATAAATTACTTAAACAGCTAATAATCAAAATATTTATCCATTAATTTTTTGTTGATGACTACTCAATGAATCCATTAAGTTTTTCAGCAACAATGTCGATCAATGAAAAATATGTGAGAGTTCAACTAATGAAACGTTAGACTTTTTACCACTCTGAATGCTATTTAACACCATACAGGCCAACGTATGACGATAAGGCCTACAATTATTATCAAGTGCATGAATTTATATCAGTCACCTAGTCATTTCATTAATTACTGTGACCTGGAGCCTGATGAGTGGTGCGAGCTACTGTAGCAGCAGCAGTGACTGTCTGACTGCAACTTCCCTGAAAAACGGTTAAAAGCAGCTTCCTGCAGCACAGTCAACTGTCACACCAGCCTCACTGACAAACTAATAATACCAGTCAAGACCTCTGTCAATGAAACTTAAGACTTTTTAACCTTCTACCGCCTTTTTTGAAAGATCTGAACTCTGTGTGTTTTACGACTTTTCAAGACCTGCAGCTAGTTGGACTGTTGAAGTGGTGAATAACCATCTGTTCAATATGATTCATGTGAAATCAGATGAGAAGGCCTCAGTATGCTTCAAACTAAGTGCTTGTCAGATTGTCTAACAACTTCTTCTCTCTTGGCCTCTTTTTTTCATTCTTTTCTCAGCTTCTTCTGCCCCCCCCCCAGCCTTGACGTGAGGCCGTTCAAGAAAAACTATTAAGACTTTGGCCTTCTGATGCTGTTGGACGACATGGTTTGTTTGAAGCATACTGAGGGTTGTGCTTTTCAGACTGGTGGGTGATGACGATGAGGCTACCTGACCATCACAGAGGTCAATGAGCTGGGCCTTCTCCCTGTTGGCCCTGATGAGTTTACTCTGGAGCAGCTTGCCGTCGAAGAACATCCACGGGCAGCAGTGCTCCCAGGGAATCGGCTGTCCGCACGCGTCGTTGGCAAACAGAGCCATGTCCACTCCGCTCATGAACAGAGCGGCGAGCTGGACTCCTCGAGAGTCCAGGTTGTCGATCTGTCGGAGAGAAATATACAGATTTAGAAAATGATCTCGTTAAAAGAAAGAAAAAAAACAAAAAAAACAACAACACCGTGTTCCTCTAACAGCCCCACTGAGCATTCAGATTAATGAAGTGCAAAGCTAAGCACAGAGCAAGCGTAAGCAGCCCCATTCACTCCCGGCTGCCCAAATACAGCAGTACACATCCTAATCCAGCCAACACAGAAAGCCAGCAGACACAACCTGGATGTTCTGGCACAGCGGAGAGCAGACAGGCTGACAGAGCTACACACAGACACAACACGAGGACCAAAGCGCACAGCTCGTGTGGATGGTTTACACTCTCTCTCTCTCTCTCCTCTTCACCTTCCACTGAGTCTAAACAAGATCTCCAGTGTCTTTACAACTCGGTGCGAGACATGGAGTTGATAAACCATCCACACGTGGACACGAGAACCCCTCAAAGTCACTCCAAAGCTCTACAAAAAAAAAAATCCATCTTTTAAGTAGCAAAGCTACGGCTTCAGTAACAACATGCTCGTACAAAACTGTTGTTTTGTCAAGCAGGTTGTTTTTTGTCTTCAGGATATGACGAGTGTCCACAGAAACATGACAGCATGGAATCTAGCGACGCTCAGCCAATTCTCTCATTAGGAGCAGTTCAATGACAGGGTTGAGGATTCTGGTCGGGACATTCATGACTTGTGTGCGTTTCTTGGACACTCCTCATACAAAAAATCACTACAAAGTCACCTTCAGTTCCTGCAGCTGGTCAGGCTCATAAAGTTTAGGAGAAAGTGCTTGGGCTAGGAAAGCGTCAAGTTCGTTACGACGCAATATTCTTAGTCCTGGCCAATGTAACATAAACCTGAAGCAAAACACAGAAGGTTAACAGTGTTACAGATATCAAGAGACTGATCGACACTGTCTTTAAAATAAATCCTCACTCCCTTTCTAGTTCACACTTTTCACACTGGACTCACTTCATGAAACAGTGGAATCTACATCATCTGCGTGTCAGGTTACAGTCTGTGCTGTGTAGTTCGGGCAGTTCTTTACTCACCGCAGCACACAGCACAGCACCAGGAGGGGCGTGGGGACGTTGGCAGGGTTCAGCATAGCCGGAGTGTCGGAGCGCATGCAGGCCAGAAAAGCCCTCATCCTGCGGTTCTTGTCCTCCACGGCCTTCCCCAACCACAGCTTCTTCAGGTTGGGGCAGGTCCACTCCCTGAAGGGCAGAGCCTCCACCAGCTCTGGAGTGTGGGGAGACTTGCCTTTGTAGGCGGCCCACTCTTTGACCATGACATGTGTGTCTGAGGGAGGAATAAAGGATTCAAACACATCAATGTTAGTATTTATATAAGACTAAAAATAAAGTTAATGATGACGTATTGCAGTTTTTCTGATATTTGCCTATTGAAATATTAAACAGTAATAACATTTGAAATGCATAATATAGCATTATTTTGTATGTGTAGGTTTTATGTGTATAGTCAATCATCTAGAGCCCGTTTCAGGCATGCATTAAGTAAATGTGATGGTAATTTAAAGGACTAGTCCACTGATTTAGCATTGCACTGATATAACAATGTCAGACTCATGATGGACAGTAAAAAAAAAAAAAGGATCATTTTCAAACTTGTAGTCTTCAGACCCAACCGGTGCTGACTCAAGTGACATCACTTGAGGCAATTTATCTGATATCACAGAGCTCCCTCTGGAAACACACAGTATTACTCCCCAACGCCTGGAAACACACGCTGATGTGTAAAATCTGTGGAGTTCTTCTTTACCATTTGGGGTTCGTTTCTGAATAAGTGTCCAAGTCATTTAGTCACGACAGCAATCTAACTAAGTCGGACCTGTAACGTTCCAGTATCACCTTCAACACGGCACAGCGCTGATGTGAATGATGTTAGCTGCAGCACCATCAGTTAAACGTGCAGAGAGATTAAGGCGTGCGTCTCCTTCCGCCTTCTACGATCACATACGTATTGTGAAAGAGATGATCTTAAGTTGCTGTGGAGATTCTTCAGTCCATAAAAAATATTTTTTGGTATGAAAATAAATTAATCTCCACATTTTCTGTGCGAGGAAAGTTTGATTTATTACTGCAGAAAGTACTGCTTGTGATAGATGCATCAGCTGCATTTTCCCTCTCGCTGTGTGATCTGCAGTTTTTGCAGAGAGCATGTGCTTTTCTTTTACATCCCAAAAAAGGTCAGTCAAAAAAAAAAAAAAAAGACCATATGAGGAAAAATGAAGCTGTGATAAAGTTAGAGACCCTCAGTCCTCTGAAGGACTTTAAAGACTTTAGAGATATTTTTCAAAATATCTGTGATTGTTCAGTGTTTAGTGTCTGTGTGTGACCATCGTTTAGTGTAAATTATGATGGATTCATCTTACATAGTTAGTCATTTTCTAAGTTAAGAAAATTGGTAAAATGCCTTTACCTCTAGGTCTAAAAGTAGGACCAAAAAGATGCACCAATGAGACTTTTGGGCTTGTTATTTCCTACTTGTGATTTCCTACAGGTGACACAGAGACGTAAAGGAGCTTTCTGACCACATGACTCACATTCAGGGAGGCAGTTCTTCCTCATGGCGAGTCTCTCAGCCTTCTTCCTGGCCTCGGCCAAGCTGAAGAGAACTCCGTAAACATATTGACGGATAGGCCGAAACAGCTGCACTGCTGAAGGCAGGTCTTTGTTAGCTTCATCTTCAATGGTGACAGAAAGCTTAATCTCTCCCTGCAAAGACACACTGTTACCTAAACAACGCCACAAACAACTCACCACAGATTTCACACACACGTATGGTGACTGTGTACACCCTGCACACCTTTACCTACACATGTGAATGTTTGTGCTTTCTTGGAATGAATTTTTTAATGATAGTGACATTGGTACAAATGTTAACGTATGAGCGGAAGGACACTGAACTATGTGTGAAAGCGACTGCCTGACCTTGGTGAGAACGTGGTAGATGTACGGGTACATAAGGCCCTTCTTGTGTCTGTGCTCTGCCACCCGCAGGACCTCTGGGGCCACGTCAGGCAAAGGTGGGATGGTGATGTCCATGTGGTTCCTGGTGGGCATGGAGAGCAGGGAGGGGATGTGGGTATTCAGGCTGTGGAGACCTCCAGCTTGTGATGCCGGGCTCACAGCAGACGTCACGCAGAGGTCAGCCTGAGGACAGAGAGAGGTTTAAGTGACCTGCTGGGTTTCTGATCAGGTCTGATGTGTGCTGTTCCTGATGATGGGACTCACTTTTGTTTGGTCCTCCAGGTCCTCTGGTGTGTTTTCAGAATGAGCGGTGTTTCCGTTTTGTTCCCATCCTCCCTTACAGTCACTAACATGACTAGAACAACATACATATCAATCAGTTTTGGCAGGGTCAACATGCCTCACTGATCATCATCTGTGTGACTGACTAGCTACATGTTTATTGCAACTCACACGTGGTTATATCTTGAGACAAAATACAACCAGTAAGAGAGAGTGCAGGCTGAGAGAAAAGGAAATGACAGACTGATCTCCCAGATACGGAGCTTCTCCATGAATGGAGACAGTAACAGAGAGAATAGGCTGTGCTGTACTCACTTGGCAGTTGTGGCTGAGCTCTCCTCGTTCTCTGAGGAGGAGGATGTGGAGGAGGCGAAGAAAGCGGCCTCTGTATGGTCGGGGCTGCCGGCCTGGCCCGGGTTGATAGGAGAGGACCTCTCGTAGAGCGGTGTGTGCTTCCCTTCGTGAGGAATGTTGCTGAAGCTGTTCTGTTCTGAGACGCTTTTCGCTGCTGAGTCCAGAGCCAGACTGCGCTCCGCCAGTGGCTCCGGGTACGAGTGCTGGACCTGAGAGAGAGAGGGAAGGGGGGGAAAAAAAAAACGCAAACGTGTGAAGTTCTACTGAAGCGCCTATGGTAGATCGCGGTTTGGACGGAGCGTATATATCGCGGTCTTACCCCGGGTTTTCCAGGCGACGGCACCTGTGGAATGTTGAGCGTTTTTGGGGATGCGTGTTGTGGCACTGCAGCAGGCACTCGCATGTGTTTTGGTCTGACTGTGACACACATAAAAAAGAAACAAAAACAGATAGAGTTCATTATTTTTTGTGTTAAAGAACCTCAGGAGAGCAAAACCCCATAAAAACATAAATGTGCTGCTGTAATGTCAGCTACAGGTAGATACTGCTACTCTTGTTTGACTCCCATTTTTAGCTGATATTTGTTTAAATGTTAGCATATTGATGCTATTAAAAGTCTGCCAAGTTACCTATTAACAGTTCCTGTTTGCGGTGTAGCTGTCCATGTACAGACAAGTATCACTGATGACTTTGATACTGAAGAAAATGTACAAATATGATTATTCTCAGGCAAGTTCTGAAGCCTCTTTTCTTCTCTAAGTGGATTCATGAAGGTTTACTGGTGATGGACATGGGAGATACTGATATCCTCGGTAAGTGTAAGTCACACTGAATGATATCTATGTGTTTCATATCTGTGTGTTCAGGTTTGACTGAGGTATGACTCAGAGAAGGAGCATGATTTTTGACCTCACACAGTATCTTTGCTTAACCATCAACTCTCCTGCTTCCCCCCCCTGGGGAGGCTTTGTCTTGCTGAATGTCCTGTCATGCCCTCAAGGTTAAGATATCGTCCAGAAATGTGGTAAATTACTGAGGAGTACGGTGTATATTTCTTTCCCCACCTCACCTTGTGATAGTAATCCTGTCCCAAAGGAGCTTAAGACAGATAAAGATGTGAAGAGCCCACACAGTCACAGAAAAGGTCTAATCAGGTAAAATAAGTGAAAACATGTATGTGGGTTTAGAATGAGTGTTCTCCTCTGATCCATTCATACCATGTGGCGTTTTTGGCGCCAAAGGTATGAAGAGGGACATGCGACGTGGTTCCCTAGCTGGACTGGAGCCCTGCAGGTCCTTTTTTCATATCATCTGTTCCTCTTAACCTTTTTTTTTTTTTTTGCATGTTTTACATACCAACTGTTCCACCTGCTGCAGATAAACTCTAACCAACAGTATTCAACACCACACCTACCGTGCAGCGTCATTCGAGACACACCCACCTAAGTGTGGAGGGAAGTGAAGGGGTCTGCTGGCGGCTGAGTAGAACTCCACTGCCTTCTTGAAGCGAATGACTTTGTCATCAGTGCAAGACTGAGAGAAGAAATAACAACAGTACAGTCAGAGAAAAGGTTCAGTATTTGTCCACAATAGAAAAGAACACTTCAGTTAAACATGGTGGTTAGATAATGAATAACTAGATAATGACTCAGTAGTGTACATACTCAAATATAACCTTTCCATCCTCACTTTATGTGCTTTATGCTGGTAATGAACTTTTCCGCCAGTATTATTCTGTTCCAGTACACACTGTTTTCTTCTTCAAACTATTTTTAGGATGCTATTCTTTGACTGATAAAACAATATACAGTTACATTAGAAATGAGAAGAGGAAATGTTGACTCTGACACAGTATAATTCATGAATATACACTGAACAGTGTGTTGAGGCCACGTTATCAGCTTTTCTCCAATTCAGAGCAACACCTTCATGACTCATGATCCTCTGTTGAGTCTGAGGCCATAGTCTTCACTTCCATGATGTCTTTTGACTTTATATTTGGTGACGTCAACAAAACGGCCAAAGGAGCAAAAATGCAGCTTCAAATAAACGGCAAGTAAAAACTTTGTATATTGGTATTATTTCTTTCATCTTGTTCACTTTTTCACTGTTTACATTGATCCTACACTGCTGTACATGTTCATTTGTATATTTTGTGTTCTCCACTAATGTCATAACTGCTTCATGATATGATTGCTTTCATTCACATTGTAGAATCAAAGATTTCAGTTGGATTCTGCTCAGTGTTTTGCATTTTCTGCAAAATGCTGCGATTGCCTAAAAGCTTGATGTTAGCTAGAAATGAAGCTAACGACACTTTTAAAGCAGTACATTCATAACATGTCCTTTTCCAGAAAGTTCTGTGAATAAAAGTAAATCCCTTCGGTTTCCAACCACTGGTCTATCACAGGTATTTTTGATTTTTAGAACTGGTGGTTGCTAACCGCATTCATTATGCTAACATGCTCACACTGACAATGCTAACACGCTGATTCTAATGTTTACCATTTAGTTTAGCATGTTAGCATGCTATCATCTGAGGCTGATGGGAATATCATTAGTTTTGCAGGTGTTTAGTCATGAACACAAATTGGACAAATTGAAATTTTGACCAAAACATGACACTAGATAAAAAGTTAAGGAATTATGGAAGTTATTACAATTCATCCTGTGGGGAACATGAATGTGTGAACCAAAATTTCATGGCAACCCATCTACTTTTCACTTCAAACCACAAATGTGAACATCACAGTGGCGCTAGAGGAAGCTCAGGGGATCATCAAAGTCATTAGGGTTCATCCTCTGGGGACCATGAAAGTCTGTGCATCAGTTCATGGCAATCCATCCAATAATTGTTCAATGGATCAATAGTTGGTTCAACAAAATATAGCATGAAAATGATTCAATATCCATGCAAAACCATTCTTCACTTATCATTGATGTGTATTAGCTGATAGAACTGGTTTGTCAGTGTTTAAAAGCTACTTGTGATTGTATCATGAAAATGTGGTCAAATATTGACTACAGTCCAGTAAAACAGCTGCTACAAATGTAATTCCTGCTTTTCAACAAAGATCATTATAAATAATAATTATGTTTTTTTCCCTTCAAGTTGTTTTACTTCTGCACCACTGTCACACATTCATTCAATTCACTGAAATGTTTAACAACCTGAAAATAGGTCAGCTGGTAAAAGTGTGAAAATCAGCTGCACACTAGCAGCCTGTTACTGATTATTTCAACAAAAAATATGTGATCAAAACAACCTGCATAATATCCATCATCTCTCCAAGACAACAACAACAGTGACTGTCCACGTTTTAATAAAGAGCCAAAGTCACCCTGACACATCGGTCCAGCTGTTGCTCCTCATACCTGTGAATGCTTGAAGATGTCTTTAGCGATGGCCTCCAGGTCAGTGATGTCTTGGATGTTGCGGACGTAGTCAGCCACGGCCTTGATTACAACATCACATGGTGGGAGCACAAGCTGGTGGGCACGCACCTGAGGAATGATAATACCCTGAGGTCACAGCTGTCGAGTTTATTGGGATGATTTCAAATAGTATAAATAGTGTGAACAGCAAGGTCCTGCTGCTGTTTACAACACTGCGTTTGCACCGTAAATCTCCAGCGCGGTTCTGTTTTTAGCAGAAAGTCACATGTCAGTGCTGCTCCGACCAGGTGCCAATATGTCACAGATTGGATCAATATATTTATCATGTTTTCCTTGAGGATGTTTGAACCATGAAACATGCATTAGACCGTTTTATCTTCCTGAAAACTTATCTCTACATCCCCATCACACATCCCTCAGCTTCTGAGAGCACGGCCAATCACCGATGACCCGTTTATAATGAAAATCTATCAGCCAATTAAGACTGATCTATGGGTGTATCCCACACGTCAAAATCAGAGAAAAATCAATGAGCTGAGGAGACGAGAGAGGTTTTTAATTGCAGTACAAGGAGAGTTAATGTGTTGGTAATTTCCAGATTATTCACTGTCGAAATTTCTTTCTTCTCGAAGTTTCTACACACCGGAAGGTCTCAGTGACAGGTGTGAAGGATCAACAACTCTTGACTTGAAAAGAAAACCAAACATATCCTGCACGCTTCATACAGACAAACCTTTGACAAACAAACATTGTTTTATTAAAGTGATGGACTATGTGCAGGATTCTATGGTTTTCTCTTCTAATTTCCAGATTATTAAATATATTTTCATTTTCTTTCCCACTTTGAAGCTGACAATACAGTACAAAGCAAGCCTGGTATTCTAGTGAAAACTGGCTTTTTGATTTTGTCCCGTCATCAGAAACACAATTTGAATTTTACTACTAAAACATCAGGAAAGCCTCTGTAATGAATTTAAGATTCTTATTAGGATCTGTCATCTGCTTTTATTACTTTATCACCGTATGAGAGCTTCCCCCCTACAGCTGAAGGTCAGGACAGATATCCGGACACGTAACAGCCAACAATAAAAAAATCTCCTAGGAGAAATCGTCAGTACTTTATTTGTCATGCTCTCCTGTGATTGGCACACCCTGGATTTATATTCCACCTGCTACAACAGATCCTCAAAGGTACCTTGTGGAGTTTTTGAACACTACTAATGCTATAAAGCAATATTTTTATGCTATAGGTCTCTGTTTTGCTTCTATCACACACACGACAGCGTGATTTACATCCTGCTATTGGTTTCATGCTATTCAGTCAGCGGCGGTAAAGACACCGACAAAAGTAGAAGAAACTGATAGCCAATACACAAGGATGTGAACAATGCACATTCTACATATTTTTAAAAATTGCTTTTGCTCTGAGAAGGGAAAAGAATTCAATACATTTATTGGACCTCAAGGATAAATAATCTCTGCGGCCCTCTCATTACTTTCAGGCCCTGTTGTTGCTTTCCAGATATTACTGAGCATCCTGACCAAAGCTACACCAGGCTTAGCAGGTGTGGTTGGATGAATAAATTAATTGCTTTAGTTCTTACCCACTGAGAGAGATTAATAAGTAAACAACACGGGACAGCAGCTGCAGAATGAGACCGTTTCTGCAGAGCAGAGCGCCTTGAAATTTGAGCTTTTATAGCTTTATTTAGATTGCCACAGTCCTCTGGCTACTCAGTTCTTAAATTCCATCACATCCATCAGTTAAAATGAATGTATAAAACCTGATAATTTGGCAGAATGATGAGCATAATTTTACTGGTTGTTTTCATTTGTTTAAAGGCTGATCGGGTGACACTGATGTGAGCAAAAAGACCAGTAGAAACCGGTGAAGAGTAGTGAGTAGTTTGTGTGTGTGTGTGTGTGTGTGAGTCATTCAGCAGTGGAATGTAATGTGTCAGTGTGGTGGGTAGTTCAGCTTCAGTCAGGCTTTCTGTTTAATCACAGCTAGTCATTTGAAAACTAACAGCTGAACAGTTTACACACTGTTTCCTCAAACTGTCTACTACTGCGGTCATAACTGATGTCAACTGTGTGACTGAAGCTCGGTAATAACCAACACAGACTTAAATATGAAAGCGATGACAAATTTTATGCCAAAACAAGCCTCCTCTGTTGGTGTAAAGACTGGAAGGGATGAAATCAGCTTTTAAAAAAGGTCCTGAAAAGATATTTTGTTAGTCAGCTGTCCTACATGGAAACACACATTTCTGCCAAGGTTCAGTATGTTTAGGTTATTTCACATTTCTGTATTTTTGTTTTTCCTCTGTGCACTTGTCACTCATTTGAAGTGGGCGGGCTCAGTTGGTTAAACCATGATGTCACATACTTCCATGCACCAATCAGGATTTAGTAATTATATTTGAATCAGAGTCTATTGACACTTGGGGTGTTGTATGTTTATGTTGCCAGCACTGTCAATCAAATCTGATCACACACACACACACACACACACACACACACACACACACACACACACACACACACAGGCATGAGGAAGCAGATGAACTAGTTTTTGAAAGTTAAATCTGTATAAATAATAATTATGTTTTTTTCCCTAAACTTTAGTTTTCAGGGGCTTTAAAGCGGTACACGTCACTACAGATTAGAGATTATAGTCTGATCTATGGATTTGCTGTTGCATGGATGTGTTCCTGCAGTCAAGTGTTTATTAAAAGGATATTCGATGATTTAGTACTGTACTGGCCAAAACCCTGTATTCTACATTTCCCATAATGCAACTCAAAAGCATCATCACTCTGGGGCAATTTGGTTGACAAAACCTCTCCAGAGCAACAACAGACAGTGCACAGCTGTTTTCAGGGGCTGAGTAGTACTGCTCATGATAAGAAAACTGACCTTCATGTGTAAAATCAGTGTAGTTCCCCTATAAAAACACTAGCAGGAGATACACTTGACGAACAACGCACTGACCTGTGGTTCTGTGGACGGCTCTGAACACAAGTGTGAACGCACCCAAGACGCACTGAGATCCGATCGCTCAGACCACATTCGGAGGTGGTCTGGGCTTCATGTGGCCACATTCTTTTTAGCAGTGTGTACGTGAACGTGTCCTGGGCCACACTGAAGGACCGCCTACTCAAGTGACATCTTCTGCAAAAGCCCAACTACTCATTCTAGCACCGACAGCGTCATATTACAATGCGAAACAACAAGAAGCCACAACAACCAAACAAAACAGTTTTGATTTTGCCCACACGTAAAGGTCTTTTAATTTCTGGCCGACTACGCACAGGAAGTGCATTGCTGCCTCCCGCCAGTTAAAAACAACACATTTGGTCTTTGCTAATGGAAATGATTTACGTGTTTATTTGCATACAGAGCAGGGAAGTGAGATCCCATCACAGGTGGTCACTCAAGACGCATGTGGAGACATGTTCTAATGCACCAACGATGTTCACTAACGGTACTTTTGTTACTTTTAATTAACAGTCCTGTGATTTTAAAGAAATCAACATAGAAACTTTTTACCTTCAAAGATGCTAATGGATGCTCTGGACCGAGTAAGCTCCAGTGAAAGGCAGCCAAGTCTTCATCAGGCAGTATGTGATTTCCTGTAAAGCACATACATGAAGACACAGTTGGGTCAGATCAGCCTCCTCTGAACTCTCAGTACTATTTACATCGTGTCCACAGAGCCGCACCCACCTAAAAGTGACGCAAAAATGACAAAACGATTTGGGTTGAGATCAAGCTGCCGAGCTACTTCGTGCATCAGGTACTGGCTGGTGGTGAGGCTTTTGCCGTTGCGGCTCAGCTTGAGTGCGTGGGCGCTGAAGTAGTACGGGATGTTGCACAGAGCGTAGTCCGAGTCGTAGGCCACCAGGCCGTGGAAGCCGTTCTCCCTGCATAAGGCTATCACTTCCAGGTGGTGGTCCTCGATGCTCTGGACAACCTGAGAAGAGAAGACGTGAATTAGACTTTATGCTAAAGCCTCATAATAAACCTCTTATATCGACACTCCAGCAAAGATTACAGAAACAGGATTATAAAGCTGCTCTGCTTGAGTAAACTTCACACAGCTGATTAGATACTCAGAGACAGAGACACAAATAATAGGCTATATACTGCAATATATACATTTATTACTGACACCATATGCAGAATTTACCACGTTACATGTCACTGCATGGTCAAGACGATAATACCTTGTAACTGTGAGCTAAATGATAGATTCTTTTGCAGGGATGCACCAATTCCACTTCCCTGATACTTCAGCTGAGGGCATCTGCCAATCCTGATTCTCCGTCCAACACCAGTGGTCTCTTTTTCCCCAGATTTAAAATCTGTATACTACCCTGATTTAAAGAATGTAACCGACAGCACAAAAACTCTATTTCATTAAAGATATCGACGAATAAGCTGTATTTAATGTGAATCAGTCGATGCCCGTTTGTGGATCAGGTATCTGATACCAATACAGAGGATCCATGCATCCATAGATTTTACATTCAACAATGTTTGGTAATAGAGCTGCAATGCTGCAAGTCAAGAAACTTAACTGCATGCAGAATGAGATTTCACCAAACTGTGATTTCATCCTTGACTACTGTACGTACTCGGATAAAAAAACAAAACAACACTTTACTGCTGTCCTCGTCCACTTAGCATCTATAAGCAGAACACGACTACAACTCCTCCTGTGAGCTGCTGTATAAACAGACAATGAATGACAATATAGTAAAACACAACTGTAATAATAAATTGTTACCTATGTATGAATGTCTGTGCTTCGAAGAATACCTATAGAAGTAATATATAGGTCTGCAACTAGCAATTCTTTACATTTTCAAGAGCCAATTGTCTTATGATTTTGACATCTTCTATATCTGGTTTTGCCCGGCCAACAGTACAAACCTAAAGATATACAGTTTACTATCACAGAAGACTAAGAAAGACAGCAAATATTCACATCTGACAGGCTGGAAGCAGTGATTGTTTTGGCATTTTCGGATAAAAAAAAAAAATCTAAACGATGAACTGATTATCTGAATAGTTTCCAATCTTTTTTCTATTGATGGACTAATCATTTCAGCTCTAGTTATTTTGTTTGAATACTCCAGAGTGACTGACATCTACTTTCTCTTTCTAGTTCTCCAGTTAAATGAGTCTGTTACTACTATGCCAACACCTGGCCTTTAATTAATGATCAAACTATTATAATTATAATGTTGAGTACATGTATTCATACTGTGAGGTCATTTCACAAGAAACAGAATGAGTTAAGCTTTGCAAAGCAGGCCACTGACCCCACTGCTAACACTCATAAAGGCCGCCTGGTTAACTTGGCCCAGTGTGGAAACAGCTTTTCTGATGGGTGAAGTTGGCAGTGATGACATGGTGGGCAGCTAGCAGGCTAACCACAGAGCCTGCTCATGTCTGCGGGCTGTAGTCCAAAGAGGCTCCGCTCAACAGGCACTGCCAGGCCGAGGTTTCACTCACCCCGACGCGGAACCTGAGGAGCGCCAGTCGGATACAGTGGGCCATGCACACGGGAGGCAGGAACCAGACTTTGGGCGGTGGGGTGCCCTTGTTCTGGACGTGGCTCATGATCTGCTGGGCGGTCTGCCTGTCGTTCACCTGCCGCTTGACCCACTCGTGAAGACGGCCTTTCTCCAGGGCGCCATTGAAGCATACCAGGAGCTCAATGTTGCCGCTGAAGCAGGCCTTGGAGAGGGCGGCCAGGTAGCCGAGCATGTGGTTCCACTGCCCCCCGCTGACCCAGTCGGTGTAGAAGCCTCCGTAGAGCCGGTGGAGGCAGTTCTCCGCGTCCACCAGCAGCCGCAGGGGGCTCTGAGGGGGTCTTTGCCGGCCACCTCCAACCATACTCCCCCGGGCCAGCTTCTGGAGCTCCACTGGCACCACGGCGCTGGCGCAATGCTTCTCAATGTACTCTAGGAAACCCTGAACACCCATGCTGAGCTTATGTCAGAAGAGACGGAAACTTAATGTTGACTGTTAAAAAAGCGAATATTAGAGGAAAGTAAACCGGGGGGGAGCAGTCCGCCTCTCCCGCTGACAGAGACTGACAGCCGGCTGGTAGCCGTGGATACTGCAGGAGGTGGAATAATTTCGAAAGAAACCGGAATAAGGCTGCTATTTAGACATCGTCAGATTTTGGTGAGTTGTTTTTGGTTCATGGCTGTTAGCTGCCATGTGTCGGGTCACGGAGCCATGTCTGAGGTTGAGTCTGTCCGCGGGGAGAAGGAGAGAGGCGGGGGAGCGGGTGGGCACATGACGACATGACGCACAGGCACGTTCAAAGGCACACGAAGGAACTGAGAGGGTTCACTGATACTTACTTCCGCGTTTGCTTTATTTCAAAAGCGATAAAGCCCAAACCTTCCCTTAACAGACCACCACTCTGTCAACTGATAGACAGTAGCTCTACAATATTACGTTTCTGCACTAAGAGAAATTCTGTGATTCATTTCAGTTGATTTGTCAAAGAGGTCATTGTGTTATATTTGTCTGTCTGCGATCTAAACAACAGCACCTTGATGGAGTTTAATTCATTTTCTTTTCATTTTTTTATCAAGCACATTGTATAGTACTATACATCTTAGCAAAAGGGACAATCATGCAGAAGAGATAAGCACAACACCCTAAACCAACACAATACAGAGCAAAAGCAGCATAATAAACATAGCTGGATTAACAGATTTACAACAAAAGTTGGGAATTAAAACACTGTTTTTATAGACATACATGTTTTGGAAAACTTAAACCTGCATTAATTGATTTTTTTACCACTTGGGGACAGTGCAACAAGCTGTAAACATATTATCCCCTAAAGTTGTTACAGTCAGCAAACAATGACGTTACATATACAGCAACATTCATTTCAAGTCATGTTTCTGGGCACCCAATGAATTTAAGTCCAATAATCGCTCTGCTTTTAGCTCTGTTTTGGTCTCCATCATCTCCTGTGGGACATCTGCACTACCAGTCAAAAGATTGGACATACTTTCTCATTCCAGGGAATGGGACAGTTTGTCCAAACTTTCGACTGGTACTGTAGCTGCTAAATGCTTCACTATGTTCACCAGATAGTCTCTAATTTTGTCTGTGTGATGCTTGGTGCTGAGCAGTTAGTGCACAGTGGGTTTATCCAAGTTTTTTGCTGAAAACAGCTGCTGTAGAAAACAAGTATCATTAGAGCAATGAGACTGAAGCAAAATAGTAAAAAAAAAAAACAAACAAAAAAAAACTCGCAGACCTTAACACCTCTTAAGTTCAGGAGTTTACATTCACTAATGTCATAGCAAGTGTCTTGCCCTTGGCATATGATATGCAGTTCATAAGTTGTAACTCTTTCACACATTACATTTGATAGGCTGATGTATGCTAGCACAACTAAGACCCAAAGGCTGGATGTGAACTATCTTGAGAGGTTTGAATCTTTAGGTTTTGTTTCCTGATTTGTGGTGGGGTCAAAGTGGATACACAGTTTTATCTCCAGACTAGTGCAAACCAACCAATCAGCAAGCTGGTCGTTTCCCAACTGTTGTAGCAAAGAGTTTAAAGTGAATTGGATGTCACCTAACAACAGACCTAAAAACGACTGTCTATTCAAAAGCTCACCATACTTACTGTACGCTAGGAAGAATAGTAAGTTCTACCCAACCATTGCAGCAAATAGCATTGCAGTATGGTTCAATAGATTTTCAGTATAAGCCTTCTCAGCAGACTATGAGGATATACTGTTTTTATGAGTAAATAAAGTAATGTGTCTTTTGTCACTGGAGACTGTAATTATAAGCAGTGCAACAGCATTTGCCATCGACATGTTAATAAAAGTCCAGAATTTTCTCCTAATGATGTCAGCCCAGGATATTTACATTTTGGTTTTATAACTACAATTTAATAAAAATTTAAAGTTAAGAGAAGTAAATAGCTAAATTCCATGCTGATAAATATGTTACTTTGATGTTAAAATAAGAAAAAAAAAAAGTATACTTCACTGAATGAGTCATGATGTAAATTCTAAATGTCTCATGTAGAGAATCAGAGTATCCTTCAACCTGAAAAGACAAATGGAGTCATATCCCTTCAGTACTGCTAGGGGGCAGCATGAATAAACTGTGCGTGTGCAGCAGTCATTCAGTTGTCAAGTTGTCCTTTACTTCTACCAAACTTTGTTATCTGAATTTGTCAGCCAGTAAGATGGTTTAGTTGAGACACAGGCCGTGGATCAACCATCCTTCAACCAATGAATCAGATTCAAGTGTCCAACCTGCTGAAGTGTACATACTGCACAACACTGCTACTATAGCAACCTTTTTTTACTCTCAGACCCATAACATATTTTTTCCATCCCTACACTTTCAAAATGCACAATCACATGTCTGTGACTTTGAAATGAGGTACTAATACTAATGGGAAGGCCCCTGCCTTCCCATTATAGTACTTCATTCTTAAATGAAGCAGAGCCATGTGAGTGCAAGCCCACAGCAAAGGGCAAGATGAATTTATAGAGTGATTGAATCTTGCTTTTTATAATTCTCCTGGCACATTGTACAAATATTATAATGATGTGACTGTCGATAATAATATAAAGCCCCAATACTAATTCTGTGTTTTATAAAATTAGAATTTATTAGATAAATCACCTAGGGAAAAAATTCTATATTACACAATGTTGCCTAAGGTTACCAATAAACAAACCTTAATTAGAGGATACAGATTGAAATGTTTAATGATGGAAATATTATCAGAGAAACTGAAACCTTTTGAATGATGAAAATAAAAACAAAAACAAAAAAAAACCCCACCCATGACAGGGTGTTCTTTTTTAAATGCCCACAATAACCAAAAAGATGAGAGTCTAATCTCTTGCTACATATCACATATGTTCTGTACAGTAACTGAGGGTGCAACAGTGGGGTAAGAAGTTAACTTTAACTAAATTTTTGTGTATAGGGTTAAGCAAGACACTGAAGCACTACCAACTACAGTGTTCCTGTTGAGTAATGACACTAACCTCTGATCATTTCCATTCAATGAGCAATGACCTATCATGTAGTAAAAGTGGTACTCCAGCGATATAGTATTGCACTTCCATAAAGTTGGGGAAGTCACAAGACACAGATTTGAAAAAGAATGGTAAAAATCGAAACAACAGAGGCCGAGATATCCTGACCTTTTGTCCCCAGTATGAATCACGCACCAAAAACATAAGATCCTACATTTCCCATAATGCAATCCACAATAGCTTTCCCTTCCTGGTAAATACACATTTTTTTTGCATGTACTTCCAACTTCACGGCCCCAGTTGGGACCACAGACCTTTCTGTCATACATCTGTAGGCTCGTCTTCTAATGTCTCCTAACCCTGATGACATCATCAGGGTTAAGAGACATTATAAAAATGTTTCCACAGTCAATGACTCGTAAACTGACCGATATGTATAAACTTAACTTTATTTTTCATTATTTTGAATAGAGAGAAGGTTAAATAAAGACTGTTTCTACAGAGATCACTACAGTTTATATGTAGATGCTTCAAACAGACATAAACAAAACAACATAAAGGGTTTTAAGTTTTTTTTATTTTAATAGAAATGAAAATCCAACATGTGTTGTATTCAGTCTTTTGTCGAGGAAAGTGTGGGAATGCATAACACATTTTTTAGAATATTTACATAGATATTCACAAAAAGTAGTCTGTGTCAAACTGCTACCCTGGAGAATATACCTCTTACACAATAAAGTGATAAAATACATAAAACATTCACATAACAAACAATATTCAGAAAATATAAAATTGTTGTAAATTATATAATACATATTTATTTTATAGTTTATACTTAAATTGCATTTTAAAAATTGGCTTGAGTACAGTATCCTGAATGTGCAATTTATTTTGGAACTCCGCTGAGTTGAAGTCTTTTATTTAAGTACAAATACAACTCCATATTTTAATTGTTCTGCTTGTCTCAGCAGCTATTTCTAACATTATTAACATTTTAACCAGCAAGGTGATTCATTATAACAACATTCAGTAATACAATGACCTTTTTGGCAAGTGAAGCTTGAAAGTTGTTGAATATGAAATGAATGAGCAAGGAAACAGATGAACTGATGAATAAACCAATGTCTTTTGCTGTACAAACAAATCAGTATGCTTGATATTTGTGCTCTCAAATATCAAGCGATATCCGAAAGTGCTGTGCTCTATGGGCCAGTTCCTTTGCAAACTCTTGAGCTTCATGCAGAGCTTGCTTATCTGGGAAGTGCAGTGCGGCCTTCTTGGTGGCCACAGCCAGCTGCTTCAGGAGAGCACACAGGTGGTTGCTCTTACACAGAAGGCTCTGGCTGGACTTTACACGTTGGGCCTCCCTGCACAGGGTGTCCACCAGTCTCTGGCCCACCATGATCACCAGCTTACTTTGTGAGATGAATTTTTCCGGTGGCTGGCCATCCTGAAGGCTGCCAACAAATCCTCCAATGGCCTTATGGAGAGCGCCAAAGTAAAGCCGGCAGTGCTCTGACAGGGAAGGTGGTCGATGTTCTTCTGGGCCACCAGAAGACTCAGAGGAATGCTGCTTGTTATCAGCCTGAGCAGTGGATAAAAAGAATAAAGAAAGTGAAGAAGGCCACATATCATGCCTTCTGGACAACAGTTTCTCCTGTCTATTCTGACTACAAGGAAAGTCTGGATAGCTAAACTGTAGAAGAGACTATAAAAATCTCGTATTCAAAGAGGCAAAAATTGATTTTAGGATTTGTTCCTTTAAGTAGGAACAAGTCCTCTGTTTTAACAGGAGATACTCACCTGTGCCTTGTTAGAGACTGGTGTCACATTTTCTCTTGGTTCCTTCTGCACTTCCTTTTCCTGCTTTTCAAAATCATTCTTTGTCTGAGGAAAAGTCAAAGGCAAAAACATTACATCACCAGTACAGTTTGATTTTCCTTAGTTAATAGCTAATCATTCGTTTACCACAATACATACTATATATGATTTATGATGATGAAGATCATTAAAAGCTTTCACCTGTAGCTCAACATAGTCGTTGTCATCCTCCACTATGTCCCCTCCTTGTTGACTCCTGTCTGGAATTTTCTTTGCTTCTGGCTGACCTGTGGTGTTAAGGGGCTCTGGATCCTTCTGAGGAGCTCTGAACAGAAGCTTGCCATTGGCATTAATGATGGACACCAGGCGCTTGACGTCCTCTGGCACAGTGCGGGCAACCATAACAAAGCGCTCCAGTTGGTCAGGCGTCTGCACTTGCCCAGGGTCCTGACAAAGCGTGTTAAGGGGCCAGCCGGCCATGTTCAGAGCACTCACAGTTTGTTGTAGGATCACACCTGAGTCCTCCACAATGGACAGCTGTTTATAGAGTCTGGTCTGAAGGTTGGCATCAGTCAAACGTCGGGCATTGCCCTTAATGTCCAGGGCAAAGTTTAGAAAGCATGTCACAGAACATGCAATCCCCTCTGCTGCTTCTTTGATCTCCTCCAGGTGTTTCTCCAGATGTTCTTTGCTCCTCCAGCGACTGCTTACGAATTCCATGAGCTGGGGTACGGTCCTGCAAATGGACTCCTGTAGGTCTAGAAGTCTGCGGCAAGCCTCATCCTGGCTAAGTGTCACTTCTCGCAGAGGCTCCGGAGAAGACGAGCTCAGAGCCAGAGAGTCACAGGAGCTGGTGGAGGAGCTGGAGGCTGTGCTGATTCTTTGACTGTCTACTGCAGAGAGACGCTGGGTCCTGCCTCGTTCATCATCCTCCTGCACCAGTGACTCCCCACTCCCTGGAAGGTCACGGAAAGATGTACAGGACAGGAAGTTCCTCATCCGATGAAGACGCACCCTTGTGAGTTCATGAGCACTGATTGAGTCACCCCTGCACTCTAGAGGTATATGATCACCAGGGGGATCACTGAGAACTTGGGTGAGGGGTTCCTCCTTGGGTGGGACAGCGTATACTGACTCCTCTGTAAGCTTTTGAGTTGGGGGCTTGTCATAAATTGGGACCCTTGGCAGCACTTTGGGCGGACTTGAGATGTCAAGAGAACTTGGTTTTGGTATATCATAAAGTGAGGGAGTTGGACTGCTTCTTTGAATTGGCCGTGCACGTGACGGAAGAGTGTCATAGAGCTGCCTGCAGATGGCGTTGGAGGGCATGGTGTCGTAGGTGCCTTGGGGTTTACTTTTTTGTTTCTCAGAACTCATTGGAACATCATAGATCCATTCAGGCTTGCAGGGGTTGGGAAGGGTGCTGTAACCACTGACTATTTTCTGTTGGGCCTCTGTGGCCGAAGGAATAGGGATGTCATAGTTTGGGTCCTGAAGCAGAGGTGGCGGAACTGCATATGTCTGTGCAAAAGACAAAAGTTGTCAATATAATTTATACTTAGTGGAAAGTAAGTGTCTCAGTTTGCTTCAAATGATGTGCTTGTTAGATTGTTTTACACTGTCTGAAACACCCTCCTCCACACCTGTCTGAAGTCAGAATTTGGGGGGTTTTGTCTTTCCCAAGAATTGGTGTCTACAGAGGTGTTAAAGCAATTCAATATTTGAGTTTCTCTTCGAGTTCTTTTTTCATTCTTTAACAAAACAACTACCATCATTTTTCATGTCTACAACCTAGTGCAACACCATGAATGCTTTTGAGAAGAGACTGTCCCAAAGTGAGCACCATTATCTCCACGATTATTTGCATGATTCATTGTGTTAAGGCTACAAAGACTGCAAGTTCTTGGAGATGGATCAGGGAGGCGATGTAATGCAGCCAGGAGGAGACTATGACGGCAGGCTTCACCCCACTTTTGAGTGTGGCCATTTGGAACAGGTATAAACATTTTTTATCATTATATGTGGTTGGGCAACACATCATATGAACTAGTTCATTTCAGGCATACACTAAACACTAAACTAAAGTGAAGGATTGGATTAAAGAAATGTTGAAAGAAAGACTGCATTTTAAAGTGAGCACATCACAGTCTCCTTGCTTCATTTATCCCCCCAAAATCTGATACTTACATAAGAGTCTCCTGGACTGCTACACCTTAAACTCCCCGGAGAGTCAAATCTCTTCTCCAGCTCTGAAATTGGAATCAGTGAGTGTTTTCGGGCTGTATATTTTGGAGTTGTTGATGCCTGCAATGGGAATATTACAATAACAGTGAAGATATCTTTGACACAGACCAAAACCCTCTCAAGTGGAAGTATATCTACAAATAATATCTACTTTTGGTGTATATTTTGTAGTGAATATTTGCAGAAGCTCACATTGAAAAGAGAGGCTCGTCTCGCTTGGCTCGGGACATCGTAAACATCTCCTTTAGGACTGGATGCCGGGCTGAGCAGTGAAGGCTGCAAACAACAGACAGGCTATAATATTGGTTTCGACTGGCAACACTTGCACTGCTTTGATCAAAGCTGCATCTACCCCAATGACCTCTGCATCAACACATTTATGGGGACGGTGTTTGCTCAGAAGCTGTTGAGCGCTCCGGAGAACCCCATTATGCATGCACTTTGCCAATTAACACAACTCTATAATAGAAACCATGCTGCTCATTGAATATTAGGTGGCTACTGCAGAGTGGAACAGGACTCCCCTGGAGCAGGAGAGGAAATGGTGAACATGTGGGTATATTTCTCCCCACCTTCTGCCGCACAAGCACCCGTACAGACACTTCTGTCTTTCTGGGGTCCCTGGCGGCATGAGCTGCTGTTTGCAGTTAAAACTGTCTGAAGTCTGTGTCTGTTTGTCTTTTACAGGCCCATAAAGACCCCAGTGCTGCATGCCTGTCCCCATGGAGAGGCCCCTGGTCCCCATCTGTAAGCTCTTTTGCCAGCAGGGGTTTCCCAGCGTTGCATTTCTGCAACAGCCTACCTCTCTAATCATGAGAGTTAACACTTCCCAAGGAAGAGGTCCAACTTTGACCTTGGAGCACCAGCCAGACTGACATCTACATTCAGGTTTTTGTTCTTACATGAACACAGAATCATACATGTAGAAAAAATAATTTGTACCTTGTTTCCTTCAGGTCCTTCTGTGCTATGCTTAAGTGCTAAGGGGATTGGACTTTTTGAAGCTGATGAGGGAGTAGACGGGACCTTGTAGATCATGTCCATACGTTCATAAGCAGGGTTGCTGGAGGGTCGGGGTACACTGGGGATCTGGTAGATATTCTGCACACTGTCATCGGTTTTAGCATCAGTTAATTTGTGTTTTTCCATGACATGGCTTAAGGAGCCTGCAGTGGTTACAGTTTGTGGTAAGAGCTGCAGTCTGTTTGCAGGGGCCAGGCCTTGCCGCCCATACAAAGAGCACATCCACCATCCACTGGTGCCAGCCACATTTTGATCCATCACCGTGACGATATCTCCCCTCCTGAAGGCCAGCTCATCTGCACACTCTGCAGTGTTGTCATACAGAGCCTTTGCAAGTTTGTTCTGAAATAAGAACAGAGACAATGAAAATAAAGATTAGCAGGTAAAAAAGTTACCTGGTAAGTTTCTATGTTGTCATTTGCGTGTACAGATTCAGATAAAGATGAATGTTTTGAATTGATTTTTTAAAATATGAGATACCATCTATTCCACATGCCCTGAGCATCATACTTTTCTGAATATGGCAATGTCTCTTTTTTGCTGCTGTAGGCCTGATGACATTTCCTCTTGCAAAATGTTACTTCAAGTTGCAAGATGCAGTTGTCATCAGATTCATAATGCCATATGTCATAGTGTCATAAGTCTTTTTATAAATCGGAATGAGCACAGCTGACTGTGGCAAAGTCATTTTTGTTATATTATATCATTATTGTTAGATAGATTGTGAAACAAAAAATAAGTAGAGCTATTTCATGTTTTGAATGACATCTTCTCTGCTCTGTATTTTCACTTCCTATTTGTGTGCCCTACAGAGAGATAAATGGAAAACAAGTTTCTTCAAAACTTCCCTTTTGCAGACTCGAGAGCACCCTATCTCACCACTCCAAAAATACTTTGAAATGTGCAAATGAAACCTCATTTCACTCAACATATTTTAAATCCCATTTGAACTCTGCCATTTAAGAATGATTGTTGCTTTTTATGCACGAGTACATGTGCCATGTGTTGAGATGTTCTTCACTGTCAGTGATCATGTAACCCAGCTGCCCTGCACTTCTCTGTTTGTACCAAATCTTAGTAATATTGAGCAACATACAATGACCACTGACATGTGAAAGATTTGGTGTGGTGGCTCTTGTTGTGCAGGCTGTCATTTCGCGAAACAAGCTGTGAATAATGAAACATGCCACTAAACCAAAACCACTTGGCAGAGGTGAGTACACAAGAAGCAGCAGCCTGTGGTTTGACTCACTGTGCAGCTACAGAGAAAAAAAAGGAGTTCACACACATATGTCACCATATCGCTTCAGCTCCTCTGAGAAACATGTTCACACCAATTAAATATAACTATGCTATTAGTGTGTTATGATGCCAGTTATGTTGACTTTGTCAGTATTGGCACAATCTTACAGTCAGCTTACAAATCAGTGTGATAAAAACAGGGTTTACCCTTTAATGCAAACAAACTTTGACTAGAGAATTTTTATTTATGAATTTCCTCCTTACAAATGTACAAAAATGTTTTCATTGAAGAATTTAGGCTCTTACAGCTCACTGGCCTGCCTCTGGTTAAGTCATTGTAAACTCATGCTGTGCAGCCAAACATTGTTCAAGCCCACAGAACATTGTTAGGCTGGATTTTGGAGGAAATGTGTATACAATGATGCATAAGACATGTAGAATATTTCCATTGGATGGAATGATACAGACATCAGAAACACAGTCTCAAGTTTGTATGTTTAACTGAACATCATCATCGGAGTGGAATACTATGACTTTTTCAACCTTAAGGGAAAACAGGATGTTAATGGATTAAACATTTCAACATTAAACATTTTCTGTTGTGTGAAAATTTCAAACAAACAAACAAAAAAATCTATTTTACAATGTTTATGTTATCTACATAAAATGCCTTCTTGACAAAATCACTTTTATCAACAAAAGCTCATAATGATAGTTCATTAGATTTTAATTTAACTTGTCTGTTGGCAATTTATCTGTCCTGTTGTTTTTATCCTGATTCTGTTTTATCAGTAAATTTGTTTGATAGTTTGAATCTAGTTTTAAAAGCTTAACCAGGGACAGGAGCTGTAAACAGCATTAGCTTCAGCTAGATGCCCCATTCCATCTGCTGCAGTGCTTATCTGTATGTAACAGTGTTTATCTGTATGGTCCCTGTTAAATAAACTAATAAAATGAAAAAAAAAGTGTCCTCTGGTTGGTCTGTCCATCACTTTGGTCCACACTGAAATATCTGGAGATCTGCAAGATTGCATGGCACAAAACTAGCTACATTCATTCCTCCTAGATGATAAATCTTCATGACTTCATGACTGCACAGACAGCTTTGTTTTCCACAGGTTTAATTGTAATAACTTTGGTGATCCTGCGATTTCAATTTATCAAATACTTTGGTTGTTGACCAAATACCTACAGAACTAATGACATTCCCATCAGCCTCAGCTCTACATTGTGTTAAGTGCTAATTAGCAATTAACACTGTTACACAATACCTTGCCTTGATATAATGATCTACCTCTTGTGGTATCTATAATGCTGATACATATCAGTAGTGGAAAAAGTATCTTTCACTTTTAGCCTCTAAAATTAGCAATACCAATGATGTAGAAAAACTATTAGAAGTAAAAGTCCTGCATTTTATAGCATTATCAGCAAAATGTATGTAAAATCTTAATCTACAAAGTAACTAGTAATGTAGTGTAGTGTAGTAGTGGTAAAGACATTTCCCTCTTAATCGTAGTGGATTATAAATATATAGAAGTATAAAATGGAAGTCATCAAGTATAGTACAAGTACCTCTAATTGCACTTAAGTAAAGTTCCTGAGTAAACATACTTGGTTACATTCATAAATAAAAGTGCAACAAACTATAAGGAGTATGGTATAGACTGAGTATGGTATAGACCCTCAACAAAACAAATACACCACCCCCCCATACACCCTCCCACCCACACACACACACCACCCTCAGCTGATAAGAGTGTGTATGTTGGGGGTAGGGGGGGGGCTCTGTTGGCTCTGCCTCTCTCTGACGGTGAATCTTCTGCAACAAAGAGCCCTTTCACCATCAGAGCCCAACACGCTCAGCACCTGTTGGGATGCAGGCCTGTCAGCCCTGTGGAGCACACTGACCACAGCAGACCATGCCCCCCCCCCCCCCCCCCCCCCCCCCCCCCCCCCCCCCCTCCCAAACACACACACACACACACACACACACACACACACACCAAGCCTCAGCAAACTCCCTGCCTAATCCTCTGGGTCATGCAACAGACATGCAAGTAAAATACGTAGGGTCAGATGACAGTCAGCGACCATACCACCAAGAATTACATTGTTGTACTTTCTCCCTGGAAACATCAGCGTATACTATCCCCATCAATACACACTCTGCTCTGTGTCACACTCACGATGTATCTCAATCATGGGTCATGATAACACCTGGATGATTATATGTATATATACTATATGTATATAAAGTATTGCAGAGTTTCAGTCCTGTTTCTTCTGTGACCATAATGCCATTAAAGCCACAACCTTTTAAGTGACCTGATTATCGGAGGCACTGAACTTATTTCAGATTTCATACACTCATTATTTTCAAACCACAGTTAAACCCACTAAACCATCAGAATCAAGGTCACTTGTCCTGAGCAGAAGCCCCCGCCTCACCTCGTGCTGTGTTTGCTCGTGTCCCTGTTTCTGTGTCTGATAAGTACAGTAACAAAGTCAGATTCAGCTGTGACTCTTGGATTCCTGCACACGCCTGCTTGTGCAGATCAGCCCCACTGACAGCTGGCTTCAGCACTTTAACTGCACAGCTGTCTCTGCCTCTCTCTCTTGCCTCTCCCGTCTCCCCGCTCCATCCTGTTCACAAATTAACATCGGCCCCTTCAGACGCAACGCAAGAAAAGCTTTTAAAACTCTTGGGATAGAAGCTTCTGTTTAGGCAGTAAAACACGTCAGAGCAAACTAAGATATTTCAAAAACATCTGAGCTATTTCAAATCAAGACAAAGCAGCATGTGGAGCGGATCAGATCTTTCATTGTTTGTGTTAAAAGCAGAAAGAAGACAATTCTATTTTTAATAGAATATGTACACATATATATACATATATATATAATTTTTTGTTTACATTACTGATTAAATTATTTAATTATTGTTTTAAAGAACTGATTGTTTACTCTATAAATTATCAGAAAATTGTGAAAAAGGTGCTTTTATAGCTTCCCAGAGCCCAAGGTGACATCTCCAAATTAGTCCAAACCCACAAAATATTCCATTCACAATGATATAAAAGAAAAAATTGCAAATCCTCAAGTTTGAGAAGCTGGAACCAATGAATGTTTGGCATTTTAGCCATGCTTGCAGTGTAGCTGGTACCATACTGATACTGGTCCACCAGTCCAGACTGAATTATACCACTACTGGATGGATTAAGATGAAATATTGTACTGACATTCATGGCCCCCAGAGAATGAATCCAACTACCTTTGGTGATCCCCTGACTTTTCCTTTAGTATCACCATGAGGTTGATATTTTTGGTTTTTGACATGTTTTTGAGACAACTATTGGACGGTTTACCATAAAACTAGGTACTGACATTCAAAGTCCCCAGAGGATGAATTCTAATGACTTCGGTGATCTCCTGACTTCATGTGGTGCCATCATCAGGTCAAACATTAAATTAAACACTTTGGTTTATGACCAAATACTTGCAAAAGTAATCACATTCCCATGATCACCAGCTGTACTTTATGTTTATTACTAATTAGCAAATTAGGGCATTTTAAACTAAGATGTTTTAGCATTTAACTCTGAACCAGTCCAGGAAGTGATTCCCAGTGTGGGAATGACACCCTCTTGGTTCATTCTGACCTTTTGCCCCTTGACAGCCTGGGCACGACCCCCAGGTCAGGTCAGCACCTCATCCATTATACGTTCAGACACAAGCCAGGCCCTGTACAACACCCATGGTGGTGCTGAACAAATCTGTCACACAGGACTGAGAGTTCACTAAAATTTAGAAGAATGTTAATTTTCCCAGACAGAGTGGCGGGAGCAGGGTGATCGAGATGAGGCAGAGCGCATAGCTAAGATAATGTCGTTTCTTAAATTTGGACAGGAAGTCAGCCTGTAAATATGACATATTAGACTTTCCCACAGCATCTTTGTAACAAAAATGGGAGCGGGGGGAGACGAGGAGGAGAGACAGGGACAGACAGACAGACAGACAGAGAGAGCTGGATTGAGAGAGAGATTTGATATCCTGGTAAATCATCTTTTGACACGTTGGGAATTCGTTGCTGGTCGATCAATTTTATCATCTTAAATGATCCTCAGATGTGCTCCATGGAAAATCACCTTTGTCAATCCTCTTTCCAACCCAAACAAATCCAAGAGGAGGCTGTGGAGACTAATTCAGGCTCTGTGGCAGTGACATTGACTCGCTACAGCTGCCCTGGTATTTCCTGTATGGGAACTGGTGAGAACTATGTCAAAATCTCATACACAAACGCAAACAACTGACGAAAACTTCCTAGGATTGCACAATCAACATTCCACATAGATAGATAACTTATAACGTAACACAAAAGAAACAGTAAATACACTTCATATGTGTCAAAACTAAACAAAAATAGCCTGTGAATGATGAGCACACTGATAAAATATTCAAAAGATTATTTGTGCTCTCTAGAGGTGCAGTTCTCAAGATCTGCTTTGCATTTTTGACAAGTCCGTTTGCCTTGAGAGGAAGTGAATATATGGCACGAAGGAGATGAGGTCCAGGACTTTTTATAGTACAAGGGACAGCATGAGTTTTTCAAGGAAACTGCTATGATCTGTTTTTAATCAGTTAGTCAGTGAGCCTTAAAGCAAAAAATATCCAACTTTTGCAAAAAGAAATAACAAAATCATCCTGTTACAAATAAAAAGTTGGATTCATAAGAAATAGAACGCAGCCTTGCTCAATACACTCAGACCACTAGTTTATGGTGGCTAATGTTAGCTAATATTTAGAAGAGTCATTTTACTGAACGTTTCACTATAGTAGGGCTATTGTTACACTACATTTAACACGGGAAACATAATATAAACACTTCCATTGTTTTATCAGTAAAACAAGTCAAACTAAATGTGAAGACTACACACATCACCTGAAGAGCTCAAGATCAAGTGGACCTTTAAGGTTGGATTGTTTTTTTAAATATGAAAAAATTGTGTGAGTACAATAAGTCATTTATTGTACTTAAGAGCGAGATGGGGCTAAATGGTGTTTTCATTTCAACTTCAGCTATATTATACTCCTAAATGTGTCACATAGTACAATTTAGGCTTCAGGGTTCACTTGTATTGACTAATAATGCAATTTAGAACAAAAATGTAACTTGGCAGCAGGTTTTAAACAGACAGTGTGTGCTGGTTCAGCCAGCTATTAACTGAACCGGCAGAAATACTTGAAGATGCACTTTAGTGAGTTGTTCACAGAGGTGTGACAGTAACAGTGGATGACGGAGAAGACAATGTGAGGAACAGCAGATAACAAGTGGGCTGCGGGTTCACTGCTCAGTGGCAGGAACTTATCTTTCTGCTCACACTCTTGATTTATTTATACTCACACTTCCTCAGTCTCATCTTCTGCCTACAGTGCACATATTCATTATGTGGTCACTGTGTTACTTTACTTGTAGCTTTTAACAGTTACAGTGTTAAACAGCATATTGCATGCTTGAGATTGTTTATGAATTCATTTTGACTTGTAGTCAGTGTAGCCACTGGTTTGTTTCAGTGCAGATCAGTGTCCTGCACATACGCATGGAGAGTGTGAAGTGCTACATTAAACATATGAAGATTTCTGAGACGATACGTTAAACAAATAGGAGAGGGAACCAGATGGATTATTTAATGGTATCCTGTGGAATTTCTGACTGCTAGCAATGTTTTGATCAATGGATCCCTGTTTTGTTGGTATGTTGTGTGCTCTACTAGCATGATCACAGGGCCACACATGTACACGCACAAGCATTCTGGTGCAACAACACACTTTCCTGCAGTTTCACGTCATTACGCTGATTGCAGTAATCCACAAAGAAACTTAGTAAAGTGAGAGCAGTCAGTGAAGACACATGACGATGAAGACTGCACAAGATCCTGAGAAGAAGACTAGTAAAAGTTAGTAAGTGGACCCTGACCTTGAGTTAAGGTTTTTTTTTTTATTACAAACTTCTCTCTTCAAGGTTAAGAATCAGTTTTCATGCTTAAGTGAAGAAGACTGCTAGCGAGCTCACATGGATGTAATGGTGTTTGCTTTATAGCACAAAACATCACATTTAAAGCAGCAACATTGTCTTTTTTTGACCATTTGGGGGCTGCGCTGTAATTACAACACTGACATATTATTTCCTAGAATGTGTTAGCTAACAGCCGCTTATTTACACATCCAGCAGACACATCTGGAGTCATGTTTTTGGCCACCTGATGAAAGGAAGTCCAATATATATGTAAGGCTGTAAAACCAAAACAATGAGCTGAAAGACAGTAAAAAGCTCAGTAGAGCTGAAGGGAACTGCAGAGTCAAGTGATCATTCTCACCACAAGTGACACACATTATACATAATTATTTGATCCACTCTTAATTTAAAATATGAAGTAGAACAGCTTTAAAAAGCAGACTGTTAGTGAACCTCCCACTAAAACCAAACCTCATGCACTCAATGTCTGAATGGTTTTTCAGAGAAGTGGTTGTGGAAAGCCCCCACTGCTGTTGCACGCTATTATTATGTAATATTTATTCATTAATTTATTTTTACTTTACAAACTGCTTGCTCCATGTGGCAGCTCTGTTGACTGAATTGATTTTGTTTTCATACTCTGTAAAAGAGTTTATTCAGGAGCCTATTGCCCACTTGGAATATATCCTGAAAATATTTGGCTGACAGGATGAGTGATGAAGGCCTCTCACATCTGAGGTAGATTAATAATCCTCAGCAGTTAAACATATGAACAGCGACAGGATAACATAAAGGACAAATGATGAATTAAACAAAAAAAAAAACATTTCAGTTCCCTCAAGTGGGATGTGAGGAGGATGCTGCCACTTTTCCATGCCAGCCTCCTGCTGTGTGCGCTCTCATGACTGTCTACTGATGATAAAAGCAGACACAACAGCAACGCAGCACACGAGGCATCCCGAAATAGCACACGACGAACTAAAAAAGAAATAAATTCCAGTGCGAAACAAACTTATAGAAGGGAAATGAGATTGCTTAAACTGCCAGTTAGTCATCGACTAAACCAGTCATTTTTTTTGAAGACGTGATGAATAAGATGAGACCGGTCTCATAACTGCTTTGCATTGGAAAATGTCAGGATGATGCATATCCTTTCCCTCAGCTGTGTGCTGCAGATAGGACCTGTGAAGATTATGCTTTTCTATTACATTAATCATGTTGAGGCTTTTAAAACATTTTCCATAAAACACCCCCCCCCCCCTCCTCTCCTCCTCCCGACTCTTCTGGACACTTCCCTCAAACCAAATGTTGGCTTCTAATCTCACAGAAAATTCACTAAAGTCTGACTTGACTTAACAAAAGTTTAGAGCAACTGTGTCCAGACGTTCTTATTGTGCACACTTTCATCTTTTCTCCATCTGCTCTTGTCTACCTTGCATTTCCATTTAGTCACTCTGGGGGTCCAACATGTATACCCAAAGTCTGACTTTTAAAGAGAAAATGGTGCAAACACATCCACTGATCATTTCTTAGTCATGTTGCACACAGATTAAGAAACAAAATGCATCAGTGGTTATTAACACAACATCCAGTCCCGTTAGCGAGCTGAAGTTAAAGAGACATCGAGTTGGACAAAGAACGTGAGGCGAGTACGGGAACCGAACCAGCCACAAAATGTTCTGTCAGCAGCTCCCTCAAAGAAAAAAAAAACCACACAGATCAGCTGTGTTTAAATGTTAAGAGCCGATTAAGATGTGTGAGTGACATGTTTGGTGCGTGTAAAAAAAAAAACAACAACACAGAAGCAAAGATATTAAAGACCCACAACCTCATGTGCAACATTTAGGACATGAAACATCTGCTTTATCTCCAACTGATCTGTTTCTGAGAAAGCTGACTTGATAATCTGACTGCTCAAGTTTGTGTGTTAATGAGGCTCATAAAGTTTCCCTCTCTGCTCAGTGTGAGGATCAGCCCTCTCAGGTTACAGCCTACAGTAGAGCAGGTCAGAGGGGCTGTGTGTAGAAATAGGTGGTAGCTGACACCGCAAGTTAAAGTGAAATCCCAGCAGGTGGTCTACAGAGAAATTCCTCTGCATGAGCAACAGGAGACAACAGAAGATACAAAAGACATCACTGCATATGTACAAAACTGAGTTATAGACTATTTTAAAACAAAAATTAACTGAGTTATAACAAAAGTAAATGTGGAATATTGAAGTCAGAGCAGCTGGATTACTCACCATGTTTGGGTTTTTTTTTTAAGTTGTCTTCAGTGTCCACGTAGAGTTCGTCCACAGAGGGTCGGTTTTCAGTGAACCATCTCAACTGTGAGTGTGTGTGAAAAGGGGATTTAGTCCTCCTGTGTGTCTCACAGGCATATTGTCTGAGCTGTCACTGAGAGGCAGAGAGTTTTACACTCTGGGCGGGGTAATCCAGCTCCATGTCATTGACAGAGCTGCCATCCTGCAGCCCCATTGGCCAGAAGAGACCCCCCCCCCTCCCTCTCTCTCTGCAGCTGCCCCACCCCACCATTCTATTTTTTTTTCCCCACCTCACAGAATTTTGTACCATCGTTCCCCCCTTCATCTTCCTGATAAAGCAGAAGTACATCATAGTTTACTTTTCTGACTAAGTGAGGGATTTTTTTTGTGTGTGTTTTATTTTGCTTCCTCCTTCTTATAAATTTGACTAATTCCTCCGTACGTGTGACAGATTTATAAGGCAGGTTTGGGGTGGTGGGGTGGTAAGTTTGTTTGAAGCAGAAATTCTTGTGGCTCTGCTCGTTGTTGTCTGGACGACACACACACAGCAGCGTCTGGGAGAGTCGGGGTGGGGGTTGGGGAATGCAGAGGGGTGATGGGGCGCAGTGACCTTCCAGTCTGAGGGTGCGGGCCGGAGTCGAGAAGAAAAATCAGGAGCTTTTCTGTTCTCTTTTTCTTTCATGTTCTTACATTTTTTTGAGAAGGTCACTGAATACAAGAAAAGATTAGAATGTTTAACAGAAAACTAATCCCACATTTCAAGTTTGGAGGTCTTTTGTGGATCTGGTTTGTGAATTTGGCCTTAAAGAAGAGCCACAAACAGAAAAACAAATCACAATAAGTTGACATGCGTGACCACAGGAGTGCATGTGTGTGCGTGTGTGAGTGTGTGTTGTGGTATATCATACCATTTGTGTGCTGATAGCGTGCTGCAAAGAGTGAGCGGGCTGCTGATTCTTTGCAGCAACACTATCTTAAAATATCTACAGGATATA